>NC_143018.1:27793772-28395022 GCF_055824585.1 Amblyomma mixtum | reverse complement strand
TTGTGACTATAGACGTTAGTATGGCACCATATACCACCCTTGGAAATAGCATGCCACGGTTTAAGTGGCATTTTCTTGTTTGTAAGATGTGAGTTACAATTATCTTTTGCCGTTCAGTCGAATTGTTCGTGGTATACTATATTGCGATAGTCAAATGTAGTAATAGACGGATTGCACTCACCCCTTGAAATCCTCGTTAGCGCTGATCACTTCCCATGTTGACTTGCGGTCGCAGAGGTGGTTGTGCTTGTTGGGAGCGTGGACATTGTGCTTCCTGTTTCCACTGTCACAAAAATCCGTCACCTGCAGCAAAATAGAAAAGCCGACAGTAAAGTTTTTCTGAGACGGAATAACTGTCCCGGTAATTCGTTTAGGTGCATACGATTATTGTGTCCCTTTTTATTTTCATTTATTTTCTTGCATATTGCTGAAATCCTGTCTACAACTTGTGCGTATCAAGGAATGTTTCGTTATCTGCTACAGTGGCAAACTTATCTATAAAACTTTTCTGAGCGAAATTAAAATTTCTTGAAAATCTTTGATTGCTGTTTTTACTTTATTTCTCGTAATATATTTCTTGCTGTTCATTATATTCATGTCTATACCGCTCTATTCATTCGTACCCAGGTCCTAAGATAAGGCCGGCAGTATCCAGTAAATAAAGAAAATATAACTAAATAGAAAGTTTTAGCATACCTCGGTGAGGGCCGTTCCAGTCCATATGCGCAAGAGTAGGTAGTTCGGCTACCGTGATACGCTACGCGTGCGTACCTCGGAAGCCGAACTATGCACATGCGCATATTAATGCGAAAGGAGACACCTGCCCCTGCGCAGACGCAGCTGTGTCCCCTCGTCGCCCTATGATAAAAATTAGGAGAAGGCTGCAGCTTCGCCTTAATAGCAGACGCGATAGCTCCTTCTCTTTTTTCTCTTTTTAGTCTTTTTTTTATTTTTTTTATTACATACTACCAGTCCTTTCCAGGACTAAGGTAGAGGTCGAAACATTACATTGTACAGTGACAGAAATACAAAGACAACTGGTACAAACAAACAAACCCGTAACAAAATATGCTTACTAAGTACTACACAAATTGTCATAAAGCAGAGACGAAAACTCATCACGAGATTACACAGCCATTACGTCATCAGGTAGCAGATTCCAGTCATGTGCGGTCAGCGGAAAGGAGGAATATTTAAAGCAATCTTTAGCAGCACGGATTTCTTCGACATGTCGAGTGTGTTTATTACGGTTTATGCGAGATGTGCACTCCTTTATATAGCAATGCTTATCAATCCCAACAGTTTCATTCATAATGTTATAAAAGAGACACAGTCATTTATGTTTTCGTCGAACAGAAAGGAGCGGTAAGTTGGCTTCACGGTACAAAGGTGATACTGAATCTTTCCTCCGAAAGCGGCTGAATATGAAACGTAATGCGCGCCTCTGAACATGCTCCAGTTCCTGCACTAACGTTTTGCTTTTCGGGTCCCACACCTCGCATGCCTACTCCAGCAAAGGGCGCACCAACGTTTTATATGCAATTAGTAACATTTCCACCGATTGCTAAACCACTAAGACACTACCGATCAATGTCATCGATTACAATCAAAATTACCTATTAACAGTCAACAATCACTATCTAGGTTACACTGCAGGACATGCGGTGTCATTGCATACCCAATAAAGCACCATAACATCGCCTTTTCATTTCGCCTGATTTCTAACGCCTAATTAGCATAGTTTTCTATTTTTTCAATTTCTCTAACGTCAGTACACATCCAAAACACACGTTACTAAGTCATACATGTCACAACGCGTTCGCTAGGTGCCCCTCTGACACGCTTGAACCAACAACCATTCGTGGCCTATGCATTGCGTTCCCGCCTGGCACGCAGAGCGCCTGGGTTAAAACCTCGATGCCGGCCTAATTTATCTTATCGTTTTAAACTTCTAGGATTTTTCCCGATTGACGCAGAACGACGGCTGACGCCGGGATGACTGTCGTTGACCCCGCCATAGTTTCCACCATATCTCCTCAACCAAACAATTGTCACTATTGCCTTCCAACTAGCAGTGAGATAGTTACTGCATCTTTCCTTTCCTCGAAACCGATTATGAAACATAACAGTCGAAGCTCAAGATTACCCCGCTCTCTTCCATTCAATACTCCTATCTTAAAAAGAAGACACGCTTTATGTCTGTGTCAACCAGCGAAAAGTACTGTGTTCACAACATTAACCCTGTAGTCGTTACGCTAGTGCATGCGGGGCGTCATTAATTCGTAAAGCCGGTTGCTTGTCAAGAACAGTTCTTTCACTTCGTTGACCCCATCCCTCCTAACCCTGATCCACATATCTACAGTGCACAGTAGCCTGCACCGGGATATACGGTGCAGAGATTTGACACTGTCCTCTGGAATCTCGGTTGCTTTGTGCCCAACTATGTGGACATCACTATTTGGTCTGAAGCACACTTAAATTGTCGCCAAGGCACTCTGGAGCGACCTGCCGTGGTCGCTCAGTGGTTAAGGCGCTGAAGTACCAGGGTGCGAACCCGAGCGCAGCGGCTGCGTTTCGATGGAGGAGGTGAAATGTAAATTGGTAAATTGTAAATTCGTTTTCTGAGAAAGGAAATGACGCAGTAACTGTCTCACATATCTTGGTGGACACCTGAGTCGCGCCGTAAGGGAAGGGAAGAAGGTGGGAGTGAGAGAAGAAAGGAAGGAAGGGATGCCGTAGTGGAGGGCTCCGGAGTAATTTCGACCACCTGGGGTCGAAACGCAAAACGGTGCCCGTGCGCTCTGCGATGTCAGTGCACGTTAAAGATCCCCAGCTGGTCTAAATTATGCTGGAAACCTCCACTACGGCACCTCTTCCTTCCTTCTTTCTTTCACTTCCTCCTTTATTCCTTCCCTTACGGCGGCGCGGTTCGGGTGTTCAACAAGATATGTGAGACAGTTGCTGTGTCATTACCTTTCTCAAAAAACCAATTTTCAAAAACCAATTTACAAATTTACTCCGGGGCGAAAGATTCGAGTGATATACAAACATGTTTCGTATCCTGTACAACGGAGTAGAATTTTTGACGCGGAAAAACTACGTTATATGGCGGAACTGCGGAACTAGCGGTTTTATTCAGTTAGCGAATTGTACAGCGGAATTCCGTTGCTAAGTGCCATTATATAGACGGTCTAGAAGTGAGGTATTGCGTGGCATGCACTTACCCCCTTGAGGTACGGCATGAACATGATGGACGACCTGACTGGGTCATTGTCCCTCTGCCTGAACTGTGGCTTGCATTTGGACGAGACGCGACAGCCCTTGTAGACGCGACACGGCTCGCCCGAATCCGTGGCTGCCGTGAACCGGATCTTCTCCGAGCACGCACTGGCACGGACCTGTTCAAAGCGAGCAGTGGCACAAAGTTTGCATGCACGTTATTTGGGAATATCAAAAATCATGGCAAACAGCAAGTTAGAGGGTTCATTGAGCCTTGTTCTCCAGCAACGAGCTCAGAATGTTTTCCCAGTGTCTTCAGCAAAGTGAAGTACAACGACAAAATAGGCACAGAAGCCTCGAACTCATATTCGTTTATGCGCATCAAAGGTCAACAATATCATTTGAAAAACATAAGACGACAAAAATTTGCCAACTAGTGTGATATTTTGCGATCCACCCAATCGTGACGTGCATTAAGGTGAGATAGCAATCTCTCAAGCACATCTTCATCGGGAAAAATAATGAAAATTCAGTCGGAAGAACTGTCCTTCATTTATTTTTGTCTGTTGTGATAACCATGTGTTGCGACGGTAGCTGAAAAGTGCCATCAGCGGCACAAGAAGAAGAAAGAGTAAAAAAAAAATTGGCGGGAGCTTAGCATTGGTTAAGCCTGGTAGGTTGCGAAAGCAGCTGTTTTATACTGCATATGCAGCGCCTCTAGTGGGAAGAGCGCGGCGCGCCGTGCCAAGCGGCCACCGTTACCCGACGAGCCGAGTTGGTAACCCGTCTCTCGCTCCTGGTATGACGTCACGCCATAACGTCACTAGCGCCTCTAGCGGGAGGAGCCCGGCGCGCCGTGGCTACCGGCCGCCGTTACCCGACGAGCCGAGTTGGTAGCCAGTCTCTCACTCCTGGTATGACATCACGCTGTGACGTCACTAGGCATGGTATGACGTCAGGGGTCATTCTAAAGGTAAAACGTGCCAAGTGGTCGCCGCTACGCGAAAGGCCGTTCTTGGGAGTAGTATTGCATTCGCAATAAAATGCTTTGGTCTCGTAGTAGAACATCAACTGCAATTCTAGCGTCTGTCGTGTCTGCCTTCTCTTGTCCTCGTCTGAATCCACTAGTCAATATGCCTCAAACGACGAACCAACTAGCCCAATTAAGGATCACTGCCGCGACTATCAGTGTAGGGTAGCAGCAAGCCTAACATACAGTCACCTAGCAAACACGCTTGCGTTGTCACTTCTGTAAATGTGCATATTTAAAAATACCGCGCGCATATTAAAGTCCATAGTGTTTAAAATGCTCAACAGTAATGCGGCTTACACAAGTATTCAACGACATCCTCCTACACCCCCTGAAATAAAGTGTTTCTTCTCTCCCTCTCCCATTGAAATGAGTTATCTTGGGCACAGCAGAAACAGCCTGGCTAACCGGGGCTAGTCTTAATCAGATATCTGATGGACCTCCAACCCCTGAGATAGCCTCGATAGACATGGCTGTGCATTTAATGCGACATGCCGCAGCTTTTGTGGGTGCCCTGGCGCTTATCACTCTATCTATGGCATACCTATATGGCGACAGCCGTACATCTGGCGTTCTTCCTATTTGCGTCAGTGGTTTCCAGGACTCAAACAATTCAGCAACTCATGTAGCTGCCAAATGTAACATGACACACGATTTGTGCACTTTTAAACATCGACCAATGGGTCAGCCGGACACATGACCTCACACAGAAGAGCTCAGCAGCAGGCATATACTAAGAGGACCGGCTTAACCTTTTAGTACACTTCAGCTGTCCACTGAGTTACACTAGTCTTGATGTGGCTGTGTGACTCACCATGCCGAACTCGCAGTACAGGCTCGGGTACTGGGAGCTCTCGGGGTCGCCGTACTCGTCGAACACGCCATACCGGAAATGAGCCCACTCGTGAACCAGTTGGTACTCTGTGAAAGCCGGAGCATTTGAAGACATTTCACTTTAGTTCATAGTTACAGTCCGCGTAATCTGCCACCCTTCTAACACCACTCAAACAATTAACGAAATAGTTACAATTGACTCGAGGGAAGCCTAGCTGCAGGGCTACAATGCTACATAGAAAAGCTCTAGTTTTCCTAAACCTTCGTATGTGAAGGCAAATCGTCCTTATGAGGGGATTTAACTCAGAGAAATCCACCGTAAATGGACCATTCATCCCTTTCCCGACTACCTATGCTAACCAGTCTGCGTCCGTGTGCTCTGTAAATGATATCCTCACCTGGATTCCCGTATATCTCAGCTGTGGATCCGTTCAGATGAGACAGGAATCTAGGTGTCAGGTGGATGTACTCCCCGCGTTCGCCGCACCCTCGTGGCTGCAGCGTGTATGGCGTGTCGCCGTACTGCGGGTTCTCGACCGCCACTCGCACGTCGGCCGTTGGAAACAGGCTGGCCGTCGTGGTGACGGCACCGGATCTCGGAGGCCACGTGTCTGGCACGGCGATGGTCACGCTTCTGAAGTGGACCAGTCCGCGAGTGGCCCGATGGAGAAACGTCGAGGCAGAACTGAACAGTGCCTTTGAAAGACAGACAGGACAGACTTTTGTTAATGCATCTGCCTTGGACCTGACAGTGGGGTGAGAGGGGGGGGGGGGGCTGACAAAACGTATCACCTAAACACTGGAAATGCCAGTCAGTACATGTCATGTTTGAGTTGTATAATATTTATGCCAACTGATGATATCCATGAGTTAGCATCAGCACCCAATACCATAGCAAGACCACAGCAAGACATGCCTCAACTTGCACCTCACTCGGTCCTTACCGTGCGCCAGGTCACGTGCTACATGATAACAGAATAAAAAAGTTTGACCGTTTTATTTTTTCGTAAAAGTCAGACCATCGTTTTTATGAAAGTTGGGTACTGTCGGTAGTTAGTAAAGGATATTCCTGAAGACGTAATGCCTGATGCTGTTTTACAAAGGAACGGCAGGTGAAGCACAGCAGTTCTTATTCTCCAAACGTCTGCCTCCTTCTGAAATTAACTGGACCTGGTGTTACAGGGAAAAAAGTGGTAGTGACAAACAAGTTGGAGCGCGGTCATCAATCAGAATTAAGAGGGTTGCGAAACTTACTTCCCGGAGTTCCATCTGGGATCGCTGCTTCAAACACAGCCGAGTATTTTTCCATGAAACAGCTAACATCAACTCAAGTTCTAACTAAGCTCGTAAATGTTGCAATTTATTAAAGAGTGTCTCAAAAAGCGTACTACCAAGGAACGACCCTTGAGTAAGCGTTAATTTCAATGCTTACAGGCAATGTTTCCTTCTATGCTGTGCTGATGGCAAAAAAAAAATACGAATTTTTTAGTCTTCTGCCGAAACCTGCCACAACGTCACGTTCCTAGCGATAAGACTCTGTTCTTTCGAGCGTTTAGTGATGACTAGCTACGTTTTTGATGATAATGCCTTTCCGAATAAATCATCGTCCTTTGGGGAATAAGACACTCGAAGTTAGTGCTCTCATAAAATTCGTGATATGCACTAATTTGCAAGCACGTAAATAAAAGGCCTTGAGTATAATTCTCAGATTCAATACAAGCAACAGAGCAATTCTACCCAATCACTCATCAAGTCACGTCCCTCCATTAGTGAGACCTAAGCTTGCACCGTATAGCCGCCACGAAATTATGTCCCGGAATCCAAACTACATCAGCACTCGAGGCATTACATCATCATTTCTTTCAAGCATTTGCAATACATCTAGAGACTTTTGAAATAAGGCTACCTTCATAACGAAACAAAAGAGAAGCAAAAAAAAGAAAACTATTATTGGAGCTGAAGCGTCAATTCTCGCTTTCAGTTGGTGTAGAGCTGAAGTCGAGTATGCACCTTGATGTTTTTGATTATCCGTTCATCGTATTCCACGGAGGGGTGAATGGCCACCACAATATCTTCGTACGCTCCAGTGGCACTGTCGATGCGGAGGCTGTGGACGGGATAGCCCCGCAGCTGTGACACGACCACGACAAAGAGCAGCAGAGCAGTTGACCGCATCCTGCAACACAGCAAAAAATTAGGCAGTGGCTTAGCTCTGGTTAAGCCTGGATATGCAAGCGAAAAGCTTCAGTTATGATTGGTTTGACGGCCGTCCACACACTGCCTGTACGGAGGCGATGGAGGAGACGGAAATCGGCGCAGTTAAAGCTGCCCGCAGGAATGCGGAGAGGAGGGTTGCCGGCTGCGACGCGGGCAACACGCGGCTGCAACGAAAGATCAAACGGTGGGCGAGGAGGCGAAGCGCGCAGTTGTAGCGATAGCGAGGAGGCGACGCACATGCGCAGTAACGCGCGGCTGCGCCGAAAGGTCAGGCGACGGCTGCGGCAGTGGCGAGGAGCGACCACCTGCGCGGCGTGTGACGTCACTCGGTTTCGCGCATGCGCATAACTCACCAGTTCCGCTCACGCGAAGCTCGGCTCTGACCCGCGCAGTGAAGCTTTTCGCTTCCAAACCAGAACATTTACCGGCGATACCTGCTAAGAGCCGCCTGCCCAGCCCAGAACTTCCATCATCCAACCTGCAAGCTATTGGCTATGCTCGTTCAGTTCTTTTCTTTCAGAAGGGATTTGTTATTCTTGCAGCATCACCAAAGCGTACAGGAGATAAAGGAGCGAACCGCTCGGCGGAGCGTCGCTGCTGGCGGACCACACATCATAAAGACCAGCGCCCTAACAGCCAGCACTGTGACAACGCAGTTCGCAGGCTGGCGGCTGATTGGATCGCATGGCATGACCAGTCTACGCAGATCATTTGTTTGCATATGCTTACAAGCTGTCGAAACTCGTTATATCTGTGTAATGGATATACCTTTTGCTAATCATCGCCTGACTTATTCCTTCCTCTTCTCCTCTTGGGTACTTCTAGTGTTTTCTAGGACTTATTTTGAACTGGACTCTTTCTAATATTCTTTAGTTATATTATAACATTATAAATTCTGTTACGTCGTTTTCATTTCTTCATTTTTATCTTTTCGCACTTTTTCTATCATTTACAAACTTATAAATGTCATTTCTATTCTGCTGTTAACATTTTCAGTAACTTTAGTTTCCTAATTTAATGCATACCTTTAGGATTGTGTGCATATATATATATATATATATATATATATATATATATATATATATATATATATATATATATATATACATATATTTTTTTCTTCTGCTTTTCTACTCAATTAGCTTTAATCGATAACATATTCAGTAATATTCTAAATTGATCAACGCCACAAAATAAGTAAAAAAATAAAAAAAATCCCCTGTGCCCCTTGGTTTCTGTGGCTGTTGGCTTCTGTCATATTTATAACGAGCCCCTCGTTCCCCTTCCCTTGTTTGCTTAATTGCTTAGCGAGGGCCTCGGTTCTGGCAGCCTTGACGCCATAGGAAGCATAAGAGGGTTCTCACGCAGCTTCCACCCTCTCCGTTCGATGACGTTCTACGTCACACCTGCGGTAACTCATGACGTTCTACGTCCGCCGCTTATGAACGTGGGTGGCGCTGATGAACACTCTCAAGGTTAGGTTATTTGTAAACATAAATACCCCCGAAAGCAGAAGATTTGACAGCCGTCGCCGTAGCTCAGAGGTAGAGCACCGGACGCGTAATTCGGAGGTCGTGGGTTCGGATCCCACCGGCGGCGTGTGGTTGTTTTTTCTTCTGCTTTTCTACTCAATTAGCTTTAATCGATAACATATTCAGTAATATTCTAAATTGATCAACGCCACAAAATAAGTAAAAAAATAAAAAAAATCCCCTGTGCCCCTTGGTTTCTGTGGCTGTTGGCTTCTGTCATATTTATAACGAGCCCCTCGTTCCCCTTCCCTTGTTTGCTTAATTGCTTAGCGAGGGCCTCGGTTCTGGCAGCCTTGACGCCATAGGAAGCATAAGAGGGTTCTCACGCAGCTTCCACCCTCTCCGTTCGATGACGTTCTACGTCACACCTGCGGTAACTCATGACGTTCTACGTCCGCCGCTTATGAACGTGGGTGGCGCTGATGAACACTCTCAAGGTTAGGTTATTTGTAAACATAAATACCCCCGAAAGCAGAAGATTTGACAGCCGTCGCCGTAGCTCAGAGGTAGAGCACCGGACGCGTAATTCGGAGGTCGTGGGTTCGGATCCCACCGGCGGCGTGTGGTTGTTTTTTCTTCTGCTTTTCTACTCAATTAGCTTTAATCGATAACATATTCAGTAATATTCTAAATTGATCAACGCCACAAAATAAATAAAAAATAAAAAAATCCCCTGTGCCCCTTGGTTTCTGTGGCTGTTGGCTTCTGTCATATATATATATATATATATATATATATATATATATATATATATATATAGATATATATATATATATATATATATAGCACAAAAAGATAAACGTACTTGATTGCTAGAGGTAAAATGCGAAATTCAGAAACGCTTCATTTAGGTACATTTATTTCTAGTCAAGGTTCCGACAAAGCCTGTCCTTTTTCAAGGTTCAATATATATATATATATATATATATATATATATATCTGTTTGCTGGAGAAGATCGCGCATATACCACTGTCTTGCTAGACGGACTTCCCACCATCTTATAGAGAGCAGTGTGCACGAAGTCCCGCGGTGGGGTATTTCTAGGCCAAAGGAGTAGGCGACATCAAACCTCACTACCGCAGGTGACGTCCTGTACTAACAGCACGAGATTTGAGTTCAGTAACATATTATGAGAGAGTTAAAGTTGTAGAGCTGCACAGACTTGGTGTAAAATCTAAGTTTACGAACGACCATGGCATTTGCAAGTTTTATTGCCGGGAGCATGGAAGGTACACCCAATTTACGTCGACCCTGAAAGCGTACAGCCGAGCTTACCTTGACTCCTCTTGGTTGGCGTAGCCCACGAAAACACAAGCCCTCAGCGCAGCAAGTCGAGGCTGTGCTCAGTGTCACATTTAGGTCCAGAGTTTGCATGCATATAAAACCGGCGCCTACAAACCACCCCCCAGAACCAGGTTGGGAAACGCCTCTTTCCCAAACCAGAGTCTTCTAATTTGTCATAGAAGACTTACGCAGGCTTATCGGCCTTGGGAAACAATGTGAAAGATAGCACCCACTCAGAAAACCACAGCAGCAGCGTCACTGGTACCTCCGCTAGTGATAAGCGCTCTATCAAAGAACAGCTGGTGTATTGAATGGGCCCCTACCCCCACACCCCGTTCAAGACAACCTTGCGCATTAGCAACAACAAAAAGAAATTTCTCAAATTTGCTGTGGACAGCTCAGAGCCAACGATAGTGATAATCGTGACATTTCTTTTTTCATTTGGTTGTGATTTCTTGTCTATTGTCCCGCTTATACGTGCCAGCCTCGTTCTTAGAACGTAATGGATGTTTGTACGTTTTCTGTTCACCTTTACTTGAGAATCGGTCTTTCGTATCCGCTCCGAAAAGGAGTTCTCCCAAAGGGTATTTTTTCCGATATTACACAGAAAAGCATTGCGTTTTGTCCTTTTAGAACGTCGAGATTAGCAGGTATTTCCTTTATATTTTACGTCTGTATTACTAATAAATTTTAACTTAATTTATGCGCGCTTCTTCCTTAATAAACCAACTTTATAAGTAAACCACGTGGCGTTGTAATGGTGACGTCACCGGTTGCCTTGCTATTATTACACGGGGCCGTATGCCCAAAACAAGAAGTGGTAAATACTAGTTGGAAACTGTATCGGGTCTAACTCTGGGAGATACGCCAGGCTGAAGTATAATCGTCGAAACCGACTGAAATTGAACGCTCTTCTTAAACCGAGAAGTCGTGAGCATTTTACTTTTCCAGGCCGTGTTTGTTCGAGGCTACGCCTGATAATCGACACTACGAAAGTGCCCGAGTGTAGGTGAAAATGCCGGAACGGCGAAGTTTTGCCAGTACTCCACTGAACTTGCTTCTCTCCGTTTCGTAACGCCAGGGGCAACGGGACGTCCTACCGACGTCCCAATAACGCATGCCACCCCCGTGGGATATCAGCACGACAATAAAAGGCGTAAAGATAAAACAGCACTCTAAATGATCACGTCGCGCAATATATATGAGTGCGAGCGGGAAGGCAATGTCGGGTTTCGTACCTCTAATGGCGATAGATCTAGCGAAACAAATCCGGATTTCGCAACCTGCGGACATTACGACTGAAAGTCGCCGATATGAGGAAAGCTACAGAGTAGATAACGTGGCTGTTGAAACTTATCTGGCATCCAACCGGAACCATGCACGCAATAGAGCACTTCTCCCCTCGTACTAGTGTTAGTTTTATATGAACTGTTGCTACAGCTCTGCGATCAGAATGCAAGAAATATTTTCCAGGCTGGCTTCGGAGAAAAACATAGGGGTGATTAGTTGACTGATTTGGGGGAAATGCTATGTCATTCTTCTTTCAGGGTCCAGTTCATTCGAAATCCGGTTCTTTTAAGATTCCGAGTCCATTGTAATCCCCTCCTCGAATCTACTCCGATTCTATTTAAACTACCACTGCGCAACTATGCCAAATTTTTCGCATTGCTTAATCGCGACTACCACTACCGCTGCAGTAACGCAGCGGTTAAGCGATGTGCTTCGGTACTGGCAGCTGGCTGCTTCAAGCAAAGCCACCGAAGGTGCTTGTGGGACTCCGGTTGCCCATCCGGGCAACACGGGAAGTAATAGATCCCGCAAGCCTCATTGTTGCACCTATAGTTCTCCAAGAAGCTGTCTATTTTGCACGTAGGCGTGTCGTTGGCCGAGTCATTGTCTTCTTGTCATTTTCATTTTTATGCTGATTATTCTTCCGGCATCTCCCTCCTCTCTCCTACAGGTGGAGAGAGGATAGGGAGAGAGGCAGGATATCGCTAACTAGAGTTTTTATTTAAACTTAGGCGCTCTCTTTCTCATAACGCTACTCCCATCATTTTCCATCGCAAAAAAATATCCACTGTCTTTACGTAGGTTGTCTCCACATGGTAGCACCTATTGTGCGAATTTTTAAAAGGTGCGAGATTAATTTTTATCTGAAAGAAAAACCAGCCACGCTAAAGCTGCATTGAAGAAAATAATGAAATCACTGGCTGGGCGTTTTCATTTCTTTCTTGCAGCCAGTTGTTCGCAGCTACATGTGAGCACATCTCGCTTTTCTCGTAAGGAGGCGCCATGATGGCGTGACTAGCAGCGCGGCTAGTTTTGGCAACAGTATACAATGGGGCCTTCGCACAGGAAGTTCATCTGATCAAGGTAAGTGGGTGACGCGAACCACGCGTAACAATGGTGGGTCGTGTCACTCGTTATTTGTCCCATGTGCAGTTATAATCTAAGCAGGGAAATGTGGGCACATACGCTGGGCATTACATTTTTGTCGATACTGTCAACAACCTTAATTAAAAGCTCGCGCAACTACACTACACCCCCCCCCCCCCCCCCCCCATGCTTATGGCTTCAATGAGGCCAAAGTCACCGACGTCGCACGTATGAAAGGAGCCACTGGTTGGGATGACTGATTCGCCCAAGGGGCCTGGGCTGCCCAAGAAAAGGTGTGGTAAACCTGAATATCAGGGTAAAGCTGGGTAAGGAAAAGGAGAATGACTTTCCTGCGAGCTGTCGTCTCAGCTCGAGTGGCGGCGTCTAACCCCACACCATCTTTTCCTGGCACTGATATAAAATTCTGTGCACGCAACAATGTGTATTCATATTAAAATCAAAACATTTTTGCTAGAATTAAACAAGAACACACACATATTTTTCAGAATGACACATAAGGGAAGCTTACCCCGAGTGACCTGAATCCGGCTTCCAATGAAGAGCACACGCTTTTCACGGGAAGGAGCGTTTCTTTCAGTGTCGCTCTGAAGACACTTGTCAGTGGTGCCACACAATGTGACGAGGATATCGCCTCTCATGACGGATAAAAAGAAACAATTCAAGCACCTTTACGGCGCGTGCTGAGAAGAGAACAATACCGTGCCTAAGTGGAAACCGCCCAATGTAGAGGAAGAGGTCGTATGTCGAGCGAACTTCAACCTCCCGACGTTAGCATGTCCTCACAAACAGAACAGTGGAACAATGTCGCGCACTATTCCGATTATGTAACGGCCGAACTCTATTTTGTTCTTATCGCAACACAAGGCAGCGCAAGCTCTTAGACGTCACTCGATTGCTCACAAATGGCTGATAAGATTACACAAAGGTGCTTAAGAAGTGCACCCTTCTGCTTTTTAGAAAGTTTTTCTTTATTTTCGTCTTTAAATTTTTCTTCTTCTGGCATGTGAAGTGCTGACAAAGATAATCGGAAAAGAAAAGAATAAGACGACAAGGCTTTACTTGGAATCTCTTAATATTCATATGACGGCAAATACGCTCAATCGCAACGAAGGCAATCTACCCCCGATATATATCCGCGGCCTACGTCTCATCGTGAAGCCCATATAATCAACCCTCACTTGTAACCGTTCATTGTGAACAAGGCCTGTAGCGGGACCCAAACGTCCTTTATTTTAACAAGACTGGTCGGCGCTTAATACTTTCCAACCATGAACATTCCCGACCAGACGGGTTTCGATCAAATACTAGATTTAAGACAAAGTGACTAGTAGTATCGGAACAGAAAGATTCCCATTGAAACCACCAATCATTAAGAACCAGCATATACATTTAACAGAATGTTCCTAATATCATGTACTTCAAGGCCGTCGGCACGTGTAGTCTTCGATTTCAAAGCAATCTTGAAGCCTTACTTTGGTAATTGTACTTTCGACCCATCCGGACAAGAAAAAGATGTATGGAGTTTCCGCTGTTTATTCGTCCGCCTCGACCTTGAGAACTTCCAAAAGTGTAGTATCTTGTGTCCTTAAATAGTCACTGTAAAGGCTTTCAGTACCACTGTATAGTCCAGTGAAGGCCGGAAAATATGAAGGACTTGTGTGTCCCCTATATACGCACTACGAAACCGTAACATAAACGCGAGTTTGCAACTTTGTTTCCGCTTAATCTGCGCAATCTTAATAGTGCGAGAAGTGTTCTGTAATTCCTGTCTCCCTGGCTGCAATATATCTTTATATATAGTTTATATCTGCCTTGAAAACCGAAGTCTTCAATTTTTGACTCCCATGCGACGACTTCTTACGCAACTGGTACTACTCATTTCAGTGATGTAGCCATGTCCACGCCGTGTAGCACCCATTGATCATTTCCGATGAACAAAAAAAATTAAGAAAGATAACAGCATTCCCCTACGCTTTCTTTGTTTTCGATGACTGTTGGCTTCCTTCAGATGCATGTCATAACGAGACCCTCTTCTCCCTTCCTACGTCTGCTCAATAGTTTAACGAGGGCCTCGGTTCTGGCAGTCTTGACGCCATAGGAAGCATAAGAAAATTCTCGCACAGCTTTCGCCCTCAGTGTTCAATCACATTCCTTCGTGGCACTCGCGGTAATACAGGACGCACCACGTCCGCCGCTACGGACGAGGGTGGCGCTGGTGAACACTCTCAAAAGACAGGTTACGCTCAACATCAATAGCCTCGAAAGCAGAAGATTGGACAGCCGTCACCATAACTCAGTTGGTAGAGCACCAACGAGAAATTCCAAGGTCGTAAGTTCGGATACTATCTATGGCATATGATTTTTTTCTCTTTCTAACAAATTATCTTCCCATTAAAATAATTACACAACTAATTTCCCGATGATTAACACCACAAAAAGCGGTACAAACATTACCCTATCTTTCCATTGTTTCGGTAAATGCATATCTCTTTTTAGGTGGACAGCTGAGCCGTGCAGTAAGAAAAAAACTCTGCAGTGGTGTTGAGCGGTGTGACATTAACTCCGTAGTTCTACCCCCTACGTTTCTTTCTTTGACGATGCCCTTACAGCCTTCGCTGCAAAAAAATGAGGAGGCACTTTTAAGACGAACGAAAGCAGCTTGTCACGACGCAGCTTCTCACTGCCTTAGTTCCTGACCTCCCAGTGCGGTCGTGGCGCCATTGTACCTTCGGCTGTTACTTAAATAACAAAAACACGTCAGAAATGATGTGCTGCAAGAAATAAGGGATTTGTGAAGTTTCTTTAGAATAAAAGATTTTCTATTTACGTGATCTAACAAAAGAGTGCAGCCATAAAGCAAAACGTATTAAGCACCCCTCGCAGACAGGATAACGGCTGTGTAAAAGCTGTAACTTAGTTGGGAAAATATACAAGCTGCTTATAAACTCTGTTATGCACAAGGTACTTGAGACTTCACAAAGGCGTAGTGGCGTCTGTTCTGGTCTGACTGCGTGTCACCTTAGCAAGACGCCTCGATAAAAAAAGGTATCCCCAAAATTGCGAAACAAAACTTCTATTTGACGGTGACAAGATCCTCCATATCAGGAATACATGAGAGTTAGCATAAGTACCCTATTCAAATGTGATTAAGCACGTAAATTTCGCAAGCGCTACAACAATGAAGTGCGTCTGCGTGTGAGTGCTTTGCTACCTTCATTGTATGGGCGTGTTTTTATACAGAAAGTGAATAAAAGAAAGGGAAGCATCAGGGTGCATGCCAACGTTTCGACATGAGGGCTTGTATTCATCTGAGCAAAGCATCCATCATTGAGAGGGTTTAAATATGGCCTTCTTTCCGAAGATGTGGAGTGTGATGTTAAAAATATTTCCCAGGTTTGATGGCTGCTAAAGAGGATTAACCAGTTGACCTGCAAATCTGACACTGTTTAGCAGCCAACCGGCCCGGAACAAGATTTACAAGTTCAAGCTCCCTATCCTACGACCTTTTATACTTCATGACCTCCTCCTCCTCACCAGGCCTTCTTCCTCGGAGTGAAGGCGCTTTTTAAACCCCGCTCACAGTTTAGCAGGTCAATCCGTTAGTCCTCTTTAGCCGTCATCATGGCTGGACAACATTTTCAAGTTCACGCTCCCCTTCCTAACAGCCTTCCCTAGTGATGGCCTCCTCGCCTTCACCAGGCATTCCTCCTCGGAGTCTAGGCCTCACTTATACTCTGCCAATGATGAACGCTTTGCCCATACTAAGACAACACCTCATGTCTAAACACTGTCAAGCCTCCTGAGGCTTCCACCTCCTTTGTTCGCTTTGTGTTTTCAAGGAACCATCAACCTGCCCCCTCTGTACCGCGTGCTCCTGCATGTGATTTAGGGAACAGCTTACTGCTTGTTTATGTTTATGGTAGTTTCATTCACAGCTCCAGAAAGCCTTGCTGTGTGCTTAACTAACCTTAACTAGACGAGAACACCTTGTGCCACGGCGCACATTGGCCACAAATGCCCTTGCCCCATAACAATTCATTATTACTCTGCTGTACGGCATTCTGTAGAAAAAAAAAACTTTATACAAAAAAGATTTGCGCTTCATCAGTGTGGCGTTGAGCTCCCCGCGGGAACTTCCGGGACGTGTTCCTGGCACTTTAGACCGTTCAGTGTAACTCTCTTCATTTCATTATTCCTAGCTACAGTAGCGACACAAGAATTATCGCCTGATGTATAAATAGCATGTCGTCCGCAGTTCCATTATCCGCAGTGCGACAGATTTCTCCTTGCGCCCGAGAATTGCGCTTTGTGCGGAAAGGCGGTTATCTCACAAAGGCAGGGAAGTGGTCTTGATTTCGAGAAGCACTAAAGGTCGTGAGTGCGACTATCTGACAATAACGACACCCGATAGTGTACCCTCCGCCATTCCTTATCGCGCGACGCCATCGGAGGAAATGCTCTTGTCACGTGCCATGATACAATATCACACAATCCCGCGAAACAGCGGCTTTTCTCATATATTTTATCATTATTACCTAGTGGGACAGATGGCGGTTCTGCATTTAATCCGCCATAGAGAATGGAATGCCGGGAAGATGAGGTTTCGTATTTGGCTTGGCTATTATGCGGCATGAAACGTGGATTCATTCGTAACAGAAAGACTTTTCTCTAAGCAAGCCTCGAAGAATGGTTTGGTATTGGGGTTTAACGTCCCAAAGCACCTCAGGCTATGAGGGACGCCGTAGTGGAGGGCTCCGGAAATTTAGACCACCTGGAGTTCTTTAACATGCACTGACATCGCACAGTGCACGGGCCTCTAGAATTTCTCCTCCATCGAAATTCGGCCGCCGCGGCCAGGATCGAACCGGCGTCTTTCGGGTCAGCAGCCGAGCGCCGTAACCACTGAGCCACCGCGGAGGGGCCAAACCTCGAAGAAATGTTGTAAAGCTTTGCATACCAGCCTAACACTCGCTCCAAATTTACTGAAGAAGTGAAAAACGCACTGTTGAAAGAAATCATCTGCGCGCAGAGGAGAGTTTCGCGGCGCAGTTGCCGATTCAGGGGCAGATTTAGCATTTTTGGCCCGACGCCAGCCAAGCCAAATAAGAAACCTCGTCTTCCCAGCATTCATGTGGTTGAAGAAGTGCTATTTAATAACATGCCCAACGATTCTGGACAAATGTATTTTTGAGCGGGAAAGAATTTATGAACGCAATTTTTTCACATAATGAAAGATTTCACTATAACAATCAATATATCCGGAGATCACCCGACAGAAGTCTAGCCTTTTTTTTATTGACGTTTTTTTTTCATCGTCAAAAGTGTTCCCCATTGGTTGCGATCGGTGGAAACATTTTAAAAGAGAGATTTTGATACATATCAGAAGAATGAACCATTACTTTGAATACTTCCGTGAGAGTATCAGCAATTTTCCAATTTTCAAAATTTTTGTCCGAGAATATTGCACATGACTTGCATAGATGGTGGTACCAGCTTTCCCTTTAGGTAACCTTAAGAAACTAAATGGCTTTGCTATCCTGCACTGGACGCTACTGGGCTGATAATGATGATAGTGGCGCCGATGTCGCTGGAAATGATGATGACCGGGGCTCATTGTCCCAGCAATCTCATGGAAAAAAACCTGGCACGACTTGAGTGTACATATAAAAGCTTTATATGTTCTTAACCACTTCCATCCTCATCAACAGCGCCCCCTGTGAGAGAAATGCCTCGCCCGCTCACTTCCAACTGTGTTGTCCATAGCAATCTGCACCCACCTTATCCTTTCAAACTTTGTCTCATCTCACTGTGTGCCGCAAATATTACGGTTACTAACTGAACTACTGACCGATGGACTTTGCACAAACCTACACGCACAGAGTTTTAATATACTTGTCCAGGGGAGTCAGTGCATGTCGTGAAAGTAATGTAGATTTCGTACGTATACTAAATACTGTAATCATAGCACTTATTTATTTATTTTCAGTTTCATAATTCAAGATAGCCTACATTTATTTCATTAGCCATCTTACTGCTTGAATAGCCAGCAAAATTGCTGCCAAGCCCCACTCCGATTCCTTTCTTAAAGGTCATTCCCCCCCCCCCCCCCGCGCCCCCTTTACATTCCATGAAACACAATGGGAGCCGTCTTAGGCAAATTGGTCTCTGTTTCTGCTGGCGTGCCCTTAGGAAAGCATTGTTCTCAAAAACTTTTTCAGTTCGCATCAGTTGTTGCCTTGAAGCTAGGCTTAAGTGGTGCTCGATAAGACAACGTTGTATTGTCCCTAGCTTCTTGAATTCGACAACGTTGTAGAGCTACTGCCCAGCGTGGCCCGTTAACCTTTATTCACTATCGGGCACTAGCTTCACTAAAAACTAGTTCAGGGTAGCTCCGTCCGTAAGATGTAATAGATCGTTTTGTACGTGTCGTACCCTTTACTACGCTCAATTCGACAGGTAATGGACAGGGTCTGGAGATATAGCTACAACTACATGACCCACACCTTTAACAATGATAATAGTTTTGGTTATGAGGAAAGGAAAGGCGAAGCAACTGTCTCAATCTCGGTGGACCCCTTAATCGCGCCCCAAAGGAAGCGATAAAGGATAGAATGGAAAAAATCCAGGGGGGCACTTTGTTGACCTAAAGTGCTGTAAGGCGAAAGCCTTGAGCGCGGTGCAGCTCCTTGTGTCACTGATGTGTGGATAAGATGTAAGCTTCGCCTCTAAGAGTCGAACGCGAGAGCGTCTTGCAACGCTGCCAGGGAGTCCACAGAACGCCATCGCCCGTTCGGCTCTTAGCCTTGCTCGTCGGTAAGTTGGTTTTTGAGGAAAGGAAATGTATCTGTCTCGCACATCTCGGTGGACATCTGAACCTCGCCGTAAGGTAAGGGAGGAAGATGAAAGTGAACGAAGACACCGTATTCACTAGACGCGCCTTCGTTCATTCCAAACCAGCGAGCTGACATGGCGGAGTGGTTAATGTGCTCGTCTCGAGCTCCGGAGACCCTGGTTCGATTCCCCAGCTCGACCAATTTCCCACTCGGTTTTATTTATTTATCTGGTCTGACTAGAAAGGTTAATTAGGCTAATTTGTTAATTAAGCACTCAGTCCCACTTACTTGGAGCATCACTATACGATTCCTTTAGTTGGTTGCATGACTACTAGCCAAAGTACAATTGGCCCCGTTTGAAATTAGCGCACTGTGACGTCACGGCCATTTCAACCAATTGAAAAGCGTGACATTTCTGTCGGCAACTCCTGCTTACAACGATGAGGCATTGAAGGCTTCCGCCTTAAAAGGCAGAAAAAAATGCTGAAGTAGAGGCCTCCGAGATTGCTTTGGATTACCTGCGGCTCCTTAACGTGCCCTGAGATCGCTTAGCTTAAGCATTTCGCCTCAGTCGGCGCAATCAACATTGAGAAAACCGAATCGGCGATTCGATGAAACAGGGAAACAGAGGAAAGGCAACGCAGGGTTAACCAGGCCATGGCCAGTTGGCTGCCTTAAACGCTAGGAGGTGTATATAAGGAGCGAACGAAAAAGCAGAAAAGAAGCTCAGTTCGTTGTTTTGATTTGAACCGTAGATTGAGACGCTCATTAACGCGACCTCTTGCCAAGCTCTTCCCGGCGAATAAAATGTTTTACAATCAATCAATTATGGGCCCAGTCCACTTCTTAACTACATAATTAGTCTTTTTACAGTCACATTCCTGATGCGACCTGCATGGATAGATTACCCCGTTTTAATAGCAGAGACGTGACTTCCATTAAAAAAGGAGCTTTTATAACCTAGAAAATTTGAATGATGCATGTGCCACCACCTACAGATTTTGCGAGCAAACTGCGGTGTCGTCAAGGCATTTTATTAGTGCGGATCCCTGAGGCAGGGAAACACCAACGTACTATTTCTAACTGTGGTCACAGAGTCCTTTTTGGTCTTTACGTGACGAGTTTTCATCGCGGATTGGTGAAACTTTTAGTTGATTTTTTTCTGGGAATAGATATTTCGCTTGCTCTCAGATCAAGACAGCCAGAAAGAGCCGCACAATAGATTTTTTGTAGGAAAAAGTTGTACACAGTTATCCTCGGCGTCTTTTTAGGTGAAGCCCAATCAGATATTATAAAAGGATATTAACGCCAAGACTACTGACAACAAAGAAGAAAACACGGGCGCGTTACAACACAAGATCATTAAGCCTGAGAACATAATCATCATCATCATGATTACAAGAATGACAACAAGACGCTTCGATTCTGTTCATGGATGCTAGCGCGTAAAGTCAGAATTCCTAAGACAATTTAGGACCACAGCCGTTACAGTGGTCGTCGTCGCTAATAGCCAAAAAAAAAAGTAGAAACAGAATTGCAGCGAAAATAGCAAAATAAACCGTCTTCCTCCTCGTTAAATAAAACCAGAGTCAGACAGAGACCAAAGCGTCCCGAAGCGCTCAGCAGGACCTGACGATGTCAAACGTGTCTTGTTGAGATAAATCTTCCTCTGCAGAAGTAATAAACGAATCTGGTCAGCTCCCTAGCAGCCCCTTCTTTGCATTCTAGAGAGCAATGATTAAGAGTGTTAAGAATGTTCTACCATGCAGCAGAGGATAGGGAATCGTCAGCACATCGGTTAGCCATTTAAGCTTTTGCCCGCAGTCGGAACAAATTGTTGGCATCTAATTGTACTCGCTCTGTCCCTTCACTTACCTGCACCGTGGTAGAAGACAAGCTACAGTTAACCTCAGACGCTTTGATGTTCTCAGTCAACAAATCTTATTTACGATCTGAGTCCGAAGACGCGACCGTCTACCACCTTACGCCTGACACTCGCCCTCTTCGTGAAGAAAAAAAATGATTTTTTTTTCTTTTAAGGAGAGCATCTCTGGCATTAGGAGCTTTATCCGAAGTCTCGATAAGAACGCTTATCTTTTTAGCTTTGTCTCTCGAGTACCGCGCGTAATATGACCCGTGTTGCAATTTACACCACAGATATTGTGCACACGGTACCAAGGCATGTATCACCTGTCACCAATATATCGCCCTGCAAACATCACGAAGGGCTGACGCCGACTCCCTTTCCGTCGTCCCCCGGTGGCCGATATGATAAGACCAGCTGAAATTCGAGAGAGCACACGTGAAGGTATTCGATAACGTTTTATTATCTGAAGCTACGAAGCGAATGAAAAAAGGGTTTTTGGAGTTCAATCCTAATTAAGGGTCCTCTAGAAGAGCGCGCCAAGGGACGTTCTAATGATGCGGAGATAAAGAGTCAAGCGCTTTACCTGTAAAATGGGGTGATCTACTCCCGCAAAAATTTTCTTTAGTAGTCTATAGAGTGTCCATAAACTTCCCTCTATAAAGCTTATACAATTTTTATAGACAAAACCCTAGAGAACTGCCTACAGGCACTACAAATCCTATAGACAATCTATAGACATTTTATAGAATTCTCGCCATACACTTTTTGTAGACTTTCACCTATAGACAGTCTGTAGACTATGAATAGACAAAATGAAATATCTACAGGAAGGCAATAGAGTCTATAATAAGTCTATAGGATATCTTTAGACCTTTTTTATAAGGGATATAGGGCGTTCCACAATAACGAGCATGGCTACAAAGAGCAGTACGCCTACTGGTCGCCATGTCAGCACCCTGCGACGCCGAACTTCATCCAAGATTTCATGAACTCCTCCTACATGGCAGCTCTATGACTTCATAGCCCTATGGACTACCTTCTGATACAGCCAGGCAAGTCAAAGCGTTCACGGAGCCTAGAGAGTTGCCACTGTTTCATAAAAAAAAAATGCGTCCACAAAACACACACTAATGCAATGCTCACACTACAACTCTGACTGCCAACATTGAAATTGCAGCTATATTTTGTATACTTGAGTAGAATAAATAGAAAATAAAGGAGAAACATTTTTAACATGCCAATGTGGCGGACAGACACTGCTAGCCTTTCATTTTTCGTTTCTGAGGAATACGTGCTGTTGCCATGATCGCCCAGCTGTCTCTTTCAATATGGTCTATTTAAAACTGGTTTGACTTATAGGAGTTTGACGTCCCAAAGCGACTCAGGCTATGAGGGACATCGTAGTTAAGGATTCCAGAAATTTCGACCACCTGGAGTTCTTTAACGTGCACTGACATCGCGCAGTGGTCTATTCAAAAATCCTCCAGTATTCCATTAGATAGCTGGTCAGAATTTTCCACATTACTGTGGAATTATGAAAAGAGGCTTCCAGTCATTTTGGCGACTATACAAGGCAACATGATCTCTCGTGAATGCATTGCCTAATCTATTTTGGCGTTGCCTATGGTTCTCATTCTTTCCACTCTACAGACAGTCCCATGTATTTTTTGCCGATGGACATTAGAAACGATGAAGAGCGCCTCCAACAGGCAAAGAAGAAATTCGATCAATTTGTCAAAGTAGAATCACGTCACTGACTACTCACAACTAAATGCATCCATTCCCTGTCAAGCGCATAAATTTGGCTCTGAGATCTCTACAATGTTGAACTGACCACATCGAAACTCTCAAATGTGACGCTGGACAGGTATTCCAGGAAACATTTCTGCATTCATTATAATGTTACGACCGGACACCGACCTCAGACCCGAGAGGAATTCTCACACAGGACCTCCCGCGAGCTGCCATCGGACGCATTTAAAAGAAGCGTCAGCGTGGAGCCATCATCGCTGATTCCGGCAGGCTGGTTTCAGCATTATAGCGAATTAAAACGACGCTTTAGTGATTATATTGCAGTTTTTCATGCCTCACATGATCTATTAGCATACGTTGACGTCACAGTCATCGTTTGGTTGTTTAAACGGAGACAACATGATAGAAAAGTTTGATTATAAATTTTTGAGCGGTCGTAGGCGAAAACCTCGTGGTGATTCATGCATAGCATTGTCTTCCGCATCGTTATAGAGGAGGAAACTAGCCACCAAAATTAGGTGTCTATAGTCCTTTAACAACGGAAAAAATATCTTTAACCTCCATTCTTTGCAAATTATTAGAACCTTTCATATATTAAAACATACCGCCCTTTCTCTAAACTAACCCTTTCTTTAGTCAATTCCATGGTTTCCGTAACGGTTTCCGTTTCCGTCCGCAGTTCCCGTAAATTCTTCTCCTGCGAAATGTGTTTTTCGCTCTCAGCATCGCCTCTGCCTCAGACAGAGAATCATTTACTGATTCTATCTTATTCAATTTTGTGAAAGCTTTGAATAAAGTTCCTCCGTAATTGCTGCTCCTTAAAAATGGTAGATTAAATATCGATCCTCACATTTTTAGGAGGATCGAGTGCTTCCTAACTAATTGATCTCTTAGCTATAGCCATTGCACTTTACCTCCATGAAGTCTGACATTCAGCACTTTACAAGGTTCAGTTTTAGGTCATTTTAAATGCGATAGCATTATAAGGCTCATCAGGTGAAAAATTCGGTGTTGTCGTTGTCCACGCCAGACGGTCCGAAAACCCACGTGACCTCATGACGTCATCGGCAGCGCCTACATCATCACGAAAGACAGAAATTTTTTTTTATTTCTCCTGAAGTGGGTTTCGAACCCATCAGCGCAAATAGAACAGCTTCGCTGACCACTTCATTACAGCGCCGCAGTTTTCTTTTCTCCTTTTCTATATTGCAAGGAAAAACTGCCTAAAAGAAAATCCGAATATGTTCATGCCACAAAACACCGGGCTGCATAATAAGAGCCCCCCCCCCCCCCCCCACCCCTTACGTTTACACGTTCTCAAACATCTAAATTTTGGAAGGCCCATACATGCATCTAGATGGGGGAGCAGCTAGACAGCTCTTCCAGGCCAACACGTACCCCGCACCAAAGTGCGGTGCTCAAAGCACAAAGAGTTCGATATGTCCATAGTGATTCGGCGTGGGGGTCCATAATACGGCTCTTCCAGAGACTAAATCCTCCCATCAACGTGAAGAGATCACAAGGCAGAACACAGTTTTTCTGAACAGGCAAATAACGGATACAGTAGGCTGTAAGTCCAATGTCCTTCTTCAGCGTTCATTGTAATATATCAAAGAATAACATAGCATTATTGCCCATATGGAATAAAAAAAATGGTCAGTGGATTCTGACGTATTGCACAGGCGGCAATACACCGTCCATGGCACAGACATCTTAGCATAAAGCCATGCCTTGACAAGCAGCTTGGTTTGGTTTATTGGGGTTTAACGTCCCGGAGCAACTTAGGCTATGAGGGACGCCGTAGTGAAGGGATCCGGAAATTTCGACCACCTGGGGTTCTTTAACGTGCACTGACATCGCACAGTACACGGGCCTCTAGAATTTTGACTCCATCGAAATTCAGCCGCCGCGGCCGGGATCGAACCCGCGTCTTTCGGGTCAGCAGCCGAGCACCATAACCACTGAGCCACCGCGGCGGGGCTTGACAAGCAGCGTCGATGTGCGCAGCTTAAAGAAAGGCATTTTTGCAGCTGATGAAATAAACATTCGCTTAACGCACTTTAAAGCACTGGTTTCAAGAAACTCCAGAATAGGCTGCCGATAGAACGGTATAAGAAACAAATACTCAGTAATTACCTGAGTCAACTGCCTTCTAGAGAGGCAATACAGGCAACCTAAAGAAAAACGAAAAGTGAGGAAATTGAAGGTGTCAGCAACTTTCTTAAGGAATCTCCATAAAAGCCTCTCACGAGTCTGTCCAGACGGTGGAAATAGGAAATGAAAATGACCACTAAGATGTGTTGTAAGCACAGCTTCTGTAAAGGAGTGGTTTGCCGATTTGAAAAAGAAAAAAAAATTAGCTGAGGTTTAACCACCGTTGAACGTTGTTAGAGAGCGAAAGCTGTGGTGTATCGGGCAACTAGACATGGGTTGGCGTCAGTAACGTTTTGAGTGCATTCCTGTCAACTTTGCTACCTCTGCGCTGTAACATGACCTTCAAGCTTTGTACGCGAGAAGTGGAGCTTTCGCTCCCAAACACCAAAACTTCAAAGTGCAAATCCTATAGCAGTTTCATCTATGCGTATACTTGGATGCCTGCAACAAAGTACCTAATATGCCAAACAAAATATTGTAACGCTGT
Source organism: Amblyomma mixtum (assembly GCF_055824585.1). Lineage (NCBI taxonomy): Eukaryota > Metazoa > Arthropoda > Arachnida > Ixodida > Ixodidae > Amblyomma > Amblyomma mixtum. The sequence goes on along the minus strand of NC_143018.1, from coordinate 28,369,415 downwards.
CCTAAATATTGCGCAAACGACCAGCTCTAAACTCCTACCCTCTAGACGCCGCCACTTTACCTATTGTGTTGACATTAGCTGACTTGATGAACAAAGGAACATTTCCAGCTTCCGTGACATTAAACAATTATTGGTGCAGTCACAATTCTAGCACACTGGCGCGGCAGTAGCGTTCGCACTTTGTGTCTGTCCACAAGACTTGCGGCTCTGTGCGACTGGGTGCCAGTTGCCAGCACGCATTACTCAATTTCCATAGCAAGTCGAAACTGCTCGTAAACGCACCATGTAATTCATCATTTGTTACTCTCTGAAGCACTTCGGGTTCCATGTCGGAATTATTCGGTCATTCGATCCTGAACAATGAAAGAAAATCAAAAATGAAACATTGTGCAAGTATACTCCGCCATTTTGTCAGTTAGTACTGCCTTAAAATCCAAGTTTTACTAGAAATCACGGGGAACTGCTTTGAGCTCCCCCTGTGTGTTGCTGCATCGATCCGTGCGCTTACAGTGAGGTTAGGGATCAATTCAGGAGTGCAGAAGCGTTTAGTTACGGAATACGGAAGTCAAGTTTATAACCTGTCAGGGCGCTGGACATTCAATTACCCCTGTGCAGGTGTAAGTGGCGTGCGCGGCAGAGAATATCCTCAGACTGTTGTTTCTCAACGCTCGCGCTATGGCGCGCAGCGGACTCCTCGCTCGAATCAATTGTTTGCATTTTCTGCCTTCGATTCAGCCGCAGTGTGATCATGGTATGAGAGATTTAAAAAATTACATGTATGCTCAAACAACTGCCCCGACCAATGTTGCACTGCTTGATCGGAACTTTTTGTACAGCGATCGCTTTGATTGCAGTTCACACGGTGGAAATAGCATGCGCGAGTGAGCTCGCGGCACAGCAGTGAACATCCTCGGAAAGTTGTTTTTCGGCCGACGTCTTTTCCTCAATCTTGATCAAAAATTCACTCCGCCAACAGAAAATGGTACGACATACGCCTAGACGTGTGGCCTAGGCTTTATATGAATGGATGGCGGTGTAATGCTGCCATAATATATTCTCTCAAAAGCGCGTTTGCTCGTGCAATCAGCTCGACGTAGGCGCCTACTCGTCTCAGTTTTAATCTTTTTTTTGTAGTGCAGAAAGCTTAGAGATTATTTCGTAGTTACTATACATGTCGGACACCTCGTAGGCTAACTTTAAAAGGAACCGACTGACGGCAGTCCCGTACTGTTTGTTCGTAATAACTAGGTGAATACTATGCCCTAGTTGCGCACTGTAACACGGTTGTGACCAGAAGAACGTTGATGTAGGGTTAATTGTTTGGGAAAAATAACAGCAATCAAAAAAGGCTTTAAATCGCTGCATCACGTACAGCTACAGCGCTGCACTACTCACTAGAATGTTGTTTGTTTAAGTGATTGTCATCTTGGGTCACCCTACGCAATAATGACTTATAAGAGGACATTGTCTTCAATCGTGTAATTGTCATGCATAATGCGCAGCCGGCTGGACTGCCGCAGTTCATTAATTGCTTGCGGTCGAAGCAACGCGAAAAAAATTCGAGCAGAAAAACAAGAACTCGAATTCACTCACTCCTGTTCGAAGCAAAACGTTGTTCGTTCAGGAAGTTGCTTCACTCGTAAATTGAAAACACAAAAAAAAAGTATGCAGCTATGTTTAACGGAGGTCCTCGCATGCATTCTCAAGTGTTATCCATGCAGATATCGAGTATTCAAGCGATAGATCGGTTACTACGCCTAGGCACAGTAACGACCGATTTTGGTATGAACCCTGCGAGGACAAATACGGTAAGCAGTGCGCGCAGCATGAATGCTAGTCCTGCACCACGAGCAGCATGAACAGCGGGGGCTTCAACAGCGAGAACCGCCCCTTTGGTATCGAGTTCGCGAGCGAAGGAGTCGAACTGCAACAAAACAAATACGTCCAGCGTGTGCGCAACATGAAAGCTAGACCTGCACCGCGAGCAGCGTAAACAGCAGAGCTCTAACAACATGAAGCGCAAGTTTTGAGTCGAGCCCGAGACCAAGTTCGACTTCAACCACGAATACGCCACGTAACGCGCGCTACATCAAAGCTACGCCTGCAGAGCCTATCAGAGCCAGCAGCGCGAACGGCGGGGCTAAGAGAACGAAAGCAAGACTTTCGTAGCCAGCGAGCGAACAAATCCATCTTCAACCATGCCAAACGGCATTAACTGCGAAGAAAGACTGCAGTCGCTCGCGCTTCACACCAAGTCTTCCGAAAAAAAAAAAACGCGACTGACAACTGAACAGCGGCACTCACATCGTAAATACGGGGATACAGCTCATTATCAACGCTTTACCGGCCGATCCTATGCAGCCAAACCTTTCGGCGATCCGCATTGCTTTTTACGGACGGAATGACGAAAAACCTTTCCCACTGCCTCCTCGGTTGATGCCCCCGCAAGCGCAACAAAAGCTCGGCGTCGCCTCAGCGCATAGACACCATCAAAGCTGGGGAAACGCTCCCGCCAAAACTGTGTTGCACCAAAAGGAAACGAAGCACGACTTCTACCGCCGACAATGGCGCCGGCGTCTGCTGCAGAACCAAAAAGCGCGCGCTAATACGTGACCACGGCGCCTCAGCCAATGAGAGGCTCGGTTATCCGGCGGCGCGCTAGGAGAGGAGGAGTGTCGGAAAGTTCAAAGCTTTTCGCTACTTTGCTCGCACCCCTCGAGCTACTGCGTACTATAAACTTGACGCAGCCAGGTGACAAGCTAGGATTTCATTCCATACCATTCTTTGTCTTATATCATGTCGGCCGTTGTTTATCATGTTGTTCTGGACTCTCAGATAAGCTCACTACGGGCTTTAACCGCGCATAGCTTCCGCGCCGCGTGAAAACGAGGCGAGAAGGGCTAAGCGGGTGGCCAAGACGCCAGGAGAACTGGAGGAACGTCTCGCGAAGAGACGCCGCCAAGCTGCTGAACGAAAACGACGGCGTGTCGCTGCCGAAATGTCAGCAGACGCAACTGCTTTCGCTACGTATATCCTGGCCCAGCAGAGCTAAGCCATTGCCATTTTTTTTTTTTGGTTAGATGATTGATGGAAACGAAGACGAAGACAATAGCCTATGCCTTTCCCCTTTTGTGTCATTACGATAGGATACACAGCCTGGTATTTATTGCAGTAACAAACGGCGCCGAGAGACACGACTATCTTGTCGCTAGCAAGTGGCTTTTATGGTTTTCTGGGGGTCTAACGTCCCAATGCGACTCAGGCTATCAGAGACACCGTAGTGAAGGGTTCCGGAAGTTTTGACCACCTGGAGTTCTATAACGTGCACTAATATCGTACAGTAGACAGGCCTCTATAATTTCGCCTCCATCGGTATGCTACCGCCGCGGCCGGGATCGAACCCGCGCCTTTCGGGTCAGCAGCTGAGCGCCATAACTGTAAAGAAGTCATGACAGGTCGGATGCCAGGGGGCGAAAAGACCCAGCTTTATTGAGCAGCGCGTATTTATACCCACAGTAGGGCGAGCGGGCAAGCGCAGCGCTTCGGTTGATAACGCTTATCAGTTGCCGGTTTCAGACGGCATTGCGAACGCTGCCCGCCACGCATACGATACAATAACCACTGAGCCACCGCGGCAGCCCGCCGTTTGTGCTCGATATACCCTATAACGATTCCAACGCTAAGTGCCAGTCATTTTGGAGACGACTGAGTGAGTGTACTGCCAAGCGAAATGAATGGATAAGCTCCTAAGTGATAAATTTTTGTTGCCAAAATTACTTTAAAACTTCGTTTTATCAAACGTTCAGAAGTGGAGTGGAACACTTAATTGAGCGCGCGCTCAAGGACCGTAGCCTGCTCATTCTAGTACTGTTCACAATAATAGCTCGTCCTGTGTACTGTACCTTCTCATCGTCTAAGTATTTTGCGTCGGCGCCTGAAAGTGTGCACCGGTGTCCGTCAAGCGGAATGCTAGGGCATTTGTGAGGCACAGAAAATGATTCTAATCCGACATAATAGGATGGTGGTGTGCACCGTGAACCAAACCTTAAGCAACATTTTCGCCAAACTGTTATCAGATTCAACTCGTTTTCTTTGTTTCAGTTAAAGCTGTGGAGCACATTTTCTGAACTCTTGATTCTGGCTCATTGGGTTTGATAAATATCAATGTGCGGTAGTTGCACTAAAGATTTATTCTCCTGTTTCATGAAAGTTCTTACACGCTCATCCGAATGTTCTTGCAGGTTAATCTCTGCACCATATTACCTATCTTAAGAATTTCTTCAAACTATTCTGCGCGCCATCTATCGTTAGCGTTCGCGTGCCAAATCTGCCACACTCGTATAGATGTCTACGTAACTTGGTGACTCCACTCCTTGGAATCAAAAAGTTTTAAAAATGTAGGAAGGAAAAGAGGGACCCTAGGAACGGCTTAGTTTCAACACCTTTTTCCCGTCAAAAGCGACGCATGTACCCAAAGGAAAAGAACACATGCGAGCAAAAACAACTAAAAAAATCTTAAATGACGAAAAGACGAAAAGACGGCAGACCGAACAGCCATAAGATAAACGCCAGCCAATAGCAAGCGGACGTCATCCCGCCTTCAGTACGCAATCTCTTTTTTCAACACACGGTTAAAAATGCATGAAAAGCGCATTTGGCGTTGCATCTGCCGTTGCCATTGCCATGTGAAATTCTTCGAACGACTTATCTCCTCCCTTGTTTTCGCTCCGAAGAACACTAGATCAGTGTTCGGATTGCCAGAGTTCGCAGCCGCAAGCCCAGTGGTTTGGCAACAGACAAGAATGCAATATATATTTATGCGTATATTCTGGTATCCCACCCGAGGTATAAAAATGTGACTACTGCAATTTCGCCAGCATATTAATAACACTGGATATAAAGCACACGTGCGTTATGGCAAATATTTATTCTGGAATTTATTGCTGAATCCTTCTGCGCATGTAGCTTTGAACTCTGAACATTTTTTTTTAGCTTTGTTCAGTCATGCTGCTAACGCAGTGAATGCTGTAAGAATAACGACGTCATATCAGCTCATTTTTAGACTATGCGCCAGTTCGTGAACACAAGGCATCAATACTATTTTTTTCCTCCTACTTTAGCCGACAGTCCGTTTTTTGGAACTGCGGCTTTAGTCCGCCCTTTCGATTATTTTTATTTCATTATACCCCTAACAAGCGCTAAGGCGTGTTGCAGATACCAAGGCACACTCAGGCTAGCTCTAAGCGCCTCGCAGGTTCCCTTCTGCAAATGGTTATATGTTCTGGCAACAGCAGCACAAGAAATAGGCGTCATTAGTGGTTTTTTAGCAAATTGTGTGCCCTGACATATAACTGACAAGTGGCTGAAGGGATTCGGTTGTCAACCCAACAAATTTGATTTGACTGCATCCTCAGTTGGACGTCTAAATACTGCGCCTGGTTTTTTTGTCTTTCTCAACACCTATATGAGCAATCAAACTTCTTTATAGGGACACTGACGACAAATTAAATTAACTGATATATTACAACTTTGTAATTAATAGGTGGCGGCCAAGAATTTTATATAATTCTGAACTTCATGGGACGTCTGTTCACAATCCAGAGTATTTGTGCTCGCAATGTCGGTCAGGCTGTATAAAGTCAGTCTACAAAAGTGTAATCGAAAAACTCTCTCTGCTTGCTTCCCTGAAAAAACCTCTCGACCTGTTTTCACCGCATAAATTCTTCATTTGATAAACTGTTTCTACGGTAGCCAACGAAACCCATGCATGATGTGCATATTACGCGACAGCGCATACAGCTCGTTCGGTCGAAAAGCCGCCGGCGTAGTAGTAGTAGTCGGCAGCGCGTGTAGGAAATAATCGGGGGCTGCGCAAAAACAATCGTATCATGCAAACCGTTTGCTGCAGAATGTTCCGGATAGTGTCATACGATTTAGCGTTTCCTGCATTTACTTCACCTTTAGCATACCGTGTACCGTGTTACCGTTGCCGCTACCGGAGCACCGGGAGCCCGCCCACCGCCGCTGAGCACGCGCTGATTGGCCCCGATGCTGTAGGTACGCACGCAGCTCGTGGCCACGTGGCGCCATCTGGCGCCGTCAAGGCAATTTGCGCATGCGCGCATGCGCATTGGCATCGCGCGGGCTCCTGGTACTCCGGTACCGGTAACGATAACACGGTATGCAAAAGGTGTGCCTAGCCCATGGGCGTCCGGAGGGGGGGGCAAGGGGGGGCGGCTGCACCCCCCTGGAAAATCACTCACTCGAACCGTGAGTGATGGCCGCACGTCAGGGGCGGCGGTGCGCTCAGCCAAAAGAGTAAAAGCGGCCCTGCTTCCACGCTTTGGGTCACATCTGCAAAGTGCCGCGTCCGGGGACGCGTCGTTGCAGACATACAGCGGCACCGGCGAGCATGTGTTTCGAGCCGTCTTGAGATGTGTGCCTGTTTCTTTGATCTCTAGAGAGATAGCGACACGGAGACAGACAGTGCACACCCCGGCCACCGATGAATTCTTCAGGAGGGAGGGACAAATCAGCCGTGTCCATCCCCGCTTTGTCGGACTGCTCAGGGGCAAGCGGGCGATGAGTTGGCGCCGCCGCCGCTCGCTGTCTCCTCCGATCCACGGGAGAGCGCAGTTCGGTACAAGCGCCGCTTTCAGAATTTTCGGCAAAGGGGATTAGCTGCTTTTGTTCACGGCGACGCAGTCTCCAGAGGCGCCCCCACACCAGCGTTCCTTGCGTCTTCTCCGGAAACCAGCGCCTTTGGTCAAGGCAGCCGATGGCGCCTGCCTGGCTCGCCTGTCACCTCTGGCTGGGCCTCAAATCCCAACAGCGCCCATGTACTGTGCGATGTCAGTGCATGGTAAAGAGACCGTCCGTCCCTCATAGCCTGAGTCGTTTTGGGGCTCTGAACCTCATAAAAACACACAAAACAAATTTTCCGACCGGAGTGGCGAGTGTCCCTTCCCCTCGGAAGTCGCGCGGCGTTCCTTGCGTGTGCGCGCCTCTTTGTTTGTGCTTCGGTGTTTTTAGTGGCCGGTTGTCAACGAAGCTGAGAACAACCAAGACAGCGGACGAGAAAACGACGAGCGGCGAGTAGTGTGTGTGCAAATACTCGACTGTGCGGTTGCGCGAGCAAGATGGAGCGAGGTGTATGAAGCTGCGAGCGTGCATTTATCTTGTAAATAAGTTTTCGCTGCATACATAGTCATTTTTTGTTTTCAACGTACGCATTCAACCGTTTTTCCAATCAATGTGTATATATTTTTAACACTACCAACCCCGAGGAACTCCATAGCCAGCTTTGTCTCGCGCGGTCCCGAATGATGGATATTCGACGCTTCTTCAAGCGTCAGCGGTTGTCTGACGAAGCATTATCCAAATGCGCCCCTGCAGATTCTGGTGTGACATGTGACAACGGTGTAGCATTTGAACAGAGTGATGCAAGCTTTTATCACCGGACAGTAGCTGATGTCGTCGACTCCATGGAAGGGACTCTGTCAACAGTGAGTTCACGTGATGCAGCAGGCCGAGATGATTCCATTTCTCCTTTCTTGGGATTCAAGTCCGGATTTGACCAGAGCGATGCAACCTTTCATCACCGGACAGTAGCCGGCGTCGTCGTCTCCATGGAAGGAACTCCACCAGCGAGCTCCGGTCACGCAGTAAGCCGAAACGATTCCCTTTCTCCTTGCTTGGGATCGAAGTCCGGAGACAACATCAAGAAAACAAATAACTTGCCTCAAGAATATGACTTAGGAGAGTTTCTAGGCAAAGCTAAACTCACTGGCATACCGGACTTTTTGAAGTTACGTCTTCTTACTAAGCCATGGTCGCCAAATGTCACATATGATTTTAAGAAGGATGTAACACATGGAAAGAGGCCTTTTCGACATCAGTGGCTGGGAGATTACGCCCCCTGGCTTGCGTACTCAGCGACAGCGAAAGGCGCCTTTTGTCGTTTTTGCGTCATTTTTCCTCCGCGTGTTCACCGGGGTACTCAAGGTAGTTTTATCGTGCGCGCTTTCAGTAACTACATAAAAATGCACGAGGCGTGCAGGGATCACGTAAAATCCCAATGGCACCAGGAGGCAATGACGGCCTCACAGAACTTTATGGATGTGATGAAAGGCAAGCAGCTACCCGTTGTAAGGCAGCTGAACAGAGCACTGCACGCGCAAGTTGAAAGGAACCGTGAGAAACTATTTCCAATAGTTTCCACCATTGTCTTTTGCGCGACGCATGACTTGCCGATTCGCGGCAAGCAGTCCGATAGTGGAGTCTTCAATGATCTGCTTGACTTTCGTGTAGAAGCTGGAGATACTCTACTTCAGGAGCACTTCGCTTCTTCTGCTGGCAATGCCAAGTACACTTCTGTCCGCGTCCAGAACGAGATCATCACAATCTGTGGCGACATCCTGAGAGAGCAGATAGTTACCGAAACTAACAAAGCGTTTGCTTTTTCCGTTCTTGCTGACGAAACTGCAGATATTTCAGGAAAAGAGCAGATGTCTATAGGCGTTCGCTTTATTGACAAGGCGGAAGTCGAAGTGTGCGTTCGAGAGCAGTTTTTGGGATTTGTAGAGCTGGAGCAATTAAACTCCGCTTGCATCGCCGCGGCAATCTTGAAGCTTTTGACGAATGTCGGACTGATTCTTTCGAACCTCGTTGGACAGGGGTACGATGGATGCTCTACAATGGCTGGAAAAGAAGCTGGAGTGAACAAAATTATACAAAAACAGTTCCCGAAGGCACTATTTTTCCACTGTGCAAGTCACAAACTAAATCTCGTCATCAACGATTTGAACGACGTCTCTGAAATTCGAAACACAATTGGGATAATCAAACAAACCATAAACTTCTTCCGCGAGAGCGTGCTCCGGAGAAAATTGGTGCCCAACATTCCGATGCTGTGTGAGACAAGATGGTCTGCAAAGTACAAGTCTATTAGGATCTTCTCTCAGCATTACGTGGCCATGGTCGAAGCACTCGAGCAGCTCGCGTCCACGGAATCATGCTCGAACGCTGCAACTAGACAACGAGCTCACATCCTCTACTGCGCAACAACAAGCTCATCTTTCATCGTCTGCTTGCATATTGTAGCGAAGTACAGCGCTCGGCTCGAACCAGCTACGAACATTCTGCAAGGTGTATCCATGGACTTCCATTCTGTGCATGGCCACATCACTGAGCTACAACGTATTTTTCGCGGCCACCGGACAAACGCTGTAGAGGAGTTCTCTAACATCATGAATGCAGCAAGGGAGGCAGCCAATCACTTAAATGTGGTGATATCTGTACCAAGACAAGTCTCTCGTCAGGCCCACCGAGACAACTACGGGATTCAGTCGCCAGAGGAATACTACCGTGTGGCAATATATGTGCCGTACTTGGACTCCCTCACTGCTTCTTTAGCTCGGCGCTTTTCTGAAAGCAATGAGAGGAGCTTCAAACTTCTCCAGCTGCATCCATCAAAAATGAAGCACTTGAGCCGTGTTGAGTTCGCTGTTCTCGCCGAAGAACTCCAGTGCTTTTACGGCATCGACAACTTCAAGGAAGAGGCCATCTCTTGGTACGAGATGTGGTGCAACAAAACTGGGGACCCATCAGAAATAACTTACTGCGAGCTTCTACATCAGGCCAAGACATTCTTCCCTGGTGTTGCAAAAGCCATTGAGGTGGCTCTGGCTTTGCCAGTTACTACCTGTACGGTCGAACGCTCCTTCAGTACAATGAGGAGAGTGAAAACGTGGCTACGCTCAACGATGACAAACGACAGACTGGACGGCCTTTGTATGATGAGTGTGCACCGAGAGCGTGTAATGAAGCACAGAAATGAATTTATCACCAGTGTCATCACGCAATTCGCCCAGAAAAATCCGAGGCGTCTACAGTTTCTGTTCAAGGAAGACTGACTGAGTGACTGTCGTTGCGTGTTTGTGAACATATTGTGCTGTGTGCTGGTCATCAATCCGGGTGTGTCGAGAACCCGTATGCAGCAAGACTGAGCACTCTTCTCCACGAAGTGATAGTATCTTTTTGCATTTTTATTAATTTTAATTGTTTCTTCGTTGATAAACTCCAATGTATCTCTCCTAGCCTCGCTTTAATTTGCTGTTTGTAATTTTTCTTTCATGTGTGTATTTTACTTATTTATTTTATTTGTATATAAATAAATAAATTTACTCCGCAAATAGTGCCTTTTTGCTACGAACATACCCCCCCCCCCCCTCCGGCGCCAACAACCAATGGGGCCCCCCCCTGCAAAAAATTCTGCGGACGCCCTTGGCCCTGCGGCGGGAATTCGAACCGGCCACCTATAATTGGGGGCTACGTAAAAAAAATCTTGTCAGGCGCGGTTCGGGTGTCCACAAAGACAGGTGAGGCTGTTACTGCGTCAAAACAATTTTCGATTTGTTCAACGGGCAAGGCGCCGCGCCGAACGGGCGATAGCATTCCGTGGACTCCCTGCCAGCGCTGCAACATGCTGTCGCGTTCCACTCTAAAAGGCGAAGCTTAAGCGTGCTAACTTTTTATGCGAAGCATATTACTCGCACAACCGAGCTCTTCCTTGCTGCGCCGCGCACGGCCGCGTAGCCACCACTTGACCTTCATCGGCGCACCACGTGATTTGACGTCACAACAGCTGTGAAGTAGTAGTAGTAGTGAAAACATTTATTTATTTATTTTTTTAGAAGGAAGAGTTAGGTAGTAGGGGGATAGGGATAGATAGATGTGGAGCTTCAGTGGTCGGTCTTCCCTAGTCCAGGATCCCGTTGGCCTCCGCCGCTGCCTTGGCCCTCGTCACCAGCATAAGCTGTGTGCTCGGGTCGGAGTCAGCCAGGAGGGCCTCCCACTGCTCTAGACTAGGGCTATTTACCTTTGGTAGTAAAGGGCTTTTTACGCAGCCCCAGGTGGCGTGGTACGTTGTGGCGTAGCCCCCACACCACACGCACTCTTTCGCGTATCTGTTCGGCCACATTTTGTGAAACATGGCTCTGCTTGGGTATGTGTCTGTTTGTAGTCGTCTGAGCGTGGTGGCCTGCTCTCTGTCGAGGATATCCGCCGGAGCCGAGTACTTCTTGCGCGCTCCCAACAACGCCTTCATTGCCTCCCCGTAAGATTCTGGCGTGCTGAAGGGTTCGACCGGCAAACCCGCCCTCCGGTTCGTGAACCCTCGGACAACGGTGTCTGCCATGAGATTTCCCTCAACCCCAGTGTCAGGGACCCAAATGATGGTGTGTTGAATGTTTGTATTGTTTGATCCATGTCTGTGTTGTTTTTGTTGGAAGAGAATACTCGCGGCTTTTCGGTCGATCCTTCCATCTCTGTATGCCCTTGCTGCAGCCTGAGAATCCGTGGCTATCCAGTAACTCAGTCCCTGCCGATTGGCTTCAGTCAGGGATAGAGCTATGGCGATCTCTTCCGCTGCTTGTGATGTCCTTGTGAGCACTGATGCACCAGTAACTATATTCCCGTTGGCGTTCACTACTGCTACCGCCCTAGCGTTTTCCTTCGTTCTGTACTTGGACGCGTCAACATACAGAACCATCTGTTTCTTCTTTAGCAACCTGTCCAACTCCAATGATCTCGCCGCCCGTCTTCCTTCGTGGTTCTTCGGGTCCATGTTTCTGGGCACTGGTTTAACCAAGAAAGTTCTCCTAATTTGGCTGTCAATGTCTGTCTTGTCTTCGCCCTCGTCTTCTGCCGGGTATCCTAGCTTGACCAGTAGTGCGCGGCCAGCGGCTGTTCTTTTAAGTCTTTCCATTTGAAATCTGAGCATGGTTTCGCTGTGCTCCTCTAAGTGCCGTACACCCCCATGTTCATCAGCTTCTCTGTCGAGGCACAGGTCATGACGCCTAAGGCTTGCTTATACGCCCTTCTGATGCATGTTTCCATTTTGTTCTTTTCCCCTTTGTTAGGTTGTAGGTACGGAAGCGCGTACGTCATCCTCGGTATGATGAGCGCAGAAGTGATCCGTAACGCATCTCGCTCCTTCACCCCTTTTCTCTTGTTCGTAATCAGGCTTAACATCCTGCATATCTGTTTCGTGGAGTGTTCCAAGAGCTGGATGGTATGGTCCCGTTTGCCTTTCTCCTGCAGCCACATTCCCAAGATGCGAAGCTTATTTGACCTTCTTACGGGTTGTCCATCTATCTCTAATTCTATCGTTCCCCTGTCCTCTTTATTTTTGTGAAGTCTAATAAATTCTGATTTTTCTGGGGAGCACTGCATCCCGCTAAATAAAGCATATTGACCGATCTCATCCGCCGCTCTTTGCAGTATTTCTTGCTTGTTTCCCGTCGATCCTTTTGTCGTCCACACTGTGATGTCGTCCGCATAAATTGAATGTTCTACATCTTTGATGTTGTTCAGTCTCCTAGTTAGTCCAATCATTGCTATGTTAAAGAGCAAAGGTGAAAGCTGGGGCCTCGTGCGCTCGCTTGCGGACGCGCAGCCTCCGCCGGCGGCCTAACTCCCGCTCCTACCGCTAGGAGATACTGACGTCACGCAAAAGGCGACGCACTCGTTGAGTCAGTTGAGCAGCGAGATGTCGGCCAGGGAGAGGGCGGCACGCCAGACCGCAAAACTATGCTTCGCATCCTAGGCTTAACCATAAGCTAAGCCAGGCCATTTTTTTTTAAGGAACAGATGTATCTCTGGCCTTCACCTCATTACAAGTAAGGCAAAATTATTTCGTGTTTCCTATTTGATTTAGGTGCATTGTAAAACCACTAGTTACTTAAATTAAAGCGACAGTGAGCGCAAACTGGAGTTACCCTGCACCGACAGGGCACCGCGTTCTAGTCACAAAGAGAGAACTCTCGCCAAAAACAGACCAGAATAAAAATACAATTGTCGCCATCGCCGGCCGATTTCGCAAGTTAAATGCATGCGTCGACACCGATTTTTAGTGAGGATCTCGTAGGTTAGGCTACGCCACCATTTACTTCAAAACGGTGGCGACCACCCTTTTCGCCAAAGAGATCACGAGTTTGAATCGAATGGAGAAAGATTTATTTTTTTCGACAATAAAGGCGTCTTTTGCTACCGAGCCGCGAAACGGAGCACGAAGGAGCCAGAGAAATTATCTTTACACATGAGAATACTTGGATGCAGCTGTCATCAGCGTCTCTTTAAAACAGTTGTCACGCAGCTCATTTGGGACTGGGCGCGGTGAAACGTGCTGGACCCTTCGTCATCGCCATCGCATTGGCGTGCGTGCGTGCGTGCGTGCGTGCGTGCGTGCGTGCGTGCGTGCGTGCGTGCGTGCGTGCGTGCGTGCGTGCGTGCCGCGAGAACGACAAGCCATACGGGACCAAGTGGAAGAAAGCCGTCGAAGAGCACCCAGGCGGCTGGTGAGGAAGAAATACGGCGCACTTCAGGTTTGCGTCGTTTTTCGCCGTTTGAACAACATAACGAAAAAGAATATCTCACCCCTCCTCCGCATCGACGGCACTCTGAGCCGGCTCTGCAATGCAACGCCAAGTACTTCTGTTCGATAAACCTCAAGAGTATCTACTGGTAAATCGAAGCCGATGGAAGAGATAGAGGACAGCATTCATCACGCCGGACGGGCTCTTCGAGTAAGAAGTGCACGATTTGGACTCTGTTCCGCGCAAATAACGTTCCAACGGGTAAATGACACAGTACTGGCAGGTCTGAAGTTGCAGATTTGTGTAGTGTATTTAGATGACGCACCTCAGTGGCTTCAATTAGTGCTGGAATCAATCAAGTTGTCCGGGCTGACCTTGAAAGCAGAGAAGTGTTATTTTGCCTGTTTAAGAGCTCCTTTTCCTAGGCCATATCGTAAGCAAGGACGGAGTACGCCCAGATCTGCAGAAAGCAGCTGCTACCGCAGTTTCCGCCGCCGGCCGATAGCAAAGCTGTGAGCAGGTTCTTTGGACTGCGCGTATTACCGACGGCTTGTCAAGAATTCACCGCGCATCGCCAAGCCTCTCACCCAGCTGACAAAGGCAGACGTGTATTTTAAATAGGAAGCGCCGCAAGCGAGAGTTTTTAAGGAACTTTAGCGTCGTTTACAGTTCCCTCCGGTCCTCGGGCACTTTGATAAAAATGTCAAAACGGAAATCTATACCGACAAAACCAGCGTAGGCCTAGGCACTGTCCTCGTTCAGAAGGTCGATGGACTGAAGAAAGTAATACCTTACGCGAGTGCCTCGCCGTCATCCGGGCTACGGGCTGCGGTTATCTGGGCTACGGTGCACCCTTCAGCGCCAGTTTCTCTCTCAAAGCATCTTTCAAAGCATGCTGCCCCTCTCAAAGCATTTCCTGGCAACCCTCTGCAGATGGCAGACCCCCCTCGTCCACCACACTGCGTCTTTCTCTCTTAGCCCTCCACGAGGCGGAGTTGCATATATTTTCCTTCCCCACACAATACCCTACGTCGTGCATTACATTACCTCAATCCTTCTCTATTATATGCTGCGGGAACAGCTATTGACCTCGAACCCGTCGGGATATATCACAGTGGTGGCGGCGTTCGGCGGCTCAGCCCGAGGGCGTGGTTGAAATCCCAGCAGTGGCTGCCGCCTTTCGATGGTGACGAAACGTAAAAGACGCCTGTGTACTGTGCAATGTCGGTGCAATCGGAGTAACTCGAAATGGCCGAAATTTAACCGAAGCCCATGCCAACGGAGCCTCGTTGTTGTTGCTGTTCTTTACTTCAGTAAACATGGCACTGATAGCCAATGAGTCGCTTCGAGAAGTTGAATCCCACATGTCACGTATCGCGTTCATCTAAAGGAAGGGAACATCAAATGAAAAATTAACACCGAAATAGCAGCAGCGAAAATATCACGCGGAAAAAAGGTTCTTAAGTTAAACGTCAGTAGGCAAAAATCAGCATAGCTTGCATTGAACCTTGCGACATGAAATGCGTCAGCAGCCTCTCTTAATTTTTTTTTTTTTTTGGTTTCGGAGCGCGAACAGTAAAGTAAGTACTTATCAGAGAAGCAGGCTCCGCAACCACGAGCCCTGCAGTGTGATGACATGATATTAAGAGTTGGGTTCAAATTTTTTTCTGGTATTCCCTCCGACATACGTTCAGAATTGCCCCGCCGCGGTGGCTCAGTGGTTACGGCGCTCGGCTGCTGACCCGAAAGACGCGGGTTCGATCCCGGCCGCGGCGGCTGAATTTCGATGGAGGCGAAGTACTAGAGGCGCGTGTACTGTGCGATGTCATTGCACGTTAAAGAACCCCAGATGGTCGAAATTTCCGGACCCCTTCACTACGGTGTCCCTCGTAGCCTGAGTCGCTTTGTGACGTTAAACCCAAATGAAGTAATAAACTAAATACGTTGAGAATTTGGCTGCTCTCTCCAATGTAAAAAAGCCTTCATTATAATGTCAAGCGAGTTATAACATACGTACGCAATTGTACAATCTTGTTCTTGTGTTTTACACTACGGCCCTTTAGCACATGCCGCTTTGAACTATGCACCATTTGTGAGCTAGTTTGCACACTCTGCCAAACGAAAGCATTAGTATCATATCTGTCCGTGACATTTTTTAAAGGATGTGGCAGCCGATGCACACGGAGTATCAGCGTCAGTTCATTTTTCTGTTTTAGTACGCAGTCCGTCTTCCCAAACTGCAGCTTCAATACGCCCTTTATTTTATTAATTCACCACCACACAAAAGGGCATACTCCAGATACCCAGCACCCTTCAGTGTACTATTCTGTATCTTGAAGGCTTCCTCTGTAAATTGTTACATGTTCTGTAAAAAGAAGCGAAGAAAGTAGACGTTATGCTGGCGTTTTTTTTTTACGAATTTTGAACTGCCTTTCATTCAGCAGAGTGGCTTCAGGGCTAGAAGTTGTAAACTCTCCACTTAATTATTAAGTTAGTTATAAATATTTCCTTTAAATAATTGTATTTTTTTCTCTACTCAACTGCCAACAATCCAACTCCATCAAAGAGGCACTAGCGACCAAAAGATGCTGAGCTTAAATTAATTATTACCTCAATATCGTTGAGGGGGAATTAGTCTTTTTGTTCAAACCCTTGTGTTCAAGCTTAGCAAGGATGAAAGCTTCTTCATCCGCGAGGTTTCTGAGAAGCTTGCACACCGAAATTGCCGTACTCCTCATTGAAGATGGAACCCGGTTGGTTCCAAACCGCCGGGCTCTAAAATCAAGAAATTTTTTCGGAGACGATATCCCGTGTTTCAAATAGCTAAATATTATCGTTATAGTCAGTTTTCAAATTTTAATACCATATCGCGGTAGAGCCATTTAACGTAAGCATTCGTAATGCTTGACAGAGTCCTAAATTTTGCGCTTTAAGCCCTGGGAAAGCAGTCCTTGGATGCAGATGAACTGTTGGAAGTCCTCATTAGTCTAGTTCTTTTTCATCATAGCGCTTCGCCGAGCATGCTCATGTGAGGTTACATGAATTCGCCCTGTCAGGAGCATACTTCAGTAAAGCAGCAAGTTGGGTGAGTTGGTGCTGGCTCATGATTGAAAGAACGTTGCTGTACTACAACAGAGACACGGACTAACAGCGTAAGGAACAAAGGACATGCGCAGACTCACAAATAATTTTATTAGGACAAGTAGAAGGAATATGTACAAAAAAAAAAGCCAACAAACCACACAAGTAAGAGCACCTACGCGAACTGCAAGCAAGTCATCAAAGACACTCACATTACATTCCACGTGTTGTCCAGATATGAAAATTCGCATTCTACAAGTGAGACAGAACACTGGCTGTAGCAATTATCGCCTCTGTTATATATATATATATATATATATATATATATATATATATATATATATATGACAGAAGCCAACAGCCACAGAAACCAAGGGGCACAGGGGATTTTTTTTTTCAAATTAATTTATTTATTTTGCGGTGTTGATCAATTTAGAATATTACTGAATATGTTATCGCTTAAAGCTAATTGATTAGAAAAGCAGAAGAAAAAACAACCACCACATGCCGCCGGTGGGATCCGAACCCACGACCTCCGAATTACGCGTCCGGTGCTATATATATATATATATATATATATATATATATATATATATATATATATATATATATATATATATATATATATATATATACCGGGTGTCCCAGCTAAATGTAACCACTCTTTTAAAAAAGGCCAAGTGTCCTAGTCCAGTGAAACCAACTCAGGGTTGTTGATAGTCGCGTGGCCTAGTCTTGAGTATTTTTTTGGCTCTTCAAAGTTGATTAATTAGTTAAGTTTAATTAGCTAACTTTTTAAATATTAACTTGAGGAAGAAAGTGTCAATGCAAAAGTTTTAGATCACCTCTAAAAACCGCTAGTAGTGCTGCTTCCGTCAAGTTACGATTTACGTAGCTTAATTTATTGGTCTTAAAAGAAAGTTGTCACGTGACCAGCTGCTCCCTCACTTCTCTGCCCCAATGTGCACCCAAAGTCTCATCGAGGAGAGGACTTCAGAAAAAATGGATTTTATTCTTTAAGGAGCGTCTTGGGGCGTTGAAGTGGCACAGTTGTCATGTGGAAGCTTTTTCTTATTGTGCGGGTTATGGTTAAAAGCCGGTAAAAAAAACTACTTTACGTAAATATTACTTTGCGGCAAATGTCTCAATAAGCTGTTTCTCAAAGCGATCTACAACTTTTCCATTGACACTTTGTTCCTCAAGTCAATAATTAAAAAGTTAGTTAATTAATCTTAACTAATTAGTCAACCTTGAAGAACGAAAAAAATACTGAAGACTAGGTTACGCGGCTCTAAACAACCCTCATTTGGTTTCAAACGGCTAGGACACCCCGTGTTTTTTAAAAGCTTGGTTACATTTAGCTGATACACCTGGTATATATATATATATATATGGTTTACTGGTTTATTGTGGTTTAACGTACCGAAGCAACTCAGGCTATGAGGGACGCCTTAGTGAAGGGCTCCGGAAATTTCAACCACCTGGGGATCTTTAACGTGCACTGACATCACACAGCACACGGGCCTCTGGAATTTCGCCTTCATCGAAATTCAGCCGCCGCGGTCGGGATCGAGCCCGCGTCTTTCGGGTCAGCAGCCGAGCGCCATAACCACTGAGCCACCGCGGCGGGGCATATTATAGATATATAGATTATTCTGACTCAGAGGTACGTTGCAGAGATTGCAAGCCTCCGGGTCGCCTGTAAGCTCATTATGCAGAGTAACATAAGGGAAGAAGCGATTGGCCTGAATTCTTCGCCAGGCCCTACATTCCGAGGCTGTTAGGGACCTATCTGGTGATGGATAGATCCTTCGGCCTAGTCTGGGAGTCTCAGAGAGCTCCGTGTAGGTGATGAGGGGGTCTTTGTCTCCGGGTAGCGGGGTCTCTACGGCCGCTCGGGTGTATACATCTCGAGCGAGGCGATGGGCTGCCTCATTGCCTGGTAGACCCTCATGAGCTGGAACCCAGATGACTGAAACCTCCTGGTTTAGCGGGTGCTTCCTCAGTAGACTGGCCGCCGGTGTGGAAATTAAGCCTTTGCCGAAGTTCCTAACAGCCGCCTTATTATCTGAGAGAATAGTTTTGGCTCCGGTACCAGTACATGCTGGCGCTATCGCAGCCTCTTCAGCTATTAAAGCGTTACGCGTATTAATGGATCCAATTACCTTGTGGGAGTGGTTCCCATCTACCACAGCTACGACTGCGGCCCCTTCTAGCCCGCAGGCAGCATCGCAAAATGACTGAAATGATTGTTTGCGCATTCATTTTTTCCCGCGCAGGAAATAAGACAGCCACGAGTCAAAGAAGTAGAAGACACTGAACTAGACCCTTTCTTGCTCTCTCAGATGGTTCTCTTACATCTTGGTCGCCACTTTTGCTCTAAAATTACTCGAGATTAAAGCACCAATAAGAGATAAATAATCCCAAGCAAGACCGTTAATGCAGGGGCTGCAGGAACATGTGCCAGACGAGCGGCTTCACATCTGATTCAAACCCGGGCCAATTAGTACAAAGCTCCGACCTAGCCCATTCCCATCCCAGGCTTTAAGGTGGATCCGTGTCCCTGTAGTTCCCTAGAGTATTTTACACTTTGAGAGGCGGCAGACAACTGCTGAAAAGAAGTAAAAAAAACTGAGTTTTGGGTAATAGCGCCTACTAACGGCCTTCAATGAAAAGCAGAAGGGCAACCTCGTGAAATTCAAATTCCGGTTGATCTGAACTGACGCTGTGGTCCCTTCATGGTCACGTGCATTACGCTGAAAGAAAACACTCGTCAGCTGTAATGCGTAAACGTATGTACTCGTATTGGTCAATTCAAACAAGGCGCGTGAACGATTGTTGAAACAAGCCACAATCTGAACTGATAATCCGAGCGGACTTCTTCGTTAGCCTTGTATAATCCTTATCAGCCTAATATTATTATCCTTGTGATATCATTGTAGCATTTTAAGCCTAGTATTACCTTATAGTGGTTTACTCAAATTTTTCGGTACGCCTTTTTAGAGTTTATGCAGAATATACACTTTAGTAGGATGGAAATTTGATTGAGAGAAATTGGTCAAGAGATATCTCAGAATTGAATACAGCGAAGGACACAGGCCAAGCGAAAAACCCGACATATAAACAGCATTGACTTTACATTTATTATTCGACACCAAAGAAGCGATGTATAGCGCCAAGTGTGGGGAATGCCAAACAAAAGCATTAAAGAATAAAATAAGAACGGTTAAAAATGCACATATATAAAAAGTTCAGAAATAAGATGGGCGCTAGCAGGCCAAAACCAAAAAAATGCCACCACGCCTGCAGATACGCAATCTCTTCTTGTGCAGTTTTAAATACAGCTGAATAACACATTTGTCATTGCGTTTTGCAATATAAAATGCTTGAGGCGCCTGTCTTGTTCCTTGGTTTCTGTCCGCGAACAATACATGTGTCAGAACAGCACAGAATGCCAGTAATATTTAACTATAGTATTCCCGCAGACGTATGTTAAGGATTGGCACGCACCCTAACCCCTTCTCTCCAACAGGAGGTCGAACGAGCGGTCTCCGCATTGCAGCCTTCCATCATTTTCCTCCGCTGGGTCCCTGTGCATTCAGGGAGTGACGGCAATGAGCTGGCCCATCAGCTCGTGCGCGACACACTTTTCCGGGCACCGTTGATCCCTTGGCCCAAGCCCTCGGAGGACGGTGGGAGACTCACCCTTCGTGGCACCATAAGAAAGGTCTACCTCGAGCTCCGCCTAGACAAACGCCTTTACCCTCCCCCTCATCCATCACTCACGGTGCCGGAGGCTCGCCTTCTTGGGCATATCCAAATGAATGCAGTTATCACCCCGTCTCGCCTCTTTCGATCGCACCCTTCCTGTCCCAACTGCCCCTGTGCCTATGCGGACCTGGCCCATTGCCTCTTCAATTGGCCGGTTCCCCCCCGTTCTTTATCGATCACCACCTGGCTCGACTGGTTTGGCGCTGAAGGGGAGGAAGAACAGCGACTTCTGGTCGCCCAGGCGGTCGACATGCTCGGCCTGTAAATTATGGCCGAATAAAGGTCTTGTACTACAACTACTTGGGGTTTAACGTCCCAAAGCGACTCAGGCTATGAGGGACGCCGTAATTAAGGATTTCGGAAATTTGGACCACCTGGGGTTCCTTAACGTGCACTGACATCACACAGTACACGGGCCTCCAGAATTTCGCCTCCATCGAAATTCGGCCGCCGCGGCCGGGATCGAAGCCGCGTCTTTCGGGTCAGCAGCCGAGCGCCGTAACCACAGAGCCACCGCGGCGGGGTCGTATGTTAAGGAATCTATAAGTCTGGTGACTATAAATACGACCGCATAGTAATCGGAACCGAGGCATTCTACTTAGAGCTATGAACTTTTTGCGGATTCCTTTATGCAAGCTTCTTAGGTTAGAAGATGCTGTGACACAACAATGGTACATGTTCCCACTACATTTTTTATCATGCAGCAATGAACAGACACATTCTGTATAAGTACACTTTCCTCTGTATAGATATTCTTCTGTATAAGTACATAGTTCATCATTCCGAACTGTCGCTTGGGTCCGCACATTTAGAGCGCAGCTCTTTGGCGCCCGTTTATGCGTTTCGTGGCGTCGCCGTCGCCTTTGTCCGTTGTAACCAGCAGCAGGCACCTTAGTCGCGCTTTAAGCTGAGAAACCAATGGAGCGGGAGCTTGGAAAGCCGAGGGTAAAATTGGTAAATTGGTTTTTGAGGAAAGGAAATGGAGCACTATTTTCACATATCTCGGTGGACACCTGAGTAAGAGGGAAGGCGCATAACTGCCCTCTTGGAACAGTGGACACCTCAATCGTGCTTTAAGCTACGTGGCGGTAGTGACAGATGTGCGTTGCATGCGTTGGCATTGACAACGTTGTGCCAGAAACGCGCCACTGAAACCATAGGCCATCGGCGTTCGTTGTGTTTATTGGCGTTGGCATTGACAACGTTTTACCCGATCATTTTAAGGAAAGGAAGTGCGCACAACTGGTTCCTTTGGTCAGTGGACGCCTGAATCGCGCTTATCGGTGTACACCTGACTGATGAGAGAGAGATGTGGGCTGCATGCGTTAGCGCTGACAACGGTGAGCGAACTTTCGCGATCAGTAACTGTCACCTGCCATGATGGCAGGGTGGTTTGTGGGTTTTAACGTCCCAAAGCGACTCAAGCTAATGGACATTAAACCCCACAAACCACAACCACAAACCGCCCTGCCATCCTGGCAGGTGGCAGTTAATGGTTGATCGCGAAAGTTCGCTCACCGTTGTCAGCGCTAACGCATGCAGCCCACATCTGTGGGGACTTTAATGTAGATATGAAGACAAACAGGAATTTCTTACCACTTATGCGGGAGAACATCCCGTTCCTCTCACTCGTAACGCCTCCCACGGCTGTGACAACCTCTCGAAAAAATTCGGGGGGGGGGGGCGCTTTGTTGACTTAAAGTGCGGTGAGGCGAAAGCCTTAAGCACGGTGTTGGGGCCTGTGTCACTGATGTGTGGTTAAGACGTTAAAGCTTCGCCTCTAAGAGTGGAACGCGACAGCGTCTTGCAACGCTGCCAAGGAGTCCACAGAAAGCCATCGCCTGTTCGGCTGTACGTCTTGCTCGTCGGTAAATTGGTTTTTGAGGAAAGGAAATGCATCTGCATCGCATCTCTCGGTGGAAACCTTTACCTCGCCGTAACGGGGAGGGTGGAAGATGGGAGTGAACGAAGACACCGTATTCACTAGACGTGCCTTTGTTCATTCCAAACCATCGAGCTGGCATGCCGGAGTGGTTAGCGTGCTCGTCGCACTCCGGAGACTGGTTCGATTTCCCAACTCGACCTACTCGGCCTACTTGGTTTTATTTATTTATTTATTTTACTTGGAGCATTACTATACCATCCCTCTAATTGGTTGCATGGTTACTAGGAGGAGGAGGTAAACTTTATTAAAGAAGAGGTCTTAGGCGCGGATTGGGGTCATGTTCCCCTCCCCGCGGTGGGCTCCTCTTCTAGGCCGGACGCCAGGTGGCCGATGATGATGAAATAACTTTATTGGCACCCGTCAAGGAATCAGAGGGCGAAAAAGAGTCTTGACCGCCGTCATCTTCCTCCCCTTTCAGCAGGCTGGGATCCCTTGGGATTCAGCGGTGTCCAGGGCCAGACGGATAACTTCTTTTTGTTCTTCTTTCTGGCTAGCCATTAAAGCCTCCCAGGACTCTATATTCCTGTCTGGTTTGTTGTGGCTAGGGCATGTCCACACCATGTGGATCATGTCTGCTATTTCATTACAATGTTTACACCTGGGGTCTTGGATCGCCGGATGCCATCTGCTTAGTGCGAGTGGGTTCGGAAAAACTCCCGCCTGTAACTTTCTCCATATGACCTCTTCCTTTTTGCTAAGGCCCTTGCATGCTCGAGGTAATGTCTGTCTTCCTAATCTGTAATGGCTAAGAATATCTTGGTACGTGTTCAGCTCCTCGCTCGTCTGAAGGGGCTCTCTGCTTGACGAGACCGCATTGGGGTCCCGGTGTGTGAGTCCTCGGGCCAATGCGTGCGCTGTCTCGTTTCCCCGGAGGCCCTCGTGGGCAGGAGTCCAAACAAGGTTAATTAGTTCTGCCGGTGTCGGGCCGGCATTCAGAATTTTGACTGCTTCGACAGATACCCTGCCTGCGTTGTAGTTGCGGATAGCCGATTTGGAATCTGTTATAATCACCCTGACATTCCGTTGAGTTAAAGCCAGCGCAATGGCTACCTCCTCAGCCGCTGTTGCATCTCTCTGTTGGGTGCTGCAGCACGAGACTAGGTCTCCGCCCTCCCTGGTTGCTAGGGCTACGAAACCCGTTCTGCCTTCATATTCCGCCGCGTCCGTGTAAACCACGTCCTGTCTATTGGCTAATTTTTTCTGCAGAGCTTTCGCTCTGTCCTTTCGCCTACCCTCATGGTGTACCGGATCCATATTCCTTGGGAGTGGTGGGATTCTGATTTTGTTCCTTATGTCTGTTGGGATATTCTCCGTGTGTTTGAGCCGCGCTCGAGGTTCGAAGCCTAGCTTTTCTAGTATTTTTAGCCCCGAATGGCTGCGTAGGAGTCGTTGTTGTTGCGCTACTCTGGTGGCCTCAATGAGCTCGTCTAGTGTGTTCGAAATCCCCATGTTCAGAATTTTCTGGGTGGATGTGTACGGGGGGAGGCCCAGAGCGGTTTTGACGCCTTTCCTAATTAGGATTTCAATCTTGTTTTTTTCTGCTTTGGCTAGCCGTAGATATGGTGCCACGTATGTGATTCTGCTGATTACAAATGATTGAACTAGTCTTAAGAGGTTCGTCTCCTTCATTCCCGCGTGTTTATTTGCTATTCTTTTGAGTAGCCTACACGTCTGGCTTACACTCGATTCGAGTTTTCGTATCGTTTCGGTGTTCTTACCGTTTGCCTGTATCCTAAGACCCAGTACTCTAATCATCTCTACTGAGGGTATTTTGTCCCCGTTTACCGTTAGCGTTATCCCATGTTCATGGGGCTTTCTTTGTCTCTTTTGTGGGCCGAGGAAGAGCGCTTCCGATTTCTCGGCAGAACATTTGAGTCCTATTTGTTTTAGGTACGACTCAATTTCCTCGATCGCTCTTTGGAGGGTACCTTCGATGTGCGCGTCACTGCCTCTGGTAACCCAGAGGGTGAGGTTGTCCGCGTATATTGTGTGGTTGAGCCCTTCTATACACGCCAATTTATGTGGTAAGCCAATCATTGCAATGTTGAAGAGTGTTGGTGATAGGACCGAGCCTTGGGGAGTACCTTTGTTGCCCAGCCTTATGCCTTTCTCTTCCTTCCCTCCTAGGCTGATAGTAACTGTTCTATTTGAAAGAAAGTCCTTCACGTAGTTGTATACCGTTCCCCCTACATTTAGAGTTTCTAAGCGTTCTAGTATGGCTGCGTGGTCAACGTTGTCAAAAGCTTTGGCTACGTCAAGGCCGACTATTACTCTGGTATCAGCTGTTTCGTTGTCTAGCACTTGTTCTTTAAGTTGAAGCATAACATCGCATGCAGAAAGATGTGTCCTGAATCCGATCATCGTGTCGGGGTAAAGCTTTTGTTCTTCTAGGAATCTGTTTAGCCTCGTTTGAATAACGTGCTCCATTAGCTTACCTACACATGAGGTAAGCGAAATGGGCCTCAGGTTTTCGAGACTTAGTTTCTTACCTGGTTTTGGAATAAGGACTAGGTTGGCCTCTTTCCACGAAGGTGGGATTCGGCCCTTATCCCAACATTCCTGCATGTACGCTGTTAGGTTTCTAATTGATGCATCATCCAAATTCTTCAGCATGCGATTGCTGATTCTGTCTGGACCTGCCGCAGTTTTAGTTCTGAGTATGTTCAACTCCGCCCTAACCTCTCCGATGGTGATGGGCCCATCGAGAAGAGGATTCTCTGCGCCCTTGTACTCGGGGAGGGGTGTGGGTGGTGTGCACCTCAAGTACTTGTCCCTCACTTCAGAGATCAGTTGATCACTAGTGCCTTCGTATTTATATACGAGTTTCTGTAGTTGTTGTCGTGCCTCATACTTTGTCTTGTCCGGGTCTAAGAGATGTCTGAGCATTTTCCACGTGTTGGCTTTGCTGATTCTGCGGTCCATCTGCTCGCAGATACTACCCCAGTTTTGTCTGGTTAAGTTCAGCGCGTGCTCCTCGATATCTCTATTCTGTTTGGCTAGGAGCTTACGTATGTTTCTGTTCCCCTTGTTTTGAGCAAGTTTTTCTTCTAGCTCCCTTTTCTTGCGCCACAGGCCTATCATACGCCTGTCTACCTCTTCTTGCGTTTCGTCTGCTTCCACCTCTTCGGTGGCTTCTTTAACTGCCGCGAGAATGTCTGTGCCCCAAGATTCTATGTCCCTGATTGCGTCTCGGGTATGAAGGTTCGCCCTGAATAGATCCCAATTTACCGCTGCGACCTTTTTGGGTTTCGGTGTGGGCGGTCCGTCTTCTACCACGATCTCAATAATTTTGTGGTCGCTTCCTAGGTCCTCCCCCGTGTTACACCACCTTGCCGTGATTTGGCCTCCGGTGAGAGTTAAGTCAGGTGTAGTGTCCCTACTCACGCTATTGCCCTGTCTTGTTGGTTTGATGGGGTCAGTGATCAAGATGAGCTCATTGTGGAGAATACTGTCCCAGAGTTCTCTGCCCTTGATTTGCGTATATTTGTATCCCCATGCGGGATGATGAGCGTTAAAGTCCCCGACAATGACGATAGGGTTTTTGCCCGCTATCTGTTTCGTTTTTGCGAATAGCCTGCCGAAGCCGCAATCCTTTCTCTGTTTCGGAGAGCTGTATACGTTTAAGACGAATAGGCTTTTCTCTCTCCGCTTGCGCGGTATCATTTCGATTAGAGTGTGATCTAATTGGACTTGCCCTGTCTCGTGCTGCAGCGCGGTAACGTTGCGTTTGACAAGGGTGGCAACCTGCGTGTTGTCCCCTCGGCCCGGGTACGATTTGTAACCGGGCAGCTTCGCGTTTTTCCCGCACTCTTGTAAAGCTATAATTTCGGGTTTGTCTCCGTTTGCAAGGAACGATTGTAAAACGGCCCGTTTACGCAGAAAGCCCCTACAGTTCCACTGCCAGCTAGTATTATTGTTCTTTGGCCAAGGCATTTTTGGTTGCTTGGAATTCCGCGTATATCCATTGGTCCCTTTTCTCAAATTCCGCCGTGAGAGCAGCGTCTCGCTTTGCAAATTCTACTCTGATCGTTTCTGTGACTTGTTTCATGAATTGCATTAGTGTTCCGTTCAGTAGTTTCAAATCCTGTTGTTGTTTGTCGTTTAGTTGTTCGAATTTGGTCTCAAGATCCGACTCTTTGGTACGTTTCTTTTTTGAAGGGGGTTTTTCAACCTTCGCTGTCTCTACCTCTTTATCCTGCTCCACTTGCATAGGCGCCATTGCCTTTTCCTGTTGCGGTTTGTTTTCCTCGGGTTGTTTAGCTGTCGTTTCTGGCATTTTGATCCGCTCTTCTTGCTTCTTAATATAATCAGTTAAAGTCTTAATCTGATCTGCCTGCTGTTTAATAAGTTCTTTTAATTCTTTAACTGTCTCGGAGTCCTGGGAAACTTTAGTTGGCCAGCTCACCTTTGCAGCTTGCTCCTTGCGTGGCTGTTGCTGTCCGGTTTGTAGCCGGGGGAAGGACTCTGACCGAAACCTCGTTCTGCTGCCGGATCTATTACGGGAGCGGCTGTTCCTTCCGTCTTCTTGCTTCGCTTCTTCAGGCTCCTGTTTGGCTTCCCATTGGCGTTTCTTGACAATATAAGGGGTGCGAAAGAGATTTTTGCACCTCTTGTCCCCGGTGTAGTGTTCTTTGCCGCATAGTTGGCACTGCGGTGTACATTGGTGCCCCTCGGGGGGCGATGTCATGCCACAGCCGCGGCACTTGGTCACCTCACTGTCGCAGACGTCCGAGCGGTGGCCAAGTCCTCCGCACTTGTAACAGACCTCATAGCGTTTCTTGTATAGAAAGCATTTGAAAGTGATTCCGCTCAAGACTACTCTGCGTGGTACTTTCTCTTCTTCGAATGTGATTAGGAAAGATTTGGTCTTCCCCATTCTTCGTGCATCTATGACTGAAGGGTTGAATCCGTTAATGTTCAGTCCTTCTAGTACATACTTGTGTGTGTATTCCTCATCGATGCCATGTATGACTCCCCTGCCGCAACTCTCTGGTGCGTTCATGTAGGTGGTCACACCGCGTTCCTTGTCTCCGATCTTGACAGTTTCAATTTTCTCCACCTTCCTCGCGTTTTCGTAGCTAGGCGAGTGGTAGGTAATCGTACCTTGCTTGACGTTTATAGCTAGTCTGTCCTTCAGTGCCTCCTCGTCCTTGATTCCGGCTTTCTCCCTGATGGCCGCCGCAATTCTCATCTCGGTGGTGCTCTTCAGCATTGTTAGTCCTTCTTTGGGACGCAGAACTACTTTCCATCCGGTCGCTGGAAGTCTCGGGAGGTCTGAGGCTATTGAACGTTCAGCGAGTTTCCGTCCCGCCTCTCTGTAGGCTCTCGTGTCGCTGCCGTCGGTCGTCGCAACAGTGGCGGCGTTCGCTGCCGCCGCGTCTCCGGCACCATGTTGGCATCCTAGGTGGCGTTTGTCGTTCTCCAATTTTTCCGCTCGCTTCTTCAGTCTCATAATCCATTCCTCTTTTTCTTTTTCTTTGGGGTCGATGTCGGTTCCCACCACCGTCACTTCCATCGTCATCGTGGAGCCGGGCGTGGTCGGCGGTGGCGGGAGCTCGCCGGTCGCCGCCTTCTCGGAAGTAGGCCTATCGTGACGTGTAGCGCTGGCGAACTTGGAATGACGATACAGTCTTCAAAGATGCACTTACAGGCACAAATGTGGTATCCTCAGGTTGCTTGCACCTTAGGAAACAGGTTTAAAAGACATTTACGGTCAACGTAGGAAAAAATCCGCCATGAAATCACTGATTTCGCAGGAGCCGACGTGAACGCGTCCGTACTCCTCGACGCCCCCTGGCGGTCCTCAGGTGGCCGATCGACGATGTCGTTCGGCGACCTCTTCGGCTCGCTCTGTGGCTCGAAGTTGAACCTCCGGGTCCGAGCTGAGCAGCGCGGCCTCCCACTGAGATTAGGTAGAGAGCTGCGGACTGTGCGATGGCTTGTCTTGAGTACATGAGTATAGGATGTGCGGTGTGTCTGCCTTTTGGTGCCCACAGAGAGAACAGACGGGGCTGTACTGCTCCGGGAACCATATGGAGTACATGTATGGATTAAAGAAAGTGTCTGTTTGGAGCTGCCGCCAACTGACTTGTTGTGTTTTACTGATCAAACTACAATTGGCCCCGTTTGAAATTCGCGCACTGTGACGTCACGACCATTTCGACCAATTCAAAAGCGTGACATTTCTGTCGACAACTCCTGCTTACAACGATGAGGCTCCCGCCTTAATACTTGCACATATCTTGTCTTTTAGAGCCAGGCATTGGTGCAGCAAGTCGAGAACAGCCTTGCGTTCAAAACACAAGACATTATTCATGCGGAAGAGGTGGCAACCGCGCTCGCCGCCGCCGATCAGGACTCGCGGGCCATCATTACCGACTCGCGCGGGGCCTGCAGGAACATCGAAAGCGGTTTTATTAAGGCGAAAGCCTTTAATGACTGATACTGTCGTGAGCAATGAATGTTATCAAATGTGTCCGCGTTTCGCCATCGCTACTTAAGAAAAAAAATTCATGGGCACTTTGACGGTCTAAATTGCCAGAGGTGAAAGCGTTTTCCGCACCACTTTGCCTATGTGGCACTGGTGACGTCACCACTGGATGACATCCCACATAACTGATGACGAAGTAATGACAAATTACTAATGAATGTACTAATTGACTGCTAATTAATGACGCTTAAGCTTCGCCTTTAGGAGTGGAACGCGACAGCGTGTTGTAGCGCTGCCAGGGAGTTTACGGAACGCCACCTCCCGTTCGGCGCGATGCCTTGCCCTTTGAACGCAACGCTTTTTGAGGAAAGGAAATGGCGCAGTAATTCTCTGTCATCTCGGTGGGCACCTTAACCGCACCGTACAGGAAGGGAGGAAGTGGGAGTGAAAGAAGAAAGAGGGGCCGTAATGAAGAAATTGAAAATTGTATTTTAAGAAAGAAAATTACTTCCGGGAAATTAATTTTTTTATTCATATTGCAGCGAAGAAGCACAAACACACGTAGAAGGAACACGCAAAAAACACGGACGAACGCTGCACGTGTTTTTTGCGTGTTCCTTCTACGTGTGTTTGTGCTTCTTCGCTGCAATATGAATCAAGAATGTTACCAACTTGCCCAAAAACGTGTTTTACTCAAGGAAATTACTTTGTTCCTGCATAGAAACGCTCTTTCTTTTCGTTTTGCCTTAGAGGTTTTAAAAGTTTTCTAGTAGCT
This sequence comes from Amblyomma mixtum, assembly GCF_055824585.1. NCBI lineage: Eukaryota > Metazoa > Arthropoda > Arachnida > Ixodida > Ixodidae > Amblyomma > Amblyomma mixtum. The sequence continues at coordinate 28,340,037 of NC_143018.1, read as the reverse complement.
TTAGTTGTTTGGAGGTCATTAGGTTTATCAATGTATTTTAAGTTTTACTTTTTCTCGAATACTTTCACCATGTTTTCACGAAGTTTTCTGAGAAGATGCACAAATGCTCGCTGTGGTTCTTAGATTATGACGTAGTGTTGTTCACTGTTTCCATTGTTTTGACGGCGCCTTTTTGTAAGGGTCGCAGAGGTGGTGCGTTCTTCTTTGTTTTGGCATGGTACTTTGTTGTTTTTCACGGTGTTTTAGATTGACGCAAGCTTCAAGTGCTGTAGAAAGATTTGTGCATTGTTGATTTTAGAAAGATCGCTTCTTCATCTCATCGTGAGTTGCTTCATGTTTGTTGGTTTCAACATTAGTAACCACGTATGTATTGCTGAGCATTTTTCACCTGTTTGATAGGGAGGGCCGGCCCAGTGATAGCTTCACTTATGTTTTTCATGTTCTAGTGTAGAATTCGAAGATGGCATAATCTCGAGGTTATCTTGTGCAATATACCGGCCTGACACAGAGTGCGGCTTGAGTTTTCCCGAAAAATAAAGTTGTCAGTCTGCACTTCTAAGTGTCGCGAATGTGTCCTAAGTGTCCTAACCCTTTCGCGCAGTTAACTCTTTAATTCTTTAAGGAAATACTTCAATTTACATAAACCCGAAGGAAGAAGATTCCACTCTGCGGCAGTACTCGGGAAAAACTGAACTTAAACCCATTGATTCATGCGAAAATTGAGGCTAATGAACGCTCATGTAATGTCGTGTTCTTCTAGTGCTCGCCAAGTTCACACAGTCGTGAAGATCTGCCTTCAGGTTTTTCGAGATGAAACCATGAAGCTATACTAAACGGCTAACTTTTCTTCTTACTGCTAAAGATTGCAAATCACTCTTCAGAATTAATGCACTTGGAGAATCTGTCCTATATAAAAAAAAAACGAAGTGCTATACGCGGTACACGCTCCAGTTGAGCGATGTATTGCTTATTATGTGGATCCCAGACTGCTGCCGCATGATAACACAAGCCTTGTAGGCGGGGATTTTGGTATTGATGAGAAAATTTCTAAGATTTTTAATAATTTCTTCATTGCGGATAAGGAGATAGGGATGAGCAGCAAGGATCAAGCTAGTTTGTTAGTCGGGGCTTTTAGTCGGAGGGGAGGACCAGCCTTTTTCGAGAAAAAGGCTGGTCCTCCAGCCGAAACGTCGTGAATCAAATCCTGTTACGTTTTTCAATTTCTGGTGACTTTATCTTTTATATATATATATATATATATATATATATATATATATATATATATATATATATATATATATATATATATATATATATATATGTGTGTGTATATATATATATAAAAGATAAAGTGGCCCAGTGTTAGTAACAGCTGTTTTTTTTTTTTAAGTTGTATCCTACTATATATAGTATCTCGTCTGAGGGACTAAACTTTCTCTAAGTCGATCTACATAGTGTGTCACTCTTTGTTCACAATGGCCGGGAAGCAAAAAATATCCCCACGAAAACAGACTCCGAATAAAAATGCTGCATTTAGTCTCTAAGTCAACGGCCAGCTTGCTTTTAAATTACCTCGTGTACATCATGTTGACAGCTTGAGCTCGAAAAACCTCATCATCTATAAGATGAAGGATGGAGTCACACATTTGTGCATTGTATATCGCATTCGCTATAAATAGCGGCACCCATTGCTGCGAACGAGCAGCTACCACGAAGCGGAGCACAATGGCTTCGACCTGTTTCTTGCGACTCGTCGTTCTAGTCAGCGGTGAGTCTTCATGAAGTTTATCTGTCTTGGTAAACTTGATCATTTCTTTTTAAATGCTCATTGAGGACAGCCGCATCTGGTTGTTCCTTGATAAAATCTGTTACTCCGGCCTTTCGACGCTCTCCTGATGTTCCTGGAAATTAAAAGCATGTTTTGTTGCTGAGAAATATTGAGTAAATGTTATACTACGTCTTCCTTCTACGTGATTGAAATCAAGACGGGAAAGCGGCAATAAAATATGAGCCGACGCTGAGGCAGCGCTAGAATATAGAGCGTTAACACACCTGACATAGGTCGCCAGTTCGAATCCCTACGTTAACATCCTACGTTACGCGTCAACAGAAAACGCCACCATCCACTGACTGCCACTCGTTGCTTCCGCTCGTTTAACTGTGTACACTTGGAACTTAAACCATGCGACATTTATGCAGAGGGGAGCACCGCCGGGGCCAGCAGATAAACGGCAGTACACGGTAGAGGCAGAGGTTATATGGGTCGTATAGCACAGCAGCAAAAGGCATTAGACTTTGACCACAAAGTAAGCTCACAGGAATGCTGACTCATTCGAGAGGCCACTTTGGTAGCTCACGTGAAAGTGCCGACCTTACGCACCGCTGTATGGCACCCACTGAAAACTCAGTATTTCTGAGTATCCGTTCTAGTCCAATGTGTCTTCTCCTCCTGCTAAAGGGACTAGCACTTTGAGCCGACTTTCGCTCAGTAGAATTACAAGTGCGATGGCAGCGCCATACACCACAAGTGCCGCAATGGGAAGCGGAGCAGGAAGTTTGTACAAATGAGGGCCTATTAGGAACAGGCAAGACGATGGTATCTAGAGTTTATCTTTCCGAAACTTCTCGTAAGCTATGACAGGCTCAGTCTTTTGCATTTCGCCGGCATAGCAATTTGGTAGCCGCGGCCGCGATTCGATCTCGCTGCTTCTTGCTGAAGAGCCAAACGTTTTAGCCACTGCAGTAACGTGCGACTCGTAGGGAAGAGAGAGAGCTGAGGAGGCCCAGAGCATGGCAGCGTATTGCGAACGCCGATAGCTTCAGACCTGACGTCATCACGTCTATCTTTTTGCATGACCTGGACTGTTACGCCCGATAAGCAACACATCTGCGAATAGCGCGCTAAGACTGCTGAGTTCGCGCGGACGTGGTGCGTGCTTAAACAAATCAGCTTCCACTGTCGGTCGCAGCGCATATTGAATGACGATTCTCAGTTTATATTCCCAAGCGTATAGTTTGGTTGATTGGTTGGACTCAGTTCAGCGTGAATATCTGTTGAACAAGACTTCTTTTCCATATTTTTTCTAGGCTTGCAAGCAGCGATGTACGCATCCGCAGGTAAAAACGCATCCCAGTTTTATTTATGGTTTTATTTTATTTATGCGTTATTCATTTGTTTGCTACTTTTTAGTTTGTTATTTTATTAAGGTAACGTAAGTACTGCAGGTGGAGTTTATTGCACGTTATACCTAAAATTCCCCAGGTATTTTCCTTAAGAGGTATTTTTCGACTGATGCCCTGAGAAAGAGAAAGATTTGAAGGAAAGAAAGTAAAAACGAAGAACGAGAAGGAAGTTAATAGAGCTGACGTCAGTTCCAACTTTTAGTGACGACAACGTACTGAATGAAGCAGACGTCGCGAACCGTGTTGGAGTTTTCAACGGCCGTAGCGGTGCGATCATTCTACCGAAATGCTGTCTTGGGGGCCACTTTTTATGCTGCTTTTAAACGGTTTCCTAACATTCAGCCATCTTTGGCCCGAGCCGGTTGTGAGCCGCATCAGAGAAGAATCAGACGACTGTGTACAAGGCCATCAGCCGACTGAAATTCAAATCAAAACCCTAAGCCGAAAAACAATGTTGTGATAATTTTTCAGCGCACTAGGACGCCACACCTTTTCCAGAGCTCCGCACCGTTATCAGTAAAAAAAAAAAACTGAAAACTTCCGGAGTTCACTCCTGTAAAGATTAGTACAGTTTTTTATTACTGGTTCAACTGGTTTCCGCTTTTCCAGATTTCCATAAATGTTACTTCCGAGCTATCACCATTAAGAAAGTAATATTAACTATAGGATGTTGCATGCAGGTACCGTTAGTAAGCTCCTGCTCGTCAGGTCGCATATGTGAGACTCTCCCGCTTGTGGAATCTCGCCTCAATGCATCTGATAGGGACCGTGTTGAGATGACAAATGAGCCAACGCAACGGTCAAGATGCGAGACTAAGCATCTCATAAAGCAATTCAAGTCAATAGGCAATGTCCAAGGGCTGAGGCCTGATAGAGGAGGGGGATGCCGCGACGGCCGAGGCGGTAAGCAAAATTAAGTGTGAAGAACGGCTGAGGCAGGTGATTAGCCAACGTGTGGCAACAGTTTTCATTTACCGCAGTACTGTCCTTGTGCAAATCAGTTACTCGTGAGTGATGCGTCCGAGCGTTTTTTTTTTTTCTTTGTGGTTCTAGTTCCTGTTGCATTACCCTGCATTTCTTAGCAGTTCTTTGCTACCACTCCTCTTTTTAATGACCGCAGATTGTTAGGGTATGCAGTCAACAAATAAAATACAGACAGCAATGATAACGACAGGATAGCAGGAAAATTTTGCGATAACAAGCACAACATTATTAAATTAAAGCGAAAAACGACATCGCAACTATGTACTACTCGTAAGGACGAAATTATAGGGCACATTTTTTCACAGAATTTCAAAGTAAATAACTTTTAAGTGGTAAAACTAGCTGTTTATGGACGAAATGTCCCCGGTAGAAATCCGATGCCACAGACGATGTATCCTTTTTCTGTATGCATTACAATGTAGTGTTCTTACCCAATATAATATCTTCCAGCCCCGGGTAAATGAGGTAACCACACATATCCGAGATGCTTCGAGACTTTGGAAACAGCAAGTTTGTAGTCAGTTTTCAGGAACCAAAATAAGGGAAACGGTATTAGAGGCTCGGTTTGTGGGAGCGAGAGAGTCTTTTATCAAGATAGAGAATGGGAGAATGCTACCGAAATTTTCAAAAAGGCACTAAAGAACCTACTGAATATACCTGGCCACACAAACTTTCACGCCGTATAAAATTTGTGCAAAAACTAATATATATCAGATAGTTTATATATTTAAGTACCACCGTTGGCACGGTTTTCGGCCTTAACATGAAATATGCCGCACCATAACTCCCAGAGCAATGCATTTATGACTTCGTCATTTTCCACAGCCATTTTCGCTGCCAGCATCTGGGGGCATATTGAATTTAAATCAGTAGAAGGGAACTGTCAAAAATTAATTTTTTATGGATATATTAGTTCAAGGTTCCAAGCACGGATGCTGGCACTTCGCGGCTACAACAGAGCTATTATGAAAATGTTTACAAGCTTAGTAAGTTACCCGCTACGGCACTAATGCTTCACTAGTCAGATTTCATTTCGCCTTGCCAGTAACATAAAATAAAACCTGATTCAACGTTTTCGTAGCTGATACTTTGAACAAAATTGCGTTTATGTTTAATTGCCGACTGCTCATTTGAGATCCGAATCCAGCTCGTCGCCACTTGCTTAACACCGTAATACTATGCGAGCATCTCTTCCTTTGTCACGGGCAATGCACGGCGAAAATTTAACGTGAAAGTTCACGGGGTATCACTCCTCTGCAGTCTGTTGTGGCCATTTTTGCCTCTCACTATAACAGCAAGCATGGCATGCGTCAAGCTGTTATCTGAATACAGGAGGTAATTAAGTTTGTTTTGAAGTTATATTTCTGCATTTTCAGATACGACTGACTGCGAGCCTCTCTACCTGAGAACGAGCAGCAAGACGGTTGGGAAACATTCACTAATTACTTTTTCTTTTAGGGATGCGCGAAAATAACGAAGTTCCGAATATGAATCTAACATTATTCATTTAATAGTAGTATTCGCTTAGAAAACTCTGTCCCCTATGGAGTTTGAATATCTCAAGGCATGTGAGTATTCAAGAGGATGGGCATGAAACGCACCGTCCGTCTGTAGTTTCTAAACACGCAGCGCATAGACACACCAACAGTACACACGACAACAATGCACTTTGCGTATTCAAAAACGCGTGGTCACTCGCCATCACTCGCGCTAGCTTAATGAGACTTCTCGTTTCACGCGCGACAACACAACGGCGTAAAGGCAGTCCTAACAGTGTAGCCCTATGTGAAATAACCGGCCTCAGCGGCGAAGCAACTAAAGCGGCAACGACGCCAGCGCAACTGCGGTGTGAGACGTAAGCATGGATCGAGAACCGACCGCGGGTCTGGCGAGCAAGCACCGCTGGTTTTTGGTCGCGAATGCGCCTCCGAGAGCTGTATCGAGCCAGACAACCAGCATTAAATGGTGCTGAATTACTACGCAATACACAGGCGGTGCGTTCTTGACAAGGCTGCGCCCTTCTGTATATTCATATCCTGAAAGGGAAAAATATTACTTGGCATACTTTTCTACGACACCGGCATCAGCGGTGATGCATTGCGTCTTGCGTAGCTCCTGTAAAAAAGAGAGAGAGAGGACGTGGGAGCTCTACAAATCTGAATGACCGCTGCAGAGGCGGCTTGATTTGCAAAATTTTCAGTTTTCTAATATTGCAGTTTTAAGGAACCTTCCCCCGCAACTCTTACTTTCGAACTCCACAATCGCGCGCTAAGTTATGTTGACCATGAGTCGGGACACGTGAAGAGAGTTGAAAGAGGAGACAAGAAAACCTTTAGTACTACTGCTGTCACTAGCAGGATGTGAACGTTACATTCCTAGTAAACTTGTAGGAGTTTCGTGTACCCTATTCTCCTCCGGAGCTTGTAAAATTTCATTTCATTTCGCTTTTTCGAGAATGTAAGTTACATCCTAGAGAGATGCAAGGGCTAAAAGCTGCTAAAAAGCAGCTTTTGCTGCTTACACTGAAATTGCTTACACTGAACTCTATTTCAGCACAGTTTCGACACGAAATATATCCCACTCCAGCTATGCATTAAGCCTCAAATTTTGTTACACTTTTAACCAACAGAGTTCGATGTTCCAGCTTGTGAAAATAAAAATATTCTTCTAAAGAGATCTATACACCCCTTTATTATTATACATTCGAAGCCAACTTTTCATTTTTGATTCATAATTGAAAAATTTGATATTCGCAGACCTCTGCCTTTTTAAAGACGTGTTTTGTCACAAAAATAAACCTCGCAGAACTGTCTTGACATGAAAAAGGAAAATAAATTTAACTTAAATATGAGAGGAACCCCACTCCAGCTGTGCTGTAGTAGTATAAAAGCAAATGCTAAATAAATGAAAAGATGCCGGGCGCTCAAAAGGAAACTAGGAGAGAAAGACAACCGTTGTCTTTCTCTCCTAGTTTCCTTTTGAGCGTCCGGCATCTTTTCATTTATTTAGCATTTGCTTTTCTTTCTCTCCTAGTTTCCTTTTGAGCGCCCGGCATCTTTTCATTTATTTAGCATTTGCTTTTATACTACTACAGCACAGCTGGAATATAAAAATTACTCATAACAAAGGTCCGAGCTTCACGGAAAACAGACATTGCTTAGAAAGTTTCACTAGTCCTTAGAGTCCGAAAAAATACCTCACATGTGTTCTGGAAACAAATTAAAGAAAAATTGATGAAAATTAAAGAAAATTAAAGAAAAGATGAGAAGTTATATATTTGATCCAGAGAAGAAGAGGAACTAGTCAGGTCCAAATCTGATTGCCTTGATCCGGGTTCAAGAGCGTGGAAAGGACAGACCAGACAATAAAAATAGCTCAAATAAAATTGGTGCGACTGAAAGCCGCTGTGGTTCAAGCTATGGTTAGGAAATTAACAGTGCACCAGGGGCGTAGCCAGGGGAGGGGGCTTGGTGTCAGAACACCCCCCGAAATTTTCTGAGCGCTGCATTCCCCTTCCTTTCGAACTTTTTTTCGCCCATGCTATTTGCACACCGCATCGATATATTAAAATGCCAAAATGGAAATAAGAACAGTGTCGGTTTATTCTCGATGTTCTCGCTGCTCTATAATAGGAAGCGGAAGTTATTGGAGAAAAGAGTCACACTTATTCGCATCGCACGACGTATATCAGTCCTTTTAATTTTAGGCACAGTTCACGCAATCAAACATACCTTTTCACGTCAACCTACTTTTCATCCTTTGCATTGTCCTCAAATGATCATAAACTATAGCGAAAATAAAAAAAAATGCTTTTTTTAAAGCACCTCAGCGGCTAGAAGCAGGTTCACATGAATTGGGTAGACAAATGCCATTCGCTCGCAGTGCTGACTTTGTTGTAGAGCAGAAGCTTCTGTGTCGTTTTATATTATGTGAAAATATTGTGAATAGCCGTGATTTTTCGTTTGAGTGCTTTTTGTGTGAAAACAAGTTCTTTACGAATCAAGTCCTCGGAGTCCTGGGTGCAGTCGTATTTGTATGTACATAGTACAATAAATTAAACAACTAACCCTTCGACGTATACTAAAGCACAAAAATGACTACAACATTGTTCGGGCGCAGGCTCTTTTTTATTTTTTTTACACCGGCGACTTATGACACGCCCCCCCCCCCCCCCCCCCTCCCTCCCCCCAAAAATATATTTTTGGCTACGCCACTGCAGTGCACAGATGACCAAGTGGTAGGCATATTTCTTGCATTGAGGTTAGGAAAACAAGTTTCACAAGCAATTTTTGGATGGAGTGACTGATGCTAATGCGCTTATTATGATGAGTATTGATGGCATGCAACGCTTTTCTCCACAAAACATCTTGCAGGTATTAGCAGGATGTTCTAGTCCCTGCAGGCATCCAGAAGGAATGGCAAAATTCGCTAAAGATGGCACAGAATGCGTTGTAAGTTTGTTTTGGTTTTGTTTACGGGGTTTAACGTCCCAAAGCGATTCAGACTACGAAAGACGCCGTAGTAAAGGACTCTGGAAATTTTGAACCCCTTTTATATTCAAATATTGAAAAAGCAGAAAAATATTTGTCTTACTTCAGTGTTCGTCCAGCTGGAGCTAGTATGATATGTTATAGATTATTTGGTTGCTATAGGTGAATAATGACCACTGCAAGAAAATGTGGACTCCGTGGTCGAACCGAAAAGAAGAATCCTCCGCCCCATATTACGAAGAGTGCATTGAATATGAGACAGTTTGGCAATTTCAGATGAGCAAGATGAACATTAGCTGAATAATAGCATTCCAGGTAGACTTGTATGGGTTTTGTATCTATCAAGTCAATCCTTGGTAGTTCAGTAATTGATTTTCGGTTTGGTTTAGGGTTTGGTTTTCGTCGTCCGAAGTTTAGTGTAGCCATCCGACTATACACCCCTGGTAATGCGTTTGACCAGCTCTATCTAGTCCACACTGCGCCCTTGAAATTGGGAATTTGTTTGAATCCTCCTGCTGCGCATGACGGTGTGATGATTGCGTTTCTGCTTTACGAGGGTTAAAACGAGTGCTTTAAGGTGTGATAAACGTGTTGGCATGCGCTTGAGGATCATGCCGTGCAGCGCCGTTACGGGCAACGTCCCAAGAGCGCTGATCTTCTGTTCTACCTGCCGCACCTTTGTGGCTCTGGCCTCCAGCATACGTGCCCCCAGCAGCACAGCTGATTGGCCCAATATGAGAAATGTATTGGTCAATGCCGGTCCTACAGATGACCAGAGTGAAGCCAGCCGTTTCCAATATTGAGCCGATTACCTGTGCCGGGGCAGCTTTCATAGCTTGCCTCGGCTACATCGATGGCCCTCCTGCAATGAAAACCTTTATCATACTACTGCAGCTGCTGAGCGCAGGCGCATGTAGGATTCCGTGTCATGCAGTTATTTCAGGATGCTGTCTTTGGTGGCGTTTCAAGCCGTCTTGAGTGTCCTTACGGGCACAGTTATTACCGACGCCCGCGCCTTATCTCGCGCGGTTGATACGCCGAAAAGAGGTGATCACTCACGGGATCCCGAATGCAGATGCGCATCCGATGAGCTGGCTGGCACTGCGTACTAGGGCAGTGAAATGCAGCGAGTTATTGCGCAGCGATCATGACATTCACGTCGCGGAAGCAGCATGGGTAAGAACATTATTGGGTGACGAACTCGGAGCTATTTGTGTTCCTTGCATGGCAATTACAATAGATAAAAGCAGCAAATTTTTAAAAATGCTTGAAGAACGGCTAGCTCCTTCAATTCTGGCAACTGCGTGCGCCTGTCACGATGATCCCTGTACAAGACTGCCGTCGGAACGTTCCCCAAACCCGCAAAATAAAACGTTATTGACCATTTCAGATGAGTAACGGCTCTAATATGGTGGTTTCTCGCCCCTCTGATGTCCTTTGAGTTTATCAGACACATTATGAATGTGAGGTCTTTGTGACATTTCAGACATGCCTTAATTTAAAAAAAAATTGCTGACGATTAAGATACTTCCTTATGCGAAATTTGAGCGCAGCTCATCAGCTGTTTCAGCTTTTCAATAGATTGAGGCAAAGAATGCGAGCAAGACATCTGCACAATTACAGACAGCTTTTTTTTTTCAGACATATTCCTTCTTCAAGAAACACTCCACGAACAGTAAAGTTACACTTGAGAGAGATTACAATACAAAAGAATTATTGCACTTAAAGGGCACTAACACAAGAGAGAGAGGCAAACAAAACACAATTTGTTTACTGAAGCTTAAACGGCGGCTCGGGCGGTCAACGCCCTTCTTATATAGGCTCGCTCCACGTCTGTCTGTTCTTCGCGCCAAGGCAGGCATGCACATACACACACTGTCGGCTGTACAGTCTCCTTCTCCTTCTCGCGCTGGGCGCGCTTCCTCATTGGTCAAAGGCCGGAAGTGGCATCGAGGAGCATCTGGAACTTTCTTTCGTGGCGCCGCCGCCGTCGCGCGAGTGAAGAGGTGGAGGGCATCTCTTAGCGCAGGCAAGGCTACGCCCTCTCAGTCAACATCGCGTAGAAACGACTCGGACAGTCTAGAACAATTAACGAAAATCCCCCTTCGCGCCGCGTCGGCGAGCGGTGGGAGAGGGGGCAGCCACACACACAATGCTAGTCGCTTTCCAGGGGTTGCTTCTCCTCTGTTTTACGACGCGCGCCGGCGAGAGCCGTCCGCGCGGCGCTGTTTTTTTTATTTTTTGTTTCTTGCTAATAGGGGGGGGGGTTGCGCTTTTGACCCTCTCCTGGTTACAACGGACAACGGCGACGCCGCGAAACGCAGAAGAAGGCGCCTAAGAGCTGCGCTCTAAAAAAAAGACGCTGGTTCGATCCCGGCCGCAGCGGTCGAATTTCGATGGAGGCGAAATTCTAGAGGTCCGTGTACTGCAAGATATAAAAAACCCCAAGTGGTCGAAATTACCAGGAGTCCTCCACTAAGGCGTCCCTCATAGCCCGAGTCGCTTTGGGACTACATAAAGACTAAATTTAACTCTCTGCGTTGCTTAATAAGGACGTGATTGATTGGTTCAGATATATATGTCGCAAATACTAATGATATCAAAGGATGTGTATGCAAATTTTCTCTTCCGATAGCCCGAAATGTCTTCGACTCACTACAGGCACCGAATTTTTTCCTCAAAGCGAGCTACAAAATTCAATTTTTTCAATTTCTTTTTGTGCAAAGAGGGAGCAGCCACAACAAGCTACCATTCGAGGTAGCTTGACGAGGTGGCTGCCCCTATAAATGACGGCAGCAGCTACGCGTAAATCGAGACGAAACTCAAAACATGCACATCTTTGTTTATGTTGTGCGGTGTTGCCAGGCACGTAGCATTTTTCCAGAGTTGCGAAATTCTCACGAGCTCGAGCGAACAAATAACTAGTGCCGTTTCTACCATGTACACGCAAAACTGCGCTTCAACCAGTGAGGCGTTGGGATGGAAGCTTTCGCCGGCTCCTCGAATTCTGCCCACCGTTTTCTCTAGGCTCAAACATAAGGAAGCGAGGACTCGCCATTCAAGGATCGCACCAAGTCCTCTTACCAATGGCAACCTCGTTATCACCCTTGTCTCGCCGCGAAATGCAGACAGCCATGAGGACAGGCGTGAGTGCTGCTTACACGTGAGAAAGGCTTTATAGCCACTCAAGGCGCATGCAAAATATGCGATAAGAAACAAGAGATTAATGTTGCGGTCTGTTACCGAGCACAGGGTTAATTGGAGAGACATGGGAGAGGCCTTTGCCTTGCAGTGCGAGTAGTCATGGTTGATGATGATGTTGGCTGGCGCTATGCGCTGCGTACACTCATTTAAGAGGGATAATGCTCAATGTGGTCAGTAGATCTCGTCTACTCAAGAGGTCTAGACAGTCCAATAAATCCGTCATTTGCACGATGATGCTGATTTATTAAGAGCATCACCCTTAAAGTGACCCCGAGGGCTGACTGAAGCTGGCATGTATCGATAGGGTACTGCGTTCTAATCCCACCAAAAACGGAGTTTTTATATGCTTGAACACCTGTCACCATGGCTGGCCGATTTCGTAGGTAAAATGCATGGGTCTACATCGATCTGGGGGCGTGGATCTCGGAGGCCACGCTACACCGCCATTTACTTCAAAACGGTAGCAATCCGGCCTTTTTGCTAAGAGCGTCACGAATTCGAATCGAATGGAGGGAAGATTTCTACATCCAATGTTTTCGACAATAAAGGCGTCTTTTGCTGCCGAACATACGCCAAGTGCTACGAAAGAACTAGAGAAATAATTTTTACACATAAGAGTATTTGGATGCAGCAGTCCTAAGGTTGCTTCAAGAAATGCTTCGGCACGGCAGACAAGGACAAGAAGTAGACGTGGTGTGTTTTCTGCGTCTTGTCATTGTCTGCTGCGCCGAAGCATTTCTTGAAGTATGGATCACCAACTGGCCTATAAAACAACCCTTCTAAACTTTAATCCTAAGGGTGCCTTTAAAAGCTGGAAAGAGCTGCGGTAACCCCGAGTTGATAGTTGAAGTTTTTTAGTCTATTATTCCAGTAGTTACAGAATTTTAAATTCGAATTATTTTTTTATTTCAGCAAATTACACGAACAGACGCCCGAATGCTGCAACAGCGTCTTGGATATGCCTGCCCTATCGGCCACTGCAATGAGGGTACATGCAAAACTATCGGCCTCACAGTCTCGTGCTGGTATACGGGATGGGACGATGGTAATATCTATCCCACTGGCCGTTCTCATTAACATGCCTATACCTGCTTAGGGGGGCATTCTCAATAAATCAGTTGCACAGATCGGTGTACGAATCTTCTTATCACAACTTTAGTAATAGTACAAGACCTTTATTCGGCCATAATTTACAGGCCGAGCATCTCGACCGCCTGGGCGACCAGAAGTCGCTGTTCTTCCTCCCCTTCAGCGCCAAGCCAATCGAGCCAGGGGGTGATGGATAAAGAAGGCGGGGGGTAGGAACCCGACTGCTGAGCAGCCGGGCAATAAAAGAGGCAATGGGCCAGGTCCGCATAGATACAGGGGCAGTTAGGACAGGAAGGGTCTGATCGATAGCGATAGAGAAAGAGGCGAGACGGGGTGATAACTGCATTCATTTGGATGCGCCGAAGAAGGAGAGCCTCCGGCACCATGAGCGATGGATGAGGGGGAGGGTAAAGGCGTTTGTCTAGGCGGAGCTCGAGGTAGACCTCTTTTATAGTGCGGCGAAGGGTGAGTCTCCCATCGTCCTCCGAAGGCGTGGGCCGGGGGATCAACGGTGCCCGAAAAAGTGTATCGCGGGCGAGCTGATGGGCCAGCTCATTGCCGTCAATCCCTGAATGCCCAGGGACCCAGCGGAGGAAAACGATGGAAGGCTGCAATGCGGAGACCGCTCGTTCGACCTCCTGTTGGAGAGAAGGGGTTAGGGTGCGTTTCTGTATGTGGAGTATAGCGGCTTGTGAGTCTGAATAGACTGTGTACTCTTGAAGAGAGGGAAGGAGAGCAAATGACTGAAGGGCATGCGCAATGGCGAGGATCTCGAGGGACAGTGCATCCGGAGGGTGTAGATACGGCCCGCTGGTGTGGGTTTCAGGAGCGGGGAGGTGGGGATGGTACAGGGCGTAGCCGCAGGAACCTCGAGGAGCCACGAAGGAGGCATCCGTGTAGGCGACACCCTGGGTATCAAAGAGAGGGGAATGGTGCTGCGCGGCCGCATGAAAACGCCGGCGTGCAGGACGGGGGACATGTTGGTCGGGTGGGGGAGGATACGAAGATTGGGAGCCGAGGTTGGAGTAGGAGAGGTGAAAGGGGCAATGGGAATGGGCGAGATACCCGCTTGAGTCAGTAATCACTGACCCTGACGGGTAAGGGAAAGGCGGGCAAGCTGCGAATCACGATGGAGAGACAGAAGAGAACGGAGAGGATGAAAGAGGCCTGTGGCAAAGATCTCAGCGGTAGAAGTAGTGATAGGGAGGTTGAGAGCTGCCTTGTAGAGGCCCACAAGGGCAGTCTCAAGAGTGTTAAGTTGAGTCTGATTGAAGGAAATGTAGGGTGCAAAGTACAAGACCTTGTTGAGGGCCAGCGCGTGGGCAACTCGACACACGTGAGCCTCGTGGAGACCTGAGCGCCGAGTGACCACGTGCCGCAGTAGGTGAGTTACGGAGTGGCAGGTGGTGACAGCGTGGTGGAGGGCTTGCACGTTCTTGGCCGCATGCAAAGGAAAGCCAAGAACTTTGCACTGCGTGACAACAGGAATGGGAGAGCCAGAAAGGTGGAGAGAGACGAAGTGGTGGTGTGAGCGCTGGTATGAGGAATGGTTGAGAAGGAGATGCTCGGATTTTTCAGGAGCAGGAGAGAGGCCAGCGGTGGTGAGAAAGGAGTCAATGAGATCTAGACCACGTTGCAGGGTGTCCTGTACGTGACCGGGAGAGCCCGACGAAAACCACAGAGTCATGTCATCGGCGTAAAATATATGATGCAGGTCGGGATTTTCAGCTAGCTGGGAGGCGAGAGGGGCCATAGTAAGGTTGAAAAGGGTAGGAGAGAGAGCAGCACCTTGAGGAGTGCCACGGGTGAGGTGGTGGGGGTCGGACAGATGGATGTCTACTCGAAAGCGAGCCACACGTTTAGAGAGAAATGAACGGATATAAGAGTACATGCGGGGGCCACAGTCTAGGGAGTCGAGTTGGGAAAGGATGTGGTCGTGGCAAACACTGTCGAAGACCTTGCGAACATCGACGGTCACAAGTGCGTGAATTTGAGTGGGGGTAGGTGACAGAAAGGTGTGCTGGAGAATCAGAAACATGTCCTGTGCACAGACGTGGCGTCGGAAGCCGATGAGAGATTGGGGGAAGAACTCCCTCGCCTCGAGAAAATTAGAGAGGCGAGTCAAGGCTATTCGCTCAAGGGTCTTACCAGCACACGATGTCAGGGAGATTGGGCGGATGTTAGAGAGAGAGGGAGGTTTTCCCGGCTTTGGAATCATAGAAATGAGGGAGGAGGTCCAGGAGCTCGGCAGGCAACCGCTGTTCCAGGCCTCATTGTAGGTTTGAAGGAGGAATTCTTTGGCGCAGTCAGGAAGGTTGCGAAGTGTGGTATATGTAATGGCATCCTCACCGGGAGCCGAGCGTGTAGCATTAGCAGCCAGAGCCGATTAGAGCTCTCGGAGAGTGAAGGAGTGGTCCAGATCGGGGTTAGGTCCGCTCGAGTACATCGGGTAGGAGGGTGCCAGAGGGGGAGGGAGGTAGAGAGAGGCGAGCTGATCAAAAACATCAGAGGCAGTCCCCTGAGTGAGGGCTTCAGCTAGACTGGGAGCAATGGCAGGCTTAGTGCCAAGGAGGCATTTGAAGAGAGACCATGTGGATCGCGAATGCAAAGCAGAGTCAAGACGGTCACAAAGAGCACTCCAACGAGACTGCTCGAGTGAGGCGCTGTGGGTGACGATCTCGGCCCGCAGAGAAATGATCCGGAAGAAGAGTTGGGCGTTGTGGGGTTGGGAGCGAAAGGAGCGTTGAAGACGTTTACGGCGACGCCATAAACGGAGAAGATGAGGATCTGGGTCTGGGACTGTGTGACGAGAACGAATGTGACGGCTACTGGACGAGAGCGCTGCAGTGATGAGCGACGTCCAGTCGTCGTAGGACTGAAAGGAATCGGAGACGAGATTAGTGCGGAAGGCGTGCCAGCCAGTGTGAATGACCGGATGACATCGAGGGATGTGGGAAAGAGAGGTGTGAATATGGACGAGAAAGTGGTCACTGAGAAGTGTTTCAGCTGTCACCTGCCAGTGAAAGGAAAATGAACCCCGAGAGAAAGTGAGGTCAGGTGTCGTGGGGCGCTGTGAGGCAGTGCCCGCTCGAGTAGGGCAGCCAGGAGTATTAAGAAGGGTGAGGTGGCGTTCCTGGGCCAGACAGTGGAGGAGGCGGCCGGGTTCGAGGGTAGCCCCAGAGTTTATGAGGGGCATTGAAGTCACCACCAAATAGGAGATGGGAGTTAGAAGGAAGAGAGTGAAGGAACTTGCCCAGGGCAGAGAATAAAGAGGAGGTGACAGCGGGGTTGAAGAAAGACAAAAGGGTGAGTGAGACGCGGGAAGAAGGGTGGTAAAAGACCACACCAACTAAATATTTAAGGAGGGTGGAGGGGATGTCAAGTGGCTCCACGAGCACGTCGCTGCGTACATAAATAGACGCAAGTGGTGTGGACGTAGTGGCATGATAGGCGCGGTAGCCTGGGAGAGTGCGGGCCATCCGAGTCTCCTGGAGAAGGAGAAAATGGGGCAGGGAGGGGCGGGTGAGGAGATACTTGTGGAGGGGGGTCTTATTGTGGCGAAGATTTCGGCAGTTCCACTGCACAATCTCGAGGTCCTCGCCAAACGCCATTATGATAGTGGAGAGGTAGAGGCTCGCGATGGTACGCGTTCCTCCTTTTTTGCTGGGGGCAGTGACTCATGGACGGATTGGAGCATAGAAGTGAAGGATTCCAATTACTTTGATTGTGCTTGGAGGGTGGTGGTGGTGGTGGAACTTTATTTCCAGCGGATATAGAGGAGCGACCCGAAGTCGCCCCCCGCTTAAACGGCGGCCGCTATTCCTTGGGCAGCGGCGGCGTCTTCAGCCAGCTGGAGAAGCTTGATCTGTGTCCCCGGGTCGGGGCTGAGCAATAGAGCCTTCCAATGATCACAGTCGGTAATGAATCCACTCGCGGGTAGGGACTGCGGGCAGTTCCAGATCATATGATTTAGATCGGCTTTCGCATCAGAATTTTTGCATTTGTCTGAGTAGAGTCCATCCGAATAGAAGCTACACAATTGGGGATTTGGATAGGTGTTAGTTTGAAGTTTACGCCAGGCTTTGACCTGTTGCTTGGAGAGCGTTTTATCTGCTGGGGGGAATCTGAGTCTTGCAAGCCTGTAGCGCTGCAGGATTTCTCTGTAAGAAAACAACCTGTCCTTGCCAGAGTATAGGGCGGGTGGACTGCACGACCAAGCTCGGCGGGACAGTTCTCGAGCTAGGTTATGAGCCGCCTCGTTACCAGCTAGGGAGGCATGAGCAGGCGTCCGAATTAGGCGAATGCGCCGCGTGGGCTGATAATTAAGAATTTGGAGAGCCGATGTCTCTAGCTGAACCAAGCGAGTGTGGTGTGTCTGTGTGGTGGTTTCGACAAGATCAGCCAAAGGGGCGACCTGGGCGGTGGAGGAGGGAGTGGTGAACGTGGCAAGATGCTCATTTAGCTTTGTAAGCTGAGAGGTAAGAGAGGAAGTGGTTGTCTGGAGGGTTTGGGTCAAGGCATGCATCTGCTGTTGTAGGTCGTGGGAAATGCGCTGCTGCTCTCGCTGCAGGCGTTCGAGCATAGCGAGCCGGAGGTCGAAGGAGCGGCTCTCGTCAGTCAGGGATGGAGAGGGTGGTGTAGGGGAAGAGAGGGACGCTGGAACCACTTTAACTATGGCGGCATAGGAGGCTGGTGGCGACGTGATCGGAGCTCATGGAAGTTCATGATTAGAGGAGGAGGGTGTGGCGGGTTGAGTGGGTTGAGTGGCCCGGCGCAAAGCTAGGCGTCGGAGGTACGCAGCTTTGGCACACTCGCGTTGTTTAGCAAGGCGGAAGGGGCAAGTGGGGTCGAGGGAGGGGTGGGTGTTTACCTGGCAATGAACGCACCAGGGCTGGGCACACACATCAGCGGAAGCGTCAGCGTGTAGAGGAGCAGCACAGCGACGGCACTTGGCTGGAACGCTGTGCTGGGGGCATTGATGGGCGCGGTGCCCTAGAGTGAGACAACGGGTGCAGGTGGGAGGCTCAGGTTTATGAGGACAGCACCGGAAGGCAACGCGTTTAAAATATACAAAGTTGGGGATGACGGTACCAGCGAAAGTTATGAGCACCGATTGAGTGGATCTCATCATGCGAGCAGCGAGAATATCTGTTTTGAAAGATTCGAGATCATGCATGAGGTCATCAGGAGTGAAGTGGCCCCCTACGTTATGGATGACGCCGAGGCACGAGATGGGAGGATGGGGAGTATAAGTTTTGCTGGTGACAGGCTTACCATGAAGCTGAAGACGCGTGACAGAAAGTAGGAGGTGGGCGGTGAGAGCAGAATGAGTTTTTAAAAACACAAGGCTTTGGGCTGGCTTGGCCTGAAGGGTGATGTCGGCACTGATCTTGGAGGAAAGTTGTGCAGCAGAGGCGACTGTGGCGAGTACGTCGTAGAGAGGTAGCTTGGGGTGAGGGTTCCAGGGGGAAGCTGGATGGCAACTGTGATGAGCTCGGCGCGGGGTCGGGCTGCCGAGGCAGGCTTACGGTTGGCACCAATGGTGCTCCAGCCGATTTCCTGGGATGGAGTGTCGTCTGCCGGGGACGTCGTAAAGTCCATGTCTGAGTCCTCAGCTGGAGTCAACTTTAATCTACTTTTAACAACCCAAAAGCAGGTTGCTGCTTTCATCATTGTATTGTCTTCGCCTAACGAGTTTACTCAGATAACTTGCCTTTTCCTGGCGACTCTGTGATTAGTCAGTTATTATATGCTATAGCCGCTTGGGTGGCGACGAAATTGAGACTGCGTTCTAAACCACGAGAGAACTGCGCCTGATTCATAGCTTTCCTCAATCCACTTGTGCCGGCAGTACTAGTCATGTAGGCACCTTATACGGGGTGTTTCACCTAAGATGGTGCACAATTTTTAGAAATAAGCCTTTTGAGTTACAAGAGCGCTTTTTTTCGGCATAGCATTGTCAACGCTCTAATATATCCGAACACAGCTAAGACTTGCTAAATAGCAGGTTGGTTAACTAATACTGAGTAGATAACTTTTTAACTATTAATGTTAGGCTCATTAATAAATGAGAGGCGTGTAGCCCATGGCAAGTAATATCTATATCAGTTTTTAAATTTTCGAGAACGCGGTTAGCCTCGGCGCTGTGGCCAAACATATTTTGGCCACATGGAACCAAAATACGTTCTTTCTAGAAGCTTGCAGGCAAAGCAACCTCTCCAGTGCAGGTAACTCGTCGAAATAGCCAAAATTTGTTGGGCCACAGCGCCGAGGGTGACCATGTTTTCGAAATTCTAAAAACTGATATGGATATTACTTGCCGTGGACTGCACGCATCTCAGTAATTAAGGAGCCTAGCAGCAATAATTAAAAAAATTGGTGGGGGCTTAGCTTTGGTTCAGCCTGGTAGGTTGCGAAAGCAAAAGCGCATCGCCTCCAACTGAAGGAATGCAGTACGCCGTGTCTACAGGTCACGCGTGGCTACCGGCCGCCACCGCGCAACGACTGAAAGCGCCTTGGAACGCAGTGCGCCGCGTCTACAGGGACAGACGCCTCGGCAGGAATGTCGACAGACGCGTCGGCAGGAGTGTCGACAGACGCGTCGGCAGATTTGTCCGCCTTTCTGCGTCACTGCTTAAAAACAAACTGCGCCAAGGGCGGGAATCGAACCAGGGCCTTTGGCATTTGAAGAGCAGACGCTACCACTCAGCTACGAAGGCTCAAGGTTGCAGTATGAATAAAGGCGCATCTACTGAATGCATAGGTTTCATAAATAAAGTAAAAGGAATAAAGTCAAGAAAAGGAAAATGAAAATAAGAAAATAAGCAAAAATAAAAACAAAAATAAGAGATGAAAATAAAAATAAAATCAATAAAAACAAGAAAAGAGCAAAAATAAAAAATATGAAAAATAAAAAGTAAATATAAACAAACAGTGCGCCAGGAAACGCTTTCGCCTTGCAGCACTTTAGAGAGCCAAAGTGCCCCCTGAATTTTTTTGTTTTTGATGTTGCGACTGAGAGAAAGAAAACATAATCTACAGCTGGTATGACGTCACAGCGGCTGTAGCACCACAGGTGCGCAGCGCGGCAAATACACACCATAACTGCAGCCGGGCTATCTGAAGGAGCAAGTTGGTCGCCCATATTCACTCCGCTAAAGGTCGAATGTAATTGCGGCCGGGTCACACAAAGGCTTGAAAGTGCGAGTAGTATTGCTTTCGCAATAAAACTATCCAATATTAGTTAACCATCCTCCTAGTTAGCACATCTTCGCTGTATTCTGATGTACTACACCGCTGACAGTGCTAGGCTGCAAAAAGCGCTCTTCTAACTCAAAAAGCCTAGTTTTAAAAATTGTGTAAAGTGTCAGAGGAAAGACACCCTGCATGTGGGGACTAACACCACTATGGAGTGGTGAAATCAGCCGCCTGCGTGTAGTTGGAACTGGGTTAGCGGTATCGGTCCATCTTGGGGCCTTACCCGAGGAAACCGAAATGCGAAGTTGCGGGAAGACGAAGAGCTTTATATACAAAAGGTTCTATCCTACGGGTTGTCGACGAAAGAGAGAGTGAGAGCTGATACATGTTGGTGGTGCTCTGTATAATTAGGGTCCGTATTCCCCAAGTCCCCCTACGTTTGTCCCTGTACTATCATGTCATGTAACTTAGCCCTGGAAAAGGGTCAAGAGGACTGCCTGCTTGGCACGGGTTGGTTTACGAGCCGCGCAAGCGCCCGTTCTTCGGAGGTGGCGTCCGAGCTTTTGGGAACAGGCCGCGACGCTGGTCGTGTTCTTTCCGCCTCTGAGAAGATGGCCCCGGAGTCGCGGCTTGGCCCTGCCTCGGAGAAAACAGAACAAAGCAGTCCGAGTGCGTCGCGTAAACGGAGTTCGTATACGGCCTCCGTTCACTGCTCAGTTTTTCTTTCAGGTCTAGATTGCGCAGACAACCATAAGCCCACGAACCGTAGGGTGGGGTGGATCCCCTACACAAGAGGCTGTGGACTGTAGCTCCGTGGGAAACACTGAGCCAGACGTCACGTTGAAATCGCTTCGTTTCACCCGACATGTTCGAACACAACAGCACCTAAGCATTAAGAGCACCGAAGCAAACTCCACAGAAACCAACGACAGACTGCGCACTCCAATGCGCCGTCTGGCGCCGGCCCATTCCGGCGACGAGGGAAGCGCCGAGAGGCGGCGCCACCCGTCCAGCTCTCCGGTCCCTATACCCGACAGAAGCACCACCCATCACTAACCCGTCTACCTCCATACTCCGTAAGGCCTACTAGAATACCCACTAGAAGCCCACACAGCAGCAGCAGAACGAAAAACGTGGCAGGGTTTTAGCGTGTAGTTAAACCGAGTAGACTTGCGAGAGCATTTAGAAGTACAGAAAGGTGGGCAAGTTGGTTATTACTATCCATGGTAAAACAGGACAAGGCAGCCGGTTCGAATTTGGCGCTTCACTGCAGGCAACCTGAGCACACGTGCGCCCCATTGCTTCATCAGACATCCGTCATCTTCAAACATAAGGATCAGATAGTAAGGGAAATAGTAGAGGCATATCACATTGACAAAGGGGGTACAGCATGCATTAGTAAGCCCTCATTATCACTAGCTAACCGCGAAATCACCTTTTTGGAGCATGCATTTGTAGATATGTAGATTTAATATTTTCAGTGATGATGCAGTGTTTTTTTGTTCTGTTTAATGTTTGGCGGGAATGCTATATATGTACACATGTGCGTAATAAATCGTCAGTTGAAAGTCAGCGCTCGTGTTGTCGTGTTTGTTCCGTCCTCGTGTTTTTTTCCGCGCTGTTTTAGCATGCGAGAGCATGTTTATCCTGGTATCGAAGCGATTGCAGCAAGAGCCCTTACAGCTGCGCCGTCACCAGAGCGGCGTATGCGTCAACAACAGCGCCTTCGGAGTACTAAAAGCGACAGCCAAATCGAATTCAAAGACGCAGTGGGAAAGGCAGCTGCCTCGCCCGCCAAGCACCAGCCCACCCCATCGCACCTCCCCTAGCAAGGAGGCTGCCCACTCACTCACCGTCACTCCCGACACACTTTCGCTGACCTTCACCATCCACATAAATTCTGTCGCATGTGCGAAGCCTATGCTTGCAGCAAAATCTTTCATCATAGTAAAAGCATAAAAGTAATCATAGAGGATGCATCCAACTGCTTTCGCAGAACTGTCTCATCAGATGTCTGATTTGTCCCGTAATTTTTTTTTTGTCTACAAACGTGTCAGCTTGTTCGTTTCCAACCGGGCCTCTACTACGCGCCGAAAACGCCAAAACGCGTCGCAAGAGCAGCAAGCGAAGCATCGGTACGTGACGTACACCACTTTTTCTCGCAACAGTACATTTGGATCAAATCCTCGCGCTATTTTCCGGCCTCGGCTTGACGGCGTACTAGGCCTTCATGGAGTATGCGCGCATGTATATACGTGCTTCCGTTCGCCACAAAGCTTGTGCGCCCACAGGGCCCGGTATGTTCTTAGCGTCTGGAGGAGTGACTCAGAGAGTTTATTAGGCAACTGGACAATTATTCCCAGAGTGCCAAGTCATCACATCGAACGATGCGCACAGCAGTGGCGAAGTGAGAGAAGAAAAAGCTTGGGCTTGCTCCATCCTTGGGCGTAACAGTGCGCGCCACGTCCTAACAGCAAACGACACTTCGCCGGGGCGAGCGAAAAGGCTCGCCCTAATGTGCGACGCACGATCCTGGAGGGCCAGCTCGGTTTGGTTTATGGGGTTTAACGTCCCAAAGCGACCGAGGCTATGAGGGACGCCGTAGTGGAGGGCTCCGGAAATTTCGACCACCTGGGGTTCTTTAACGTGCACTGACATCGCACAGTACACGGGCCTCTAGAATTTCTCCTCCAAAGAAATTCCAGCCGCCGCGGCCGGGATCGAACCCGCGTCTTTCGGGTCAGCAGCCGAGCACCATAACCACTGAGTCACCGTGGCGGCCAGTTCGCCTTTATAGAACAAGCCTGTGCGGCGGCTGTCTCCACGAGGGCCCTGGACTAGACGTAATGAATCGGTAACGACCCACACTTCTCCCATCCAAGAGCCTTTCCTAATAAATTTTCTTCTCCCCATGTGCGCCTTTCTATTCTCGGAGGATTTACAGGCCACGCAGTGAAACCGGGATACACCCAGCAACTCTGTACGAAAGCGTTAACGGGAAAATGTTTATGAGCGCAATTTTTTTCATATGTTGTAAGCTTTTACTATCAATATATCCGCAGATCTCCCGTCCACAGGCTTCCACTTTTTTGCTATTAACGTTTTTGCTGTCCTCAAAAGCGTACCCCCATTGGTTTTCTATGGCATGCAGTCTTAACTGCTCGATGCGAGCGAGGGATAAACTAATAAAATAAGGATTTTGCTAGGTTTCGGAAAAATGGACTATTACCTTCAATATTTCTATACCAGTGCCTTACAGTTTTTCAATTTTCAAAATTTTAGGCCATAAACGTTGGACATGAATATAGTAGCAAAATCGAACCAAAGAAAATTTGCCAAACTGCTGTATTCGCCTGCATTAAGAGCTGACTGATTGGTCATTACGCTACGATAACATAAGAAATGTAGATCTATTTCGAGTTGTGCTCAACGGAAGCTCCATACAAACTTTATTCTCTGTGGTGCCGTCAGGAGCCAGGGCCCAGGTTCTCCTTGTAGCTCCTCCCCTCTGGACACTTCTTCCAGTCGTAGACCATGTAACGTACGCCTGAGTCTTTCGTGGCAAGGTCGTACGTCAGTGAGCACAAGTATGGCATCTCTTTTTTCTCGAGTAAATGCGTGAGCTTAACCCACAGCTGCGTACCTGTAAAAATACACAGATTTTAAACATTTTTCCCGAAACAGAATTACGATCAGGCAAAAATTATGCTATTCATTGCTAGCATTTGCATGCATAAATCTACTTTTACACTTTTTATCACAAGAACTTTTATCAAGCATTTCCGGCGTTATAGTTCCTGCTGTTTATAAACAGTGGCTTTCACACCTTAGACTACCTTGTGGCTGCGAAACTGCGTGCCTTTCGCGTGACTCATTCTAATTAAATAAAGTAGAACATCGATTCAGAAACTGTGAAAGACGCTGTCGAATTCGCTTCAAAAAGTGGTGGTTGCCATGTCGAAACGCTCTGCTAATTCCTGAAAGACCTTAATACGCAACGATTTATTTTCACAATGCATTCATGTCTGTTGCGTTGTCATTAGAAAAGAGCTAGTAATAGCTGCCACGAAACCGCAGTGTTCTGTAGTGTTGGTGTTTAGTTACCGTGACACGCTAAATTGCCGTCCTACAGCACATCAGTCTTTAGCATTCTGCCTGCTGTAAAAATGGCGGCATTTGACACGTCGCATCGGTTTCTGCTGAGCTCGAGGTCTCCGGACCGAATCCCGGCCGCGGTGAACCCATTTCGATGCAGGTGAAATGCGAAAACGCCTGTGTGCTGTGCGATGTCAGCGCATGTTAATGCACCCTAGGTGGTCCAAATTTACCAAGAGCCCTCCCCTACTGTGTCTCTCATAGCCTACGTACAGCTTTGAGGCGTTAAACCACAAGTACCTTACTAAATACCGTCATCCCAGCCAGGCTTACAATGCTTACAATGCTTTTGTTCCTCTGATTTCTGTTTCAACCAAAATCGCCCAACAGTGCGAATGTAGGCTTCGACCAAAAAGGAGGCCGAATTCATAAAGTGATTTGAACGTAAGAAAGGTTCATGAATCACTGGCGCCCATGCGTTGGCCGACACAGCAATTCGAGAACCGAGGTGCAAGACCACCGCGAATCTTTTTCGTTTATATTTGAATTTCTTTTCCGATTTGAACATCTTATTTGAAGAAATTTGCTTATACTCTCACAGCGCCGCGTTAACACTGTGATCGTCACAGTTCTTCATTGGCAGTCATGTGAGCTAAGTCACACCTTTTTTTTCTTTTTTTTATGATGCAGTAGTGTTACCCGGCCTTTATCTCTTGCTCTCAAGTGCAAAGCAAACATGACAATCAAAGATTTACAATATTTCAAACCTAAAATTCTGTCTTATAATACATGCAGTCCAGCTGCCAACATCTCATATGAGAGGACAGCGAGAAATAGTAGCTGCATTTTTATAGCAGCCATTCAGATCGCAGGGTTAACCCGTCACATTCCAATTAAAAGAGAGTAATGCAGCACTTTGTTAAACTGGCCGGATGTCGGTGCCGTCACTTAGATAAGGCGCACTGTCCTTATGCGACGACTAAGGAAACAACTCACCTAAACTAGTCGAGTTGAGAACGACACAAGATCTGTAATCTGCGTATAAGATTCTGAAACTTTCTCTAACATAGTTGCCTCCTGAAATAAGAAAAAATGGTGGTAAATATTTGTCAGGCATAAACACTTTTTCCTTCCATAAAATTTTCTGCGTGCAGCGAGGGTGCCCATTCAGAAATTATAGTGGATCGGTTCAGCAAAGTAAATAAGCTAAAGGAGAATGACAACGCAACATGGGAAATTTAATAGACAGGATTACCTTTCGCACTACCTCTTGAAAGGAAACTTGCTAATGCGACACTGACATCTTGCACCTAGGAATATCGGGCCACTTGCAACACTGACATCATGCTAGCTGCATTGGCCCCTCCACGACCATTAGGGGCTTCTAGACTGTCCCTGCGTGCAGTGGCGTAGCCAGAAATATTTTTCGAAAGGTGTTATGCGCCGCTAGTTAAAAAAAACAAGAATAAAAAGAGAGCGTGCGCCCAAACAATATCTTGGTCATTTTTCTGCTTCAAAAAAGGTCGAAGGGTTAGTTGTTTCGCTCACTGTAATATGTACATAATACGAGTGCACGCAAGTCGCGGAGGTCTTCATTCGTAAAGGACATTTATTTTTTTCGAAAAAAAAAGTCGTACGAAAAATCGCGAATAATTACAATATTTTCACATAATATAGAATAGAAAAGCTTCAGCTCTACAACAAAGTCAGCGACTGCGAACGAATGGTATTTGTCAAAACTTCTTCCCCATGCATACGAACCTGCGCCCGGTCGCAGAGGCGCTTTAAAAAAATGCACCTTTTATTTTCGCCATAGTTTATGGTTATTTAGGACAATGGACAGGATTTAAAAGTAGGCTAACGTGAAAAGGTATATTATATTGGGTTATGTACAATTAAAATGAGTTCCATACGTCGTGCGAATGCGAAGAGTGACTATTTTCTACACTAGCTTCTGCTTCCTATTAGAACAGGAGCTATTTTGTCCACAAACCGACACTTCTTATTTTGCTTTTTTAAATTTTAATATGTAGATGCGGTGTCAATAGCACGGGCTAAAAAAAGGCCGTAAAGAGGAGGAAGAGGAAAATGCAGCGCTCAGAAAATTTCGGGAGATGTTCTGACACCGATAAGCTTGTGATAAGCTTATTTAGGTATACAAGAAACATTTAAGCAGCGGACTACTTTTTTGCCGTGGAGGAATTCTGTGTGGCGGTTCTGAATGTGGGCGGAGCTTCACTGCATACTAAAGTTGTATCCGACTAAAGCAAGATTTTCATCGAGACGAGGCGGCACACACAGAGATTACCTCAACGTGGATTGCTTTGTCCGCGGGCTAATTCCCACCTAATAATCAGGATCATTACCTGCGTCACACTGAGCGGTATCGTCGGCTTTGGCAACGTCGTCATATGTGACAGAATAGCCTTAAACAGCAATAAGGGCAAGCACGTACTGTACTGAGATCATACAGAAGCATTAAACATCAACAAAAAAAGTGACAAGTATTAGTAAGTCATGAAACGATCACCTTGGTTCCGGACTTCCGCAAATTGGTGCGCTACGAACCAAGTTGTGACGGCAGCACCTTGTTCATTTATTGTGCGGAGTTAAGTTCAAACAGAGTTGGCATTTCTCTTGTCGATTGCTTGACATGATTCCCTTTCATTGCGCATAAAACTGCCCATAGTGTAGTTGCTTTCTACATGCACGTGATATAGCGATCGACGTGCTTGATGTGTTCGGCGTTTTTAAGGGGCCTTTCTAGGTTGATTTACGCACTGTAGCAACATCGACATTGTACAACAAGGCTTTGACAAACTCAGTGCCAGAACCTGTCAAATTTGCCTTACAGAGAATATATTTTCGCGATATTGGCACCTCTGAAGGCTTGCTCATCAGTTCTTCGACACTCTGTAGCTTTGCCTCTAACAGCTAGGTCGGAATGATCCAAGTTTCTTCTTCCAAGAATTTAGGGACTCCATCCAAATTTAAGGATTTTCATGGAGGATTTTCAAGAACCCTTAAACTTTTTTTATCAAGGGGTCTCAAAGATTTAAAGAGCCTGTACGAACACTGGAATCGCAAGTGTCTCGGCCTGTGTTCCGTAGACTTTATCATCCTAACCCCTTCTTACAAGTTGTAAACTCCCTCATTAAAATAGTAAAGATGTTCTCTTCATATATTAAAGACCAGCAGTATTTCGAACCATAATACGGGTCATCCTACATCGACTAGCACTAGAAAGTGGGTACATTATCATGTCATACCAACATTCACATGGGCTGATTCATTTCTTGAGCGTCAAAAGAATGTCTCCACCTTTCCGCCCCGATCGCTTTCTGGAAGTTGAGAGTATGGAAGCGAATAAATACGGAGCTCAGACCGAAGCCACTTTTGGGCAGGCTGCAGAGAGCTATCACAAGCTGCTAGCACTAATGCCAAGCTGAGTATTGTGGCATAGACAGGTGCCGCCTTACTGAGACTACGGTGAGACGTAACACATGCAGCCACCGCAACACTCAACACTAACATGCATGGCGCCATTCAAGTACGCCTGATGCTAGGCTCTCTGGCTATGAAAAGAAAGTGTCGAAGGCTCTGAAGAAAGGCAGTCTGATTAGCACGTGCGCGACACCGCAATTGGGAAACGCGGACACTTATGAAAAGGCTCCTTGAAACGTGTTCGGGTTAAGTGTGACAGCCACGGTGCAAGTGTTTAAGAGAGACCCTCAGTTCGTACATGCAACTCTTCTTTGTTCAGATTAGCGGTAACGCAGAAATGCTTAAATTTGCCTGCGTAGTACTATTTCAATGCATGAAGTAAACATTCTATTTTCGAAAAACTCTTGCTATCGGAGCAAGAATTACGAGGTCTGTTAGAAAAGTATCCGACTTTATTTTTTTTTTTTTTGCGAAACAAGCGCGCTTACAGCAGCCGACCTTGAACCCTCGTGCGCATGCACGAATTTTTTCCCGCCTGCCGATAGCGTCAGTCGCTGGGAAGCAGCGTTTGAGTGAGGCAGTGCGGAGTGCTCTCGTCGGTTTTTTGTTGCAAGAAAAATGGCGGAGCGAGAGGAGCAGCGCTACTACCTCAAATTTTGCCAGAAACTTGGCGATAGCCAAGTGGAAACCATTCGAAATGTTCAGACGGCTTTCGGTGATGATGCTATGAGCAGCGCACAGATTAAGCAGTGGTGCAACTGGTTTAAAGACAGCCGCACATCGGTGGAGAGCGAGCCACGCTCCGGTCGGCCATCAACATGCCGAAATGACCAGGTAATTGCCGAAGTGAACGCTGTGGTGATGCGGGACTGTTGTGTGACTATCCGAGAAATTGCGGGAGAGGTGGACATCAGCAATTTTTCTGCACATTCCATTATCACCGAAGATTTGGCCATGGAGAGAGTGGCAGCGAAATTCGAGCCGAAGCTGCTGACGGTGGAGAAAAAGCAGCTTCGTGTTGAAGTCTCACAGGAGATGCTGGATTCCACAAACAGTTACCCTGACTTCACCGACGCCGTAATCACTAGTGACGAGTCTTGGGTGCACGGATACGACCCGGAAACCAAATCCCAGTCGTCACAGAGGACGCATTCCACGTCACCAAGACCAAAGAAGGCCCGCTAAGTGCGCAGCAATGTCAAAGTGATGCTGACTGCTTTTTTGACTCCCTCTGTGTGGCACACCACGAGTACGCACCCCACAGGGTCAAAGAATGACTAAATAGTACTACAGGGGTGTCCTCCATCGCCTACGTGGTGCTGTGCGGCGCAAGAGATCGGAATTGAGGTCAACAAGAAATTGGCGCATCCCTCGCGGCATTGCTGCTGCACATTCCTCGCATTTGATTCAGACTTTTCTGGCGAAAAACCAGACTCCTGTAGTTCAACAGGCTCCTTACTCTCCTGATATGTCCCCCTACGACTTCTGGCTGTTTCCTAAAATGAAGAGGCCATTGAAAGGAGCGCCATTTCAGAAAAGAAAGGACATTATGGCTGCAACGACAGCAGAGCTAAATTCCATTCCGAAAAGGGCCTTTTCGGAATACTTCCAACAATGGCAGCACCGCTGGGAGATGTATATGGAGCCCCAAGGAGACTACTTTGAAGGTTATTAGGTTTCTAACGCTTAGTTATGCCAGTTTTTTTTCTTCGGCCAAAGGTCGGATACTTTTCTAACAGACCTCGTATGTGCGCAGTGAATTTTAATACGAGAATGTTTTCAACTCAAGTAGGCCACATATGGTAGTCTTAAAAGCGAAGTTTGGTTTGGTTTGGTTTGGTTTGGTTTGGTTTGGTTTATAGAGGTTTAACGTCCCAAAGCAACTAAGGCTATGAGGGACGCCGTAGTGAAGGGCTCCGGAAATTTCGACCACCTGGGGTTCTTTAACGTGCACTGATATCGCACAGTACAAAAGCGAAGTTAAAAACTGCTAGCTGAAATACGTTTTTTTTTTCTTTTAATATTTTATTTTAATACCATACATTTCATCGCAGTTAGGGGAACGTAGCTGCATGTCTGCCTTCCACGTGTTCATGACCAGTAGAGCTCGAGTATAAGGCACTACACTACGGTTTTAGTGTTCAAGCAGGGGGCTATGAATGAAACAAAAATGTCATACGTACCACGAACATATTTGCTAACGATTTCTTTCTTGTGTTTATATGCTTCATCTGTCCTTCTCGTTTCCACCTCGTTTGTTCCTGCAAGTCTGAAAGGAAGCATCTTTGAGTGGCAGTCGGCCATGCATTTTAGCTGCGTTTTGTAATCAGGCGACACTGTTGCATTTTCCATTTCCACTTGGTAGGCAACGTCAAACTTCAGTGCATCTGTCTGCCTAACACGCGCTTTTATAGCACGTGCAGTGTATATGAGTAAAATTATTAACACTTTGGTAATTCAGTTTCAATATCTGTGGCTTAATAGCAATAAATGTAAGCAATAAGAGCCCGCTATGTCAATTTTATTTTTTTTTTAATTTTAAGTAGCGCGTGTACGTGTTCTGCGTGAAACGAGAAAGGAAGACCAAATTCGAGATCTTAAGAGCGCTACGTTTGGCTTGAATGGCGAATAGTTTTGTTTTGAATAGTTATAATAAATTTAAAGTTGAAATTCAGTTGCCTGTTGCAGCACTGTTTTTCTTCTTAGTTTTATGAGGGTTTTATTTCAGCTCTCGGCGCACCAACCGCACGATCCGCTACTCGCTCAGTGCTAACCCGAACATATTGCTGATGCGCCACATTAATACAGTCGCAATAAGCCGGCATCTTCGGCCCTTTTCATATTTTGTCTAGTAAAAAAAAGGAAGCAAGATGTAGGCAATAGTGTGACATAAGCGCCACCTCGCTAAAAAGTCAATATTTCTATGAATGATAAAACATATCTCTGCTCGAAAGTATCAGAAATCAATCCACATTAACACTGTTTGGTAGCCCCGCTGCTGCTCTCATTCCACACGTAATAAAAGCAACTTCGCAACAGCGGCAGAATACGCGTAGTGAATGCTCACGTGCAGTCCTTATCATGGCACTGGAATTTCACTGCACTCGCAGCTTTACACTGGGTAGAATGCTGTAAAGAATGCGCGACCTTTGCAGCAAATTTTTGCTACCTATGACAAAACGGTGTCTGGCTTAAGATACGGAAATTTACGCTACGCGAACTTACACTGATGTACAGACGTAAAGGTGTGCTAAGCTCTCCATAAGGGTGGGCCGAAGTTCATGGTAGCGCCCTTTCATGTCTTATGAATAGTAGGGAACAATATGGTACAACATTTGCGCCCCCTTTCCCGACGTCTATTAAAGGGAGGGGGGAGGCACTGCCTCCCTTGCCCCTCCACTGCGCATGCCTATCTGTACGCCCTTATAAAAATTGTCTATAGATAATCTATAGACTTCTTATAGACTATACTGCCTTCCTATAGATTCATAGTCTATAGAGTGTCTATAGAAAAAGTCTACTAAAAGTGTATGGCCATAAATCTAAAGATTATCAAGAAACTGTCTATAGGATTTGTATTGCCTATAGACTGTTCTCTAAGATTTGTCTATAGAGAGTCTATAGACTTTATAGACAGAAGTCTATAGACAGTCTATAGACTGTCTAAAAAGTTTTGTAAGGCGGAGACAATATGGATAAAACACGCTAAATAAGGCCTCTCTTACCATCTGCGCGATCTTTGGGGACTTTTTTTCGTTTCCATACAAGGCCAAATCCGGTGCCCTCTGCTCGATGCACCTGTCACATATGGCGCCAATCAGACGAAGCCGCCTGTCTCACAAAACCTAGCAGTGGAAAACAGTGCGGCGACGCAAGCACAACCGTTTGTCGCGTGTCCATTACGCTCCTAGCCGGAGCGACTGCCGGCTAAAATACTGCCACTCCCAGGGTGCATCGCGGCGGCGACGTCGTAGCGCAACTGCTTGTGAAATCAGTTTGTTAATGATAATCTTGTGATAGTAGCACGTAAGGGAGAAATACTCACAGGTACGTTTCATTGGGAGAGAACTGGTACAAGTATGTGGCGTGCTCTCCATGCCTCTCGATGAGGGACACTCGTGCGCAAAGACACGGCATTTCGGTTTTGAACGTTGCGTTCGCCGAGTGATACACCAAACAATGGAGTTCTTTGGTGTGATTCATCAGCTGTAAGCAAGGAGAGTAGCAGCTGAAAACTCTTTGTGATTTCAGAAGCCCAGAGTGTTTTTTTGAGGCCGCAAGCAAAAGGGAGAATAGGGAGTTTAAAGAAGTAGAAACACCCAAATTTCAGTTGTGTTTTCCCTCTCCATAATGATGTGCAGCATATTAGAATAAACAGACAGTCATGCGGATCACGCCAACGAGAGTTAAATAATTTATGATCGAATTTTTTGTTATCATGCTGTTTCGATTTCGGTTACAACAGCCAAACCACGACTGTGACGCATACACGCGTTCAGGTCATGGGGGGCACACAAAACCTACAGTATGGTCGCTGCTTTCTCCGTTTTAATTCACATCAACTCTTACGCAAGCCTGCGCAAGAGTTGGAACGACAAACAATATAACGGTGATTATATCGCAGTTTTTGCATGCCTCACGAGACCTGAACGCGTCTTGTGCGTCACACATACCATTCGGCTTTTGAAACCAACACAGAAACGACACAAGAAAAAAAATTCAATTATAAATTATTCAGCAGCCGTAGACAAGCAAAAAAGTTGCTGCTATGACATATAAATGGCGGAAGCGAACAGTCACCGAAACCAAGGAGCATAGAGGACGTCTTTTTTTTTTTTGTAGTTATTCATCATAGGAAGATTATAATAGCAGAAGAAAAAAACGCCGTTATAGGACACTGACATACCACACGGTTGTCGTCCGCGCGATATTATCGAAAATCCGGAAAGCTGTGCGAAGTTGAAAAGCAGCTGCTTGAAAACAACACGGGTGGGCAGGTGCTCTCACAAGTGCATCAAGCCACGGGTGACGTCAACACTGAGGTAACCAAGGAAAACTCACAGTGGCAACATCAATAATCGAAATTCTTCTTTTGCACGGTAAGAAAGGTTCTAAGCAGAAGATTGAAATTTAAATCACCCTCCGTGACCTTCAAGATTTTCGTTTTTCTTAACACACGCGCACACACTTGCACGCACGCACACAAAGCCAGAAAAGACCCGCATTGTAAAAAGACACAGGTCGGCATTATAAGTCCGACCTTTTCTGCGCTTCTCGGCAGTTTTCGCCTAGCTGATACTATGTGCACTATGATTTTGACGATGTCGCGCCACCATTTATGTGTCGTCTAAGCAGCATATGTTGTAGGCGCCATGATCACAGCTAAGCGCAGTGTCACTGACACAGGCTATTTAAAGCGAACTGCTGTAAGTAGCGGCTCATGTGTCACCGGCTTGCAGCTGTTCTTCGCTTATATCACTGACATCGAAAGCTATATCTAGGTTTTAAGTAGGCCTTCATGAGTCATAAGTAAAATAAAACAATTGACAGCGCTTTTCGCTAACTCTAAGCGGCAGCAGTGCAACATGCTCTGTAAATGGACGTGTGTTTCAATAATATTGCCCCGTGACGACAAGACAATCAAGACAGGACGTGAAGGACGGCGATGGCATGATTTTTAATGGCTGACGGCCTGGCTCGAGCGCTCCTGCCCGCGCCATTGCATAGTTCGTCGTCTCATATTTATTTATTTATTTATTTATTACAGATACCTGCAGCGCCCAAGGGCATTATTGCAGGGGGGGAAACACAATAACGTCTGCTCATTTGGCCGAAAGATACACGTAATAACAGAAATACAATCACACAACTAATAGATGAGAAAAAAAACATGCAGTGAAGGAAGACAACCACGCTCCAGAAATAAAATAACACTAATGAAATGAAAAAGACACGCGCAAGACAACTGCGCGCCACGTCACACATCAGATAAAAATGCGCGGAATTGACCTTCTGTGCAGCACTTCCCAGCAATTCCCCAGCAATTCTGGACAAAAGCATTATTGAGCGAGAAACCGTTTATGAAAGCAATTTTTTCCCTATAATGTAAGATTTCACTGCAACTATGAATACATCCGCTGATCTCCCGACGGCAGTCTTGAATTTTTTCTTTTCATTAACGTTTTTGCCATCGTCAAAAGCGTTTCCAGTTGGTTCTCTATGGCAGTCTTAAATGCTTCATGCGAGCGGTATAAACGCTAGAAAAGAAAGATTTTGCTGCATATCAGAAGGACGGGTCATTACCTTAAATATTTTCATAACAGTATCTTGCAATTTTGCAATTTTCAAAATTTTTGACCGAGAAGAGATGGCATGTCTAGTCCGTCACAGTACGCTGGAAGAAACGTGTTCGCCATCGTCAACAGAGCAACGTTGCAGGATTTTTCAGGGCTCGCAGTAAAAGTCGCTGTGTCCAACCCAACACGTGAGCTGGATAAGATACAGCATTCGTGGGTTTTCGTATGACATCTATACGCTGATACTGATTCATGCGGAATTTCCAACATTACCTGACCCAAGGAATAAGGGCTCTGCAACACCTTTCGAGAATAGTAAATAAACTCGCTCAATAGCTAGGCTGTGTCTTCAAGAACATCTGAGCCAAATAACGCACTTCTGCACGCAGCAGAGAACCCACAATCGCGCCGAAGTTAGGCGAGCTCTTTACGGCGGCTTTTTCAAGCTCCTGCCCTCCACCCGTCACGCGTCTGCGTATGTCTCTCAAGAAATAGCTTTTGGTCAGATATTTTCAGAGGTCACGCAGCTACCGTGACCTCTGCAACAAGTGCAAAAAGTGACGAGAGGAAGGAGAAAGGCGCGCATTCGCTGAAATTTAAATTTGGCTGCAAATAACTCAGCCACTGCAAAACACATTAAAACATTCTTGCTGGCGGATATTCATGAAGCGGCATCCTTTAACATCCCAGGCATACCGCAACTTTATTGAATAGTATTGCAGGAAAAACTGACACGAAAGACGAAGTGGTAGTTTCGGCAGCCGCCCAGCGCAATTAAATGCGTAATAATTTATTTAACTGAATTAATTAATTAATTAATTAATTAATTAATTAATTAAAAATCAATGAAATTCTCCATACAGTGCAAATTCGTTAAAACTTTCAGCTGGAATGTGGCAATACTGGAATAATAGCGTCCTCTGAAAAACTTTATTGCCCCTGGACCAGTACAAGATCGAGTGAAATAAATAATACCTGGCGCTCGGCTACTGAGCCGGAGTTCCCGGGTTCGAACCCGACAGCGGCTGCCGCATTTCGATTCAGGCGACACGCAAAGGGTGCCAGTGTGCTGTGCGATGTCAGTGCACGTTTATACGTTTATGCTGTTTATAATCTCCGAAACGCGTTTGAGATCTAGTTATGTGACAACGCAAGGTGAGGCGCCAGCAGCAAGACCGGTTCCGACAACCGAACTCATTTCAAAGGTGGGTTTACGTCACGTTAAGCACGAATAAACAGCAATATAGTCGCTGATACGTCGTTTCTTTCCACTGCAACGCAGGAGCCGGAATTTCAACAAACGAAATATCAGCGACAATATTGCAGTTTTTTTTTTCATGCCCTACGTGGCCTCAACTCATTTCGACGTCCTAACTTTCCTTCGGTAGATGAAAACGAAAACGGCATGACAGAAGAAATTCAATTAAAAATTATTTACAGGTCGTAGGCAATACCACGTGGTACTAATGTCTTATGCACCCGCAAACAGAGAACAAATTGTGAAACTAAAATTAGGTATCTATGCTAATTTAAAAATGTATCAGTTGATTTCAGTGAATCTCAGAATTGCTGGCACCAGTTGGTCTGTCTTCGTACGCTCCTGGTTGCAAAGCCTGTGTACAAAAACAGCTTTCGTGTAATACTCGATCGTCGCGCCTGTTATGAAAACAAAATCATAAAGGACTAGTGCCGCCGCGGTGGCTCAGTGGTTATGGCGCTCGGCTGCTGACCCGAAAGACGCGGGCTCGATCCCGGCCAAGGCGGGTGAATTTCGATGGAGGCGAAATTCTAGAGGCCCGTGTACTGTGCGATGTCAGTGCACGTTAAAGAACCCCAGGTGGTCGAAATTTCCGGAGCCCTCCACCACGGCGTCCCTCATAGCCTGAGTCGCTTTGGGACGTTAAACCCCAATAAACCAAAGCAACCATGAAAGATTAGTCTGCAGCACCTAGTATGTAGCAGAGTGGTTAAGCAGAGTGGTTTGTTGGGCGAGTTGGTTTGCCATATTGAAACATACCTGCGCTTAAAAGACACGGACTGAAAGATAGAGACACACACACATAGCGCTGGACTTACAACTGAATCTTTATTCGGGAAAACACTGCTCTTTATGCACACCAGCAGCTGATAAAAAATGGAAGATGGTACCACCCGGATGATAAAAAATCGACAAACTGTCTCGTCACATGTCCAGTCCTACCTTCCCTTTTGCAAAAATGCCCTTTCCTTTGATAGTAGTGAAAGGGACGTGCTACTCACGCATGCATCCCCACTGTCCGCTATGCTCATGGCTTCAATTATTTCACGCGCCGTTTGGTCACGTTTCCTGCTTACTATCTTCGTCTCGTTATAGGAAGGTACACATTTACACTCTTGACAATGAACCACCAAATTCCCATCGCCTTTCCGTTCCATGTTCTTCCGATGTTCCCGGAGCCGCTCGTTCAAACATCGTCCCGTTTGGCCTACATATGCTTTGCCACATGTAAGCGGCAACCTGTATACCACTCCTTCTGCGCATGCGACCATGGGGACTTGGTGTCTCTTTTTACACCCCTTAGTTTTTCTTTCTGGGTACGTTACTATTTTGCATAAGTTTTCCAATTTGTCCGGGGCTGAAAAAACGACCCTAGTTTTTACCTTCGAACCAATTCTTTTAAGATTATGGGACACCCCATGAATGTACGGAATCACCACCGTTTTCTCCTTTTGTTTTTCTCCCTCCTTGCTAGGCACCGTACCCTTTTTGCCAAATTTCTTGAGCATGCTTTTTGCCACCGACACTAAAACCTGATCCGGATAACCTGCTTCCCTTAGCCTCACCGTGCACCTAGTATGTACACCGACATGTATGGGAGATTATGCTCGAATTTTGTAAAGAAGTTGCCCGAGTAATCGAGTGAAGAATAATTTCTGATTTTTACCGAAGAAGTACAAGTGATACATAGCACTTTAAGTGAAGCTGACTGAGACAAAGCCAAAGCCATACCTTCCCAGCATCCGGACCTTGAAGAAAATGGCTCACAATGCTTCCTCCTCCTCCTGCATCGCACGTATTCTCCGCAGTGATGGCGAAAACAGCCTGCAGCAGAATCGGCACGGCGATGGCGAACACGCACGTCACGCCAGCCATGCCGCCAGCGCACTGTCCTCTTTCAGACAGCGGGTTTGGAGCTGTTTTCTCTCCCAAAGCATATGCTCGCATTTGAACAGGTCGTCACACGACCTCTGTAAAGGCCGGCGACATTTATTCTGAAATGCGACCTGCTCTTCACAAGACCGAAGATCCTGTTTCATATCTAGCGCTAAAAAGCTTGAAATTAACGCCTATCTGGGTGTTGAATGTCGGCAACAATCTAGCTAAGTTATTCTGCAAACAACTACAAAAGCAAATAAAGAAGGTAAAGAAAAGAAGGTCTCATAAAAAGGTGCTTTGTGACCGGTTAATTAGTTCCCTATCCTGTTAGGAAATGTACGCAAATATGGAAGAAGCAGAAGACTGTCCTCGTTATGATCAGAAAGAAGATACACGACCGCTTTTCAGTCCGTGTTGGAAAATTCGCATGTATTCTGGTGTCGGCTGCTGGCTGTGAATGCGACGACACAGGTTGAGAGCCCGCGATTCAAAAAGTCTAAAAATTAAAAACTTAACAAAGCTCAAAGCTGAACTTGCAGAAATAGTTATTTCAACAACGACAGGTGTGGTGTGTGTGCTCGTGCGTGTGCGTGCGTGCGTGTGTGTGTGTGTGTGTTTTACACTCAATGGTGCCCATAACACATGGTGCAGGTGGCGGTTAAATTAGTAAATAATGATTGATCGCGAGAGGTCGTTCGGGCAGCCCAACTTGGCCACACACACACCCCACGGGTGGCAGCACCTGCGATCGCAGGGCAGTGGCACATAACGATTGCGCGAGGAGCGGTATAACTATGAATATAAAAATATAAAGTTGTTGAGAATGACCTCATGCAGACGGTCGGCGCATCCGAATGCAACCTGATGAGGCAGCTGGTGGGGGAGGGGGGCGTGGATCGCGAGGGCGGCGGCTCCCTTCAGGAAGTTAAGTGCGCAGATCAGAAGAGGTGAGGCGGCGCCGCGGCGGCGGCTACGAAGAGCCATGCAGAGGTAGAATTGCCAGCCTCGTGGCATCTGGTTGCATCACGCCGCAGCACGCGGCGACTGCGTTCACAGAGGGAGCGGGAGTCTTAAGCCTTCTCATACGTACATACTTGTCTCTGATGATGAGATAACTATTTGCACCCGTCAAGAAATCAGAGGGCGGCGATGAAGACAATCTTGACCGCAGTCATCTTCCTCCTTGTTCAGCGCGCTCTCATATTCTCTACCTCATTATATCAGAAAATATAAATATCTAGAGGTCGTGCAGTCTCGCGTTACACCGTGGTAACCGTCCTGTTTGTTTTTCACTTAATTTGCATTAGCCTTTCTGTTTAAGCTCACGTCAGCCCTGTTTCAACAACGTGTCATAATGGTCAATACTTCCCATTAGAACGATCTATATATTTGTGATTCAGGATAATTCAGTGCAAGCGGACTAAGCCATATGTATCATTGGCTGCCACGACTCAAATATCGATAGCAGCAGTGCAAAAAGCTACACATTTACAGTTTCAGGGGACCGCGAGAAACCGTCATATAATCCGGGCATCGTATGATCGAAAATCTCGCATAAGGGACGCATTCGCGTAATAAACGCGTCTGCTACTCTGGCTTTTAAGAATTGAAGTTTTCCCTGCGCGTTATGAAAGCGCCCGGCCGTTTTCGTTCTGCGATAATTAATGAGCGCGCAGCTAGGCTTCTCGCTGTCGAAGAGCGACGCGCGCAAGCGTTAAGTAGACGTCGCAAGCGCCGCAAAAACAATGATTTCGACGACGCACCAGAAATATGGCTGCTCCGACTCTTCGAAGACGTTTTGTGGTGTGCAGTACGACCACATGCCAGCTACATATGTCTTTCTGTTCAGACTTCCATCCGCCGTGGTGGCTCAGTGGTTACGGCGCTCGGCTGCTGGCCCTAAAGACGCGGGTTCGATACCGGCCGCGGCGACTGAATTTCGATGAAGGCGAAATTCTACAGGCCCATGTACTGTGCGATGTCAGTGCACGTTAAGGAACCCCAGTTGGTCGAAATTTCCGAAGCCCTTCATTACGGCGTTCCTCGTAGCCCAAGACGCTTTGGGACGTTAAACCCCAATAAACCAAATCAAATCAAATCATGTTCAGGCTTCCTCTAGAACCGCTGTCACTCCGCGGCAGCAGGCAGTAGTGTCTGTGCTATGGGAACTCGCATCATAAAGGAAAAAGAAAACACGACATTCGCCTGCAACGTGAATGCGCCGCCGGCGTGCTTTCTTTAGCGATGTGCGCCCCGCCGGGTGGTGGGTGGTGAAAACATTTATTAATCATAGAGAGAGGTGTTGGGGGTCGTGACCTGAAGGGTCACGCCCTTACAACCACTAGGTGGGATGCCTATTCAGGCACACCATTGGCGTTTGCCGCAGCCCGGGCGCGCTGCGTTAAGGCCCTTTGGGCCTCGAAGGTGCAGCAACCGGACAGGGTCGCCTCCCAGTCCTCTCGGGTGGGGTTCGGGATAGGGGGTAGGGATGGGTTCTGCTGGCAGGCCCACACCATGTGGTAGGTGTCAGACACCTCCCCACAGTGTGAGCACCGCCCGTCGAATTTAGGATCGAAATGCTTTAGAATTGCCGGGCACAACATCGTGTTGGTGAGCAGGCGCAGGAGTACCCGCTCGTTGACCTTCCCCAGCCCTTTGCATGGGGTGGGAAGAGTTTGGTGCGTGGATTTGTAATAATCGCATATTTCCTTAAAAGTGTAAATCGGATTGAAATGGAAGTCCTGGTCGGCGTCGGGTCCCGTGGGAAATGCCCGGAGAGAGAGCGCGCGGGCGGCGGCGTCGGCTGCCTCATTTCCGTGGACGCCTTGGTGACCTGGAGCCCAAACGATAGATCGGTGCGCGGGATCCGAGTCTCGGCTACAATTTTGGTAAATACGATAAGCTAGGGGAGTAACCCACCCTTGCGTGACATTTCGACAAGCCCCTCGTGAGTCGGTGATTATGTATTTGGAGGAGGTGTCAGAGGCTGCCAAAGCGATGACAACCTCTTCTGCGTGAATTGCTGACTGGGCCTTGAAAGTAAGGGCGTCTACTGTTTTACCCTCGTGGACGACCGCGGCCGTGTACCATCCCCTGGAGTCCGGGCCGGACGCGTCCACGTAGAGGACTCCTGGTTTGCTCCGAAAATGGCGGTCCAAGGCTTCCGCCCGCGCCAGGCGCCTGCCATTATGATCCTCTTTGGACATATTGGTGGGGAGAGGCCGCACGTGGAGGGCGCGTCTCCAGTGTACGGGAAGGCGGCATCTCTCCTCTGTGAATTGAGTGTGCTGGATGCGTAGTCGGGCTGAAAGGCGGCGACCCGACCCTGTCTTTGTGAGACGAGTGTATTGGTTGTTGAGGTGGGCCTCCCGAAGCTCCCTAAAAGTGTTCACCATCCCCAGTGCCATAAGGCGGCTGGTAGAGGTAGAAACTGGGAGGTCCAGCGCTCGTTTCATGATTTTGAGGAGGATGACCTCGAGGGAATCCTCCTCCTGTTTCCGCAGGTGGAGGTAGGGAGTCGAATGCAAGATTCGACTGGTCACGAATGCGTTCACCAGCCGCAAGGCGTCTTTGCATCGTAACCCACCGCGCTTGTTGGAAACCCGGCGGACCATGCGGCCCACCTGGTCCCCCACCTGCCGGAGCTTGGCGAGTGTTGTGTCGCAGCGTCGCTGGTTGTGTATGAAGAGTCCAAGGACTCTGATTTCCTTGGATTCGCGAATGGGACCGCTTTGCAACGAGAGATTGATTTGGGTCGAGCATGTGCGCGAGGGACGTAAATGCACGAATTCCGATTTCTGTGGGGAGCATTGCAGACCACAGTCTCGAGCATAGCGGTCCACTATGCTGGCGGCCGTTTGCAGGCTGGTCTCCATATCCCCCAGGCGTCCTTGCGTAGCCCTGACGGGTGACAGCGCGCCGCTCGCTCGGTGTCACTAGGCCTAACGTGCTCCGCACAAAAGCCGCAGTTGAAAGCGCTTTCGAACTAGCCGCTATAGTACATTGTCGGCACTGTACAGCCGTCGATCATCATTGAAACGTCCGGTCTTGTTACCGCCTCTACAAAAACGTTAGAGATCACTGCGGCAATCCGCACTGGGAGAATGTGAAAGCAATTGGCGCCTCCACGGCACTCGTTGTCTCTCTTTGCCTCTCTCTGACACTCTTTGCTCGTAACTAGCATCGCTTTGTCCTTCATTACCACATTAATTAGCTATTCAAATATCATTAATTGCTATCGATGAATCATCTCCTCTGATTACGGTTATCGACTACAATCACTTCGTTTTACATTTTTCTTAATTAATCGCCTTAATCACATTCACTCTGATTACACCAATTTTCACCTCAATCACGCACTTTGGTTTTTCAAATTTGGCGCCATTGCTGCTTCCTGTACACGTACTATATTCCCGTCCAGCCTATTCAATCATCCTACGACTTCTAAATGACTAATCTATGTCAATCAAACTTTTTTTTTCAATTAATTATCACTTATCAAACACATTTCAATCCATTCCAAACTTTATTTTCACATATTTGCCTATTTTTTCACCGTTTTGCAATCCATGGTTGTTTTCCCGTCCGCGCTATTTCGAAGGTTTTTCGACATTTTTGCCTCTAACTAACTAATCATCCTATTGACAAAATTTTTTGCGCATCATCCTCATAGCGTCCTCTATCCAATACAACCTTTTGTTTGATCCTATCTCTTCCGAGAACGACACAACTACTGCGGACACGTTTTGGTGACACTAAAGTCCCTATTTTTTAGAAAAGCTCATAAAGGGACTTTAGGTGACACGACCTCGCTGCATAGCCTAGTAATGCTCTCGCATTAATAGCTTCATGCTGCTATGAAAATACAAATGATTTCCCCAACTCCTCCGTCAGCGAATCGCTCTTGGAAAAACGGGTCAGGCCAGCCGCCTCGCACCGACGGCCGCAAGTCGCACGCGCAGTGTCCGAGCCCGGGCCGTCGGCAGAACCGTCATTACAGGCTGTCGTGCGCTCGATCGAATCGTTGCGCGTACGTCTCCGTCTTGATTCCGATCTGGAACCAGCTTGGTTGACGTCACGTCTGCCTACAAAGTGCTCCACCAGCGTCTCTCATTCTGGACGGTTCCCGCCCACCGTCGCACAAAGCGGGGGCGGGCATATTTTTCCATTGTAGGTATAATCAAGGCTTCTAATGCATATTATTCCTTTGGGAAGTTCGCCGGGCACGCGCCAATTCGTCGTAAAATACAAGTCGTCGCACGACGACTTGTATTTCTTCCTTCTTCAAACCAAACACTTTTCCGCTGAAAAAAGAAAAAAAAATGCAGAATCTACAGAAGCTCACCTGTAAGTCAGAACAAAGATAAGAGACTGAGAGTGCAGCTAATACTTTCGTTTAAGTAACCAAACCCGTGTCCTGAAATGATTTTATTTGTAATACGAAATTATCATGAAGCGCTAGATCAATATGCGCATTATAAAAAGTAGAAAAGAATTTCAAGAGACAGCCTGCAGTCTCTGGGGCAGCCTATTATAGTTCGTAGCCTTCAAATGTGTCGATGTCAGCGCCGTAGACCACGTCTTTGACAGGGCCATGGATGTCCTCTTCATAATCTTCCCTCTCTATATTCCAGTCAACATGAGCCACTGGGTCATACGGCAAGACCACTGGACTTCGAGTGGGACCTAATGGCAAAAAGACAGAGAGGAACAGGGCTCATGTTTTGCGCTATACCGAGTATAGACTGAACAATAGGTTCAAGTCACACCCTACCAAACAATAGCAGTACTTTACAGTTCTGCCCCCATGGAATTAACACAACACTGTTCCCACTAGTACCTCCGCACTTGGAAAATTAAAAAGATGACCTGCTAAATGTCTTACTCAGCTGATTTCCTCTGTTAATCTCCTAATGCATGAATATGATCACAAGCATATTGCGATATTACAGAAACATCCTTGTTGTTGAATAAAAGTAAGTACCTATATAGCCATACTTAGGAAACTCTGTTCTGTGATGCCTACAAATACT
The DNA here is from genome assembly GCF_055824585.1 of Amblyomma mixtum. NCBI lineage: Eukaryota > Metazoa > Arthropoda > Arachnida > Ixodida > Ixodidae > Amblyomma > Amblyomma mixtum. Next base: position 28,296,887 of record NC_143018.1, on the reverse strand, counting down.
AAATCCATGATCCATCTTACACATAAAACATGTTATTTGGAAGAAGACAAGTCGATGTGCTGGCAAATTTTACCTTTTACTGTATCAAGTGTGTTAGAACCTAGATAAACCAAACTGCTTTTGTGCATGAGGACAGATGCCCCGCTACTGGCACTGTTGCGACAGTGTAGTCAACTTAATCGCTTCACAGCATACAAGACTCACACTAGGAAGAAAAGAAGAACAAAGAGAAAGAAGCCACTGAGCACCAGACCTGTGAAGTTGGGATCTTTGCAAGCTTCGAAGACCTCATCTTCATCGTACATAATGCGGTTCAGGTCACAACGAATGTGTGGCACCTGCAAACAGAACAGTATTCTAATCTAAGCATGCTGCTCCCACACGATAACAAAGTGCACTCCGCCAAAACTCCCTCCCAGAGGCACTGTCAATCTTGGCATCGAGCACACAGGGTAGGTAACTAAATGCGAACAGCAAATGAAACAGAGAAAACAAAAATGTGGTTTCGAACTGCAAGCCTCAGCCTGAATTTAAAGAAATGTGACGTTATAAAATGGATAACATCAGCAACAATACCACCTTTCCCAATAAATTGTTATTATTTTTTTTTCTAAATTCACCGAGTTATTTTCAGCTGCTCCTAATTGAGACGAAATTCATTTGCGTCAAGAAGGTGACACAAGAAGAGCGAGCAGAAATCTTCGGGGGGCAAGTTTCCAACTGTACTTCGTGATTTTCATGAAACTGCCACCACATTGCGGTGACGCCGAGAACTAGTTCATGAAGGACCAGCATGCCCGAAGGCCTGTTACTTTATCCGTTGTGTTAGTGGTTCGCCGGCACTATTCAAACATTATTGCCCAAGCTTTGCTGTAAAAATATATATAGGAGTGTACAAAATAACAAGCTAGGAGTGCCGTTAAGTATCATTTCATAATTGCACAAACATCAAAGCTACTGAGCCGCTGTGGAGGGTACTCCAAAACCAAAGAGATGGCGAACACACACCTTGCATCCGGGTCTTGTGAGAAAGCCCCAGATAAGCTTGGATCGTGCTTTCTCCAGGGTGATCGTAGAGTACTGCTCCTTACAAGCCAGCTTTGTTTGCTCAGGTACAATAGAATGATACAGCTTTTCATGAACCAGGAACTTGTGCTCTGCTGTCTCAATCCTGTTCACAAAAAAATCAATGGGCAATCTCAGGAACCATACTCCGCAACTACATCAGACACATTTAAGGCTGCACCTACCGGCTTTAAAGGGGGCTCCTAGTGCAAATGCAGCTTCTATTTCATTTTTTTTTGTGCTGATAAGCTTGGTGTGTGGCGAGAGAAACACCAAAAATGTCATTTCAGTAATACACCAAGCACCTCACCCATGTGTGGGATGGATTCCGCTGTGTGCAGAATACACCATTGCCACGTAGCAGAAATGGCAATGACAGCTTAAAATGAAGAGCTGATTCTTTAAACCATTAAAATGTGAATTTTGTGATTACTCTACCATGAGAAGAGCCTATGCACGATTAAGAGCCCTAATTTTCTGCAGCGGAAATTTTCTAATTACACGAAGTGATGATGAAGAACCTGCACTATTCTGCGGGAAGCCTCCAACACATTAACACACGCAGCCTTTCACGCAGAAGAGCCCGTAAGCTTCACCCCGATGGCCCAAGGCTGTTGAGAAGTACAGCCCAGTGGGTGAGTTCACTGTGGGTATCTAGAAAAAAAGCAAGTAAAGAATTCGTGCTATATTCGCAGTTTGGTTCTAAACAGGTGGTGCTTTCTGGAGCAGATGATTCGAGAGCAAAAAAACTCGCATTATGTTTGTGCATGCATGGTAATATTGCTTTTTACAGGCATAAGTATGTGACTTTTTCTTTTTTTTTATTGTGACAACGTACCTTTTGGCATAAAGTAGTAACCTACAGTATCAAGACTCAGGCGGATTGCTACCAGAACCCCAGCACTTGACACGCTAGCTTGCTTGAATAGATCGGTAAGCGAGTGTGTCAAGGCACCAGGAGAACTTCAGTCACTACTATGATGTTATACGTTTCAAGAAAATGCAGGTAATTAAATTAATTGCACTGACATCATTCTATTTTTCCTACTGACGTTCGCAAAACATAAGATCAACAACAACGTAAAAAAAGAGTGGGGCGGCTAACACACAGTTCCATGAAAAATGCGAAAATTCGCGGTTTCTTGCACAATCGCAAGAAAGTAGGGGCCGTACGCATGGTATATTAATAAAGAGGGCAGCTTGCGCACACAATTAAAGCCTGCAACTGACAACGAGAGCATTTTGGCGACAAAAACTAGTAAAAAATTTTATTTAAGTGCAGATCTAAGCAACTCTTTTAAAATGAATAGTTAAAAAGTGAACTTGAGTTGTTCAATATTAGCAACGCAGTCATCAACAGTGCTCATCCAGTAGCAATGGCCACAAAAAACACAACTGGATTTATAAGCTGTCCACCCAACAATCACTAGAATTTCATGACATCAACAAAGCGAATCAATTTTTTTTTCTTTTTGAAGCGAAAAGCTTCACTAGGCTCGTCAACACCGCGCTTCGCGTGAGCCACACTTTGCCACAGCTGCGCATGCGCGAAACCGAGCGACGTCACGCGGAGCGCAGGTGGCCGCTGTTGCCGCAGCCGTCGCCGCCGCCGCCGCGCACCGACTCCGTCGTCTGAGCGTCGTCGCTTCTCCTCCTCATCAGCGTTTTACCCTTCGCCGCTGCTGCGCGGTCGCCGCCGCCGTCCCAAGAGGAGAAGGTTCTTTCGCAAGGCGTGGCGAGAACGCGTGAGCGGCGGCGGCGGCCATAGAAGAGGCGGCCATCCTCGCCACCGTTTGACCTTTCGCCGCAGCCGTGCGCAGTGCACATTTGAAAGGAGGGGTATATAAGGCGCGCTTGCCCATAGAACAGGCGCAGACACTCGCCATAACAGTCGGATGGCGTAAAAACACCGATCCAGAAGTGGTAGCTTGGGAGTTGGCTGAAAAGCAGCGAGAGCTTTTCACTTATCCAGGCTTAACCTTAGCTAGCTAGGCCACAGCCAATTTTTTCTTCACAGACGCATGGCTTTCATTTCTTTCCATACCAAGAGCAACAGCAGCCAGCTAAAACCCGACTTCAGACAGCCAAAGAGGATTATTCACTACATATGTCCAATACACAAAGCTAAATGTTGTGGTGCTGATCAAATGGTTTCACTGATGTTCCAGGGGTCACAATCAATTGAGAACTGCCAGTAAGTGCAGTGGTATTACATGGCTTGGCAAGGTAAAATGTACTATAGCAGCGTTCCAATCTCTCCACACTTGGCTGCATGGTTGAAGGTTTACATAAGCATAATTATAAATGTGACCTACCTGAACATAAGAACAGATGCAGTAACATTCAGCTCGTAGTGTGTTGCATTCGGAACCAGGACATCAACATACACACAGCAGTAGTCCTGCCACCACACCACTGGGGCTAGACGGCTAAAAAAATTACACAAAAGCAAAAGGTCACAACCAGCCAAACTCACTCAGATCAAAGAAAAAATAGGTGTAGTAGATGTGGACAAGACTTCACAATTAAGATGTCCTTTAGGGAATTCGCTCATTCAAATCTGAAGGAGGCATGAAAAGTCGCCAAGGCCTGTTAAAGGCTTACAATGCCTCTTGAGCAATCACTGCTGGCTCGTTGAGGCTTTAAGAAAGTGTCCTCTGAAATGCGGTGAGAAGTGCTGAAGAACAGGGTGTATTTTACGCAAGGAATGCATTCAGCTCTCGTTGCTGGCATTTTGTTCTGGGATTTTTACTTAAATCCCAGTTTTGGCATTTCAAAACAGCCTTCTCTGAAACCTTTTAAACCAGTCTGTATACACCCCGTTGGCCTCTGATGATATAACAACAGCTTTTTCAAATTTCAAAACCTAAAAAATGACCAATTCTGTGTCCATGACCATGCAAATGATCAATGTTTGCTTAGCCAGTAATTTGAAAATTTTGCATGTCTTCAACCCAACCACTAAGACCTGCCTTGCACTCACAAGAATGTATACACAGGCAGCTGCAATTGATTACAGAAAGGCAGCGGCAGCAGAAAAATGCGTGAAAAGCATCAAAAGTCTTCTTCTGCGGGATACTGCCTATAGCAGCTGAATACAGTGCAACAATAGCATTGCTGAAACCATTCCACTAAACACTACGTCTAGTAAGGTGCACATGCAACGTAAAGTCTTTTGTGCTTCGTACTCATAGCCTGGATCACGAGGTGCAAATACTGCAGTTTTTCTTCTTTGCACAGAAATCCATACCTTGGTGCTGTTCTGAACTGCGAATTCAGAAGTGGCATGCCACTCTTCAAGGCAGCTTGCAGCTTGGTTTTGGTGGATTCCTTCTTTTTTGATGCAGTCTTCTTCTCCTTCTTCCTGCATTCTTCTTGCATCTGCCTCTCAGGCACTTCACATTTCTCAATCTCTCCTGCTTGGGGCAGGCAAGCAGGATCTTCATGTTGTAGTGTAGATGGTTTGGGACACTGCTCCAGCGAGAGCTCGCCACTTTGGAGCTGTTCACTAAACATGGCATACACACTGTCCATGTGGTCTTCCATGTTCTTCTTGAACACGAGGAATTCTCCATCGTCATCTGAGTCACTCTGTGCAAGACCACTGTCCCCCTGCAAAAGAACGCGTGGACTGAGAGGACAGCAATACTGCCAATTAAACATTAAATGAAACTCCGCAATTCTAGATTCAAAACATGGCCTGTCCATTGTGATTTCGCTGAGTAATTATATATACAGCAGCTTTTGTTACTGAATAAAAAAAATAAAAAAATGAAGCCTATAAGTGCTATTTGAAACGTATCTCCTATTGGCAGCAAGAATACAAGAGCTGTGATGACCAGTTTAGCAATTAAATCAACAAAGATAATTAGTTTGTTAACTTCCAGCTCAGTACACCTGCTGAATGCATACATACCTCAAGTTTTCGAACTTTAAATATAACTGGAAATGACTGCACACCTTATGATACGCACTATCAGAGTTGACATGCAGCTCACTTCATCAACTTTTTACTTCCAATCTTCCAAAATTGGAACATGTGAAACTCAATTTTTCATTTATCTTCAAGATATATCCACCTTCGAAATTTTTCCTTTCGCATACAGTGTTATGACTGTGAAAAACATTGTAACCATAATATTTGTTATCGATTTCATTATAGACTGAATTATTAGAGGCAAATGAAGATATTTTGGGCTTTGTCAGAGCCCACTGTTTGTGCTGTCCTTTCGCACAAAAACAAACTGCTGAAGTTAAGAGAACTGAACAAAAGTAGCGATAAATAGTTGGCGACTTTGCAAAAGAAAAATACAGAGCTAAAGCCAGTGTGGTTTTCACTGGTAGTAAGCTTTATGCAAGTGTTCCTTTTTTAGAACATCGGCTCTTGGCAGTAACAAAACTAAGGCAGAAGATACTCCTTTCTTAAAATCTCCGACATTAAGCAAGCTGGCGTAAACACTGTCCCATCCTATGAAATGTTAGAGCAAAGTTCGCGGCTGTTAGTAGGCAATGCGTTCATAAGCAGTGTCACAAGTGCATGCTACATACCTTACTTGCGTAAATTGTGCATTTTTTAAAAATTAAGGCATCAAAAAGGGGTGTGCAAATTACCAAAAATTTTGTGGGCACATTCTAAAAAAATTCTACAAAGGTCATAACCCGAAATATATACTGTATATTGCCACCTATACGTTGGTTTACCTCCAACTCACACCTTCACTGGCCAAAAAAAAGTTGACTCCAAATACAAGACTCACACCCCTCCTGCCCTGCTCCACATTATGTAGTCGCCCATGGAATGGCATGATGGCACATGCGCAGCTCAAAGCAATAAACATGCAACAATACAATGGCAAAGCCAGCAGTAAGAGGCAAACGAAGATAACAGGCAATAAAACGCCGCCCTCGCGTGCGACCCTGGCTGACTAGCGGCAAACCGAACAGCAATCAGTTCGGTAGTTTCAGATTCTGACGCACTGGGTGAACAGCGCGCAATGCGTCCGCTCTCCACTCGAACCTTTCTCTGCTGCACACGATAACACAGCCGCACAGATCTTCCCAAGCCTGTCTTGTGCGCAACCGCGTGTATACTGGTGGTCAACCCCCTCCCCGTTCCATCCCCCATCCGAGCGTGCACACCACCCGAAGAAGAAGAAAGCAGTGCGACACATGTGAACAAAGTGATCATGTGACCACGTATGGAGCCAAGCGTGGGTCTACGTGGGACGTGTGTATCATAGCTATGCTGTAGAAGCTATTTCTCAAGAAATGCTTTCCTGCCTACCATAGCCTCTAAAGCACTGAATGCATTGCAGCTCACACGGTGAAAGAAAACATTATTCAAGCATAGTGGTTTCTGCAGTGATTTGTTCTCTATAATTTGCAGAGACATTGCAGGAAGCTTATGAAGTTATCTTCAAATAGCGAAGAGAAATTCGCACCGGGCATAACATAAAAAGCTGTTTCAGATGTCATTAGCTTTCTGTATATGGGAAATGCCAATGTTCCAAAATTGAGACATAAAATATTAGAATATTAGAGTAAGAATTTTAGTGTAAAATGATGCACCCTACTTTTGTAGCTCCATTATATATATTTTGTTTCTGTTTACTACATGTGCTTGGCTCCCTTTTCCTAATTACTGCATTAATAATATGGACCCTTCATCAACTCTCGACAATTTCTGTGATTCTACTGCACAGGCAATATTTTGTAAACGACAACTGGTAATAAACTCTACACCAGACTAACCTCTTCATGCAGGAACTCGTGTGGTAGGTTGATGTCGAAGTTCAGCACTGGCAGCTTCGTTGCAACAGCAAGTCCCCGGTCGACAAGCACGTCAGCTGCACTGGTTCTCCCCGCGTAGCATGAGTTGAAGAGAAGCACTTTGTAATGAAAACTTTCTGGCCGATCTGCAGCAGTTTTTGCTACAACCTTAAAAAAGGAAAAAAAATTGCTTAAGCATGTAATCTGATGCTTTGGGTGAAACCTACAGCAGCTATGCCTTTAACAGCATGACGTGCACGCCTGCTTCTATGCAAGTATGATGCAATACTGTTATAACAGCTGTTACTGAATTCAACTGGGCAGTAAAAACACTCACACATGAAATTACACAAACAAAAAAGGAAGTCAGTGAAGCTTTGAAGTTCAACGCCTCAGAATAAACAGCAGAAACTTAATTAAAACAGCCACAGAAAAACAAAATGTGTAAGCAATTCGAATGGAGCACACAATGTTGCTGTACTTCATTCAGCTTACTTCTGCAGGATTTATACAAAATCATGGTTCTCTTTGCAAAACAGGAAGCCCAAAATAAAAAGGACACGAACTTAAATTTTCATCAAAACAGAAACCATGCTGAGGTAAACTGGATGGAGCACAGCAATTCACCGTTTCATCATTTCAAGCGAAGACTACGATGTTCTCGCGGGTTGCAGCAAATCTGCTGTCTCGCAGAACTGCCGTATGAAAATATCTGACCAAGTTAAACATTTTTACAGCCCTGCCCTTTTCTGTTCATCGTGTGCCCCCCTCAAGTACTCACCCTCAGGCACAAGATTTGATTTATGTCGCCGTCATCAAAGCCAAAGTCTTCAAGCGCACGCTGAGCCTCTGCACTCCACTCCTTGGATGGGAGGCCTATGCCGGCCAGAGAACACAAGATGCCTTGGTACGGTAGCTTGATCATCGATGGAAGAGACTCATAAAGCTCGTCTGAACGACAGGTCGCAGTATCCCCATAGTCGGGGAAGAATACAATGACTTCGTCGTCATTGATCACTTCCAGCACCTCTGCACGATACCATCTGTGAGCAAGTAAAAAAGAAAAATGGGCACATGCCTCTCATTTATTTCTTTCGTGGCAATGTTGCTAGCTCCACAACTATATAGTAAAAAAGGGGGAGGGGGCTTTCTCAACACACAAAAATAAAAAAGGCCGTTAAAATGAAGCAATAAAAACAGAAAATTGAAGAGACATGAAATTCCACCCTTTACGAAAAAATTTACTGCCAGACGCCATGCCAGTGAAACATGAAATTGATGCTGTTTGCCGTGAATGCATGATTCACCACTCCAGAAAGCAGCGCAAATATTAGTTCCCGCCACCGTGAACAGAAGGCGCCACTCCTCTTTAATCCTTAAGGTAACATAGGCACGTAATTGTAGTTGCGTGCTCAACAGAGTCAACAGAACACAGGCATAAATGGGCACCATGGCCGGGCTACCTAAAAGAACCAATATGTACTTCAATGCAGGATATTTTGTGCATGCAATACGCTTTGTGAATTTCAAAGACAAGTACACGCTTAGCGAACTTTGACTGAGTGCACAGTACTATAAGCATGAATTAGCCATTTTTATGGGAACATAACTGAACCACTTCAACTGCTGCCACTTTTCAAGCAAACTCTAGACAGATGAAAAGATTTTTATGGCAGGTGAAATGGACTCCAATGCCAAGTTTGAAGAAAGACATACTTGAGCATTAAAAGCTAATTAATACGCACACAAAAGCATGTGCCACTGAAGCGTTCCCACAGGTGTTTTCAACTATTATGACCCATTCAAATTCACTATTTTGCCATTACAAAGCTTTTTTCTTTTTCTTCATAATTAACCCTTCTGCCTGTTTCAGCCATTTAATGGGTGTGGTCATGCATAATTATTATCATCATTATTCGAGTAAATTCTCACCTGCTGTTGGCACAGCGAGCGATGCACGATGATCCAACATGCACACATTTCAGCTTTTTCAGAGTTTCTTTTTCGACAGCTTTCTGAATGTCGTCCTCCAGCTGATCCAAGCTGTATAAACAATAAGACAGCAGTCACACATGCTCAGAACTAATCAGCCATGAGAAATACAACGCTGCAACAGGCAGCAGGCCAGAACACAACTCTGCAAGAAATGTCCTCATACATTGTAGCATTAATGAGGTTAAAGGGTCACAAAAAAAATGCTTTCTTATGTTATCACATTACTTCAAGGAAGTGATGCTCAGAGCTTCCCATCACTCTGCTCCATGCAAATTCACATGCATTATATTTATATGGCACTAGAAAGTAACCACCAACGACACCCCTCCTCTGGCTCTCACAGCAACTAGTGACGCCATCTGTGTTGTTATCGGAGAAGCACTGATGGTTACTGTGATAGAAGCTGACAGCCTGGCTCTGATATGGTATGCGTAGCCAGTTAAGCCACTATACTCACACCAACATGACACAAAGAAAGATAAGATCTTTCGTTAGAATCCATAGGACCAGACAGTAAAAAACAGAAAGGCAAGATCAAGATCCATGAATGGCTTCTCTTCTTTGAAGAACTTAAGCTTTGCTGAAATTCACTCCCTGATATGAGTAAATTTCAATATTTCTTACTTGCAGTGTTCATTACTATGAAAAGTCACACAGCAAGCAATGCACTGAAAAACCCAGGTAGTAAATTAGGGGTGCACAAATTACGCCAGTGAATGTGCACATACATTTAAGCCAATTTTGTTGTTCATGAAAATGCATCAAAATAAAGAGAGTCAGAAATATCAAATTAGAGGCACAGTAAAGTGACAAATTCTGTTTCTATTACCCACCATTCAATGTATCGGACTGCCTGAACATAAAAATGCACAGGCGAGACCACCTTCCACAGATACACGTGGTTGTAATTCTCCACATCAAGGTGCGCTGTGCGATGCCGCTTGAAAGTAGTACTCATGCTGTGTCTGCATGCTTTCTTTCCTGAAAAGTGCAAAAGAAATCGCGCCGTAATTGGCGGCACCAAGCATATGCTCACAAAGTAGATGCACAAACGACTACTGCACTGCGAAGGCCGGCACGCCATCTACCCGATTTTTATAATGCCGAAAATTCGGTGATCTTGATTTTTGACAGCTTCACAGAACCACTCATGACACTGTACAGCAATTGGAGGCAATATTTTTATTTTTTCTGACAGCTCGATTATCCAGACCTTTTTCCTGTGTCCTTCAAATTCCAAAAATCACCAGTCAACAACTGTACCTGCCTCCTGGACTAACAGGCTCGCTAAACCGGGTTCAAATTTTAAACAGATGTTACATCTCATGGTGGGATTCAGCGAATATGAGCCTGAGCGAAGGTGCTTGACCTCTTCATAGTTTTTAAGTAGCGCGATACATCCCATTAACCTGTGGGCAGGTTCAGCTGATGATATCAAATTTCACATGCGAACTATATGTTCATGGCACTCCGCTGCAAAGATGGTCAAATGGCTGATGCAGGAAGAAACAAGGAAAGCAGCAAGTGTTGTGCCTTCATAGCAATTAATAGCCCCGTGCTTGTTTTACTAAGAAATTTCACAATTTTGGTTTGGCACCGCACTCCTTACCATGAGGCTCCGAGCCGATCAGCTGCATAACCAGATGTAACTTCATGCAACACCCAGCACCAAATTCTATCACCTGTTCCACACACAACCCTCTTCCCATGCATAACCCATTCCATGCACAGTCCAATTGTTCCACAGGCAGTCTATGAGCAGTCCCTGCTCCACATACAGTCCCTGTTAGGTGCACAACTCCCATTTCTTGTGTAATGCCCGTTCTGCACGCAACCCCAAACACATGCCATGCAGTCCACACATAGGCAGCAGCACACACCTGATGGAAGCAAGGGTAGCGAGACACCTGCGTCGATAGCCATCTGGCGCAGGCTCTCCACATGGGTGGGGTTCTTGCAGGCGAAGCCCTCCTGAATCAGGGTACTGCCAAGATTCTCCACCATCACGGATACGTCGTCAAATAGCTTTTCTTGCACCCCAAGCCAGTCAAGCCACAGAGTGTTGCCAAGGCGCAGAGCCACCTGCCCGAAAAGGGAATTACAGAGAATTAGGAAAAAAGGCACGCTAACCCCTGACAACTCAAAAACGGCTCCATGTAATTTAGTATGCATTATGCCCTCCCAAAATGGTATGAGTGTGAAATGAAAAAAAAAAGAGGTGCGCAACCCCTAAATCCCAGGAATGGTTGCTTGTATTATACCACATCTCTGAAAATTCCACCCCATACTGCATCAGCATGCATTAAGTGCTCGAGAATCAGTCTGTTAGTGATGTCAACCACTATGCAAGAAAATTGTTGCAGCAGGTGGTTGCCCGTTCAAAGAAACTCCCTAGTAGCACAAAATGTCGCCAGAACGTTATGACAATGTCGCCAATGTTTTATAATGTTGTGCAACATACTCCAACGTTACAGCAACATGCCCATAAGTTGGTCAGGATGACACCCCCTGCTAACATTGCAGCCAAATGCTCAGGAATTCGTTAGGATAACATACCATCTGCCATCTTTGGAACAACATCGAGAAGCAACGTTGAGGCAATACAACCTGATGAACGTTATTATAATGCTTGAATCATAACAATAAAGCAACATTACAAATATATTTCAAGCACAGAGTTCCAGAAGTTTCCCAACTGTTGCTACAGTAAACATTTTTTTCAACTAGCAGTACTTTGCAACTGAACCTCTTCTGTTGCGCCTGCTATAAATTGCATGCACAGCTCGATTAATATGTCGCAAAGCTTTGTTTATTACCTATTCGCCACTGTCACCCTTGGGACACCCTTCAGGAACGGCTATATAAGCTTGACTCTATGTTATCCGCTCGGAGGTGAGTGTATGAGTTACATATGTTGTACTGTACTATTGTGGAGCTCAAGTGCCGGTCGCTCTCGTTGGTCCTCGAAAAGCGTTATGATATGTTGTGAAGCTTACCAATTGGCAGGCCTGCATGCTTGTGCAGGGTTGCTAAAATTTTCAAGAATGTTACATATGATGTTATGAAACATTGTGGCAACGTTGCAGCAATGTTGTACATATGTGGACACAACATCGTGGGAAATGTAGCAGCAATGTTTTTCACATATGTTGTCTTGATATTGCCAAAGGAGGACACTAGCCACGTTAATGCAGCCTAAATAGGTAACATTGCTGCAATGTTCCAGCAGCAATCTGTGCTACTAAGCCGCAATATACCTGGAACCGTTATGACACTATAGCAGTGGCCTAAGCTATTTTCCTCCACTGCTCAACAGCAACTTGCACATGCTGATTCAACGCTGAGCCATGATCGTTTGGTTTGGTTTAGCTTCGAGGTCACACATGAGGAAAATAGCACGTTTCACGTAACTGTTTCAAATAGCTTTTTATTCTTCCTGCAGGAATACAGGGCCAAAAATGTGAGTGAATATTCAAATTGGCCGAATTAAGCTCGCTGAAGAGCAATTCATTCACGAATATAACTTATTGAAAAATACTCTCTGCGGCCAATAGGCCGCTACATTTTTCTTCAAATCCGCCTGCACGAGGCCATGGCAGCCCTCAGAACATTCACACCATATTGTTGAAAAGCGTACGAAACTCTCATTTTAACGCGATAGCATTAAAGACCTCGTTTTCCAGCAAATCTGGTGTCGCCACTGTCGGCATTGTGTGCGAAAAATCACGAGCATGACTCTGGCAGGCGATGCCCAGAGAGCAACCTAGGAGGTAGGAGGGCCACGGAGGTCATGTAACCTTGTGGCGTCATCACAACCTGCCCGTAGTAAGCAAACTGCCCACTGTGGCCGGTGGCAGATAAACTAATGTTTGATCACTCGGGAAGATCAACCTGGGCTACACAATGCCCACCACCACTGGGAGCACCTGCCATCACAGGTCAGTGGTGCATCGCTTAACCGCTGCACCACTGCGCCAGGAGGGACATGAGAACTCCCAGGGATCTATGAATGTAAAGAAGGGAATGACACTCCACATATCTAGGAATTAACCCACTACGCCATTGCGTCATACCCTTAAGGCAGTAGTGTCCCCTCCAATTTTTGTTTTAAATGTTAGGGCTCAAGATTTTCATGGTTTTTGCCTCGCCAGCAATACTGCTCTCCGGTCTTCCAAATTCACTATAGTACTAAGGCGTTCACTCTGGTCTGATTGGATTCACTCATCGAACCTGTGGTATACACTGTTTTGAAGCAGTCTGTGTTAGAGAGACGAGCGCGAAATAATGAGAGAAAATAAAACTCCTTACCTTGCCCACAAGTTCCTTCTCGAAGAAAAGGCTATGCACCCTGAAGTCCGCTTGGAAACTCCAGCTGGTGTCGCCATCTGGGGGCTTGACTCCACAGTAGTATACTTCAACCGCGTGAGGCCGCAGTTGAGTGAAACTTGATGGCAGCGGAATGAGTTGATTGGCGGCTACAACGGACTGGCCCCCGTAGTCCATGTGTGTCACAGTCACACTAGCTGGTGTATGGTTGCCTGGTGCAACTGAAGTCACCTGAAAGCACCGTACACATTCGATTTCGAATCTCAAACTTTTTACAGGAGTGTGTAGCTGAAAAAAAAAACAAATTTTTGTGCTGCCGCAAGACAGGCATGCCATTCAAGTCTTTCATCCAGCATGTAAATGCCTTCCATAAGCTGTCCACAGAAGATGCATTGAAAAATAGCGCCACCTGATCGCTATAAGTTTGTCAGTAGTGATCGAAAAACAGAGTGAAATCTAGATAACCTTGGATGTGCTGTAGCTACGTAGTCATATTCCTTCTGACAGATAACACAGCTGCACTGCACAAGTTTTCATCAAAGCGATCAAGCAGCATATATATTCAATCCTGACCTCCTACTGCTGTCATATGCTCCTTTAATTGAGGATCTTTTGACATTATGCTGCTTTTGCCTTGTACCTTTCGCAGAATTTTCTGTGTTTGCTGCCCCTCACATGGGTACTGCCTGCTTATCAACAACAACCTCAACCTCAACTTGCTTATTAATCTGGGCATATTGTGTATTATCAGGCTCAATGTGAGCTGCAATGCAAGAGGTGTGACAGGAGCGCAGTTCTCGAAGTAGTGCGAGCGTAGAAGCCCTGAACAGTACAAGTGTCTTGCTCTGGCACTCTTATACCGCAAGATTAAAATACTGGCAGCCCAGTTAACTGCCGCTGAATCTATCTCCGCAGAATTTCGTTCAGAAAGCTGCCAACGATAAGATATGACTATGACAGATGAGTCATTGTCTAATGTAGAGCTAAAATGTGATATTTACTATTACTGCCTTACTTAATCATTAATAACTTGCCGTGCAATTAGCTGTGGCGGCAGTGATTTCAGATTCAGCAAATGTAGGCAAATTCCGGTCCTGCAAAGGATCAGAGTGGAACCATCCATTTGTTTATTTTTTTTTGTTCGAATGATGCACGGGTTGTCTTTGTTTTGTTTATCTTTTAGTTTGTGTGCTAGATGTTACTTTGCCTTGTACCTCATTGTATTGCCCCTCCTGCCTGGGCCTACTAAGGCTGGCAGTATTGAATAAATAAATACAAAAAACAATATTGGGCCGATTTCCTGTGCTGCTTGGGTACGGAGACTTGGAGTGGCCGCCCCAGCTTAAAAACAATCTGAATAATTAAACTGACTGACTTTCTGTGAGCTAATCACACTAGACCAGTGTGAAAGGATGGCTGAGACAGTGGCGTTATATTCTCACCAAAACTCTTTGAAAGCTGCAATTACTGCACTGGAGCCCAAACACTTGGCCAGGCAAGGGCGCAGCATTTTCCTCCAGGGGCGTGCAGTTTCCCGGCTCAGAGAAGAAGAGGTTGAGATCCAACCAAGTTTCATAAGGATTCACGTTCTCTCCGACGTCAGCCTTGTTCTCTGAAGCAAAGACACAGATATTGATAGAAGCACTACATAGAATCAATCTCAAACAATTTTAAAAATCTGTTTCCAGTTGCTGAAGAACGAACTGAAAGTAAACGCTTGAGATTTAAAGCTGAAGCGCAGACTGTAGGGTCCGGATTTCAGTACAATTAAAATTAGCCAGCACTACAGCAAAAGGAGAGAAAAAGCAAGAAAGTTGAATCAAAGGTTAAGACATCTTGAGAGAACAAATGCAGCATGCACGGCATTCACTCATGATCGTATTTTGACCAAATAAAATACTGTTTAATTAATTTTAAGGGGCCCAAGATCTCAAACAGCCCAAAGTGTGCACTCTTCAACTGCTGCTTAGAACGTTCAGCACATGACTATATGAGTTGGCTTGTCACAGGCAAGAGCAGACATTAGTGCATGGGAGCATTGGCAACGATTCCATGAGAGTTGCAAGGTCAGGGCAGCAGATCTACTGTGCAATCAAATTAAAACAAAAAAATTAACAGGTTCAACCACCACAATGCCGTCTCCGAAACAGGCTCATATCATGAGTGCATCTGCAGAAGTTGAGTGAGCAATGGGTTAGTGGCGAGTGCTTGCAAAAGGAAGCAGCATCAGGCAGGCAGCAGGATTTTATCACTTGAAATACTCATAACACGACTCCCCACTTGACGTATGCAAAAAATTTTTGCGGGAGAACCTTTCTTAAACGTCACCCAAAAACCATTAATAACTAAAGAGTGAAAAAAAAATTCATTACGGTTGTGACACCCATCTAACGTGACATTCTGTGACAGCTGTTTGCACTGCTGAATTCACCGTTCATTGCTCAATACAGTGGCGCCCTCTCTGCGCAGGCACAAGCACTATTTTGCACCGCTGCACACAAAGAACACCACAAATTCATGACATGGTGAACGACACCACTGCTCATAGCTCCTCATATTTCTCGCCCCTGTTACTCTAACGCTGCCACAGAACCAGGAAATGTGCCCTTAAGGCGGCACGCAGCTTTGAAATCCCCCAAAATGGCCCAAAAAAGCGATTTTTTGGTAACTATTGTATCTGCTTGTATGCCACAGAGAGAGAGAGAGACTCTTTAATGAAATGCAGAGAATTTAGCCGGCGTTTAAAAATCGCTGGCATGCTACTCTGCGTAGGAAGGGGAATTTGGGAGAAAAAGACAGAAGGAGAGCAGCGTGGAAGAGGTAAAAAAAAAAACCCGAAGATAAAATGCGGCCATGAAATGGGTACTAAGGATGCAATGGCGAGTATTGATGTAACCTATGGAATGATGGAGCGCATAGTCCGACAAATGGGCTGACGAGTTCACTGCATGAAGAATGCATGAAGGTAACGTGCAAGTGAATTTAGAGCTTATCAAGATGTCCAATGTCTTTTAAATATGTAAAAAGAAAGTTCATTGCAAGTCTCTGTTGCCTGAAGCAGGCTAAGGGACCTAAAACTTTGTCCATTGTTAGGGGCACTGGGCAGAGCTTCTGCATGCAATGTTCATAGTACGCACGCTCGTTAGCATACGCAGGGCACACAAGTAGGATATGTTCCACAGATTCTATAGAGGCACAATTGTCACAATGCGGACTGTTCGTTTGTCCAAAACGGTATCGCAAGCCGTTTGTATATGCAGAGTTCAGACGAAGTCGGTGATAAAGTGTTTCCAGTTGTCGAGGGATTCTGGGTGAGAGTCTTGATCTAAGATGTGGGTCGATTGAGTGAAGAAATTGGTACTGATGTGTCGGCAAACTCCAAAGCCGATACGTTTCTTCGTAAGCAAAACTTTTAGCCATTTGTGACGCATCCGATTTCGTGAAAAAAGTTCGAATGTATCTCCGATGTTGATGGCCCTTACGGGCCGCTTCATCTGCTTTTTCATTAGCCAGAATGCCACAGTGAGCAGGTACCCACTGAAATGTTATGCAGTGGCCTGCGGCAATAGCTAAATGATGTATATACCCGATGTCGAGGGAAACTGGCTGGTGATTCGTTTTCTTCAGCAGGTTGGCCAGGATCTGCAGAGATGCTTTTGAATCGGTGAAGATAACCCAACGGCCGGTGGTTCGGCGCAGGATGTAAGAAACAGCTTCCTTAATGCCGTGAAGCTCAGCTGTCGTAGAGGATGTCCTCCGCTGCAGCTGGTAAGAAAGGGCATGGTTTGTTGAGGGCACATAAAGGCCACAAGAAGAGGTTTCTTTAGTAGTTGAATCATCGGTGAAGATATGGATGTGCTGCGTATATTCCTCCGTTAAGTAGGCGAGAGTAGTTTGCAGAAGCGCTGCCTGTGGCATGCGGCTCTTTGCATTCACACCTGGAAATGACTTCTTCACCTTTAGAGGAGAGAGTGTCCATGGAGGAAAGGCCAGAGGTAGTAGCTTCTGTGGCTGATTAATAGTAGGAAGGGGCAGGAGATGTACTGCCTGGCCAAAGCTAGAGTTGCTGTGAGTTAGATGGACACGGTGTAGGAAGTGTTTCTTCCCTTGCAGGACATGGCGGAGATGGGTACGCATAGTTTCCTGGGCGGAAATCACCTCTAGTGGGAGACATCCTGCCTCCGCTACTGTTCCTGACGCAGAGGAACCTTTTGGGAGGCCAAGACATATTCGCAGGCAGTTGTTCCGTGCGGCATTGAGAGTCTTATTGCTAGATGTAGATAATCTTTGAAGCACTGGTAGACAGTAGCGCAAGGTTCCTTCAACGTAGGCTTTTTCAAGCAGAAGCATTGATCGGCAGTTGCTACCCCACCTTGTTCCCGCCATGAACCTGAACACTTGCGATGCTGCAGTAATCCTCTGGCGGAGTTTTTTGATCTGAGGTGACCATGACAGATTGTAGTCGATTACAACACCCAGGAATCGCTGAGATCGTACATATGGCAGCGATCGTCCGCCTAGGAGCAGCGGATATCGGGTCATCGTTTTTCTTGTAAACGCCATTGCAACACTCTTTTCTGGTGATAGACGGAGACCTCTGGAAGCCAGGTACATCGAAACGTGCAATAGCGCTCGCTGAAGACGTTGCTGGGTGATATAGCGCGAACGTGATGCGGTCCAGATGCAGATATCATCAGCATAAATTGTTATGCGGACCCCTCGCGGAAGGTTTCTTGTTATGTGAATAAGGACAATATTGAACAAGAGAGGGCTGAGCACCGCTCCCTGTGGTACGCCCCTCTCCACTGCGT
Source organism: Amblyomma mixtum (assembly GCF_055824585.1). Lineage (NCBI taxonomy): Eukaryota > Metazoa > Arthropoda > Arachnida > Ixodida > Ixodidae > Amblyomma > Amblyomma mixtum. Next base: position 28,278,921 of record NC_143018.1, on the reverse strand, counting down.
GAAAGCGTGTTGGACCGTCTGGAGTGGACATAAAAATTTGCCGTTCTTTTAAATAATGCCCAATCCACTTGTATAGCCTTCCTCCAAGGCCAAGACTGCCAAAGGCTGCGAGAATTGCATGGTGAAAGACAGAGGCAAAGGCGGCCTTGATGTCTAGGAAAACGGCTGTCGGGATGTACCCAGCATGAAGGTACTCTTCAATTGATGAGACGAGGGCGATGATATTGTCAGTCGCCGACCTGTTTTGACGGAATCCGTTCATTTCTTGGGGGAACTCATTTCGGCTTTCTAGGAACCAAATTATGCACTTGGAGATCATGCGCTCCATGAGCTTACCTACGCAGCTCAGTAGGGCAATGGGCCGGAATGATGCGTAGCTTGTTGGCTGCTTACAGGGCTTCAAAACGGGCACAATTTTTGCCAGCTTCCATTCCGTGGGCACCTCACCAGCCATCCAGGAAGAATTGTAATACTCCAGGAGTCGAAGACGGGAGGTGTGGGGTAGCTTAGCAATGGCGGCATAGGTCACCTCATCATGACCCGGAGACGTGTGTCTGTTTGTCTCCGCGATAGCTGTGGATAGTTCTTCCATTGTGAAAGGCAGGTCTAACGCTGGCACTGCCGCCTTTGGGATGCCTGTTTGACCATCTGCGGAGAGTGTCGAATGCCCTGACCCTGTCGACAGTAGCCTGCAGTATTCTTCTGAGACTTCTTTTATAGATTTTTGCTCGTGAAGGGAGAGTGCAGCGAAGGGGTGGAGTTGTTGAAGTGGCGTGCGCATACCTCTAACTATCCGCCAAATGTTGGTTACTGGTTGGCGCACATCCAGCGTAGAACAAAAGTCACGCCACTTTTGCCGACTCAGTTTATCCATGTAGCGTCGAATGTGACGTTGTGCCCGTCGGCATGCACGTAGGTCATCGAGGCTTTTTGTGCGCAGAGCTTTCCTTTCAGCTCGCCTGCGTATAGCGCAAAGCCTTTGGAATGTGTCATCATTTGAAGGTAGGTTATCATTTTTAGCTGTAATTTGTGTACTCGCTCTCAGGCAATACGCCATTGTCGATGCTAATTCCTCATTGCGAGTTGCCGCAGTAACTCCTTTGCTTACAGCGTCCTTGTATGCGTCCCAGTCTGTAGATTTTATAAGGAATTTCTTTGGGTTCCTCAGCGCATGGAAAGCCGATATGAGGATTGGGTAATGGTCGCTTCCGCGTGTCTCCAAATCAGTGCACCAGCCAAAGTTGTGGGCGAATGAACTTGTGACAAATGTCACGTCGATGCTGCTGGTAGTCGTCGGGCCTCGGAGGTAGGTGATGCTGCCGTCATTTAATGGCTGAACTGAATGCTTAGAGAGAAGTTTTGCAAGCTTGGCACCTCGGGCACATGTATGTGAGCTGCCCCAAATTTCATTATGAGCATTGAAGTCTCCGCAAATAATATGCGGAGAGGGCGTCCTTGATATCAAATTTTCAAGTCTCAAAGCATCAAATGGCGTGCCTGGCTCAAGATATACTCCAATCAAAGTGTACTGTTGTCCGGCAATAACTGTGACAGCGCACACGTATTCATTGTCGCTGTGAGGCGGGACATCAACCCGTGAGGCCGGGATATCCTTGCGAAAGCCTATCAGCAATCTGCTGACGTTATCTGGTCGTTGTGAATGATGGAAATAGTATCCGTGGAGTCGGAAAGTTTCCTCGACGCGTGATTCACAGATGACTATGAAGGGGAAGCGGTACGCTCGCACGAGCTGTCGGAAATCTGAGAGTTTAGAGCGTAGCCCGCGAGCGTTCCACTGGAAAATGGTGCATGTACGAAAGATGTTGTTGATTGTCAGCTGCGGTAAAGTTCTCGCTGTGGAAGCCATGATTACTGAAGTGTGGTATTACGCCCCTGCGGAGCGTAGGAGACCGACACCGACGGCTCCATTGCAAGGACAGCTTCTACTTCTGGGAGTCCTCCTGACGAGGGGTTTGCACGGATAAGAGCTTTGATGGCTGCAAACAGCATCGGAATCAGTAGGCATGTGACATCTTGTTCAGAGCTTCCGGTTTGCTGCCTGCCGCTGATCTTCCTGTCATGTTGTGGCGCCTTAGGCTCAGAGCGAGCGCCGCTGTTTGTCGGGTCTTGTGCAGTGCATTGCAGCAGCTTTGATGAAGGAGGAGAACCAACAGACTTCCCACGCTTCTTTTTTACCGCATCTGCGTAGGTCTTGTCAGCTGCTCTGCCACGCTGTGTTGACTGCTTCTCGGAAAGAGCTGCCGTAGGCGTGAAAACCACGTCGGGGTTAGGTTTCATTGCTGAAATCGACCAGGAAGCTTAAAAAAAATGGCTGGGGCTCAACGTAGCTCGAACCTAGTTATACGAGCGAAAGCTCTGTTAAGCATGGTCTCCACTATCTCAAATCGAATGTCAAGGTCAAAGGTCAAGGTTAGGTACCCGATGGTCATAGTCATATATGATCACGTAGTCATACTACCATAGCTTGGACCATACCACCACGCAGCTTAAGTTTGGTTTGACCTTGTGAGGCATTGAAGGTTATAGTCGATGTGGTGCTCATTGTCAGATCAAATGTCAAGGCCAAGAGTCAAGTTCAAGGTCGGTACTCAATAGTCAGTCATATGATCACGTGGTCACACTACCATACCTTGGGCCATACCACCACGCAGTCAAGTTTGGTTTGACCTTGTGAGGCATTGAAGGTCAAATTATGTCTCATCCACATCGAAATCTGCATTTGTACGCCGAAGAGTGGAGCTCTCGCTCTGAAGATTGTTTTGTGAGCCACGGTGGTTGTACATTGCGGAGAAACGCTTGAACAACAGGAGTTTTTCGCAGTTTTGGTTTTATGATTAGATCCTAACCTTGTGAACCAGATTTTTTCATGACTACTTCCTCAGTTTTGACGTTGTTTGCTTTGCTACATGCCATACTGCAGGCCAAGACATTGTTTTCAAATTTGTAATTTTAAATTTCTTGTATGAAATTTTCTTCTCACTCTGGACATGTCAATGGGCTTTGCATCACAAAAATTCAAAACACGAATTGGTGCTTGTAGAAAGCAATATTCAAACAAAATCTTGACATGTAGCATGGCAGTAGAAATGCAATGGATGCTGAACAAGCCTTCTGCCACATTTTTCTTAACCCTCCAGCCTTTTCACCATATTCAGAGAAAAAATATGTATTAGAAAACAACTTTACGAGATACAGCAGTGAAATTTTGCCAGAGTAGTCATAAAATCACTTCTAATATGCTAAAAAATTCCATGCAAAAACAACAAGAAATAACAAAACATCTGCTGAAATCTACGCCCCCTTTTAATCGCTGTTGAAATAAATATAAACCTTAGGGGCACTTCAGTAGCGAAAACAGATTTTTGTCATTCAAACCTGTCTCACCAGATCCGGATGACGACCCCCAGTGCTGCAGAATCCACGCATAAAAGTGTGATGCACTCATCACCTTGGTGATCAATATGCGGACCTTGCCCTCAGAAGGCAAGTCAGACCAGAGTGGTGAGTGATCCACCTGAGGCAAGATCTGATGACGGAAGGAGCAGAGCTTCTGCCCTTCGCAGTGGCCAAAGGTCTTGAGATTTGGGCACAGGGCCAGCTTGGCATCAGTTGAGACCCTCTGGAATAAGGGGGGGGGGGGGGATCCCATCGATACAAATGCCAAATAAAAGTGCGAGCATCTGCAGAAACATTAACTGAATGCTTTGATAAAACAAAGCAATTAGTAGAATTGATACTCCTGTCACAACCCATGTTTCTGGTGCACAGTGAATGGCGGCTGGAGTTGTAGAACAATAAAATATGCAAGCATGTAGTACAAGAACTATACTACCGATTCTACACAATACCTCCAGCTGAAATTGCAAGTCATCATCATCAACCTCGCTGTGCCCACTGCTGTATAAAGGCCTCATCATATCTCTCCGATATCCTTTGCCAGCTGTGGCCACCCTAGCCCTGCAAACTTTTTAATCTCATCCGCCCACCCAACTTTCTGCCACCCCCTGCTACGCTTACCTTCTCTTGGTATCCAGTCCGTTACACTTCATCATCATCATCATCATCAGCCTGACTACGCCCACTGCAGGGCAAAGGCCTCTCCCATTTCTCTCCAATTAACCCTGTCCTTTGCCAGTTGCAGCCGCCATATCCCCGCAAACTTCTTAATCTCATCTACCCACCTAACTTTCTGCCGCCTCCTGCTACGCTTGCCTTCTCTTGGAATCCACTCCGTTACCCTTAAGGACCAGCGGTTATCTTGCCTTCGCATTACATGCCCTGCCCAAGCCCATTTCTTCCTCTTGATTTCAACTAAGATGTCATTAACCCGCGTTTGTTCCCTCACCCACTCTGCCCGCTTCCGGTCTCTTAACGTTGCTCCTAATATTTTTTTTACATAGCTCACTGCGTTGTCCTTAAGTTGAACCCTTCTCGTTAGCCTCCATTTTTCTGCCCCCTAGGGAAGTACCAGCGAGATACAGCTACACTTTTCTCTTGAGGGATGCTGGTAAAATGCCATTCATGATCTGAGAGAACCTGCCATATGCATTCTGCTCCATTCGAATTCTTATAGTTACTTCACCCTCGTGATCCGAATCTGCAGTCACTACCTGTCCCAAGTACATGTATTCCCTTACTGCTCCCAGCACCTCACTACCAGTTGTCAACCTCTGTTCCCCGCGGCACTGCTGAATATTACTTCGGTTTAAAGTAAGTGAAAGTATCCTCTATTTTTTTACTTTACGCAAACATGTGAAAGAACTAAACTACCAATTTTACACATTCCCACCAGCACAATTTGCAAATATTCTTTTCTTTTCTTCACTTTTGACACAACTTTTTATAAAAAAAGAGCAAAAGATGTGATGCGATGCAGGCTGAAACAGATTGGAGATCGATATAATCATACATATTCAACTTCGTGCAAGTCTGCTCGAAACTGCAGATTGTTTCAACATGTTTAACTACGGCACAATGCATACAGCACAGCAAGAACGTAAAACAGTGCAATTCAAAAGGACTGCTTCATGACTAAAGCTGATTACATACAGTGCAGAGAAACTAAACAAAGCAAAAAAAAGGTCAATTCCACTGATAATTCTCATTCAACTCACAGTCTCCTCCTGGGTAGCAAGCTGCCTCAGTACATCGGGAATCTCACTGCCCGACTTGCTCAGGAACTCCACAAGCTGTACAGAACGGTTTCCGTCATCTCTTGATACTATAACATAGGACATCGGTATTTCAGGTGCACGAGTAGTATTTCCCTGAAACAAAACAAACAAGCAGAAATGAGCTTTCGCCCTCTATAACTGACCAGAGGCTTTAGCTTCGTAACAGGTCCAAATATGTGATACTGCACCACCTTGCAACCATTTAAGCTCACACGATTTTAACAATCAGTTAATTCAAATGAATTTCAAAACTCTCATCAGCTGGTGAAGCTTTCAGTGCATCCTGAAGCCATTTTACTTTTGATTAAATCAACTTTTCTTCCTCACACAGCGAGATACCCACAGAATGAACAGGCCATCATGCATATAGAAGATACGGACACTCCTGGAGCAGCAGATAATGGTTTACAGCCCAAGCCTGACCCGCCGTGGTAGCTCAGTGGTTACGAAGCTCGGCTACTGAGCTGGAGTTCCTGGGTTCCAACCCGGCTGCGGTGGCCGCATTTCAATGGAGGCAGAACGCAAAACGCCCCACAAAACGCGCCCCTGTGCTCTCCAAAGCCCTCCACTCCAGCACCTCTTTCTCTCTTTCTTCTTTCACTCCCACCTTCCTCCCTTCCCTTTCCGCGAGGTTCGAATGTCCACCGAGATGCCAGACAATTACTAAGCATTTCCTTTCCTTAAGAACCAATTTTAAATTTCAGTCCGAGTCTGAAGGTCATTGTGGCGACACAAAAAAAAAGATATTAACTGTGCAGTCATAGTCATGGTAACCAAATACCACTGTCTAGCAGCATTTCAAACTACAGTAGTTGCACATAAACATATGTTCGCACTTCTTTTTGTCACCTTTAAGAAAAAAAAGTACGAGGCATCCTCTGCAAATGCAGAGATGGCAATGACGAAACGAACAGTAGAGGTGATAAGAAAAACAGCACTGAAGCATGCCATTCTAATAATTAGCAGCTGTCACAGCCAAGAACAAATCTGCAAAGACCAAAATGCACTTTTTTGTAAGAAACGTTTCAAATCAAACTCAACTCTGAACTGACTAACCCGTGAGGTATAGTTCCCAGGAACGGTTTGAAAGTTGTCCTGCTTTGTGGCAAAAAAGAAAGGAAACAAGAAAAATGGTGCAACGAAGTCCACTCCGTTGCCAAATTTCATGTTATTTTTTCCCCCAGCAGGAATTCCTGATCAATGTGAAATTGCTGGCTGAAAACATGAGAGCATGAAGCATGCAGCCTACACAAGGGAAGACAAAGTGTGCACTTCAGTTACAGCCAGAGCATATATCTGACCAAATGGTGTGCACAAACTGGTTTTTAACTGTGCAACCAAGCTGTATTCCACCAATGCCTAAGCTACTAGTACAACGAAACTCGCAAGGCCTTCTGTTGCAGGTCTAATTATTTTACCGTAGGTATGCTGGTACCTCAACTATAGCTTTTTGCCATAATGATAAGAATTAAAATTAAAATACATATTCATTTTTTGCTAAAGCAGCTCAGACCCCATGCCACTGTTACTGTGTCATTAATTGCTAGTTAAAAATAAAAAAAAACTAAAAGAAACTAAAGCGAGTTATCTCAACAGTATGCGCCTGTTCACCAGCAATGAGCAAGAAGTTTTCTTTTCCACTAAGCTGCGCAAGCACATTAAAAAAACTTGCCTTATCTCTGAATGAGCGCATGCCGTCAGCAATGCAGGAGTAGCGAAGTCCAAAGTTGAATTCTGACAGCTCCGGTACGTCGTAATGGACGAGAACGGCGGCATCACGAATGTCGGTCAGGAGAAGCACTCCATCTTGGACCACCAGAACAGGCGACTTGCCCTTAAGGTGTGCAGATGTCCACTCACTTGACTCTTCTGTAATTCCAAGACATACATTACTTACCTCAAGATAAGTCCGAAATTTCTGCTTGAAGCAGATTACTAATTTAAACCGCAAAACCTGTTACAGATCTCAAAATTGCTGTGCACGGTTATTTTGGAGTGTATATTCGCCCTTTACCATAATGCAGTTACGGACTTGCAGAGACTCCTTGAAATGACCATGCATGTCAATGATTTGCTGCAGTTTTTTCAGTTTATCATTATTGCTCATAGGATCTACAGGGTGAAGGGTGGTTTCACTGCATCACTAAGATGAAATGTCACCTCGGCTGGTTGCTTGTGGTAAAGGACAGACTATATACATCAATACATATTCTGTCAAAACAATAAAAATAAAAAAAGTGCAGCATAATGATGTATCACTGTCAGCATGTTGTATATATGCTGCATCTCTGCAAGCCGACCTCGCTTCTGTATCTTGCGGTATGCTGGCCAATGCCAATAGGAGTGAAGAAGATTCGAGCCCAAAAGTGTGGTAGCATCAATAACAGGTGTTTTAGGGCTTCTTCAAATTGGTTTGGTTTAGGTTTGGTTTATGGGGTTTAACCTCCCAAAGCGACTAAGGCTATGAGAGACGCCGTAGTGGAGGGCTCCGGAAATTTCGACCACCTGGGGTTCTTTAACGTGCACTGACATCGCACAGTACACGGGCCTCTAGAATTTCTCCTCCAAAGGAATTCAACCGCCGCGGCCGGGATCGAACCCGCGTCTTTCGGGTCAGCAGCCGAGCACCATAACCACTGAGCCACCGCGGCGGCCTTCTTCAAATTGATATTATACATTCCACATTAATACAGTTTCATTAAACTCTTCTACAAACTCTTTCCTTATGCTATATTTCACTAACCAAAAGACTAATAAATAGGCTTCCATGTGCCTAAAATGTTTATCTCTCATATGCTTCACATGCTACCAGCCAAAGCTGATGCATGCAGGGGAAAGTGGTAGGACTGCAAACGAATTTATGTTGCAATGAACAGGAGAGTCATGAACAGTAACATTCAGCATTTGATGACAAGGGGCATTCACAGCAATTTACCCCGGATTGCAGCCATCGTCAGCTCATCGTGAACCAGGAGGGAATGCACACCGGATGATGAAAGCAACTGATGTGCTGAAATGGCCGTCTCTCTCTTAGCCGTGGTCACCACCACCTTTCGGCTACAATGTTCTTCCAGGATTGCTGTTCAAAAAAAAAAAAGAGACACTAATTGTAAATTCACCTCGCTGCCGCAAACACTAATTAGAAAAGTGTTTTCCAAAAATTGAACACCCATAAGCAAACCTACAAAAATCGGCCATCATGCCCGCACAGTGATCACTTAGCCCTACAGATATTGACATATGAGGATATGTCAAACCGTATTATATAATTAACTGCACTAGGTCTTGTGATTGGTGCACTATGATAAGTGGAAGCTCTGATAACTTCTGCTACTAACATACACTTCAGTAACTGGAAAACATAAAAACATCCTCCAACAGTACAACATGCCAGCTTCATGAATAACTGGTGCCCACACATTCATAAGTAAATCTATGCCCTGGACTGCGCAAACAACTGCACTACAGCTCAAAACATGAACTGAAGATGTCTTGGCTTCTTCAAAGATATTCCTGGATTATGGGGACCCATTCAGTACAGCACACAAAACTGTAGAAGACTTTTATAGACACCCTTGAGACCCTTACTAACCCACACTTGAAAAGGCACCGTGTAAACAGCAGGAAGGCCAGAGAAACACGGAACACGGGATTTATACTGCTGATTTGTTGCAGTAATAATGGAGACACACCAGTACATAAAAAACTTGTAAAAGAAAAGCAAAAAAAAAGGCGGGAGCCGGACGTTAATCTGATTTAAATTAGGGAAATCAGTCACACAGGGCAATAATTCGGAGTTTCTAAGAATGCTCGGAATGTGTAGATCGAGTTCCTGCAGCAAAAAGACGAGTTCAGATTCCTCTTCAGTGCTCCTTTAGCAGCACCACCTCATGTTGTAGAGTGTAAGCTCATTGCACTACGGTTTACTAATGGGATAAAAACCCGACAAATTGCCAGGCAAACTTCAAAGAGTTTGCACACACTTGGAAGTGCACTTCGAAGAGTTTGCACACACTTGGAAGGGCCAACCACATGCCATAATTTTGCAGGAAAGACTAGTGACAGCAAAAAGTCTTATTATAGCTGTAAGAGCTGTTGCCTTTCTGGCCACCAGATGTCACAGATGTCACCATCATGCAAGCAGAAGTAATGGCTTGATGATGATGATGCTGCAGCCATGCCCGTTGCAAAGGGCATCATCATCATCATTTCGAAACTGCTCAAAGCACCTGCGGCACTTCTTGTTCTGGTCAAGATGAAATGCCAAGTATAGATATATATGCAGGCACAAAAAGCCTCCGTCCTCAAACAGAAGACAATAGGCTCACCAAGCAAAGCCTCGCTGCGTGCATCTGGGTCGACGTAGCGGGTGACTGTTGGCACCTGCGCGTACACGGCAGCCTCCATGAATGATGAGAAAATGGCCAAAGGGTTGGGGAACACTACTGACATGCGCAGAAGCCTGCGCAGGCTGCTAGTCCACGTGGTTGAGCAGACCAGGATTTGCGAGAACTGGAGGGACGGCAAGCGCTTCTTCCGGGCCCGCAAGAATTCCCCCACCACCGTTATGACCTGCACAGCCATCCCAAATAAACGCGAATCAACGTCCAATCATGGTCTAAATAAAAACGTCCCCAAGCTGCCAACTGAAACAGTTATCTGTTCACTTAAGGCTCAACTGAAACTCTTGAAACCATTTGGAAGTTCATATGGTTTAAAAAAAAAATTATTCCGCAGTTTCGTATATTTGGGACACAAGCTGAACTGTCTTATGTCAGATTTTCCCCCTATGGAAACATCTGGAAAAAATAAATGGTTTCCTGCAGTTTTTTCCTCAGGATTTTCACTGGGCCTTGTGATCCTGACTTATTATCAGATATATTCCCACCTACATGCAATATGACTGTTTCAAAGATCACCAATGACTATCCTTGGTCTTTTCTCACACAAACACAACCCCATGCAAAAAAAAGGATGCACATCAGACCTGAAAGGCTTTTTAGCAATAGATGTCTATATCAAACTTCCAAAGGTCATCCAAGAACTTTTACAAATGAATGTTCCAGTATTCAGGCAGATAGATGAATATAAAACATGGTCTCGCTTTTTTGTGCTACCCAACTGCACATTTAAAACAAATCTGCCAATGTAACTTTCCTAGACAAAGCTCATAATACAAAAAACCACTGTAGCTTGTCTTCAGCAAGCCTTGCAAATTAGAGATTGAAAACCACACATGCTACTACTACAGCCTAGGTGTGGCTGCTCTCTTGCCGCAGACGGGGACCATAGAAAGAGCCTCATAGTGGCCGAAATAGATAAAATAGATCATTGCAGCACTATTTTAAGAATCACGTATACGAGTAGATACTGGCGAAAATCTTTCCCAGCCCAAATGGTTTATGGAACAATTTCCAGCTGGTTCCAGTTGGAACCAGTTGGAACCAAATGGGTTCCAGTTGGGTCCAACTGGAACCAACTGGAAATTGTTCCATAAACCAGTTGAGCTGGGAAAGATTTTCGGATTTTTACACCCCAAGCACAGGACTCTAGTGACGTTGCATGCACATCAAGGCGACATTTTCAATTACATGTTGAAATGATGCACTCCTGACTGCAAAAAACCCTGCTTTCGTTCTATTCTAACCCCAGCCAACAATTCGCAATAACTCTTCGGTTCCAATGTTGTCGTGGCAAGCCACACCTCCGTTTTGTATTTGTCCAACAGTCTGTCACCATCGTCAAGGACCAGGTGGCAGCACCGGTTCAGGTTCAGGATGAGTCGCTTGTAGTTGTTCAGGTAGCGAAGAAAACTGTGCGGGGTGGCCACCAGGATGTCGACGCCATTGACAAGAGGCACCTATAAGCAACAAAGAGTAATATACCAACATCACTACATGTGGAGTGTAGCTGATGACCATTCTGTGAAATGACCCCTTTACGGAAGTTATCACTATGGGCATACTCCAATTGCTTGCGGCAGTGGCACTAGATGTAAAAGAAAAATACCACGAATAGAATCGCTTTTTGTCAATGGTATGTGTAAGTTTAAATAAGGAACAGTGTCTTGCAAGAGCCTTTCGGCAAGGAATTCAGTAATCACTGTATCTCCGTCCAAAAGAAGCGGACAGACAAGTTATCGACTACAGATGGAGATGGACTACCAACTAGACCTTTCCCAAACCTTAGTGCACGTTTGGTACCGCCTTTTCTAAATTTCTTTTTATTCAGCCACAAAACTCTGCCACTTGTGTAGCCCCAACAGTCACCTCTTTTCCAGACTCCGAGCCTGCGGCATAGAGAACGCAGCAGCTGGGACCTCTAGTTTCATCGCCCAGCAATTTGACCTGCTCGTAGATGCGCTGGGCTCCCTTCCAGGTGGACGCCAGTACCAGGACCAAGGGCTGCGATGCAAGCAATGCACCCATGTTCAGCACGCACATAGCATTCGTCAAGCAACACAGCAACATCAGGCACAAATTTAATGCTAAACTTGACACCTGGGCCAATCACTGAGCCACTGTGAATGAGAAGTTATCGGCACGAGAGTGAAACACCAGAAGTGGCAATGCATGGTATGGCGTTCTGTAAATAGGCAAATTAGAAAGACGTTAACTGTTACGATGCAACGGACTCATCCATGAGCACCCTCTCAATGGTACCATAGTGCACAGGGAGGAAGCAGGAAAGGAAAAAAGCAATAAATGCTCCCCACACCTCTTAGTGAAGCAAAGGAGCCAGTTGTTCTGCGCCAACAATGTGCACTATTCGTTGTGGGAGCCTCTTCACAAGTTCTTGCTTAGAGCATGCTGATGACCCATTTCAGCTTCAGTCTCAAGACTCAGCCATTAAGCCCCATAACATTAATGTTTTTCAAATACATACTTTTTGCTTTTGGGAGAGCATAGCGCGCATGAGTACGGGTTACAAAACATCTTGCAATCTTCAGGAGCCTCAAAAGTGTTACTATTCGTGCACTTTCAATGCAATCTAAAGCCGAAAATCTTTCCCAGCCCAAATGGTTTATAGAACAATTTCCAGCTGGTTCCAGTTAGAACCAACTGGGTTCCAATTGGTTCCAACTGGAACCAACTGGAAATTGTTTCATAAACCAGTTGAGCTGGGAAAGATTTTCACCTGGGGCATGTTCTTCCACTCTGGTTTGTGTGTGGATGAGCCACATCAAGGAACATAACCTCATCAGCCAAATCACCCCGCAGAACTCTAGATTTGAGCACTGTTCAGACAAACCCGTTGTACTCACTCCGACGCCTGCACGCAGATTCGGGTAGTACATGGAATCAGTCAGTACTTGCGACATCAGTGGTATGAGGTAGGCCAGTGTCTTGCCCGAGTGTGGAGGAGCCACAGCAAACACATCGCGGCCAAATGATACGGTCGGCCAGACCACCGACTGTATACAGGAGGGACCCCGGAACCCCAGGGAGCGCAAGCGCTAGAGAAAGAAAAAGAAAAAGGAAGAGAGAGATCGAACAATGAGTTGGGAAAGTTGTCACAGAACACAAATGTAGATAGCACAGTGAAATAGAAAAAAACAGCTGGTGTACCTCATCACTGAGAGCGAACAGAGTATATATATACAGTCCAAGCACGGCACAATGAATGCCGTGACAACAAAATTTTCGCCACAGCGAAGTATTTCTGATTGCCCACCAGCAAACCATATAAGGCAATGCAGTTATTTCCCCCCACAATGAACAATTTTCGGAGCTACAGCTTTCACGTACTTCAATTAAGTTTTTGCAATAAAGGTATTTTTTTTATTTTTCATCAAGAACTGGCATCATAGGCATTTTCAATGAAGCCGCTGACGTCACGGAAGCCACTCGTTACCTGCGGAATCACAATTAATGCACAGACATGCACGTAATGATGAGATTCGGCACACAACAGCCTACGACCCGCAGCCATTCGTGCTAAGTGGCTTTCGGCCAGGCCGCTTTTTCGCCCGCTTCGCTGGGGAACAGCTGTATGTAGGTCCATTGCAATGCAAATTTAGTGTATTTGCGAAAATAGGTAACAATGTTAGACCTTTTGTGATAGGCAGTGGGCAGTTACAAAGCGCTGTGGCCATGGCTACAGTGCGGAGTGTGTTAGGCCAAGCGACACTGAGCAAGCGGCGCATCGTTGCAGGGATGCACCGCCAGCATGGGTACACTACTCTCACTTTTGCGCGCAGGCGAGCATCACAGTAACAATTTTTTTTTACTTTTCTTTATGATGTATATGCACTGCTGCACAAATGGCAGAGCGAAAGCGGTTCTAGGCGGAGACTCAACAGAATGACACGTCGCCGGCATATTCGTGCCGCACGTACGCCACAAACCACGTTTGAAGAATCACAGCAACTGCATTTCTGCTGTGTCACTCAGAGCACCCATTCAGACAGTGATGTGAGCACAAGTGCGCCTTTTCAACGTCGAAATGCCTACAAGCAGCACACTCTCAGTGCAAATTCTCGCACAACAAAAATGGTGGTTTTATAAAACGTAAGCGGGGAAAAGAAAAGTATTATGCATTTTAGCAGCCAATGTGCCGGGCACTTTTATGACAGAATTATGTCCATTGTTCGAGATTTTTGGAATAACATATGAAATTATGCCACAGCGCTGATTTTGTAACGGCAAAGAGCAAAGGAGACAGAATTTTGATAATTAACATTGTTCATTAACTATCCAGTGCAATCACTCATTGTTCTGGTCTGACTTCCCGACAGCGAAGCTTCGTTTTTGAGAGATTTTTCACAAGACCAGCGAATTTCATTGTAGCAGGATTCGACTAGCTGTACAGACGACGGCTCAAATCAAAATCCAGGAGGTATGAAATTTTTTTTAACTGGAGTTAAAAGCTAAGGGCAGACGCAGGTCTTTAAATGGTAAAAAAACGCGAAAATTTCGATTTTTCAAAAATGGCTTGCACTTTGGGCTCAATGAACTCTGAAGTACTCACATACAAAGTTTCAAGCTCTAATTTGACCTCCATGCTACTAAAGAATTGATATATTTGACAAGTCCGAAGTGCCAAAATGGCGATTTCAGAAAAAATTCCGCAGAACTTCACACCCGTTACTTCCCACAGCCATGTCTCTGATGGCCACCATCTTAGCCTTGTTCCAAAGTTGACCCTCTTCGCTCCCACTATTGTGAAATACTCTCAGAACGTCAGCATTCTGTCATTTTCTGAGGCCTCTACAACGACCACCAACTGCCTGTGCGCACTTCAACTGCAATTTTCTCCACTTCATGTTTTCACATTTTCGCAAACGTGAAACAACTCAGACTGCGTTTCCAGCGTCGTCCTGTCTACTCCTTCCTCTATGAACATGTATTTTCGGCTGGTTTTTCCGCAGTCCTGCTCCAACTGGCCCATCATGCTACGCTTCCTCAACCCTTGTGTTTTATTGAAGCAAACAACGCAATAGTCATTTTTTTCATTGTTCTATCATTCCTATTGATATCCACAAGAGCAACTGTATCAAAAAAATGAGAATTTGGCTGCCAACTCGAAATTTTGAGAAAAATGCTTAAATACGCAATTTTCATAGAATCGTTGGAAACTATAGGGGCCTTAATACTAGACTCCTAGATGAGCTTCTCTGATTGCATTTCCCCTTGATTCACAGAGTGGCATGTTGGCCACGCTGGCTACCTAGCTTTAACTTCACTACCTTAAAGCCCCTTTTAGAGAAACTGATCAACTCCAGGGACATGCCTACTCTGAGCTTCACTGCAAAGTTTGCAGCAAACTTCATAAATAAAGGCTAACATGTGCCACAGGACCATTTCAAAGCTTTTCCAGTTGCTGAGAGCAGGCAACGAACATTCTTTTATCCTCCCTCAGCTTCTTTCCCCCCCCCCAATCATAAAACAATGTGAAACATATCTTTAGCTTTCAACCATAGGTAACATTCATCCCAATAAAGATGATGGGCAATCAAACTGCTTCAGTGAGTTCACTCTCTCCTTTAGGTCCACAGGCTCCTAAAGATTATGTCACGTTGAAATTTCAAGGGTTAAGTCATTTCATTTTTTGTCACGTGCACTAATTCGTCACTCACTTTTTCTCACAATCAGACCTAACCACGCCTCACAAGACTGCTTTAGCCTGGTCCAGAGAGGAAATTAACAGTTATCCAGGTCTTATATGCCCAATCGTACGTACGTATTTCAGAGACTCATCAAACCATGTTTCATCCAGGCATGTTGTTGCAGACCTTGGTGGCCTCGCACCATGGCAGAGGGCTCGCAATTTTGAATTCTGGGTGGGCAGAGAAGGAAGCTTGCAAGAATCCTGCACAGAAACAGTGGTGAAACACAAACAAACAAGCCAGAAGGACAGAATATTCAAAGAAGGTGTAAACAAATTTATATATTGATGCCACAGGGCCTTTCAAAGGCCTTCAAAACAATGGTCTATCTTTCAATAGCAGTTCTTGTAGAGCTGGCTGTAATGACCAATGAGGCAGCATCCCCATATTAGAGGCGCAATAAAGAGGAATCTGAACTCGTCTTTTTGCCACGGGAACTCGATCTAAATGTCCCAAGCATTCTTAGAAACTGCAAAATATTGTCCTGTGCCACTTTCTCTAATTTAAATCAGATTGAATGTCCCGGCTCCCGCCTTTTTTTTTAACTCACCGCTGATGATAGGAGGAGTCAACCAACCTTATGGCCAGTCCCGTGATGGCTTGCCGCTTTTTTTTTCCGTGGGCCTAATTTGCAGCTATGTAGTCTTTGAATGGATTTATTTATTCATGGAAACCTAAAAAACAAAATAAAAGCAAAAGCAAAGCCTCCACGCGACTTACTTAGAGGAACTCCATGCGTTAGTTGACTCCTCCCACCTTCAGGGGTGAGTTAAAAAAAAGACAGAAGCCGGGATGTTTAATTCGATTCAAATTAGCAAAATCGGCCGCACAGGACAACAATTCGAAGTTTCTAAGAATGCTCGGAATGTGTAGGCCGAGTTCCCGTGGTAAACGGACGAGTACAGATTCCTCTTTAGTGCACCTTTACGACAATAGAAAAGTGCATGATGTTATTAAGACTAACTTAAAGGGCTTCTTAACAACATCAGCACATGCTCTCTAATGTAATGTTTTTATAACTCTCTAATGTAACGTTTGTATCAATATGAAGACTTCAAAAATATTCAAGGCGATATGGTAAATGCATCAAGTATTTAACATATAAACATATTTCGAAAGAAAAGTGCTCCCTTATCCCTTATCCCTTAGTGCTTCTAAACTCATTACAAAAGTAGCTGTTAGCAGTCTGCCTGTCTGTCTGTTTGCAGTTATTCACAATGACACAGCTTACAACACCCACAGGTCCTGAAAGTCTGTTACCTGTTATAAAGTTGATGTCAGTCATAAGTGAATATCCCAAACATGTTTGTTTCTGGATATTTGAAAAAATTTGTGTTAATGAACATAGAGAAGGGAATAATTTGAAAGAGGTAAGCAAGAAACAAAGTAATAAAAAAACTATGTTTAACCAAACAATTACTATGATGTCAATGTTCAGCACTAAAATTGACAACGAATTATCATTGAGTTAAAAGCAAACTGTTTCTGAGTGTCAGAATGATCAGTGACACTGGTCAAACAACAAGTGCTTTGTGGAAATATCCCAACTGAAACCTTCTGAAAAGCACTGGCTTCACTGCACAGCAGTGAGACAACTGTCGTGAGTTTGGTATGGTCTGAGAACTCAAGTGTCTCAGCTCAATCCTTAAGTGAATGTTTTTGAGTGACACGCATAAAGGTTCACATTATCGATAGCACGCAAAAAGTTTTGATTTGATTTGAAGGGGTTCCTCGTCTCAAAGTCACTCAGGCTATGAGGGACACAAGTGCTCACAAAGTTAAACTGTCAGCACCAAAAAAAAAAACTAGAGGGGACACTTAAGCTGCACCTTAAGGAAATGATCCAATAGCTTTAATCGGTTAATGCCTGTAAGGGATCGGTAGTGTACGCGGGGTCATTGGAACGCGGCTGGGGACACTCAAAGCGGAGCGTCTCCTTTCTTGGAACGCGGCCGCTCGCGAACGCGCCGGGAAGTACGGGTGTCCACCCGCCCCGTGGAACCGATTCCCGCACGTTCTGGCACGAATGTGTATTTGTGTTTGTTTTTATTTTTATTTTGTGGTGGAGAGAACGTTCTACTCCGCACATGCTGGCACGACCGTGCGTTTGTTTTTCTGGGAAGGGTGTTACCCTACGGTAGTTGGAGGGCTGACCATGCTCTCGATTAGCCAATGATATGAAGAATGTAGAATGATTGGGTGCTACGGAATGTGGGCCGGGCCTTGAGGGCTTTAAAACTGGGCCCCGGAGCCGGAAGCGGGGTTCTGCGCTAAGGTGAGATGCTACGCATCTTCGGCCATGCCGAGTAGGGGCCTCCCCTAGTGTTAGCCAGTTCCACCTTTTTGTTGTTGTGCATCTTTTTGCCGTTTAATCTGTCTCTAGTGCCTGAACTTGTATCTATTGTAAATTGCTGTACATAAACTGTACATAAGTATCCCCTTTTTCATCCCTGCGTGTCAACTCATCACGATACCGTCTCTGACGGGGCACCCCTGGTGCGAAGAAATAATCTTCAGTCTTCAGCTGGAACCAACCGTCTCTGGCGGGGCACCCCTGGTGCAATAAGGAAGATAAAGAACCTGTGAAACTTTACTATGCCCATATATGCAGAATTTGTCACTCTATATTTATACATCTGTAGATCCCTGGTAGTCCTCATACCTCTCCTGGCGTAAAGCTGTACCGGTGAAGTGATGCACCACTGCCCTGCGATGGCAGGTGCTGCCATAAACAGCACCTGCCAGGTTGTGATGACGTCACAGGTTGTGATGATGACGTCACAAGGTCACATGACCTACGTGGCCCACCTGCCACCTAGGTTGCTCCGCTAGGGATTTTTTGTAGATTTTTCGCTGACGGACAACAACGTAAATTTTTCTGCGACATGGGTACTTAACGTTATAGCATTAAAAATGTAAATTTACAATTTACACTTTCTCTGTTACAGAATCAAAATACAAATGATGAAACAACTGCAAGTCAACCTACCGATCCACAACTGCCATGGCTAGGCAGCCGTACTGTGCTGCATTCAGACAGCAAAGGTATGGTTTCGCTGTTTACATCTTCGCAGCTTTTTACAACACTACCACAACAAGGTTAACACCATGCGAAATCAGGGTGACAGATTTACACAATTACAATCTAACGCAGCACTATTTTTGAGCCTCGGAAGCATGAACTTACAAAATTAGCACTGAAATGAGCACCATTCTTGAGCTGCACATAAGGGTCCAAATTGGGCGGCACATCAGAGAAGTTCTGGAAGTCATGGCAGCTGTCAAGAACAAGAAGAGAGAAAGAAAACAGCCATACAAATGAGTCCGAAACTAAGAATAACTGACAAGGGTTTCAAACTCCACAACAGTGCCAGCTCAACAAAATTACAAGCTGCTTGATGGAAGAAGTTAAAACTGCCATCATATTTCCAGTCCCTGTCAACAGGTAGGCTAGGCAGGCCTGCTCTCCAAGGGAGAAGAATAAAGAAAAAAGAACCATTCTCAAGCCTCCAGAGAGCCGAAGAATAAAGAGAAAGAACCATCTAGAAGTCTCCAAGAAACCCAAGTGAAATAGATTAGGACATATACACCATCTCACATGTCGTTTGCAGCACTGTAGATGCTATCACAATCTGAGCCTATCAGAACAGCAAACGCCGAATAAATGTGCTCCTCCATGCCTGTCATTCCACGACTGGTGGTTCCATCAATAGGAAGAAAGTGCACCAGCGTCCAGCTGCTGCAGGCAGTAGACTCAGCCGACTCGGCGGATGCCATGTTTGTGAATAGCATCACAGCACTTCGCAGCAGGCCTCCACAGTGCCGTGCTCATTCGGTCTTTCTCTGCTAGTTTAAACAGTGAACAAAATGTTCACAGTGATTTCCAAAAAAAAAACCCAGAGCTGCATTTTCAGTTACTGCAGTTATTGTCTGAAAACAGTTCAACACTGTTAAAATTTTTTTTTGTGTTCCTGCAGCACAGTGCTGCAAACAATTTGTGAGATGGAGAGCATTCTTGTTGGCCTTTCTATGTTTGTGATCCTATGCATTTTACAGGGCTTTCTACTACATCAGGGTCATTTACCCATGTAGTATCACTGAAAAAATTCAGCCGAGACACTTAGGACTGCTATGTGCAAGAATGCAAAAGTATTAAAGTGCTGAGTCATGCTATATGTTGCAGAATGACTATGACTACGAGGCATGACTAGGCATACTTAGTACAAACTCTGTAAACCTTACATTACATAACTTGTAATGATATGTAGCAGAATGACTATGAGTCATGACTTTCATAGGTCATATTATGTTATGAATCATTATTCATGACTATACATGTTTGTTTACACGTTGTGACGTCATACATGGGAGTTCTGACATCTACCAAATTTCGTGCCACAGACAGTGGTAGGTGGATGCCAGCTTTTTTGCTAATGGGGCATAGAAGGCTGTTATATTAATAAAGTGCTGCCATCAGGTAGCTTTCCTTGTTTCTCTTGCATGAGATCTTTAATAAAAGAAGAGGAGAGTTCGTCAGCAAGCATATCACAAGCAGCAGGATAAGGTTATATTTCCTGGAACACGGGCAGCTTGACTCTCTATGAGCCTTCCACTGTGTCTTCGAACTTCCATGCACACAACCATCCATCCACCAGGATGCAAAATAAGAAAAACAATGCGAGATAGAAAGATGGAATACCTTATCAAAGACAAAAAAAAAAGAGTGATAACTCTGACATAAGATATAGTTCAAGCTTTACCTCCTTTTCAGTGCCCTGAACTGATATCCTCCTGGTAAAGTGTGTTGACAATTTGCCATGAACGTCCCAACCAAGTTACACTGTTCCATGTGGCACACAGAGCTTATAAATAGAGCACAAGTTAAGTTGTACCTCCCTTTACAATAGCAGGTATTTCACACAGTCAGGTAAAGAAGGCGGGCATCAGCTAAGTGCAGAGCAGCCCACAGCATTTGTGTGACCAACTCGAAGTAATTAAGGCTTTCTCGGTTCGTTTAAACTCTCCCAATTTATCAAGTCCAGTTGTACTCCACTGGTTCTACCACACAGTCAATCACAACCAATTGGAAGTATGATTCCCCAATGGGTTCCAACAGACTTCTTTCCAACTGGCAAGTCCGAATGCACTTAACTGGCTTCTCTCCTGACTTGATCATAACCAACCGGAAGTACGGCTCTCCCAATTGGTCCCAACTGGTTTCAGTTCTCTCCAGTTGGATAATCCAGTTGGACTCAGTTGGGCCCCCGCTTGACTCAATCGTAACCAATTGGAAATAAGGCTTTTCCAATTGGTTCCAACTGGTATCAGTTCATTCCTCTTGACAGGACCTGTTAGAATCGTTTTTTGTTTACTGAAAAATGCCCACAATAATTATCAAATACTGCTCAATAATTGTGCAGATATCATTACCAAGCATTTTATTAAAGGTTTTCAATACCACAAAAAAAATGTGCTCTAATGCACAATCTTATAAATACCATATGAAATCTTTATAAAAAATCAAACATTTTTAATAGCTAGTACTAATTAAAATGAGTAGCAAATCACTGAAAAAAGCAACAGTGCATCTTCTTGCAGACTTCGGAAGAATTCCTTTGAGACATCGCTCACAGATTCCAACGCAATCATAATTGGTAAGAAATTGGTTCAGAAACCCCCCCCCCCTCCCCCCCATAGAAAATCGATGAGGACTCTATTCCTCATAGCACAGGACCTTGTCGGCACAAATAATAAAACAACCAAGTAGGCAACAGATGCCAGGCATGGTGCCGACTCACCGAAAGTCTTCCGGTGCTTTGCAAACATTAATAGCTGCAAGGTCTGGCTCTTCATGGGTGAATTTGAGATTCCACTTCGCCTCCTCGGCAGCCAGATCCACATCCTCTTCAACCACATGCCAAGGTGTCACAAAATCTTCATATTCATCCAGTTTGGGTGGTTCTTTGCGGCCTGCTTTTGCAGGAGCCTGCAGAGAACAGAAATAGTACCTCTTGGGTAAGAGGCGTACCACATGTTGCATGTACAATATGTTAAATGATAGGGGGGACGGGTGCAACACCTTCTTGTGAAGTTGAGGTCCAATGTTGCCGCTCATCAACTTGTCGAGAAACCCCAAGAATTCTCATCATCATCATCAGCCTGACTACGCCCACTGCAGGGCAACGGCCTCTCCCATGTCTCTCCAATTAACCCTGTCCTTCCCCAGTTGTGGCCACCGTATCCCCTCAGACTTCTTAATCTCATCCGCCCACCTAACTTTCTGCCGGCCCCTGCTATGCTTGCCTTCTCTTGGAATCCACTCCGTTACCCTTAAGACACTCCGTCAAAAATTTCATTCAGCATTTTTAAAGCCTACTACAAGTTATTAACTATGCAGATATGGACAGATGCTTTTCAGTACATCACGCATTACAGGAGGACATGAAAGGTATAGCATATAATCTGTATACGTCTCAAAAAGTGCAAAGGCATTGGGACCAACTATAATGAAAAAGCAATTTTTCAGCAATTTTAAGCATATGCCTGCTGGGGGAAGATAGAAAACAAAATGCAGTTCAATTTAACCAACTGCAATGCTTGTAAAAAAAAAGCCAAATTGCATATATGCAAACGATTAATCACCTGGTCCTTGGTGCTAGTCAGATTCGAGGCTGCCTTTTCTGCCTGCGGCTTAGTCTTGTACAGAGCCTGCAAAATCGGGAGAGGAAGTTTATTCTCGAAAAGCTTTCCACCAAGATCACATGTGATCCGGGTGCAAAGTATTCCGTACCTGCCCATCTGGTGACCCAGCACCAGTAGCTTTGGCTGTCATTTCAGGATTCACAAGATCCGCTCGCCCACCCCCATTAGATGCCTCTTCTTTGGATGAAGAAGAAGCAGATGAGGCACAGGGAGAGGAGAAGCAGTTTTGCCAGCGCAGCCTACTGCCCGAACTTTTCCTTGGTTGCAGCAGCTCCTTCAGTTTATCTGCCTTGCCGACCACCTGTGACAAACACCTGTCGCTTGCTTCTGCCTGATGGGGAATGAGTTGAGGGCTGTCGCCAGCCACGTGCGATGAGCACCTGTCGCTTGCACCTACCTGCGGTGACATGAGCCCAACATTGTTGCCATCATTTTGGGCGTGATGACACTCCTGTTGCTCTTGTTTCGTGGCAATACATCTTGGCAAAAGCGCCTGGTTCTGTTCACTTCTGGAAGGTGCAGGGACAGTGAGGTGCGGGCTCGAGTTTTGTACCGGTGCAATCATGGTGCCCTTTTCAAGAATCACAATAGCTGCAGTTGAGCCGGACGACGACTGAGTGACCTGGCCACAGATGTTAGCTTCTGGCTCTTCAATGATGTTGATGCCTGCCATGCAAGGCAATGCAACTGGCTCGGATAAGACGGGTAGGGTTTGTAGCACACTGTCAGAGATCGGTTCGGGCAAGGACCCTTGGAATGTGGCAGCGAAGGACGGAGGCATGGCGGTTGGCACTGACACACTTGTGCCATCCACACAACACACTGCTTCATGCTTTCCAGACTCTTTGGATGCAGCGTCTTGCAGAGACAGGGTGTGAGATTCAGATGACCCAACCAAGGGGCTGGTCGATGAGCTTGACTGTTGCGTGGAAGAGCTCAGTGCATCTCCACAAGTGGGTGTTCCCAGTGGTGCTTCTTCCGTAGGACTGTCCAGGTGGCCCTGTTGTTCCACAACTGGTGGGAAAGCTTTGGAGGCCTTGTCAATCATTTCTCTCTTCTGAAGGTCGTGGCACAAGCTGGAGCCCTCGGCACTTGTTTCGACTGATGGGTTTGGCATTGAGAGATGCTCGTCTACGCCAGTTTTATGTTGGCTCTCTTCCTCTTTCAATAGAACAACTAAAGTTGAAGAAAACATACATGAAAAATTAGCGTTCAAAAACTACACCCGCAAACACTCCCAGGCAAAGCTGAATTTTATGCGCTTACATAATAGGAGAGTAACTGGGATTGATCAAGACATGCGCTGGAAAAAAATTGCAATGGCAGTGAGCAAATTCAGAAACTGTAAACTGAAACACTAAAACCTCCATGACTACAAAATACTGTCAGAAACAAAACATGAGTGCTATAAGAAACGTAACGAAGCAGGAAAAGCAATTTTGCCTCATCAAATGCGACCATCTCAAAACTGGCTACGGGCACACACTGACAGCTACATACACACATTTTGTTGTAAAATCAGAGTACAGCAAGGTTAAACAATAGTGTGTTTATACGGTTTCACTAACCATCTTAACGAAAACCTCTCAATGAAACTTTACAATGAGGCCATGATATGGCCAGCAGACAACAACCTGTTCTTGTGAGTTCCTCGATCAGCTGCCATTGCCTCTTTGCCACTGATCAGTTCAGTGCCTCTGCCCCTAATCAGTGCCATCTATGCTGCGAACTGCTGACAGTTGGCTCAACTCCTCATCCCTGCATTTAAACAACACTGCACACAACATCTACAAGAAATTAATGTTTGCTACAACTTGAAGCTAGGTTAAATGAACGAATTTTAAGATGCCAGAGGTAGATGCACACTGTGAGACATGCCAAGCTGGACGTCTCTCATCTAATATCGGCCACTAAAGTCATCGTGATCAATGCAGTCTAAGTGCAGAAGCATTTCCTATTTCATTTCAACTGTGATCACTGCAGTAGGTCAAACAACATAGGATCACACTTTGTTATCCATCACTCTTAACAATGCCCCCTCAGCTCTTCCTTATACTCTCTAAATGAGCACAGCACATGATACTCAAGGATGTAGTGCAGATACCAAACGGTACAGTCCATGAAACAATTAAGCTTAGGATTATTTCAATTTACAGACATGCCTATTTCATTAACAGGTCGCTCAAAAATTTCTATATCCAATCCTGGCTGACAAAAAAACACAATCAGTACTAGCTGTGCCCCAAATGGAGCTATATGCCACTACAGTCAGACCCATTCAATAACATTTCCATTCTTGTACACCACAGCGACTTTGCATGGCTTCTCTTAGTGGGCCAGCAATGCAGCATCTGAACTAGCACCATCGTTAAGAGACCAGGTGCTGCCTGCTTGCAATCAGGCTGCAATAAAGGACTGACTGCCACTGAGTCTCAACACATGTGCAATACCTACCCAAAACTTTTAATCAATTCCTGCAGTCCATCTGAACTGAATTCACATGGTCTGACAGGAAGCTTGATGCGCAGGTTCTCACTTGAATACAGTTAACCGAGACTATTTGGCAATTATACCTTTCTTGACTGGAGAGCAACACGATTAGTAAAAGAATGCTGATAACAACTAACACAAAGTTTTTCAAACCACTCAGACTGCTAGAACAGACTGAGTGGTTTGTGAAATTCGGATCTATCGTCGAAATTTCTGATAATTCTGTGTTTAAATCTGCTTTAACCAACCTGCTGCTGTCATAAACTCGAGAATCCTTAACACTGTCATCCTTTTTTTTCTTTTTATGGTTGTTCCACTTGTTTTATATGCGCGTGTTACTGCCTTTTGAACGTGATTTCTCTTGTTGTTTGTTTTTATTGTATGCTGTTGCTTTTTGTTGTTGTTTTCATTCTGCGATATGCGCTGCTAATTTTTTACTTGTTTTGACGTAACCTGTTTGTTCGTTTTTTTTCTGTGGGCTTCATTTATGTCTAATTATTAAGTGTATTTACAGCTGTATTTTTGTTTCACTTTCGTGTGTAATCCACTCCCCTCTGTAATGCCCTCTGGCCCTGAGGGTAAAGACATAAATAAATAAATAAATAAACAGAATAGAGCAGCCAGTGTTCAATGCAGCGTGGCCTTTGCAGTAGGTTCACGTACCATCGCGGCCTGCTTCAGGATCCAAAATGGCATAATTCCGGTTGACCAGCTCTTCATTCAGGGACACTAAGCTTTTGTTCCATTCAACAAGCAGCCTTCCATAGAGACCGCCAGAAATGTTCTCTCCAAGCACTTCAACCTGCACTGAACTGGCCACTGCAAAAAAAAAAATTCCAGACTTTTGCTGAAGCTTGTCAGCCAAATTTTCCCGTGAGCTAAAGGAAAAGTTAGAAGAAAAAAAATGCCGGCTCTTAGTGAGCCTGCTCAGCTCACAAAATGTCAACAGAGGACATAAATAAAGGACAAGTAGATGGAAAAAAACAATCGTTGACTTAAATGAGAAATCAAACCGTGGTCACCATAATAGTACCCCGTGGGCACCAAGCTGCTCCTGCAGGAAGTGAATAAGTGAATATTGACTAGAATCATGCACACACAAGTTAATGCATTTTTTTTTCGGTTTCCAAGGAGTCATTTACAACCTTTTTACCAACAGCATTCAGTGACCACTAAGAGTATACCTGTGTGTAATACTGCTATTAAGCTGCAATATAAATGCTAGCAGGAGAGAGAAAATGAGCTGGCCATTAAAGGAATAGAGGCACCAAATTTCTGGATGCATGTTTTTTTCTTTGAAATGGTGCGGAAGACAAAAGCATACATGTCACAATGTGGAATTTACCCAAGCCAGCTGAATAATTCAAGAATTTTTTTCTCATACCATTTCGGTTTCAGTTCCAGAGGTTGAACAATGGCTAATGCGCAACAGATAATTTGCAGTAACATGCAAAACTTCCGATATAATCGCTGCTTGTTCCTGTTTCGTGATTTCAACTCTTTGGCAGGCTTGTGTATGAGCTGGGGGGAATTAAAACATGGGGAGCAAAGAACATACTGCAGTTTTTAGCGTGGAAGCACTTCTAGCCAAACTCCTCCGGTTTCAGCTGTGTGTGTCTGTGTGCGTGAAGCCTCTAAGTATGCAGCAAGTGTAACTGGCTCACAAGGGTCAGTGGACACCTCAACTTTGCTGTGAGTAGGCAGTGGCACCCACCTACAAGTTGAGGCAGTTCTTTTCTCAAAATCAGAGGAGTCTCCTTGATTCAGAGGAAAGGAAAGACGCATAACTAGCTGCCTGGTTCAGTGGACACCTAAACCACACTTTGTGGCGTGTCCACCTGTAAAAAACCCCGGTTTTGCACAGTAGTTTGTGCTCAGCAGTGCTAAACCACCAGCTATTTTTGCATGCCACAAATGACCCAAATCATCTGCGACATCATAGCAGTCATTCGCAGCCTTCACTTGGCCACTGAAACCGAAACATCCCGAGAAAGAAAATTCAATTATAAACTAATTACCATTTTTTGGCACAATCCACGTGGTTCACTGGCCACAACTAGTTGCTAGTGCTAAAAAACGCACAAAGGACAGCGATTAGAAACACATAGGACAGATGCTAGTCAGTGAATAAAAAGCACCACCTAGCCCGACTTAATTCATTAATCACGCTCTTTTCTACTACACTAGGGCCCTGTTCTTCCCCACTCTAGCGTCTCTCCTTTGTGTTTCTGCTCTCTGTCCTTAATATGTCACAGTCAGTGAACCAAAAGCACCAACTAGCCTGACTTTATTCTTTAATCCATAATATGCATGTTTAAAAAGTGCTGTGCATTATTATAAAGACAGAACACATGACTAAAATTTGGTGTCTCTACTCCTTTAAGCATTGATGCTAGCAGGGCACTGAAGTGGATAATGACTATAATTGAGTAAAAACAAAATAAAGAGAAAAAAAAAACAAACCTTTAATGCAGGTTTACTATCAGCTACCTTTTAAAAAACGGAAAAACTAGTGTAAGCCTAATTTGCTCTGCGAAACACCCCTATATACAATGTGCCCAAGGAACTCTTAAGCTATTAAATGCACCAGGAAGGAAGAAATGCTTGAATGGGCACTAGTACAGATTCATGATCAATCAACTTACTCTTCAATGTTGAGTTCACATATTCAATGGCAGCAACACTCCACAGGTTGTTGGACTTCCTTGAAACAGAAAGAGACACTAAGATTACTAAGATTACTAAGACAGCATGACTGCAATCACTCCAAGGAGTCTTGCAGAGATACAGCAACTCACATTCCATTCATTCTGCTTTTGTTGCTCTAGTGATCGACAGGCAAGGTGTAAAGCAAGTTTTTAAGAGCTGGCCAAGTTTGTTGCTGCCTGCTGTGATACACTGGATACACTGCACCAATTATAGCTGCCTTTAAGGATTGTTAGTGGCCAATAAATAACACCCAAATAGTAGAAAACCATGAGCCACGTAACTCTTGCTAGTTTAGCCTCTCAGCTAGCATCACTGCTGGCCTTCCAAATGCTGTTGAATGAAGAACTCTGTACAAATCTACTGCTAGTATAAGGATTTAACACGCCACCACGGTGGCTCAGTGGTTATGGTGCTCAGTTGCTGACCCGAAAGATGCGGGTTTCAACCCGGTCACCATGGTCAAATTTCGATGAAGGCGAAATTCCAGAGTCCCATGTACAGTGCGATGTCAGTGCACGTTAAAGAACACCAGGTGGTCAAAATTTCCGAAGCCCGTCACTACGGCGTAGCTCATTGCCTGAGTCGCTTTGGGACGGTCAACCCCCATGCACCAAACCAAACCATAAGGCTTTAACAATTAAAGCACACTTACTGCTTAGTTGCCAAGGCTGCTCGGCCAGCTCTTGGCAACACAGGTGTCAGCCCAAGTAGAGAAAATTCGACGCATTGGAAGGGCACTTTAAGAACCCTTTTACTGGGCACTTTGCGTAGCCTGCCAGAAAAGAGAATAATGAGGGAAAGCAAAATTAGGGGCCAACAATTGTGTTAGTCAGAGGTCGATAAACATAAGCCACATTACTAACAGTGACTTGGGAAGGAAACACTGATTACCATGTCTTAAAATGCAACCATTTATGTGTAACCAAAGTACTAGTGCTAAGAGCATCAATGTGGCTCGTTTTCGCCCTGACTTGAATAGCACAGAGAAGCGACTACACTAGTTGTTAAGATTCTGGGACATCTTCACGCGATATCTCATCCTGCAAAGTTCTCTTACTATTGTCTGATACAAGTTAAGTCTGCAGTGAAGCTCCACCCACATTCAGGACCGCCTGTTAAAACTTTCCTTGTCACATAAACAAGAAGTTAATCGCAAGAAAAAAGAAGCTCCAGAATTTTGATACCTGGCTTGTTTCATAAAATTAACCATTAAAAGTCTCATTTCGCTCACTTTTGTGACTGGCTAGTGCAGTAATACAGTACACCACGGACCGTGGCCCAGTGTTAGGAACTGCTGTTTTTTTTTTTCAAGTTGTATCCTACTATAATCAAAGTTAGCATGTCATGTAAGTTTAAAAGAACTTCTTTGCGGGACTAATTGGTGCATGGTTGTTCGTAAAGACGAGTTGCGCTCTTTCCGTCTTCCTGTGTTTTTCCTGTATCCATCTTTATGTGTGCGCAACTCAACTTTAAGTTTCAAAGAAGGCTTGAATTTTTTTTATTCAGCTATACAAATGTTATCTGCTGTATTTAAATTGTTTTGCCACTCACTTTCCCTTTTGGGGTACTCTACTCTGTTCTGGTGTTACAAGATCCGGTTTTAGTTAAGGCGCACTGTGTTACAAATCTTTTTCACTGCTTTGCTAGCTGCATTGCCTGTACGCTGGATCTGGCATCTTTTTCTCTAATGCACCACTTGCCTAATATATGACTATACTTCCCAAAAGACAGGTTATTGCTCATTTTGTCACTGCTAATTGACAATAAGCTCGGTTCATTCAATTTACCACAGCGTCACAGCTATCATTTTAATCTCTGCAGAGTGAGGCTCTGGTCTGAATGTTACCTAATAGTTCTTAAAACTCAACGAAACACTTTTTCTGGAAAAGCAATAAAAGTTAAATGCAAGCACATGCAAGTTAACATCTTGCATGCAAAACAAAACAAACATGACACAATGATGCCCAAAATGCTTTTTTTATGAATGGCAGTTGAGTGAACTTGAAAGCAAGTCAAGTATGCATGAAAGCATAAGCAAGCAGTGAAACTGTGACAACAATGCGCGGAGAAAGGATGCAAAATAAAATTGTGCAAAATGCCATCAGCTATGAAAGGATTGTGTTATGCAACCAGGAAAAATTAATGGTGTGAAAAACTTCAGTAGTCTCAGTAGAACAGTGTCACACAGCACAAACATGCTTTCTCTTACAGCAAATGTCATGAATGTTGAGACAGCACAAGCAGACATCGGCAAGCCACCTAGATTGAAACTCCATTTTCTAATTAATTAAAACCAAACGTCACATACTGTTTTCTGTTCGCCATGAACACTTCACCGTAGTCGACCAAGGTGACCCTAGCAGGAAAGAAGCACGCACATCTTGTTAGAGCTTGCCAAGTATTATATGTGCTAAAACTAAAAACATCATGTAGCATGTCAGCACCAACTTGAATAATTTTGTACTCATTTAGGTATCAAAGAGAGAACTTGTGCACTGATTTTAAAAGTTACTTAATATGTGTAACAAGTAAAACAATGTTAAGCAACACACTGTATATCGTTTTCAGCAATCAACGAAAATTATGACCCATCTATAATCTATTATGTCATCATCACCATTATCCTTGACAGAGGAAAGTCTCAGCATTTTGTCTGTCTTTTGACGGGCATCATATGCTTGGCCAGTAACAGTAGTCCCTTCAAGCATGTGCACTGTTCATGACCTCATAACTCATTTCGCACAAATCCCAGCATTGAGAGGTTGAGGGTTCCATTCCTGGCTCTTCCAGCACTGCCTGTTTCTTCCGCTAAATTTATCATTTCTCAGTTGTTGATGGAGCCATGCTTGGGCAACAAATTGCAGGCCTCCATAGGAATTATAAGGCTATGAGCATTTGATTCAATCATATTTAGCTTCACCTGCTTGTGTTTCGGGTTTAGAAATGCACCTTGAATTGCCAGATGGAGGACAGTAGATAGATAACAAGTAGTAAGACATACGGCAAAGCCCACGTTAGAAGAACGCATTGCTGAAACCAAAAATAATGACTGCAAGTCAGTGTTTAATGTCAGAATGCATATTAATATTGACCATTTGTTGTTTCTATTGCCTTCAGTGGAGCCAAGCATGCTGCAGCTTGTGTCATAAAAAACTACTGTGTACAGCTTGCAAACTCAACTTCAAATTAGTGGTGCCTTGCTAGAACTTGAGGCTTGAAAGCTAGTAAAGTCTTTATCATAAATGTCTTGAATCAGGCCACAAATATGAATTCAGATATCTTTACCTGAAAAAGTGCCGCCAAGCAAACTGCATAAAGAAATCAACATGCCATTGCATACGCACCTTGAGCTTTCACGTGACGCCCAACTAACAATTACAAACAAAGGCTAGCAGTTACTTTAACATGACTTGTAATGAGCACAATGCTTACAGCATGAGGCTTCCTGCTCTACATGCAGAGCTATGCCACGCAGCCAAAAACAGCTGTGCTCTACATGTAACGAAGCAAGCATTCGGGCTGCAAGCACACGTAAATGTGACTCACTCCACATGGTAGCCATCCTCATTATCCACAACCTTGTTGACCTGTGCCCGGTACCACTCGTTTTCCTTTGGCTTGTTCACCAACAAAACCTGCATGGGCAAAGTTAAGGCATAATGAATAAGAAAAACTGAGTGTAAGCATTGCGGTGCTCACTGAAAATGCAGCACAGTGAATGCTGTTAAATACTTCTTCCTCTTTTCACAGTTAATTTGTCTACTTGTCTGATCCATGAAAATAAATTTGAACAAAGTAGTAATTTACACCACTGCAGTAACATACATGAAAAAGCACTATTTCTTTCAAAGGCCGATGATCACTACATCCAGTTCTTGTTCTGTTGTACAGATGCCAGGTCCATTTCTAAAACCATTAATCACCATCAACGCCATCATGACCAGTTAACTATAAGTCCACCACAGGACAAAGGTCTCTCCTATATCCCTTCAATTAATTAACCCTGTCCTGTGCATGTTGCAGCCATCTTATCCCCCCAGACTGATCTCATCCACCCACCTTGATACTTTGCCACCACTTGCTACACTCGCCTTCTCTTGGAATACACTCTCTTACCCTATGTGACCACTGGTTATCTCCTCATTACTTGCACTGCCTATGCCCATTTCGTCTTCTTGATTTCAACTCAGGTATCACTAGCTCGTGCTTGTTCCCTGACCCCCTCTCCTCTCTTTCCGTCTCTTGATGTTGCGCCTATAGCTGTCCTTAATGCAGTTCACTGTGCTGTCTTTCAGTTCAACCTTTTTGTTAGCCTCAGTTCAAAGTTTCCTCATGAGGGATGCTGTTAAGCTGCAACTCATGACTTGAGAGTGCCTCCGAAATTGCTTCACTCTCATGACTACCTGCCCTAGGCACTAGCTAGATGTATCCCGCTACGACTTTTAGCGCTTTGCTGCTCATCATAACCTGTTGTTCTCCTCTGAGACTGTTGAACATTGCTTTAGTTTTCTTCATATAAACTTTAAAGACTCAACACTCTACTTCACCTACGCAGGTTCTCAATCTTGTACTGCAATTCATTCAGAGTTAATCAGTAAGGCAATGTCATCAGTGAATTGAAGATGCAGCATGGAGAAACCTGTGCATACCAATGGTCAAGAGGAAGTATGGGCACAAATTAGGAGTATCCAGTAAGATACAAGGCACTAGGTCAGTGTTGTTACCAGTATAAGTAAGGTAGCTAACGCTTTCACTGCGTCGTGGGTCACTAGTGGGCCATGTCATGTATGCAAGATGTGCAGCCACAAATATCGAGTCAGGTGATGAAACTCTGAGATAGCTCAGAAAGTTTCAAAGAGCTGGCAAAAGCCATTGTGCAATGTCGCTATTGCCATCTGTTAACTCTAAACCACAGAATATATACAATATAGGTGTGACAAATTCATGCATAAAGTCTGAATCCAAATTCAAGTTTAAATGCACACATCACTTCTCCATAATCCTTATACAGTTCCTCAGAATGATGATCATTATGACATCTATCATCAATATCTTAACTGTGACCAAACTGCTGAAAAAATGACTGTACAAATGTATGAAATCTGGTATGTTTGTCTAAACTACTAGGAAAAAAGTACAAAAATTCCTTAATCTTTGCTGGGTCAACAGTTTCCTCCTACACACCGACCACCCTACAGCAGCAGGTGTTTTGTGTCAGACTTCAGAAAACAATGAAATGATAATCACTAGCACTTACAGATCCAACTTCAGGTGGCCGTTCACATGAAAGCTCGGTGTCCTGTTTCTTCAAAAGTTTCTTGATCTTTGACTCCATGATGATGAACTCTCTTCCATCTTGAGACATCTGGGGGCCCGGAGCTTCCCTCACCAAAAAGCGAGTAGGTGAGAGAACCTGCAAATGCATAACTTTATTTCATAGACTGTAACTTAAAAATGAAAAAACATAGCATCAATAATTAGATGTTGAATGGTTGTAAGGTTAGAATATGCATACGGACTAGAAGAGGTTGGGTAATCTGAAAGTGCACGTTTATTCTTGATGCTGCATAGCTTTTATGGACAAGAGATGAGGAAACAACATAAATGGATGAATGCTAAATGTGCCTCTGATTACACTGCCACTAGTAGTTGAACTAAGATCGACACTTTTGTCACAGCAAAATTTTATTACACCTAAGTTTTCTACTATATCTATATCACCCAAGCAATGTTTCAAATATGTGTGTGGTAGTAACATGCACCAAGGTACACCTATCTGCATTGAAACAGTTAAATACTTGCTTTTCCCAGATGAAAATCCAGTTTAAATATTTCTTGATGCAGAATTCATAAACAGTATCCAATGGGAACTGGCAAGTGGCTTCAGAACTCGCATTTATTTTGGCATTTTACAAAGGTAGCTTTGAAATGATGTGCCATACTTTACCACACTCTTCTTCAAAGCACTAGCTAACTGTTAACGATTAAACGGCTGCCTTCATGGGTACTCTGTAAAACGAAAAAGATATTTCTGAAAGTTTTTTTACATGTGTTTCTATGGGTCGGGCTTCCGTTCCCATACCCCTACACAGGAGTCAACCCCATGCGTAGGTGTTTTAAAAATACATCCCCTTCAAAATGACTCTTCATACTTTCATAGCCTTCTAGGATGAATTTTATTGTTCTTAGCAAAGGGACAACATCATAGGTGCCCTGTGAAATCAGACTAGTGCTTTGAAATCTTCTGCTTCCATGTACAGACTGTTCCACAATTAAGCACGCGCCAAAGAATATGCTTCTTTCAGCAAAAGTGGTGAATAGTTGTTGCTCAAATTTAGTACAGAAATGGCGTTTGCTCACCAGAATTCTTTTGAGCTAGATTTGTTTGGGGTACTTACTTGAATCAATCAAAGAAAGTTTAATATTAATTAAGGTGGAAGCCTTTAATGCCTCATTGTTGTAAGCAGGAGTTGTCGACAGAAATGTCACGCTTTTCAATTGGTCGAAATGGTCGTGACGTCACAGTGCGCGAATTTCAAACGGGCCAATTATACTTTGGCTAGTAACCACACAACCAATTAAAGGGATGGTATAGTGATGCTTCAAGTAAGTGCCTCTGAGTTTAGTTAATTGGTTACTTAACCAATTAGCCTAATTAACATTTCTAGTCAGACCAGATAAATAAATAAATCAGAGTAGGAAATTGGTCGAGTTGGGGAGTCGAACCAGGGTCTCCGGAGTGCGAGGCAAGCACGGTAACCACTCTGCCATGCCAGGTCGATGGTTTGGAATGGAATGAACAAAGGCGCGTCTAGTGAATACAGTGTCTTCGTTCACTCCCATCTTCCTCCCTTACCTTACGGTGATGTCCACCGAGATATGCGAGACAGATACATTTTCGTTCCTCAAAAACCAGCTACCCCTTCGGGCGCTGGCGTTCTGTGGACTCCCTGGCAGCGTTGCAAGACGCTGCCGCGTTTCACTCGAAGCTGATCCATTTTATCCATCGAAATTCCATCTTAACCACACATCAGTGACACAAGCAGCAACACTGCGCTTCAGGCTTTCGCCTCACCACGCTTTAAGTCAACAAAGTACCCTCCTGAATTTTTGCATCGTCTGTGGCAACAACGAAACAAAACAATCCGCTATCTCTGCGACCACACAGGTGGCGCCATACG
Organism: Amblyomma mixtum; assembly: GCF_055824585.1. Taxonomy (NCBI): domain Eukaryota; kingdom Metazoa; phylum Arthropoda; class Arachnida; order Ixodida; family Ixodidae; genus Amblyomma; species Amblyomma mixtum. The sequence goes on along the minus strand of NC_143018.1, from coordinate 28,244,536 downwards.
GCACCTACATATATGGCCATATATGGCCGCCATATGGCCGCCAAATATGGCGGCCTACAAACGAGATATCTTGTTTGTAGGCTGTAGAAATTCGGCAAAGGAGGAGGAGGAGGTTTGAAGATGCTTTTCAACTGGTTTATCAGTGAACACAAATGACTCACTTTGGCTAAAACTCCGATAAATTTTCAGTCCTTCATAAACAAGCGTCTTCAAACCTCCCACAAAACCTGCCCCCGGCTTTCTCGCAACTCGATGGTCGACAAATGAGTTGGCGCCACCGGCACAATCGCTCAGCTGACAACAGTTTGTTTTCCCTTCGCTGCAGACAATTCAAATATCCTACTTTTTTTATCAATTCAGGTATGCACCCTGCATAAATGTAACATAAAACAATTCCGCCAACCAAATGTCATTTATGTGCAAAATTTCAGCTCGAACAATTTGCAAGTTTAGCTGAGAGAAGCATTCTAAGGCGCGCGTTTAACTGCGGAACACGCTGTATTCCCAAGGGCGTTAAGCCTACTTTTCACCCCCAGTCGGATCCACCTGCTGCGAACCCTCCGCTTTGTTTGTAAACATGATGTTTTAATTGGTGTATACCCCTTCTTCACGCCGCGAGCACTATGGCCGTGACGTCACGTTATTGCGGTGGCTTTATATCACGACTTTCTTACAGTAGGCAAAACAGGTTCCGCATGACCTTGCCTATATACCGCAGCTACCGTGAGCCCGCTGGCGACCGCAGCTCTACCTAGTTTGTTTTTCCCCGGGCAAAATCTAGGCTGTCCCTAAATATGAATAACTGATTTTCCCTGAAATTGCCTTTTTTTTCAAAGCTTTAAATTCCCGCATTCAGGGGCTGTAGGGAACGCCACTATGCAGCACGTGTTACGAATCCCTTTCGGCACGCTTTTCCGAATCATAATAAATTCATTACATGGAAGTGACAAGCAAAATGCCTCTATTCTTATATCGCGCACATGCGCATAAAAAAATGCGTGGCGGTTTAGCACTGCTAAGCACGAAATATTGAGCGAAAGCAGATTTTTTACAGATGGACCACCACACATCTCAAAGCGCGACTGAGGTGTCCACTGACCCAGGGTTTTAGTTATGCGCCTTTCCTTTACACTTTGCTGGTTCTGAGAAAAAGCAAAGGTGCATAACTGCTGTAATAACTAGGTGGATGCCACCGCGTACTCACAGCATGACTGAGGTGTCCACTGACCCAGTGAGCCCCTTACACTTTGCCCGGAGCTTCACACACATGCACAGACACACAAAGCTGAAACCCGAGGTGGTGGTGGTGAAAATTATCATTCATTAAATATGCAAAGATAGGTGATTGGGGTAGGGCCAAATTGGCCCTTTCCCCTCACAATACTATATATAGCACCTATTCTGGAGCCCCATTGGCAAGCAACACCGCCCGCGTCCCTTGAACCAAGTGCTTTCGCACTAAAAAAAGAAAGAATGTGAGGCGAGCCTTATCAGAGCGCAGGTGAAGACAAAATGACGTTCACAAATAAGGAAACGGTCGCACGCTGAAGATGGATGTGTGGTCCTTATATGTGAATGTTTTTAACGCGATAATGTTGGGCCTCATGTCGCAGAAAAGCCGGTGTGGTCGGCGGCGGCGTTGGCCGTGAGCGAAAAATCCCAGAAGCATTAATAAACGAAAGCATTCCGGGTCGTAGCTTGGATTAGCCTACAAGGTTTTAGCTGATCTACTAGCTGAAAGCCTCTAATGGCTCATGCTCGAGGTGTCCGTCCGTGCGATATATTAGCGTGCGAACAAAAAAAAGTCGATGTCGTCACTCATTGGAATCAGATCTGTCAGAATACGAGCTGCTGGGACTAGACATGCAGTTGTTTGTTTTCATGCGCTGGTCAGCATGTGTGTGAGAAAGCAGACGATGCAGAAGTAGGTGCGTCACAACTTTTGTGGGCCCACGTGACCATAGAGTTTCTTACTATTACCTAGAGGGAAAGCTGGCAAGCCGTCTATGGGAGTTTGCATGGAGACCCCACGTGACCACCTCAGCCACCATGGGCGCTCAAAGCATCATGGGGCGGTGAGCTACTTGTTGCGAAACTGTAACTTTTGGCCAAAAAATAATAAAAAAATAAAGCTGTTTGATAGCTACAAACGTCCTAACATTCAATATCTTGTCTAATGATTGCAACAAACGATCAGAAAAGCATTTAAGTGCAAAGTTTGCCTAAAATAAGACATGACTAGCTTTCCTATTGGCCAAGTGATGAACACTAAAAAAACTAATATTTCGTAATTAACAGGCGCACTTTTAAAAGTAAATATGTTTTCAAAAAAAATGTTGTTGTTTAGATACTTTAAGAGGTTTTTTAATGGCATTTCGGAAGAGTAAAATCTTTTATTGGCGTCGTGTGTCGTCGCGTCTTCACTACTATGGCTTTTGCACACTGCGTTCGCGCGAAAGTCGTCTGCGCACACACGAACTACGTTTTCGGAATGAAACGCCTTAGTACTGCCACTCTGTGTTTCCGAAAAACTACGACTATTCCGCAACAAGTAGCTCACCGCCCCATGATGCTTTGAGCGTCCATGTTGGCTGAAGTGCAGCGCCGCCAGCTTTCCCTCTAGGTAGTAGTAAGAAACTCTATGCACGTGACCAAGCTAAGCAGTTGATCTTCCCCCTCTGTGACGTCACTGTACAACTCGGCGTTCCGAAACCGAAACCGAAAATCGTTCACCTAAAAATGCTATAATAAATTATTCACTGTGAATATATGAATCTTTGAGTGTGTATCATGCTTCCTGGAGCCATAAGAAACGTTTGAAACTAAGAACGCGCGAACCACAAATTTGGTGTCTCCACCCCTTTAAAAACCGGCGCGAAGGCGGGGGGCGCAGCTGTGCATAGCAACCGTGACGTCACACGTTAGAACGAGCGCGCGCGCGTCGGCGGTGGCAACTGCACCGCCGCTCCTTCACCAAACATCTCGTTGCAGTCGAGTGAGTGAGACGCATGGCTCCGAAGCGGCCCAGTGATTCCGCGCCCAGTGGTTCGGGAGGCGGCAGTGGGTTGATCACAAGGCTATCGCCAGCACACTTTAGAATTTCCAAAGTGTCTTCGGTAATTTTGACTCACGTCCTGTCGTACACAAAACTTGTTATGCAGTGTTGTGCCATAGAGGTGAGCGCTCGCCACCCGTTTCGTGGCTATGCGCTGCCAGCTCTCCTGGCGGTAGCGAAGACTCCGAGTCCGGCGTCGGTGAGATCAAGAAAACGCTTTATACACTATGTACAGGGCATAACATAGTACAACATCGGCACGGGGGCCGAGAGCTACACGACGCGACTGTTCTCGCACAGCGACGCGACGACCAGCGAGACACCAACGCGTCACACCACCCGACTCCCACTCGTGAGCAGCACTCGACTCCACTCGTGAGCAGCACTCGACTCACGGTGGGTCGGTCACTTCGCTAGCTGTAGCTGTAGGCTGTAGCTGCTATCCAAGCGGCAGCGGTGGGGCTTATATAGCCTGAGGAACGGCGGTCACTCCAAACTGTCCAATCCGAAGGCAGCACTCGACGGCAGTCCGCGAGGTCCAACCAGCGACCGCGCCGGCCACCCGCTTCAAATTTTGCCGCGCGCGGTGACACCCTGGGGAAAGGGAAACCGGCGCCTCGTAGCCTGGCACCCAGCGACGTGTCCAGGCACGCTATTCGCCGATGCTTCTCCTTAAGACCCCGCTGACTTACGGCGCAGCATCGTGGCTTGTCAAGGGAGAGTTAGGGCGCGTTGCCTTGCGGCGCAGCACCAGGGCTTATCAAAGGGACGTTAGTAGGAGAAAGTTTGCGGCCTCGAGAATTGGAATCCGGGCGGGTTTCCCGGCATAACAGCAGGCTTCCGTCGGTACGGAAATGCGGCTACCGCGTTCGACAGGTGCCTCTGCAAGTTTCTACGCATACATTGGGGGAGGGGATGCACGCACAGCCGTACAAACTTGCCACACCGCTGCTTCTACCAGCTGCTTTCACACACTCGCGCCCCTGCGCCATGATGTAAAGCAGCCGTGAGTGCCGAGGCCATGGTTTAATTTCTACTTCCACCGCTCATCTGCACCCTTGCGACTGAAGGCCAGCACTCCACGCTCACGTGCGATGCCTCACAACCCGCATATCTCTTCCTCTGGGGTTGAGGTAAGAAAAAAAAAGTGACATGACGGTCACCACGTGCCCACGCGATTTTCAGCAACAGTTGTTAATGCGATATGCTGTGATTGAGAATATGAGCGCGACCTCTCATTTGTGTAGTTCCATGGCGCTCTTTTCAGTATCCCACACGCAGTCGTTTACGCACCAGCGTACGTATACAGCTCGTTTGGTCGAAAAGCCGTCGGCGTCGTAGTTAGTATAGTTGTCGGCACCGCGCGTCGGAAAAACGTCTGTCAAGTAGGGGTGTGCGAATATCAAATTTTTCGAATACGAATCCAATACGAATACTTGGTTCCGAATATCGAATCTAATATCGAATAATAAAGGACAGATGCATTTAACCACTACAAAACATTATTTGAGCACCCAAGAACATCACAGTTCTACTATCAGTGATGAAATGAACACAAAAGATGTGTGTGGCTGCACAAAAAGTATCAAAGTCTCGAACATTACTCATAGAAGAGTGGAAATATCAGAGAAGATGGCTAGTACACAGCATAAGTACAAAAGCGCGTTGCTGGGATGAACATAAAAGGTTTTCGTGAAGGAAAACCGGCTGCTCCACACGGTCAGGCAGAAGTAGCTAGTTCCCTTCTAGCTGAAGCGACTTCGCCAGCCACAAAAATGCCCTCTCACTTGACACTGAACTGGCACGTATTGCGAGGTATTTCGTGCAGAGCTCTGACTATACCAGCTTCGCAGGCATAGCCACGAAGAAGCTCACCAGCGTAGTCAGCTACTGCATGGCCCAACGTTACGCATTGATCTGAGTGCCGCTATATTGTTATGTCTCTTTTGATAGGACTTGCGGACCGAAATGAACGCCGGTGATCGCAATAGAATATTCGGCTGGGTACGAATATTCGCGTCGGATCGAATATTTGAAACAACACGAATACTTACATTTCGAATCGAATACGAATACTAAAAATTTACTATTCGAATTATATTCGAAAATTTCGAATATTCGCACTCCCCTACTGTCAAGCCAACTATTTGCCGGAGAATGTTCCAGGTGGTGTAATACCATCCAGCGTTTCGAGCAGCATAAACCTACTAAAGTTAGAGAGCTTGCGAACCGGCGACCTATAATCGGTGCTGCGAGTGTCCACCGAGATGTGTGAGACAGTTCCTCTCCTCAAATCTGATTTTCGTTTCCCTCATTACGGTACCTCTCTCTCTCTTTCCTTTCACTCCTGTTAAGCTAGAAGCCTACGGCGCCAGTAGCTCCTTTCCCCCCTTTCGGTAACTGCCGTGTCCGTTGGAAACAGCGCGTCGCGCGCTTCGGACGCTGTTCAAGATCGCGGGAAACGGGGAGCAAGACCGCGAACAGCCTTGTCAAGGTCGCAAAGGGCCGACGACTGTTTTTAAAGCGAAAGCTTTACTACTTGCACTTTCAGCCTTTGCCGTACCCAAGCTCTCCAGACCGAAACCCAGCAAGTCGCCCGTCAAATCCGGCGCGTGGCGAACCGGCGCAGGTCTGCGAGAGCGGTACACTCTCCGCCTCACCCAAGCCTACATCACGAGCCGCACGGCGACCTCATTTCCCTACCTCCCCCTAAAGCAGAAGGAGCGGGACCCCATCAACGCGCTCCTCAAGAGCTGCACGAAGGTCGCCCTCCGCCTACCCCCCAGCGCCTCTACTGCCCGGCTCCTCAACCTTTTGTTACCCACAACACATTTGAGGAGCTGGCAGAAGCCACTCTAACAGCACAGCTGACTCGCCTGTCAGGTACAGCGACAGGCCGCACTCTTGGTTTGGTTTGGTTTATTGGGGTTTAACGTCCCAAAGCAACTAAGGCCGCACTCTGCTCTGTCAGCTAGGCATCGCCCCGATCATCCATCCTACCGAGGAGACCCACCTACCTTTAGACCTGCGCTCCCATCACATCATCCATCCCATCCGTAAGAACATGCACCCGGAGCACGACGGAGAACGCAGGGCAGCCCGCGCCAAAGCCCTACACAAGCTGTACGGCGACAATTCCGAGGTAGCCTACGTGGACGTGGCAGCGTACTCGTAGGGCTCTCACATGGTCCTCGCCGTCGCTATCAATCAGGCCCGATTACTCGCATCAGGCTCCATCGCCACAGATTCATCAGAAATTGCAGAGGAAGCAGCCATTGCGTTCGCTCTCTCTCCACCTCTACCATCAAAACCCTCTCCGACTCAAAATCTGCCCTAGCCAATTTCGCTAAAGGCCTGATATCCCGCACCGCGGTTCAGCTTCTACGCTTCTGGCACCCCACCCGCCCTGTAACCTTATCTGGACACCCGCACACGCAGGCCTCCCTAGGTAACGAGGAGGTCCACTCCCTCGCCCGAGGTCTCACTTTCAAGGCTGGAGTTGGAACCCCTCCACCATCTCGGGAGCGTCTGCTCACGTTCAGAGATATCTTTACCCACTACGGAGATAGCCGACGCGTTCACGCACCGCTGGCTCCCTCTCTATCCCTCACCCAGGCCTCCCACTGGCGTCGACTCTAGACCCGTACTGCTCCCAACCCTATCCTTCTTCCCGCTACCCCGATCAGTTCCTTTCATCCTGTGAGCTCTGCGGAAAACCGGGAGACTTTATTCATAACCTTCTCACATGCCCTACCTTCCCACATCCTCCATCCCCAACCACGGCGGAGTCATACAGAGAAACTCTCCTGGCCAGCTCCGCTGCTGCTGACTAGCGCCGGATAATTACCGACGCCTTGAAGCGGATAGCCCTCCAAGGACTGTCCTTTGCCCTTTAAAGGCAATTGCCCCCTAAGGTTTGCCTCGTGCTACGTAAGGAGAGGCAGAATTTGCCCCCTCTGCATTGCTTGGCAATAAATGTTTTCACCACCACCACCTGCTTTGGCGCCTCGATAGGTTGCATGTTCCAGGAAAAGTGCGCGGTCCACTGAGTCGGGCTCTGGCAAGCACTGGGCTCCGCCCACTTGTATGTACAGCGCCATTGCACCGGTATTGGTCGAAATTGGGCGATAGCAGATTTACTAAAGCTGCGCTCAGTTATCGAAGGGATGAAAACCAGCTGCAAACAAAGAGCGAAAAAAGAGCACGCCGAGTCTCAGTCTCGGCCGCTTTTATACAGCCCTCTTTTAAACAGCCTTTTTCTCCCGTTGATTTTATCTTGTCCCGACTTTAATAAACCAGTTTTGTTTTAAGAAGCTGGACTTGCTGCCCCAAGTTCCCCCAACCGGCAACGTGTCGCCGGACGAGCGGACGAAGTGCCCTTCGTACGACTGACAGCAAACGATCATCCACGAACGTGCCATCGTTATTCGTCGATCGCTACGAGCATTCGGACCAGACATACCGTACGAAGAAAAACTTTACTCCCATCTACCTCCCTCTCCTTGTGGTATGGTACGGGTGTCCATCGAGATGTGAGACAATTACTGAGCATTTCCTCTCCTTAAAAATGCGTTGCATTCAAAGCTGGTTCCAACGGACAAGGCGTCTCGCTGAACGGGCAATGGCGTTCCGTGGGCTTCCTGGCAGCACTGCAACACGCTGTCGCGTTTCACTACTTAAGGCGAAGCTTAAAAAGCAAACAAATTTGGTTTTCTGTAGATCGCGTCGCGTTTCTCGAACGCAATGACCCCACCAAATCGCAGTCACCGCCACCAGAGAAGTGCTACGCGTGTGGCCCTGAAGTGACCCCAAATTTGCGGCACCTCGTGTGGGAATGCGAGGGGCTTCAGACAGTACGGAGACAAGTATCACCCCCCAATTACAGCTAACGACATCTTAAAACTGAAAACTCGATCGATCTGAAGGTCGCGCCGCGTTTCACGAAGACATCAACTATACACAACGCAACTCATAAGGACCGAAAAACCTGGCCAGTTAAAGCTTAAAGCCCTCCCTGGTTTAGTTGACTGCTTGAGGGACATTATATATATATATATATATATATATATATATATATATATATATATATATATAATATATATATAATATATATATATATATATATATATATATATATATATATATATATATATATATATATATATATATATATATATATATATATATATATATATGCAGTCAACGCAAGGCAAACATGCCCGGTACGCAGCTCAATGCGCTTGACCCGCCGCTTAAAAGAGCCCTTCCAGAAAAAAAGTTCGCCGAATCGTCCGGCAATCCTGAAACCATACTTTAACAGCGTCAAGCGTCCTCAGTTATTTATTATAATACTACTCTATGAGCGGTGGACTCGCGTTCAAAGATATATTCGCTTTTCTCGACCACGCTCATTACGACCGAAAGTGCCTATTGAGTGCGAACTACATGAAAGGGAAGAAATTTCGAAGAGCTCACCTTTAGAACCACAACGCTCACTCTTGGCTTCCATCCTTCCTCGCTCCTGAACGTCTCCATAACCAAATGAAAAAAAAAAAATTAAAACAAAAAGTCAGAGAGGACAGGCTAAACAAACGATGTCAGATTCAGTAACTGATAATTATGCTTTGAACGACATCATTTCTGTCCTCCGTGAAGATGCCAGTATCGCTAGTAGTTTTCAAAACTTTATGCCGCCGATTTAAATCAATGAATCCGGAGTTGAGTGCCAACACCAGTGGCCGCTTGTTTTGCAGTGAAGAGAATATCTAGAAATACCAGAAAGAAGTTGCTTTTTTTCTCGATACAAAGTTTCCTCCACGTGAACAAGATTGTACAGCCGGCCAAATCTTTAGCTGGCGTGCGTGACGGCCGCGTTTTCCATGCTCCTGTAGCTTATGACGGAGCAAACTTGCGAAAATATCTATCAAGAAGCAAAAAATCGTCCGTCACGCACGCCAGCTAAAGATTTGGCCGGCTGTACCTGGTGTGTGAGCTGCTACGATTGGAGGCGCAGTCGACAGCGCGTGCGTCAGAATCGTTAATTTAAAAATTACGAGGAACTTTAGCGGCTAAAGTGGTGAAAGGCGAAATCCCTAGTGCTGCATTCTGCTACGCGATTGTTCACTTCATATTCTGTTGGTGCATTAATTAACTGTCAATTAATGACGCTTAATCTTTGCCTTCAGGAGTGTTGCTGTTGTTGCGACTGAGAGAAGGAAAAGGAAAGTGCACGGGCCTGCCAACTGGCTCCAGCCGAGCCACCACCGCTGCCACGTGCAGACAGAGGAGAGTCAAAAGATCAGAGGAAAGAGAAAAAGGAAAGAAAAGACGCGCGTCGCAGCAACAACCGCGTCCGCCGAAGCGGACGCTGGCTGAAAAAACAGATAAACGGCCGTAGCCACGCTTCGAACGCGACAGCGTGTTGTAGCGCTGCTAGGGAGTCCACGGAACGCCACCACCCGTTCGGAGCGATGCGTTGCCCTTTGAACGCAACGCTTTTTGAGGAAAGGAAATGGAGCTGTAATTCTCTGTCATCTCGGTGGACACCTGAAGCGCACCGTACAGGAAGTGAGGAAGTGGAGTGAAAGAAGAAAGAGAAAGAGGAGCCACAATGAAGAAAATGAAAATTGTATTTGAAGAAAGGAAATTTCGCAGTAACAGTCTCACATATCTCGGTGGACACCAGTCGAAAATTGTATTTGAGGAAAGGAAATTTCGCACTGTCTTTCTCACATATTTCGGTAGACATCCGTCAAAATTCGCGCGCAGTGACGTCACGATCACTTCGACCAATCTGAAACGCGGACAAATCTGCTAACACGTCTTGGTCAGGACAGAATGAGCCATTAAAGGCTTTCGCTTTAAAATCCAGAGTGCGCTGCCTGTCCCCAGAGCAGGGTGCCCCAGACCTTTGTTATTAAAAGCCTTTAATGCCTCATATTGTCGTTAGCAGCCGTGTCGGCAGATGTGTCCGCGTTTCGGTTACGTGCCTTATATGGGCATATGCCAATCATTACTTAATCGATACCTAATCGATGGCATTCGGATGATATCGGAACGCGAATTAAGGCATTCTATGATAATTGCATGATAATTAATGACTAAATGAGTAATAACAGTTAAGCAGCTAGCCTAATTAACCTTTCTAGTCAGACCAGATTAGTAAATAAAACCGAGGAGGAAATTGGTCGAGTTCGGGATCGAACCAGGGTTTCCGGTGTGCGACAAGCCCGCTAACCACTCCGCCAAGCCAGCTCGATGGTTTGCAATGAACAAAGGCGCGTCTAGTGAATACGGCGTCTTCGTTCACTCCCATCTTCGTCCCTTTCCGTTACGGCGAGGTTCAGGTTTCCACCGAGATATGCGAGACAGATACATTTCCTTTCCTCAAAAACCAATTTACCGGCGAGTAAGGTGTAGAGCCGAACGGGCGATGGCGTACTGTGGACTCCCTGGCAGCGTTGCAAGACGCTGTCGCGTTCCACCCTCAGAGGCAACATCTTAGCCACACATCAGTGACCACACCATGCGTCGGAAAAAATTGTACCATGCCAACCACACATGGTGAAGAAACAGCCATTGCTCTAGCCATTGCGGGATCCTCGGCAGAAACCATTGTCAGCGACTCAAAATTGGCAATACGTAACTACACGTTTGGAAGAATCTCTCCACAAGCAGCACGGATTCTGCTAAATTATCAGCCCACGCGGCGCATTCGCCTAATCTGGACGCCTGCTCATGCCTCCCTTGCTGGTAATGAGGCGGCTCATAACCTAGCTCGAGAACTGTCCCGCCGAGCTGGGTCGTGCAGTCCACCCGCCCTATACTCCGGCAAGGACAGGTTGTTTTCTTACAGAGAAATCCTGCAGCACTACAGGCTTGCAAGACTCAGATTTCCCCCAGCAGATAAAACGCTTTCCAAGCAACAGGCCAAAGCCTGGCGTAAACTTCAAACTAAAACCTATCCAAATCCCCAATTGTGTAGCTTCTATTCGGATGGACTCTACTCAGACAAATGCAAAAATTGTGATGCCAAAGCCGATCTAAATCATATGATCTGGAACTGCCCGCAGTCCCTACCCGCGAGTCGCTTCATTACCGACTCTGATCATTGGGAGGCTCTATTGCTCAGCCCCGACCCGAGGACACAGATCAAGCTCCTCCAGCTGGCTGAAGACGCCGCCGCTGCCCAAGGGATAGCGGCCGCCGTTTAAGCGGGGGGGTGACTTCGGGTCGCTCCTCTATATCCGCTGGAAATAAAGTTCCACCACCACCACCATGCCAACCGTTTGCTGCAGAATGTTCCGGATGGTGTCATACGATTCAGCTTTTGTGCAGCATAAGCCCTAGCTCACGGCAGGGATTCGAACCGGCAACCTATAATCGGGGGCTGGGTATAATGCGCGGTTCAGGTGTCCACATAAGTGACTGCTACTGCATCATTTTCTTTCCTGAAAAAAAAAATTTCGCTGTGGCTTAGCTTGGTTAAGCCCGGTAATTGCGAAAGCAATATCCGTACCTACGCCATGGTACAGCTGGTAGTGTAGCTGGTGGTGGTGCTTGTGGTTAGACTTGTGGTGATGCATCGGTTATACAATCCAATGCAATCCAATCCAATTCAATCAACTCCAATCCAATTCAATCCACTCCATTCCAATCCAATGCAATCCGATGTAATCTAATCTAATCCAGTCCAATCTAATCTAATCCAATCCAATCTACTGCAATCAAGGTCAAATGAAGGTCAATGGTGGTCACGGCCGCGGCACGATGGTGGTCACGACCGCGGCACGGCAAAGGCGTATAAGTGCAAGTAGTATTGCTTTCGCAATCAAATGGCAGTAGTTTAGCTCTGCTATGCTAGGATATACGTTTACCGGGTACGCCGCGGTGGCTCAGTGGTAAGGCGCTCGTCTACCGAGCCGGAGTATCCGGGTTCGAACCCGACCGCGGCGGCAGCGTTTCGATAGAGGCGAAGCGCAATTAAGTAGTAACGTTGCCCGTGTGCTGGGCGATGTCAGTGCACGTTAAAGATCCCCAAGTGGCCGAAATTATTCCGGAGGCCACCACTGCGGCACCTCTTTCTCTCTTTCACTCCCACCTTCCTCCCTTGCCTTACGGCGCGGTTCAGGTGTCCGCCGAGATATGTGAAACCGATACTGCTCCATTTCCTTTCCTCAAAAACCAATTTACCAAGATATAGGTAGTGAAGCGTGAGGTGAGGGCTAGGTGTCCGCATCTCGGTGGACACCTGAACCAGAGGGAAGGCTCATAACTGTAATAGTTTGATTTGAGCTAGTTGGTTGTAGCATGACATGTTTATGCAAAAGGCGTACTGGCGCTAAAAAACGGAGTCAACACACACAACAAGACAGGACTGGCGCCAGTCCTGCCTTGTTGTGTGTTGTCTCTGTTTTTTAGCGTCAGTACGCCTTTTGCGTAAACATCTCATAACTGCCCTCTTGAAATAGTGCACACCTCAACCGTACCTTAAGCTAAGTGGCGGTAGTGACAGGTGTGCGCTGCATGCGTTGGCATTCACGACGTTGCGCCAGAAACGCGGCACTGAAGCCATAGGCCGTCGTTGTTCGTTGTGTTCATTGGCATTGACAACGTTTTACGCTCCAATCATTTTAAGGAAAGCAAATGCGCATAATGGCTTCCTGGGCAGTGGACGCCTTGATCGTGCTTATAGTTACGTGGGGTGATGAGAGAGAGATGTGGGCTGCAGGCATTAACAAGGTTGTGCCAGAAACGCGGCGCTGAAACCATAGGCCGTCGGCACTCAATGGCTTTGGCGTTTTACGCTCCGATCATTTTAAGGCGAAACCCTTCAATGCCTCATACTGTTGTTAGCAGCCGTGTCGGCAGCCGTGTTGGCTAAAAAAGAAACTGCGTCGAGGCTGGGAATCGAACCAGGGCCTTTGGAATTTGACGCTAGCGCTCCGCCACGAAGGCTCAAGGTTCGAGCATAAATAAAGGAGCACCTAAAAATGCATGTTTTGCATAAATAAAATAAAAGGAATAAAAAATGAAAACAAGAAAAAAATAGAAAATATCATGAAAATAAAATGTAAAAATAAAAACAAAGATAAGAGAAGGAAAAATAAAAAATGAAATGAAGAAAAATAAAAAATCTCTGCCTCTCCCGTAACCGAGAGTAGAGTAAGCATGAAATGTTTTCGGGCATAACTGCCGCCGCGGTGGCTCAGTAGTTATGGTGCTCGGCTGCTGACCCGAAAGACGCGGGTTCGATCCCGGCCGCGGCGGTTGAATTTCTTTGGAGGAGAAATTCTAGAGGCCCGTGTACTGTGCGATGTCAGTGCACGTTAAAGAACCCCAAGTGGTCGAAATTTCCGGAGCCCTTCACTACGGCGTCCCTCATAGCCTGAGCAGCTTTGGGACTTAAAATCTTAATAAACCAAACCAAACTAGTGTAGATACCAACAGCAGAAAGATACTATAGATAAACCTTTACCCCCCACATCCTTTTGACATGCGTGCGGAAAAAGCAGCTGAAATCGGTAGCGGTCGTGCTTACAATCCTGTGCATGAAATGTGTTTAATGGGAACAAGAGCAAGCTCAGCGCAAGGATGCCGAACACGTACTGGTGATCGAAAACACGCGCTCCGTCGGGACAACCTTCAGTCTGCAGCTCGCCTATCCAGTTACTACTCCACTGAGTCAAATCAATAGATCTACATTCTGATGCATAAAATTATCATAGATGATATCGCACGTAAAAGGCGACAACAAACGACACGACAGCGCAGAAATCTGCTTAGAAGTGCCAGTTTCCAGTCCGAACACCACCTGGTCGACTACCCTCGGATGTCACGTTAACGAGTAACTGCGCACAAGATAACCGCAGTACTGTCTGGAAGAGGGAAAATGTGAGTAGTGACGCACATCACACACCCTCATACGCTAGCTGATGGAGCACAACAACGGCAGAAGCGAACATGTATACATGCGTTCTACGCGCGGCGCCGGCGCGACCCGCAGTCCCTCGGGCCGCGCGCGCCGACAGATGGCGACTGGTGTCGAGAGTAGGAGCGCGCCCGCAGCCTGCGTGCGAGGGTAAGAGCTAGTTGTTGTTGCTACTGAGAGAAGGATGAAAAAGAAAATGCACGGGCCTGCCTACTGGCTCGAGCCGAGCCACCACCGCTGCCACATGCAGATAGAAGAGAGGTGAAAGATCAGAGAAAAGAGACAACGAAAAGAAAGAAAAGACGCGCGTCGCAGCAACAACCGCGTACGTCGAAGCGGACGCTGGCTGAAAAAACAGAAGCGGCCTTAGCCGCGCTCGCTCCACCTCCTCCCGTAGCAGAGCTAAGCCACTGCCAATTTTATATACACCACAAACCACGCAGATGGCGATGCGCAATCGCTACTGCGCATCAGAGACGGTGAGAGAAAGGGAAACTGTCGGCGAGGCGATGGAGAGAGCGCGGCGGCGGCCCTGGCGCGCCAGCTGTGCGCCGTGTGACGTCATCCGCTCCTCGCGCATGCGTAGCTTGGCCTTTCCAAAGCTCCGCGCAATGGCTCGGCGACTAGCGTAGTGTTGCTTTCCCAACAAAACGTCTATTATTCCAGAGCTCTCCACTACGGGTTCCGTCTACCAAGATGTAAGAAAATTACTGCGCAATTTTCTTTCCCCAAAAACCAGTCTTTAAGGAAAAATGAGGAGGAAAAACTAGAAAAAAAAATAATTGGAGGCTTATCAAGGTTAAGCCCAGTGGATGCGAAGCATGTTATAGGCGTTCTTCATCGGTTTCCGTAGCACGCTGCAGCCTTCTTTTTGCATTCCTTTTATTAACGTCCTTAAGCGTTTGGAGGCATCTTGACCGCATACACGCCCGGCGCAAAGACGCTGGCGCGGTTGCGGGCACAGAGACTGACGCGACGGCGCGCGCCGCTTCATCCCTGGCGTGACGTCAAATATCACGTGATGCAGCGATGGTGGCGCCGCCGCCGCGTCGCGCGCGACGGCGCGAACCGAAGCGTGCAGGCCTCCGCCGGGCGACGTTCGACGGCGCGATATGAGGCCCCATCTGCAGCCGGTGTGACGTCATCACGTGACGTCACATCATGTGATCTCACTTCAAGGTCAATGGTGGCCACCGCCGGGAGGCGACCGACGGCGCGATATGAGGCCCCATCTGCAGCCGGTGTGACGTCATCACGTGACCCCACTTCAGGGTCAATGGTGGCCACCGCCGGGCATCGCGCGAAGGCCCGAAACCTGCGTTAATATGCTTCGCATAAAAAGTCAAGGGGAGTTGTGGGAGCTTATGGGTGGGGCCCTCATTCCAGGGCTCCACTGGCTTCAGCTGCCCTACGGACCTGTTGCACGAGGGCTTGTTGGTCCTCCGGGTGATCACTGGTTAGCAGCGCCTCCTACCACTCAAAAGATTTATTTTCCACCTGTAGTGTTTGGTTTGGCCTCACATCCACACGAAATGTGGAAGTTTCAAGTTTATTTTATTTCACAGTGGTTTTTGAGGAAAGGAAATGGTGTAGTATCTGTCTCACATATCTCCATGGACACCTGAACACACGGGAGGAAGGTGGGAGTGAAAGGAGAGGTATGGTGGCTAAGAGGTCTTATTTTATTTACATCATAGTTTGGGTAAGGTCTGGGCAAAAAGTGATCACAGATCACTTGAGGGACCCCCGGACCCCCCTTTACATGACATACAGCAGGAAATATCAGTACATCGGAACATCTGCCAAACACTATAGAAAACTTTTTACACACAAAATATTTTATACATCACCTGAAAAAATGCATTTAACATTACTGCTGCTTATGTAAAGGCGGCTTTAATTTCGCGTAAGCTGCTTTTTGAAATATCGACATTCATAGACTGTAATTGGTTTAATAAGTGTGGCATATTGTAAAGTAACATCTGATTCCCATAGCTGGTGCGGAAAAAAGGAATGAACCATTTTTCTGTATTGTGCAGGGTATAGGCCGGTACAGTTTTAGTGAGGCAAGTCAAGTCTAGAAATTCTCAATTATTGTATTCTAGAGATTTTTTGTATCTAGTTGCTAAGTAATATTGGTACAGGCTATAAAATAGTATAATCTGGTAGTGTGAAAATAAGTGATCGGCAGGGGCATGGTAGTCAACATTGGCAATGTAATGGACAGCTTTCTTTTGCAGGATGTAAATTTCATGCATATTTGTTTCTGTTCTAGTGCCCCACACCAAAAAAACAGTAGTTCAAATGAGACAAAATAATGGCGTTATATATATCTTGACTGAGACGGAAGGAAGTGCCGGAATTTAGCGAGAATACCAACACACTGTGACTAGATGAGCGACGACAGAATCAACTTCGGCGTTCCAGCTCATGTGATTGTGGAAAAGTATTCCTAGTGTTTTAATCATGTCTGAATTCTATTTTGGTGCTCCCAAGCTTTATGTCGAAGTTCTGAATAATTGCCGATTGCGTTGCATGAAAAAGTACGGCTTTAGTTTCTTCAGTATTTAAAAGTAGTACATTAATTTCACTCCAGGTTTTAATCTATTCATTGCGTCATTTATAAATGGAAGGAGAAGCTGAAATGAGGTGCCTTGAAAACATAAACTTGTATCATTGGTGTAAATGACATATTTTGGCTTATCATGTAACTATATTATTTATAGACAATATGAACAGGAGAGGCCCTAAAATGCTGCCTTGCGGCACACCGGTACAAACTGCCTATGATGATGACAGATGGGACCCTATTTGGACTTTCTTATAACAACGCTGAAGGCAAGACTTTATAAGCTTTAGGGGCTTTCCGCATATGCCTTATAATTCCAGTTTCTGCAGTAAAACACCATAATTGGCGCGGTCGAAAGCCTTTGAAAAGTCAACAAAAAACTCCGATACAGATTTCCAGATTTTCGATTGCATCCAGCATGATTTCTTCTTGTGTTAATAACGCCGCTTCAGTTTATTTCCCGTGGATAAAGCCATCTTTCGCACGCCTCTACGCTCTGCATATGTTTTTTTACGCTGTGATGGGCTCATTTGGTTGATTATACTGAGGCCGGCGCCAGGGCACACCGCAGAAATCGGTGCCTAAGAGCGGCGCTCTAAAAACAAGGCATAGGTCAAGGCCATCAAACGTTCTTTCGAGGCATGAAACAGACAACAGAGGAATGCGGCATTTTAGTGCAGTAGCGTTACGTTCTTTCGAGGCATGAAACGGAGAAATGCGGTATTTTAGCGCGATAGCGTTAAAGGCCCCGTAGCCTAGAAAATCCAATGTCAGCGTTGTGGGCGAAAAATCACGGCCACAGTTCTGGCAGGTGGTCCCCAGAGAGCAACCTAGGAGGTAGGTGGTCCACTTAGGTCACGTGACCTTGCGTCGTCGTCACACCCTGCCCACAGGATACCGCGCAAACTGCCCACCGAGGCGGTTGGCCGCTCGTGAAAAGCGACCTGCGCCGCACAAGGCCCACTGCTGGGAGAACCTGCCATCGCAGGGCAGTGATGCATCGCTGAACCTCTGCACTTCAGCAGGTGAGGCTTGAGGACTACCAGGGATCTACGAATGTAGAGAATGAGTTTCTGCACATATGGGAACTAACCCATTATGCTATCGTGTCATACCCTTGAGGCAGAGCTTAAAGGTCCCCTCCAATTTTTGTTCACTTTGGATGACACGAATAATTTTGCGACTCTGAGAGATTCAGAGAGATTCTTTTGCCTTACTGGGTATCGTAATTATCCAGCAAGATTTTTAATTTATATGTTTATGTATAAAGGAGAGCCGCTAGCACATCGGTTCGTACAGCTGTGAACATGGTGGTGAGAATATGAGTGGTGATGTTCCCCGATGTAGCAGCAATGTCACCAAGGCAACGGCCTTAGGCCCCACCTATTTAGCAACTTGTTTCAGACTTGCTTTCAGTACTGTGAACAGTGAACACAACAATAAAAATCAGCCGACAGGCCGAGAAGATAAAATAGAAGAACTCCCAGAGTCTGCCCTCTCCTGTCACCTGAAGGTGGCATTTCTTGCGCTTAAAGTGCTAGCAGGCAGAATATGAAGGAACTGGCGTTGAGTAAATTCCAAACGTATTTAAACACCCACATTTCCAGTGCTGACTGCTTTGCCTTGTATTTAACAAATTTCTGCACACATTCCTTTCAGCCGTCTTGGCGCAGATAAAAAGCAGCCGTTGGTGGCAAACAACTTTTCTTTACTATGAATGTCATCCACACCCCTCAGATGCTGCATACAAGAGGGGCCATTTCTCCATGAAGCAAACAAGCAAACAAAGAAACACAAGGAAAAGCCTTAAATATATACAACCAACCTGCAGTGTGCTACAGCAACGAAGCTAAATCACAGCAAAAGGCAATCACAGACAATCACGGACAACCACGGCAAAGACAAAGAAAAAATCTTGCAGTGCATAATTGTGAACTTAAAGTGAGAAAGCAAACTGCATTTTCTTGATTAGGGAAACAAGCTCTGTTTCCATGCCAAGATGTGACAATCCTTGCAGCTTCACTTAAGACAGCTGCTTGCTTTTGTTAGTGTTTTCTTCAAGGTCACTTTTGATGTGCTATTTCCCATGAACAAGACAGAAGAAAAGGTTGTTCTTGCTGTGCTAAATACTGAACAAACATTGACATATAACTGTTGACAAATCAAACGAAATCGCTACAGAGAAAGTAGGTCCCAGCAACGTACACGCCAACTTCCACTTGCTTTTGTGCCCCCACTAAAAACCAACATTGGAAGTAAAACTCTGAAAGCCCCTTTCCATATTCAGTTTTGTTCTGCATGCCCACCAATCATTTATGCCTGCTCAAGAAAAACAAAGTTTATAATACCATGCACAATAGAGAGTCTTATCATCGTCACACAGTAAATGTGGCAACTACAACTTGTGTGGCAAATGTGGCTAGGCAAGCATGGCTGTGGTAGCAACGGTAACACGTTACCGGGTTACCGTCTTGGCTACCCTGGCTTACGGCTTTGCCAAAACTCTCCGATGTCACTTCCTGAAAAACAGTTATAGTTTACCGAGCACAGAAGCACTGGCACAGCGAGGCAATCAGTGAAACTGTTTGGTCAAGCAGGTTTCTTGTCAGCCATGTGCTTCCTATTCACGTGGCGCGATTTGCTGCCCCGGTCCACAAACGTCATCTCACAAAATTCACACTTGTATGGCCTTTCACCCGTGTGAATATGCATGTGGCGCTTCACGTTGTCAAGGGATTTGAAGGCCTGGTCACACACAGTACACACATAGGGCCGCTCGTTGGTGTGCGAACGCTCATGCAACTGCAATGCAGTGGAGAAGCGGAAGGTACGCGGGCACATGCTACAGCTGTACGGCCTTTCGTCGGTGTGCGTGCGCAGATGCACCACCAAGGTGGTGCGCAAGCGATATGTACGGCCGCACACCTCGCACCTGTGTGGTTTTTCACCCGTGTGCAAGAGCCGATGGCGTGCCATGGCACTGCGGTGCGGGGTTGTAAATGGGCACAAGACACAAGCGTACTTGTGCTGCTTCTGCAGAAGGGTACCCCGTCGGCCGCTATACGAGTGCTCCTCGCCTCTTTTGCCAGTCTCTACAAACTGATCCGGAGAACTGTCGTCGATGGCTTGAGCACTGCCACTTCTGCTGGCCTCCACATACAGGTCTGATGAGACAGCGTCATCGACGAATTGCACCTCATCTGCAGGCACCTGGCGTGCCTGTGCAGAGACTTGAGGCCCCTCGTCAAAAATTGGTACCGTGGGCACTACTTCAACAACGTCGACGGTGTTGACGAAGTCGGCAAGGGAAGCCGCTTTCACGGGGTGGACACAGACATAAATGTCCCCGGAAGGACAGAGGCAGGCGCGGAGTGATGTTTCTGGAGGCTGCCGAGGAGCGGGATCAAGGACGAAAAATTCTCCGTGACGCTGCGCACCATGGCTGGCTTTTTCAACCTTAACTGCAATGAAAGTTAACACGTTAGCACAAAGTTAACTGTGTGCTGAGATAAAGCTCAGCAAGCGCGCCACGAATTGGTCAGTACTTGCGGACAGTACGTGAGGAGTGGGTGAAATAAACACGAGACATTGAAAAAGCAAAACTTTTTATAGTCTTCGTTAGCTAGTGCAATGTAAATAGTTGAACCTAGAAATTAAGAACTCCTACAGCACTGAAAATTTGACAAAATTGCAAGAACTTTGAATTAAAGGCAGCCGGGTTGCAACAACTGAATTGGGACCTCCTACTGTACTAATTTTTTATGCACTTTTGATTAATCTGTATTTCGTTTTAATAAACCTTAATAATAATAACTATAAAATGCACTGGTAGACGTGTCAATGCTAAGCCTTTTTTGCGACGAAAAAGGCGCATGTCGGGCTTTTCCTGCGACTGCCAAAATAAAGAAGAAATTGCGATTCCTCGCTATGACAGGTGTGCGGGAAAAGAAAAAAATGAAGCAGATGCTTTAAACTGGATTTAGACGGAACCGAAATGCCAGTTCAAATAAACCAGCAGTTCCAATTAACAAGATTCAACTGTACAAGCAATTACATTAGACAAAGGCAATGAGGTGCACTTTTACAAAAGGTATGAACTGAATGGTTTATAATCGCGCAGTGGCTATAATAAACATGAAAGCACAAGACAGACTTTTCAATAAACAATACATTTGCCCATTTATCCTAAAAAGTATAACATATTCATACCATAAAAGTATAAAGTAAAAGTATTCATAAACTATTTATACCCACCACTTAGCTCACACAACACATGCAACAGCAAGCTGATGATTCACAAATTAAGCACAGTAGCCAGAAAAATCTGAACAGGTTGACAGCATGCAGTAATTTTCAGCAATTTTGTGTTGAGTCCACAGAGACTTGTCATGCCATTCTACCGTTTATTAAGAAACACTCTTAGCTGCGAAAACCTGCAAGCAAACTAATGAAAAAGAATTTTAAACAATATTGCTGCAATTAAAGAACCTTCTTCATTTGAATAGCCAGACGCCCGAATACCAGCTCTCTCAAGAGTGCCATGAAGCCATTTGTCTCAAATATGTCCTCAACACGCAAGCAATTAATCCTTTCTCAAACACTCAAAGCAGCATGCATAAGCCTGGAATTCTGCCTCCAACAATAAAAGACATGTCTAATTGCACTCCTTGAATGCTGACCTTAAGTATTACAATTAATTTTAAAGTGCAGCTGCAGTTATAACTCGTAACAACATAGAACGATAATACCCAATGCCACACTAGCTCACACATTACAACAACCTCTTACAAAATAAAAGCTCATACTGTGTAACCGTAACTCAAATACAGGACTACATAAATTAAGCAAGCTCAAGGATTAGACAGTAGTCATAAAACCTACATATATAAACTAAACAATATAACAAATAACGATATAATGTGACAATATAAACTAAATTAAAGCTATGTATATAGTCTTATATTTGTTTGCAGGTTTTCAACAGACGAAGTTGCTACAAGAACTACCTGAAACTTTGCAGTAACCTAAAAACACGAAACAAATTGTATGCTTATCTTATAATAAGCTGCGATGTTTGTTCACTAGAAATGACAGGCAGTTATCATGGCAGTGAACACAATGTTGCAAGCTTTTTCAAATAATTCCTGCATATTAAACAGCCAAATGTCTTTACCTGTCACACCTAAAATTGAAGACAGAAAAATAAACAAAAATGGCAAAAATGGGACTAGCTTCTCAAACTAAACTGTATTAGCAGAAATTTCATAAATCCAAGAAAAAAGGCACTGGTTAACAACATTCACAGCAGGCAGAACAGTTTCAACTATTACTGCTGCCAAAAGCACACAAAAGTTCAAAATTGCAAGGAGGTACTAATTTTTGAATGACAATTAGATGCTATGTTATGAGAAAAAAACATTTGGATAACATTGGACACTGGATATTCGGATAACATGTCATCTTGCTGTGAAGAACGAACCTGAAATGAAAAAAAAAATAAAGAGACAGCAGTCAGTGAACGGTCACACAGTGCAGATTCCATTTTTTTTTTTTTACAATAAATGCCAATACTGGAACAAGGTGACTACATGAAAATGTAAGGGCAATGAGGACACAAGAAAAAAAAAAAAGAGGCAGAAAGCTAGTTACATAGCTGTGAAACACAGTGAAAAATCCAGATTCTGTCTTTAGACACTCGATACTTATTGGAGGAATGGCACAATACGAATAATGATCCTTTCACAAGTCGTACAAACAAACACAAACAAGTAAAACTCAAGCTGAAAAATTGGCCTTTCAAAAGCTCATTAGGTAGTAAAAGTCAGAAACAACAACAAGACTGCTACATCTATGATAAGTCTTCTGTGTTATTGACCTTTAGGATTTCAGAGCATGACAAGCGAAAAAGAAAAATTCATCAAAATATCAGACTTCATAGTTTAACGACTTTTACCTCTGACAGTTTTGCACAGTATTCCAGCAAGCACAATGGTACACAATAAATCAGCCATTTATAGATGAAATGACACACACAAAGAAACAACTCCCTGGTATTAGTTATTCAGCTTTCTTGATTTAGGCACTTGATGTCACCCAATCTGTCACGGTTTCCAAGCAAGTAAGAACAAAAATGGGCCTGTCCTTTGAGAACGAGTCTGGAAAAAAAAATTTTTAATTCTTTTTTCTGAACAGTGTGCAAAAAAATGTCTTCTTCCTGAAAGCATGCATGAGAGGGTAACTGTTAACACACAATGAGATATCGTTTCAATGCAAGACGGAATGCAAAAATTATTGAAGAACCATTAAGGCAATTGCCTGTTTTGCATTTAACGCCACACAAAAACAGTATATTACTTATCAATCAACAAGGCCCATGAGTAGTTACCAGCAAGGCCCAAGATAGGTGGTGCACTCATGCCCTAGCACACACTATCTTTTTGGCAAACAGTTATTTAGCTAATTCCAATAATATGAATAATGTCTAAAAAAAAATACCACGTAGCTTTACATTGGCAAAACATGTTGCATGCCTTTGGTAAAAATAAGTATTGCAACATTTCACAAAAACCAAATCACGGATACACGCCATATCTTGTGTGACGGACACTTTTCCATATCCTATTCAGCACTTGCACGTGTCTCCCCAGTCTGTCCTTGTCTTGGCATGCTTGCTGCTTTCCTTATAATGAAAAACCAAGAGGCATAGAGGCAACCACCTGATGGTTCAATAGTCGTATTAAAGCATTGTACTCATTCAGGATCTAGGTTAAAGGGTCAGTCTACTGAATTTTATCGACCATATTTTCTTTGCGGCAACCGATAGCTATTTACTCAAATTACCGTTTAGCCAGCTGTGGTGCCAAGAAGTGCGGTAGAACATTTTAAAATAGAATTTATTAATGTGGGAACACATCTTTATGAGATGGTAGTCTCATCTGGCAACCATCTGGATTTCCGCCGCGCGGCGACAAACATGGCGGCGCCCTTCGAAGTCGGACCTCTCGCTTCGGACTGAATTCTCGTTGTTGCTGCCTTTTTCAGTGCGTTCACTGGCCATAAATGGGGCGCCTGTCTTTCGCTTCGTCTCATCTCGCCTATAAGAAAACATATGAGATAAATTTGCTTTATTTTAATAATTAGAGTGACGATTCTGCCGCTCCAAGACTTAAGTGGAGAGTCGGTTTGTTTACAGCAATGGTTCCTGTCCTGACGACCAGATGGCGCCACTATAGGCTGAGTTTATTTTTGCGTCTCTGCTAGCATACGCTGAACTAAAAGTGGGAATGTGCCTGCATTTTGCGTACGTGTAACTATAAATATTCATGTGATTTACAGAAAAAGCGAGCGGTACGCCTTCTACAGTTTACTAGAACAAAACCTGCGTTTCTCTGACATTGGGGCATACAAATGGTACGTAGTATATTCACTTATGCTTCTACAAAAAAAGACTACCACTTTCTTGAACAAAATGAACGTTTGGGGTCGCCACCATGCTTTTTTATACGACTTTTAACGCCGAAATAAAATATAAATTCCTGCCAAAACCGGGCGCAGACCCCTCGTTATTGATGTTATAGGGTGCCAACTACCAGAATATTCCATTATTTATACACTCATCTCGGTGAGTAGACTGACCCTTTAAAGTATCGCAAATTTCTGCCCCGTCAGGTCAGGTGACACAGGGGGAAAATAGTGTTCATGAAATTAGGTAAGAAGTGCTGATCTGGCTCCCACAGCCACTGGGAAGCAATATCCTTGAAAGTAAGGTAGGAAAAGGCTGATGTGCTACGTGAAGAGCAAGTTGCCTGAACAGAGGCGTGTAACCAAGTGCACATCAAAGCAAACTTATGAATGCCGGCAAATGTGTTCAAACAAAGAATGATGCATCTTCAAGCTGATAGCTTTAGGTGCGGTCACTGCAGAGATGAGCTGAAGTTGCAGTATGCCTGGGATGTTAAAGGACACCGCTTCACAAACATCCTCCAGCAAGAATTTATTTGATGCACTTTGTAGAAGCTGAGTTATCGTCAGCCAAAATTTGAATTTCAGTGTCTTTGCGCCTTTCCCTCTGCTCTCGTCACTTTTTGCGTGCTGGAAGGTTGGCGCTCCTAACCTAACCAATAGCTATCTCTGGTGTGAGAGAGGAGGGTGCGAGCATGAAAAAGTTGCCAGAAAAGGGCTCGCCAACTTTCGCGCGTGATTGTACGTTCTCTGCTGCATGTAGAAGTGTTATTATTTGGCTCAGGTGTTCATGACAACACAATGCAGTGACTGAACAAGTTGATATGCTCTCCTCGGAAGGTGTTTCAAAGCACCTTTATAAAGCCCAGCAAATGAAACAAGCACCAAAGAAGTGTAAATAGTTCGGAATTAGAAATGAGTCCCAATTTTTGCAGGAATCGTTCTAGGTCAAGGATGATATATGAAGGACAAGTTTATTTTTCAACTGCTGATTATGCCTTTAGTCACCAATCTTTTCTTGTATTCCTTATGTGTGTGTTTCCATCACGCTACAATGGTGATATATGGAGCAATTTTGCACTAGGGCAACAAAACATTTTGTCTAGAATGTGTGCTAGAGATAGGACCACAGTCAGCTTTTGTTTATTTCACCACGCTGGTACTAGAGCCACAATTAGCTAATTAGCACAGTATGAAATATGCAGCAACGCAAATTCTTTGTGAGGATATTGGCCATTAACATACAATTGTTAAGCTAAGACTTAGCTCTTTCAAACAGGCAAAACCAAGCCTAGGAAAACTGCAGCTGTTTAAGGCTGAAATTCACAAACAATTCCATCCTGTCACCTGAGATAATAATAATAATAATAATTTGTTTATTTCCATCAGTGATGGGGGAGACTGCGGATAAAAGCCGCTTGACAACAAGCGACTTGACTGAAGCCCGCAGCCTCCCTACAAAGGAGGCAGCGATAGAACAAAAAAAAAAGCACAATATTCATAGAAAGCACAATATTCAAAATTAATGCACGCACACTTGATAGTCACAAGAGGTAAATAACAAAAGGCAAGATAACACTTTTAGTTGTTATTGTAAGCAAGGATTGTTAATGAAATGTTTGTGTAGGGTTTGTACAGAAATTGTATGCAAATCTATACCTGATTTGTGGAATGAATTTAAAAGTGTTGGCAGTGTGTATGACACTTTTTGCCTGGAATAATTTGCCCGTGCAGTGACCACCTTCCACGGTTCTGTGTAATGGGTGGTGTAGGAATGTGTGTTTTTATCGAGATCTGATAATTCATGAAAAAACTTGAGATTTTCTTTCACCTCCCGTTTGAAAGCCAGACTTTACTTAGAGTTATAAAGATTAAACGCGCGTATTATGTTTGCTTTCCAAAAATAGCTCTGAAGTATGGGAATGATACGGTACATTAAAAAGTGCTCGAACAATTTTTTTTTTTTGCAGTATATGTATTCTTTAAAGATTTGTATGTGTCGTGGTACCCCATACCAATGCACAATAATACAAAGAAGAAAAAAAGAGAGTATTGTAAATAAGAAGCTTTATATTGAAAGGTAATATAGCTCTGTGTCGCGCCGTCATACCAACAACACGAGATAGCTTCCCTGAAACAGATTCAATGTGCGTATCCCAAAGCATATTCTGTGTGAAGATAACTCCAAGTATTTTAGCACTACTTGGATGAACACAATTTTCAAGGATTTTGTAGCGAAAGCTACACTAGGCTAGCAGAAGCGCATTTTGAGGTGCCTGCTAAAGGTCACTACTGCACATGCGCCGTTACCGTGGCAACCAGGGTGACGCAGCTGCTGCATAGCGCATGCGCACAGTCGCACCCTGCAGCTGGGATATAAGCTGCAAGCGATGCGCTCGCTCCTCAGACGTTCACCATGGACGAAAGAGAGCGGCCGTGCTTGTCACGGCAGCAGTACAGGCTGCGTGAAATTGAGTTTTCCGATCCAGAAGTTGTTGTATGGTACAAGGCCGGCCGCCAGCGTAAAAACGAGGCGAGAAAGGCTAAGCGGGCGGCCGAGACGCCCGAAGAATGAGAGGAACGTCTTGCAAAGAGACGCCGCCAAGCTGCTGAACGACAGCGACAGCGTGTTGCCACCAAAATTTCAGTTGACAAAACTACTTTCGCTACGTATATCCTGGCCTACCTCAGCAAAGCCACTGCCATTTTTCCCACATTAAAGGAACTGTTTTAGTAATTACAACTACAACAATAGTCACGATATAAATTACAGAGCAGTAATGGCAGCGAAGCATTGGAAGTGGTGAGAGAATTTATCTACTTAGGACAGGTAGTGACCGCAAATCCGGATCACAACAGCTAGACAACTAGGAGCATAAGGCATCTTGCAGGTACTATCAGGTCATGAGTGGCAGTTTACCAGTATCCCCAAGAGAAAAGTACATAATCGAGCCCAGATATATCGAACCCGAATATTTTGAATTATTGAATATATAGAATGCACAGATTATCCCTTTGAAAATTCTGTGTAAAAGTATAGGAAAATTGCGCAATATACTGAACTCTAATTTATCTCCTCATTTGACATATCGAACAGCGCGCCACGTAACTGCAAGCGACGCTTCTGATGGTGCTTTTCCACCATTTTTCATACGCAGGGGCAGGTCAGCTGCGTGGCCTTCCCATCTATTACTAGTTTTTATATATCAAACTATGGATATATCGAACTATTTTGCGATCCCCTTAGAGTTCGATATATCCAGGCTCAGCTGTACTACAGCTGTATCTCGCCAGTGCTCACTTATAGGGAAGAAATGTAGAGGCAAATGAAAAGGGTTGCGATTAAACACAGCGAGATGCAGTGGGGAAAATGGTAGGAGCAATGTTAAGAGAAAGGAAGAGAGCAGAGTGGGTCAGGGAACAATTGGTAGTTAATGACATCCAGTCGAAATCATGAAGAGATGGGAATGGGCAGGGCATATGATGTGAAGGCAAGATAACCGATGGTAATTAAGTCTCATGAACTAAATTCCAAAAGAAGGCAAGCAAAGCAGGTAGCGTCAGAGTAGGTGAGCGGATGAAATTAGGAAGTTTGAAGGAATAAGGTGGCTGCAGTTGGCACAGGACATGGCCAATTGAAGGGATATGGGAGAAGCCTTTGTACTGACGTAATTAGGGTGATGATGACGAAATTCTAGTGATCATACTCTCAACATCATAACGAGTTCCTGAGTTCTTATTAGGGAGTGAGGCGACAAAAAAAGAACAAAAATGATAAAAACCCATTAAAAGTATACTCAACATGCAAGAAATGTTTCCTGAGGACTGCACTGATTCTCACTTCTTAAAAGCAAAAGTACAAAATTCTAAATTCTACAAAATTCTTTTGTATTACAAATCTATGCCACCTTAGGAGATTCCCCTAAACACACTGGACTACATTGTTCCTGCTTCAATTTGCTGATCAATTTTGCCTTGCCTTTCCATCTACCTGCTAGCCTTCTTGGCTGGCTCATTTGGCTCAGCTGGTAGATCGATTGTCCCCGACAAGCACAGTCCCAGATTCCAACCATGAACCACAACGAATATTTCTTCAGCTGCTAAGTTCCTTTGAAAGTTGTGCAGCTCTCCTTTGTAGCCGAATAGCTGCGCTTGAATGGATGCTAATGACTAATTACTCCCTTATTACAAATTTTGCTCCACCTTGGGGGACTGCCCAAAACACACTTGGGCTACAGCTCCACACAACTCAGGAATCAAGGGGCAACTGCCCACCAGAGGAGGCCTTTCAGCCAATGGTGTAAACCGCTTTCCACTAATCTGATTAATCCCTGTAATGCCAGTAAGACTCCCTTATTACAAATTTTGCTCCACCTTGGGGGACTGCCCAAAACACACTTGGGCTACAGCTCCACACAACTCAGGAATCAAGGGGCAACTGCCCACCAGAGGAGGCCTTTCAGCCAATGGTGTAAACTGCTTTCCACTAATCTGATTAATCCATGTAAAGCCAGTAAGACTCCCTTATTACAAATTTTGCTCCACCTTGGGGGACTGCCCAAAACACACTGGGCTACAGCTCCACACAACTCAGGAATCAAGGGGCAACTGCCCACCAGAGGAGGCCTTTCAGCCAATGGTGTAAACCGCTTTCCACTAATCTGATTAATCCCTGTAAAGCCAGTAAGACTCCCTTATTACAAATTTTGCTCCACCTTGGGGGACTGCCCAAAACACACTGGGCTACAGCTCCACACAACTCAGGAATCAAGGGGCAACTGCCCACCAGAGGAGGCCTTTCAGTTAATGGTGTAAACCGCTTTCCACTAATCTGATTAATCCCTGTAAAGCCAGTAAGACTCCCTTATTACAAATTTTGCTCCACCTTGGGGGACTGCCCAAAACACACTGGGCTACAGCTCCACACAACTCAGGAATCAAGGGGCAACTGCCCACCAGAGGAGGCCTTTCAGCCAATGGTGTAAACAGCTTTCCACTAGTCTGATTAATCCCTGTAATGCCCGTAAGACTCCCTTATTACCAATTTTGCTCCACCTTGGGGGACTGCCCAAAACACACTGGGCTACAGCTCCACACAACTCAGGAATCAAGGGGCAACTGCCCACCAGAGGAGGCCTTTCAGCCAATGGTGTAAACAGCTTTCCACTAGTCTGATTAATCCCTGTAATGCCCGTAAGACTCCCTTATTACAAATTTTGCTCCACCTTGGGGGACTGCCCAAAACACACTGGGCTACAGCTCCACACAACTCAGGAATCAAGGGGCAACTGCCCACCAGAGGAGGCCTTTCAGCCAATGGTGTAAACCGCTTTCCACTAGTCTGATTAATCCCTGTAATGCCCGTAAGACTCCCTTATTACAAATTTTGCTCCACCTTGGGGGACTGCCCAAAACACACTGGGCTACAGCTCCACACAACTCAGGAATCAAGGGGCAACTGCCCACCAGAGGAGGCCTTTCAGCCAATGGTGTAAACCGCTTTCCACTAATCTGATTAATCCCGGTAATGCCAGTAAGACTCCCTTATTACAAATTTTGCTCCACCTTGGGGGACTGCCCAAAACACACTGGGCTACAGCTCCACACAACTCAGGAATCAAGGGGCAACTGCCCACCAGAGGAGGCCTTTCAGCCAATGGTGTAAACCGCTTTCCACTAATCTGATTAATCCCTGTAATGCCAGTAAGACAGCGGATTAACTACGGATTAGCCGCGACGTCATTGGCTGGCGAGCCTCCTTTTTGAGGTCTTTGTTGCTTCGTTCTTGAGCTGTATCCGACTGTACATTGAAAAGCAAGCATTCTAGAAGTAGAACCAAAAGCCACTTTCCTCTTTTTTCGGAAATGTGTCATTTTAGAAGTTTAGTTTAGTTTATGGGTTCCGGCTGCCCCCGCGGCTGCTGTCCGAAAGGGACGAGTCCTTCCCACCCTTGGGCGGCAACGGCAAGCAACAGCAGAAGCAGACGCAAGGGCAGCAACAGCAAAAGAAGAAGAGCGGCGGCGTTAAGGTGAGCTGGGGAGACGGCCCTCCCAAATCACTCTTTGCTCCGCACTCGAACACAAACAACACACAAACCGCACGCGAAAACAGCTAGCGGAGGAAAATAAGACACTTAAACGTGAACTTGAGCAGCTTAAGAAGCAGCTAAGCGAGGTTATCAGAGAACTACGTGAATTGAGGACAGGCTATGCACCGCCTAGGACTCAGACCCCACCGCCTAGGGCGATGGAGACGGGGCAACAACACCACGAGGGAGGGACCTCCAACGATGAGCTTAAAACCTTCATGATGAACATGCAGAGGCAGATGCAAGAGCAGATGCAGCAGTTAAAAAGCGAAATGCAGCAGGGACAACAAAAGTATGCCCTGTTAGAACAGAATGTCAGGACGCACATCAAGAGCCAAAACACACAGAGAATAACCAATGATGCTAGAGACAGACTACTTAACGAACGCAGTTTCGGCACAGAAACCCCCAACGCAAACAATGGTAACCCATCATGGCAGAACGCCTCCAACAATTAGAGATGTGGCAGTGGAACTGCAGGGGGTACAGGCAAAAACAAGGCCTCCTGCAGCAATTCATCTATGCCAGAGGAACCCCACCAGACGTAATTATGCTACAGGAAACAAACTGCACCCCTACGCTTAGGGGCTACACGTGTCAGGAAAATGGCCGTACGGCAACTCTCATTAGCAAACAAGTAGTAGCCATAGCACATAACGAAATAGAGGACACCCGGATCGAACACGTGATCACGGAGATAATCCCCAAAAAGAAAGCACGATCTAAAAGCACTTATATTATAAACCTATACAGCCCGCCCAGACAGAAAGATGGGGACTTTATTAGGCTCTTTACGGAGGCGAAAAAGTTAGCGGGGAACAACACCCTAGTAATAGCAGGTGATTTCAACGCCAAGAGCCCGAGGTGGGGCTACAATAAAGACGACAAGAAGGGACGTGGCATTTGCGCTGCAGCAGAACAGGCAGAGTGCGAATTGCTAACCCACGAACACCACCCAACTAGACAGGGGAACAGCGTCAGTCCAGACACGTGCCCTGACTTAACCTTCGTAAGGGGCGCCAGACAAGCAGAATGGGAGAACCTGCTCGAGAACCTTGGAAGCGACCACCACATAATAAGGATCAGCACAACCGCAAACAATATCAAGCGGAAAATAGGCAAGGTCCGCCTAACGGACTGGGACGCCTTCAGAGCACACTGCAAGCAGATCAAGGGCGACATTGTATCTGCGGAGGAGTGGAGCCAGCAACTCAGACAGATCCAAGAACTCTATACTAAAGAGGTGGATAGAACCGAACAAACTCCGGAGGTGGACAAGCGGCTCCTCAAGCTATGGGAGGCGAGACGCGGGCTCACCAAGCATTGGAAAAGACAGAAGTTCAATAGGAAGCTAAAGATTAAAATAGCCGAAATAACTAAATAAGCGGAGGAGTATGCAACGCAGCTGGCTAGGCAAGGATGGCAGCAATTCAGCAACGCGCTGAACAGCACCCTCAACACGGCCAGGACGTGGCAGATCCTCAAGTCCCTCATGGACCCGAGCAAGAACAAATCAGAAAGCGGCAAATCGATCCAGAGGCTGGTGCACCAGTACACGGGCACGGACGAACAGCTACTCGAGGAAGTCCGGGTCAAATGCTACGGCAGAGACCAGGTCGAAAGCTACCAAGAAGAGTACCAGGGCGAAGAGAATCCAACCATGGATCGGCCCATAACGAGAGAGGAAGTCGTCGAGGCGATCAGGTCGGCAACAAAAAACACAGCAGCGGGGGCGGACAGAATCAAGAACTCGCTCATAAGAAACCTCAGCGATGGAGCCATAGATCAGCTCACAGCCTACTTCAACAAGCTCTGGCAAGAAGGAACAGTGCCGGCCGAGTGGAAACACGCGGTAGTGGTAATGATCCCGAAGCCAGGCAAGAAACTCCAGGTCGAGAACCTCAGGCCGATCTCCCTTACGTCACGTCGTGCCTGGGCAAGATGTACGAGAAAGTAATCACAAAAAGGATCCAGTCGCCGCCGGCCGGGATCGAACCCGTGTCTTTCGGATCAGCAGCCGAGCACCATAACCACTGAGCCACCGCGGCCGCTGTCATTTTACAAGAGCGACATTTACGCACTTCCCTTTTTACATGATGTCTTGCTAACACCTCACTCCGCCGGCTTGAACTACGCTTCAACCGCACTTCACGATTCCTTAAAAAAATATTTTAGAAACCCACAGCGTTGAAATAAGCGCATCTAGCTGCCAGAAAACATTAGCGCTGTAAATAAGCTAGCAGGAAACGCAATGAAAATTCTGCAGTTCAAAGCCAAGTATCGAAGTTTCGCAAACTAAACTTCCGAGAGGGTAGTCCGCGGCTTTTCGCTAGTGCTCCGCGCGAGACATTTTTCGGATTGCTAAACTCACGTGTACCCCACGCCAGCGATGTTGTGTTGTCGGTCCGAGGGCCGTGACATGCACTGCGCTAACTTCAAAAACGCCCAGTGGGAAACACGTCAACCGCTAGCATACAAGCAGGTGCACTTATACAATCAAATTCTACCACAAAACAAAATTTTCCAAAGCAAAAGCCGCGCGTCCCCTCACAGCGTTTACACGGCACCACAAGGCAGAAAAGTAAATAAAAATACAATAAAATTAAGATAATGATGATGATGTTCCTTTTTACACATGTGTGGCTATTACACATTATTCACGTGACTTTTTACAACAGACAAACTATGTTATAACAAATACGTTAGAAAACACTTTCGTTATTACTTATTAAATAAAAATTTCCCAAATAACGACTCTACATTCTTGTAACCTTCTTTGCCCGAGTCCTCCGAGTGCACCTACAAATCTTTACATGTGCGTACGTGTGTTGCGATCAACGTTGGTTGCGATGCATAACAGCCAATTTTCTAGTGCTCCATGATGCTGTTTATTAATTTTAACCCTCCTTTGGTTGTTTGTTTTGGTTTCCCCAGGTTTTACTAGTTTTACTGATAGGCATTTCAACCAGGCATTTACCACTGCCAACCTGAGCCGCGCCAAGCCAAGCCCATCCAAATCAGAAACCGCATTCGTTTGAAAATGGCCGCCACCTCTGACAGCATGCCTGACAGCGTGGAAGTGAACGAAACCAGCGGCGACGGCATGTCAGCTTCACCCGCGGTCGTACACGCGGTTGACGAAGTCTGCAAGATCGAGGCGACCGTGGTAACCGGCTTGGAGCACGTTGCGCGCGAAGAGTGCGCCCAGAAGCTGGGCGTCACGCCGGAGACTGCGCGTGGACGCATATTCTTCGAACTGCCTGTCGAACGGGTAACGGAGGTAACGTCGTGGACTGCATCCTGGCTCGCTTTAATTAACTGCGCTCTGTGAAATGCAGATGGTATGCCGTGTTGTGCTGGAACAACGCGACATTTTTTGTTTTTGAGGTAGTGCGAAGACAGCTTCGCGGTTGTTTTACGTCGGGTTCCTTTGCGAAACCAATATGGGTTCCATGCATGGTGCGTACTCTTCGCCCATGCTGCATTGAAAGAACGAATAGGCGCTGCATTGCCTTCTCATCTTGATTGTATGAAACATGCATCATTGCCGCCAAACGCATGTAATCTAATGCAGCTGTTCCATTGGAACGAGACGCGTCCGAGAAACGCGTTCTTGAGACGCTGTTCACCAGCTCGCCGGCACTGCCTGGTAGCACGAATTCGTCTTGACCGAGGTCTTTTTTTTTTTTTTTAGGCTCATTTTGAAGAGAGTAACAGTCATTTTCTTTTTTCTTTGATTCTGTGAGAGAGTAAAAGTTTTCATTGATATTTAGAACGGCGCTAGCATTTAGTACGGCACGTTGATATTTGTTGCACGCTTAGGTACATGAGTGACAAATTCCGTTGCCTTGTTTCAACAGCCAGTTCATGAAATTTCTCACACGTACTCGCAAAAGAACAAGAATACAGTCCTAACAGGTCGTTTGTATCTGGACGTTCTAGTTTCCGGTATTTTTTTTGTGTCTCTTTAGCGGGCGCTTATTTACATAGTTTGCGGTGGCTCAGTGGTTATGGTGCTCGGCTGCTGACCCGAAAGACGCGGGTTCGATCCCGGCCGCGGCAGTTGAATTTCTTTAGAGGCCCGTTTACTGTGCGATGTCAGGGCACGTTTAAGAACCCCAGGTGGTCGAAATTTCCGGAGCCCTCCACTACGGCGTCTCTCATTGCCTTAGTCGCTTTGGGACGTTAAACCCCATAAACCAAACCAAACCGTTTTTTTCGCGGAGCTTTTCAGCTTTACCTTGGTTTCAAATTTGATACGTGTGTGTGATGATTCTTAGTGTCTCCCAGTGCTCTGCCGAGATTGGTCTTGAGGGTGATACAAATGAAAAATGAACAAATTTATCTTTATAATGCGCTCTCTTCCTTTCAAGGTTATTTGATTACCTTTCCTGTTAAGAAAACTAGGTGTTTGTTGCTGTTAGAAAAAAACAAACTAGAAAGTTGTTTTCTATTGGCCTTTTATTAGGAGGTGCTATTACTCAGAGGTACGTGCACAGTAATTGAAATTACAAGCTGTAGTACATTCGTAGTTATATACACAGGCTTTTATCAGGCAAACTACACCGCCCTTTTTGTTTTACTGCTTGCAACTGGGAAAGCTTCACAGCACGTAAGTACAAGATTCTACGAGTGCTGCACAGGAAGGAAGAGGTCACTTAGTGCCAACTTTTTCAGAAGCTGATGCACGCATTTTTTAAAGCGTTGTAGCATTTTTTTGTTATCTGTTTTGATCGTTAACATGTCACACTTGTAATTTTAGACTGCTGAAGAAGACATTCCAAAAATTGTTTTGCTCAGAAAACTAGTGCAATTGTTACTTATTTGCTTTGACTGGGTCTTGCCTTGCTTGAAACCAGAGAGAACTAGAGAGCTAAACTCAGAATATGTTGGACTGCTTGGCCACAGAACTTGCACTACAAATGGCCCTGCTTGGAGGCGTCGAACTGTTGACTTGCATCACAAGAACTTGACATCATGTACAGTCCAGTTAAGGGACAACAGAGCTCCAGGGGCTTTAGCAATTGACTTTGGCTGTAACTCTGCTTAAGTTGTTTGTGTTGCATCATGTGGTGCAAAGCTGCCAATTGGAAGAATTTCATGCTTTTATGGGGACAGTTTCTGCACGTGGGCCGCCGTGGTGGCTCAGTGGTTATGGTGCTCGGCTGCTGACCCGAAAGACGCGGGTTCGATCCCGGCCGCGGCGGTTGAATTTCTTTGGAGGAGAAATTCTAGAGGCCTGTGTACTGTGCGATGTCAGTGTACGTTAAAGAACCCCAGGTGGTCGAAATTTCCGGAGCCCTTCACTACGGCGTCTCTCATAGCCTTAGTCGCTTTGGGACGTTAAACCCCATAAACCAAACCAAACCAAACCAGTTTCTGCACGTGGACGCCATGTGATAGACATTTTTCGTGATTGAGTGAAAGTGAATGATTTGCAGGCTTACCACTTCATCCATTTTATTTGTGGCAGGTGCGGTGCCTGCAAGGTGTGGACAACCTTTTCGTAGTGATTGAGACTTTCGACAAGCTGGATGTGCCTCCGACCAAGGCGGAGATGGAGACAGCGCTGGTCCCGCTAGTTGGACGCATGCGCTGGGAAACAGCACTTGAAGTCTGGAGACGCATGCGGCCGGAAGCAGGTTTCGAGCTTGCCGACTTCTTCCGCAAACAACAGGATGGACCAGGCAGTGCGGCTGGAGACCAGGTGATGAGAAGCAGTTGTGATTTTTGGAGGGGTATTCAAGGCTCATTATCGCATAGAGTTTCTTACTATTACCTAGAGGGAAAGCTGGCGGCGCTGTACTTCAGCCACCATGGACGCTCAAAGCATCATGGGGCGGTGAGCTGCTTGTTGCGGAACAGTCGTAGTTTTTCGGGAACACAGAGTGTCATAATTAAGACTTTTCATTCCGAAAACGCTGTTCGTGTGTGCGCAGACGACTTTCGCGCGAACGCAGTGTGCAAAAGCCATAGTAGTGAAAACGCGACGACACATGACGCCAATGAAAGGTTTCACTTTTCCAAAATGCCATTAAAAAACCTCCTAAAGTATCTAAGCAACAACATTTTTTTTTAAAACATATTTACTTTTAAAATCGTGCCAGTTAATTAAGAAATATTAGTTTTTGTAGTGTTCATTACTTGGCCAATAGGAAAGCTAGCCAGCTCTTATTTTGGGCAAACTTTGCATTTACATTCTTTTCTGCTCGTTTGTTGCAATTTAAAGACATGATATTGAATGTTAGGACATTCGTAGTTATCGAAAAGCTTTATTTTTCGATTATTTTTTGGCCAAAAGTTGTAGTTCTGCAGTCGGTAGCTCACCGCCCCGTGATGCTTTGAGCGCCCATGGTGGCTGAAGTGGTCACGAGGGGCCTCCATGCAAACTCCCATAGACGGGTTGTCAGCTTTCCCTCTAGGTAATAGTAAGAAACTCTATGCATTATCGTGCTTCTTTGAATTGTTTGTTTTTGTTCATGGTTGCTGTGGCGCTTCTGAGACTATGCTCCTTTTTTTTGTTGGGCAAACTACTGTAAAGAGTATTCTTGACAGTGTCATTAGGCTTAAGCTCCAGGCCTGATAAGGGTCGTCCTTAGGCGTTAGCCTTAGCTTATTTCATGCTCAACTAAAGTTGGGTCGCAGGTTAGTCTGAAAGGAGCGCAGATCATCAAGCTCGTCATTCATAAGAAAGAGGAAAACAAAATAAAGACACGGCATGACAGTGCATGATTCACTCAACATAGCAGATTAAGAAGTCTGTGGGGATAGGGTGGCCGCAGCTGGCAAAGGACAGGGCTAGTTGGAGAGATATGGGAGAGGCCTTGTCCTGCAGTGGGCACAGTCAGGCTGATGATGATGACACAGCCGGCATCTGTGTCTTCCAGTACGCCACCACCAATGCTGAGAGGAGTCTCTGGCACGGAGCATGCTGTTAATAGTGTGATTTCGAAATGCATATTTTCGTATACGGCCTAAGAATCAAGCAGCGAATGCCACTCAGAAGAGGCCCTCCAACCAGTGGTGTTGGCCTGTTGCTATGATATATGGGCAGCCAGTTAGCAAGTGCATGGTGACTGATTGCGGCGTCGTCACAATAGGTCGACACCATTGGTTGGCGGACCTCTTGAGAACGAAGAGGCCTTTGCCATTTAGTTCTTGGGTTGTGTCCGACTTGTACAGTTAAGTCCACTTATAACAATACTGGTTATAACAATATATCGGATATAACAATGGTCAGTCATGACACCATCAGCTTTGCCACGTGTTCTATAGTAAAATAAACTGCTTATAGCAATGCTGTCCAGGCACATTACTGATTATAACAATTAAATCTGGTAATTGAGTGTCAGCCATTATAGGAAAAAAAATAAGGAAATGCTACAACCACACCAGCAAAACCATGCTTACAACACAAAAGCGCGCACTTGGGGGGCTGACCAATAAACTAAGCTGGCGCAGCAACGCCACGAAAGCAAAAGAGGCAGGCGCCATCGCGTCAGGAGAGCTGCTGCATTGCTGCATTGGCTACGCGCGCCACGCGTACCCCCAATCAGTCGGTGCAGTGCGCGCGCATGCAGCCAGCACAGTTTTTCTCTTGTCAGCTGTCACTGCACCCTTAGTTCCTCATGCTTCTTGAATTTCCCATAAGAATCACTTCCGGAAAGACGGCTTGATTCCTGTGACGTGGAGGTGCGCGAAGCTCCCGGTGGCGCAGTGATGGCGGTGCTTTGGTCATCAGTAACATTTTTCCGGTTCCCTGAAGTTCGAATTAACGATCTTTTACAGGCATTAGAACAGTCAAACCCCTCCGGGTATTTACTGTCAATAAATGCGGTGAAGTTTGTCATCTTTTCTTTTTTTCGGCACAACCCTGTTATAACAATTATTGGATATAACAATGGTATTTCCATGGCACTTGAATATTGTTATAAGTGGGCTTGACTGTATAGAATTTGTAATGATGCCCTTTTGTATTCTCCTGACAGCAGAGAGAGAATCGAAAGTAATTGCAACTTGAACAAAGGATTTGTCGGGACACAACATGCAGGGTGTTGCACTCATAATGAGCCTATGGTTTTCAAAGCAGAAAGAAGCAGGCAAGGAGGAGGGGGAGGAGGAGAAGAAAAAGGGCCCCAAGTTCCGGGTTACGTGCCACCGGTCGGGCACCGAGCACAAGTTCACGTCTATGGAGGCAGCTGCCGTGTTTGGGGGTGCCGTGAACGACACCTTTGGCTGGGGCGTGGACATGCGCAACTTTGACCTGGAGGTGGTGCTGCACGTGGACCCCGGCTGCGTGTACGTCTGCCTGGCGCTGACGCCAACCAGTCTGCACCACCGCCACCTGGAGCACTTTGGCCCCACCAGCCTGCGCTGCACCATTGCCTACAACATGCTCATGTGAGCAAACCACTCACAAGTACGGGGGGGGGGGATTAGTTTTGCAGTGGTAGCTCTCAATGGCATAAAACCCCCTGATTTTAAATAATGGCCTAAGCCTCCATGTACTGAAGGAGTGTGAAGAGGAAATGGTGGAGGGTCAGAAGAGGGTAGGACAGCTGTTACACCATGCTATGTGCGCAATGTTGCTACCTTTTACTGATATTCGGCTACTGACATAGCTGTTTTCACTGGTTTCTTTGCAAAACGTCAGCTTTTTTTTGTGCTGAGGTTATGCCTGGACTGCTAAAAGTTGTACAAGACTTGATGTAGCAGCATCATGTGTTGCCGTCTGCAGTAAAACTTCGACAATTCGAAATGGGTTCATTCCAAATTGCCTTTTTGTAGAACATATGATGTGCGAATATAAGTGGGCTTAAAAGTGCCTAACAAAGAAAGCAAAGGTGTCAGAAATTTTGGGAACATAGAACTTTGAAGTACGTTGGGTTCTGTAATCCTTGATGTGCTGTCATGCAGGTGGTGATGAACCCAACGGTAACCTTTGCTAATTGTTGAGTTCCACCAGAGAACCAAGCATCTGAACTGGTGTGTTTAAAATTGTGGTCACAGATGAGGGACTGTGGACGTGATGAGTCTGTCCGCACTCTTGTTCTAGCAGTATCAAATGAGTCGTTAAATCTGAATGTCAACTGTGACATCATCCCATGCTGTGGTGATCTGTGTGTAGCTTAATGTTCCGCACTTGATTTTACTTTTACAAAACGTCTTTCATATTGACTACACCTTTTTGGTCGGTGCCTCTTTATTTTTAACTTGATTTTACTTTGCTTCTTCCATTGCTGGATAATTGGAATATTCCTTTTGGTACAATGCATTTTGAACTAACGAGGTTTTACTGTACAAATCGAGAATTTATTAACGTTCATTGTATCAGCTTCTGTGACACTTATTTTGGGATTGTATGGCATGCTTATAGGGGGGAGCCATATAGTGGGCATGGCATTTTTGTTTGAGAAAAATTTTGATGGGAAGATCTTTGGCCAGAACTCCTGAAAATGTGGCATGTTATCCGGTCGAGGCACACAGGAATGCACCTGTGGATGCTTTAAGAACACAACTGTAATTTGTTGTGTAGAGCACGGTGGAACTGCTGGAAGAGCCGTATGTTTTTACTTGATTAAAGCAGGGAGACGGACCAATTGTTTCTTGTACCAAGATGGGTACTGAATGAGAGCCAATGTTGCCTGCATATGTAGTTTTAAGTGTTCCATGTGCTGTTTACTATAGGTTATGCGATCTGAAGCCTGGTGACATTGTCTGCGATCCCATGGTTGGCGGCGGTTCCATTCCACTAGAGGTGTGTGTGTCTCTCTTTTACTTGATCTCTTAGATAATTGCAGGGGTCAAACTGTTGTGCCATTAGCATCATAAGAATTTCTTGGTGCCATCATTCACCGTAGTCAACAAACAGCGCCTTAAAAAGTGCCATCCTGCACCCAGCAGGAAACAAAGCTTCGGCCTAGTTTTGGTTTTGGCTTTTTGCTTTGGTTGGTTGAAGCTGTTTTTTGGTTGTCGCACAGCTGCACAGTACTAATGGATGCATAGCAGTATTCTGTAGCCGGTGGCAAGGAGGAATCTTCTTGGCCAGCAACAGCTGCCATTGCATAAAGAAACATGCCAGAAATTGTGAAAAAAGGTGGGAATAGGTGCTATTTTTTTCACTTTAATCAGTGCAGCTTGCCTAACATTGCTGCACACAACTACGCATTTTTTTTTTTGCAAAAATTACCATCCGAAATTGAGGAGTCACGCAGCCAACCTATTTGCAGAATCTAAGTAGTTAAGGCCGAACCGCGGTGGCCGTGAGTAGCATGCACACTGTGCTGATGCTTGTTCCCTGCGAAATGCATGGAGCTCTATGCACAGAAAACAAAAAAAAATATTCATAGGTTCCGCTTACAAAAATTGCAGCTGCACGTTGTTTACCCGGTTCGCTCGTGCTGGCGTTCCCTTTCCCTGTCGAGCGGCACTTGTACCTTGTCCCAAAAAGGGTCTATAATTGTCAACGATGTCGTGGTTAAAAAAATAATGTACATCTATGCACAGTGCTGCATAGTTATTATAAACGGCTATGATCATGAAGTGTTAGCATTTAGCGGCTCATAAACTGCGAGGTGGCTCTTGAATTGCCTTGGTTTCAACTTGTTCAAAATTGTTCTTTAGCTGAGTGACCGTATACATTCTCTTCATTGCATATTTGTATACGTGTTATATCTGTCTGGCCTCTTTTTTTGTAGTAGCTGATGGCATCTTCTCAGTGTTACATTTTAAAGGCCCAGTGATACTAACACGCTGTATACTTCGCTAAAACAGCACATGTAGGGATAAACATTTACTGTTTAATTAAGGAGGGAGGAGAGTTGTGTAACTGTTGTTTAACTTTTGCAGAAAGCTTTTAAAAGTTTTGCTATAGGGAACTTGCTAAAATGAATGCCATTGGTTTGCTGTGAGATCAGGAAATGCAATAAGGGTAAAAATATCATCCTACCTTTTATTAATATTGAGCTATAAGGCTTCGAAGTTGTATTTTCAGTAACAGGAACACTAAGTTTTCTTTCCATTTTTGAAGCGGCAACTTCAAAACCTTATAACTCAGCTTCTGTGAAAGGCAGAATGATAATTCTGCCCTTACTATATTCCTTGATATTGCGAGAAACCAATGCCATGCACTTTAGCAGGTTTCATGCAGCAAAATTTCTTGAAAGCGTGGCAGAAAACTTACATAACATATTACATAAGTGCACAAGGACTGGTTTCACATGAAATTAAATGACATATTTGGAGTCAGCATGTACAAGTACATGCCCCCTGAAAATATCGTAAATGTAACTTAATAAAAATATTTTTCCCAGTGGTCGAAATTTCCGGAGCCCTTCACTACGGCGTCCCTCATAGCCTGAGTTGCTTCGGGACGTTACACCCCAATAAACCAAACCAACCAACCAACCAAACCATTTTTTCCAAAAACTCTGTTCCCCGCCTGAAAAAGAATTTCAAGCGCGTCGCGTCGTGTCAAAAGCTTTTCTTTGACGCACATTGATCAACAGTTGCTCAATTTCAGAGCAGGGGTTGGGTTGTCCATCATGGGAAGACACCCAACATTTGTTTCGTGCGCATGTGCATACGCAGGGTTGTGTGAACTGGCCCCAGACGGCTTTCGTGTGCGGAGACAACCATCCTCTGGCTGTGCAGCGCACGCACGACAACCACTGTGCACTCAACGAGAAGCGCGCTCAAGCAACCCCAAATGCCAAGTGAGCTGCCCTTGCAGGGACTGCTGGGTTTCAAACTGTTTCCGAGCGTGAAGGGTGCCTCATGATGGTAAAGGGAAGGTTTCAAAGAGCAAGTTTAAGGGGGCACACTGGTCTTGAAAAGAAAATTTTATTAATTTAGTCATAGTTGTGTAATTTTCAGGGAACATGTATTTTTGTGCGCTGATTCTAGATATGTCATTTAATTTCATGCAGAACAATTCCTTGAGCACTTATGCACTTTTTATGCAAGTATTTTGTGGAGAGTTTTGAAGAAAATTTGCTGCAGAAAACTCGCTGAAATGTATGCCATTGGGTTCTTTTGACACCAAGGAATACAATAAGGGTAAAATTATCATCCTGGCTCTCATAGAACTTGAGTAATAGGGTACTGAAGCTGCCACTTCAGAAACAGGAATACACACTTTCCTTCTCATTTCTGAAGCGACAACTTCAAAACTCTATAACTTAAGTTCTATGATAAGCAGGAAGACAATTTCACTCTTATTGTATTCCTTGGTGTCAAGAGAACCCAATGGCATACATTTCAGTGAGTTTCCCACAGCAAATGTTCTTCAAAACTCTCCGCAAAATACTAGCCTAAATAGTGCATAAGTGCTCAAGGAATTGTTTTACATGAAATTAAATGACATATTTAGAATCAGCACACAAAAATACATATTCCCTGAAGATATCGTAACTGTGACTCCATTAATAAAAATTTTTTTTTTCAAGACCAGTGTCCCCCCTTAATGAAGTTGAAGTGAAATGTTTCTTTGGGGGAGTTTGCATTGCATTACCATGAGATACAGGGGTGGAGTCTTGTTTTGGTACTATCGTGTGGGATGCACGTACACACTGATCACTTCTCTCTATTCTCATCAGTTTCTTGCCTTTCCTGTATTAAGACAGAAACTTCCTATCAAAGATAACGTTATGCCTACACATACTCTTGGGGACAAGACATGCCTGCATCATCTTCACCTCTCCGTGTTCCTAGTCGCCTGTTTTATCAGATTGCTCGTATCGTGGGCTACGCCTTCCGCTGACAGCCTTTGCTGCTGTGTTGAAACTGGTGTTATGATTGTCTGTCGGTGTTCCCTCAGGGGTGAGCTGTGCCTTGATGTGTGCCAGTGGAATGCGTGTGCCCTGCCACTGAGGACGGCCTCTGTTGACGTCTTCATAACTGACCTGGTGAGCATCTCTTTGGTCTCCAAAATCTCTGTTATCGAGTCTACACTGAGGCTGTCGGGAGTCAGGACTGTGTATTTATTACTCACCCTGCAGTGACATCAGTGCTTTTCCGAATGCACCGAACTGTGCCAAAGAGCAAACTTTGCTGCGTTCTGCCACATTTGGACTGAGAGATTCAGATTGTGCTGCAATGGTGTAGTTAAACTGTGCCATGCTCAAACTGTAGTGTATGATGTTTGTTAAGGTCTGTTGCTTATTCAACATTTTTTTACCAATTGGCGTGCTAGGAGTTGAGCCAAAATTAGTGAACACTGTAAACTGTACCTGGACTTGACTTTTCTGTTCCTTCACATCTTTACCCACACTTTGGACATCATTGAGCCATCTAAACATTTTGAGTGAGGACATAACGTTGATGACTGAAATATCTGAAAAGGATGTCCTTGAAATGTCCCCTAAATACTTGGCTCTTTTGCAAGCCGAAAGGTATTCTAAGTGTGCCACAGGTGTGTTCGGTAATATGTCTTCTGTGTGTTTATTTGAC
Organism: Amblyomma mixtum; assembly: GCF_055824585.1. Classification (NCBI taxonomy): domain Eukaryota; kingdom Metazoa; phylum Arthropoda; class Arachnida; order Ixodida; family Ixodidae; genus Amblyomma; species Amblyomma mixtum. The sequence goes on along the minus strand of NC_143018.1, from coordinate 28,200,984 downwards.
ATTCTATTCTACTGCAACACACTGACCTGTGCCAAGATTAAAATCTCATGCTTTTAAGCTGAAAGGCCTTGCGCTAGAGCTGCAGGAAATAGTAGTAATTTTCTGCTCTAAAGATGTTTCAGCATGCATTCATTCCATTTTCTCTCGTCACATAATAAGCTGCAGAATATTAATTTCAATAGCGGGAAGAGGTTTGGGACCATCATTGGCACTGAATGATGGTTAGTAGTTGGGCTAGTTGGTGCAGAGAACAGTGAGAAAACTTTGTGAGGCTGCTGTCAAAAATATACACATCCCAAGCAGTTTGCGTCAGAGCACCCTGGTGGGGCTCATTTCAGAATCCCTGCAAGTTCCAAAGCTTCAAAAGGGTGGTGGTTAAAGTTCCTTTCACATTCTGTATTTAGTACCTAGAGCTCGCTGGCGATGCAAAGCAAGCCACTTAGCTTTACTAAGAAACAAGCCCAGTGGGCAGTATATCTTTTACAAAAGCTGTGCAAGCATTTCTCGTGTTCTGAGCCAGTGTGCTGTTTTGTCACCATGTTCTAGAATCTGTGCCTGAGGTTTGCATAGCAGCTTCAGGATGCAGTCTGGACAAATGCAGAAGCTACTGCCCCCCACCAAAATAAAATATGCCTTGAGCAATCACATCGTGAGCTCTCTTCATGTCTTTATTCAACTAGCAAGGTGGATCTTAATTAATACCTTACATGAAATCCAGGTGGATCATAAACATCCTTGTACCTGTAATCTTTTATGAAGCAACTTCACATAAAATGAAAAAGTATTAAATTATAGCCTCCACTGTGACTGCCTGTAGCTCTCTCTTGTTATGCCATGTTATGTGGCGGTGAACACACTCACTGTGGCAGTGATTTGCTGAGATCTAATCCCTGTGCGTTGTGGCCCATTGGTAGGCCGCCCTTAAATTCTTCTCGGGGTGAATTTTTTCAGCAGTGTTACATACATCTTTACCTGCTGCTGCTGCTGCAAAAAAAATCAGCATAGCTGCGAAGAGCCCAAGCAGTAGATTCTTACTGAGGACAAAAATTGTATGGAGTGTCTGTCTAAAACTCGTCTATTTAAATGTCATATTATTCTATCCTCTGGTGTGTTCTTGTTCCGTGCCTTTGTCCGGGCTGCCCACTTGCACGTCGTCCCTGTGTGTCGTACAGCCCTTTGGCAAGCGGATGGGGTCTCGGCCGGACAACCGGCTCCTCTACCCGCGGCTCCTGAACGAGCTCGCTCGAGTGGCTCGACTGCGCACTGGCCGGGCCGTGCTCCTCACTCAGGACAAGAAGAGTCTCTCCCTGGTGAGTGTGGCTTGGTCTGCAACAGGGTGGGGTAATCCCAGCGGCTCTCAGAAGGTGCCAAGGAACACCATGTGCATTGGCATACATCCCTTCCTACCTGAGATGCACGCAAAAAAAAGAGTGTACGGACACGCGGTCTCTCAGAAAGATGGCCAAGTTTAATTAGTAATGACTGTTCATACAGTTAAGCAGTTTGCTGTGAGCAGTGTGTGAACTCTCAATATGAATTGATATAAGGAAGGAGGGGTGGGGGGGGGGGGGGGGGGGGGGGGAGTGGAGGAGGATTGACATGTGCTTAGATTTAGGTGCTTGAGGAAACCAGAAGGCCCAGTTTGTGAACCTAAAAGTGAGTGATTTCATTTAGATATATTTTTCGGAAATGATGTTCCCATATTCTGTTCAGTAATGTCGCGTGACAACGCAATGGAAGAGATGCATTTTCCCATCTCATTATACAGAGGTGCCCCCACTGCGGTGGCTCAGTTGTTACAGCGCTCGGCTGCTGACCCAAAAGACGTGGGTTCGATCCCGGCTGCGGCAGCCAAATTTCAATAGAGCCGAAATTCCAGAGGCCTGTGTACTGTGTAATGTCGGTGCATGTTAAAGAACCCCAGGGGGTCGGAATTATCCGGAGCCCTTCACTACGGCGTCCCTCATAGCCTGAGCCGCTTTGGGATGTTAAGCCAAAATAAACCAAACCAAACCTATATAGAGGTGCCCTGTTGCTAACAGCAGACCTACTTTGTCCAAGAACAACATGCTGTTGCAAAGTACACACTGTCCAGACTTCATCAGTGGATATGGAGTTGCTACTGCAGAAGACATCAGCCTACATGGGCACAGAATAAATCTGCACCGAGTTAATTTGTTAATTGCAAGCGGATGCATGTGTTCCTGCACTATGTTTAGAATGTGTGGCATTTGGATGGCAGTGTTCTGTACTCATTTCCTCTTTGCATGTTTTTTGTACAGTAAAACATTGTTACGGTATACCTTGCGGGACCGCAGAAAAACTGTGCGCAAAACGGCAGTACACTGAAATAGCTTGAAGGACAGCTAATTGCCATTAGCTATGTCAATGCAATAGCATGAGAACCTCGTTTCGAGCTGTCGTGCATGGCCACACCTACCATTCAAGTAGAAAGGGGGATTTCTCTCTACACTTTGTCACCTGTCAGCCGTGGCAGGTGGAAAGAGCCATGTGCCAAGATGTCACTTTCCACCTTGCAAATGGCAAAGTGTGACATTGGCAGCGGGGATATGGAGCTCTTATTCTATCGCGTAATATTTCCACTTACCTGATAAGAGGACGAGGATTGGACGACGGAAGGCTCCTGCAGAGGTTTTTCATTCACTTTGCACAAAAGAGATATGTTATTTTTGTCTGCTGCCGAGGAGGCCTTGCGGCTACTAGTGCGGTCTCAAAGACTGCACCAACTAACAGTGTGTGGACTGTGGAACAGGAAAGAGCCTTGTTCCACACTACATACACTGCTGTTAGTAGAAGGTCCCTCTGACACGCAGATTTCATCCCACAGTAGATGTTCTGTATAATGCTGTGCTTTACTGTGTAATGTCACTGCACGTTAAAGAATCCCAGGTGGTCGAAATTTCCGGAGCCCTCCACTACGGCGTCTCTCATAGCCTTAGTCACTTTGGGAAGTTAAACCCCATAAACCAGCCAAAGCGACTAATGTTGTGCTTTTCCTCGATGGCCACCACCCGGAGCTACTCGAGACATGGTGGGGAGTGATGTCACTCAGGAAGCATTGCACATGGGACGCGTGTAATCAGTGCTGACGTCAGTATAGTGACAATGGAATTAGACAGTGTCAAACCACAGCCGTGCTGTGACGCCAGCCAGCTAGCAACCTGGAAGCGGCGGCTCCAACTAGCCTGAATGCCTGAACTGCGGAGAAGCTGATTCACATGGCAATAAATGGTAACTATGTTCGAAGCGAAGCTACTGCTTAAGTGAGTACGCCTTAACGACGTTTTGCTGTATGTTGTACCTTCTAGTGCTACGGATGGCTCTGGATAATTCATATTTGAAGAGGACCGTAATATCTTTGGCACCGTGGGTTGCTTGATAAATAAACAAATAAATAAAGTTGGTTGGAATGCTTTGAATTTCGAAATAAGGGAGCCTTTTTAATATGCTTGACGTTGCCCACTCCAAAGTGTCAGTTCGAATTAAGCAATCAAATTAATGAGAGTGCGCTGAATGTCTCTGTTCTGATCTCACTCTGTCCACGACTCTTTTCATGCATGTGCAGGCTGTCGGCCGCGTTGGTCGGCTGTGGCGACAGGGGCGAGTGCACGGTGTCAACGTGGGTGGCTTGTCAGCAGCCATCTACGTCCTGAGGCGCACGGACGTCAAACTCTGAGCCCGTTGAGATCTCAAGTCGGACATTAAAGGCTGCAGTTTGTGACGAATGGCAGCGGAGTTTACTTTGACTGGCTACAAGTGACTGCCAGATGTGTGCATGTGCATTTCCTAGGCAGTGGAGAGAGTCTAGGGACGACCATTGACGTTTGGTTCCCACTGTTCAGCACTTCTTACAGCAAGCGAACAGTGGGCGGACGAGCTGCCTGGAGTTTGTTGGTTAGTGTCAAGAGGACAGCTGTAAATGCTGACCTTTGTTGCACAATAAAGATTTGTGCATTTGCTTTTGTTGCCTCTTTCTTTAGAGAAGCTCTGCACCACTCACTGAAGTTCAGGGTCATTGTAGGTTCTTTTAAAGGTGCACTGAAGAGGATTCTGAACTTGTCTTTTTGCCGCGGGAACTCGATCTACACGTTCCTAGCATTCTTAGAAACTGCAACTTATTGTCCTGTATGGCCGATTTCCCTAATTAAATCGAATTATCGTCCGGCTCCCGCCCTTTTTTTTTAATTCTGCCTCGTACGATGGGCGGAGTCGACCAACGCGTGAAGTTCCTTTCAGCCAGCTTCGTGGAGGCTTTGCTTTCGCTTTATTTTGTTTTTTAGATTTCCATGAATAAATAGTTTCATTCGCAGATAATATGGCCGCAAAATAAGCCTGCAGAAATAAAAATACGCGCGGACTATTTGCTACTACGGACTACTACGTATTACTCTGCCGATGGCAGAGCGGCAAGCCGCCACAGGACTGGGTGAAAGGCACTCCACGCGTTGGTCGACTCCGCCCACCGTACGAGGCAGAATTAAAAAAGGGCGGGAGCCGGCCGTTAATTCGATTTAATTTGGGAAATCGGCCATACAGGGCAATAAGTCGCAGTTTCTAAGAATGCTAGGAACGTGTAGATTGAGTTCCCGCGGCAAAAAGACAAGTTCACATTCCTCTTCAGTGCACCTTTAATACCTTTACTGAGCAGGATTTTGTGTTGGGCTTGTGTCATAATGATTTATTCTGCTAAATACATCTGTGCCATCATTCTCAGCACTGAGGAAGAAAAGGCTAGGAGAGGCCCTGACTGTCTGAGCTGCATGACAAAATATGTGCCGGAAGTCACGTGTTCTTGCACGGATTCTTCGGCTGATTGCACGGTGAGTCCAGGCTAGGGGCAGACACGGACCCTTACTTCTGGGCTCATGTACTCTTCGTAATGCAACTTTTGTGCTTTGTAGTGACTGCTTTTCTTGGTGACTTTTTTGCCGACAAAGCCACGAAGACAAAGATGCGACTCATTCAGACAGTGAAATTTATTGAACAATTTTTCACAGGGCATCTGGGGAGAACCACAACAGTTGCAACGTTTCTGAATGTGGTGAAACTTTTTCTTCAGAACAAACAAAAAAACAAATATACGTTGCAGAGCCAGAATTACCAGAAAAAAGAGAGCACACATGAAAACTGATGCGGCACAAGGCATCAAAACACGATGCAAGTACTCCATAATGATGCCAGCAGTATGTAAAGATCTGAGGCTGTTTTAGTTTGGCAAGCACAAAAGTTTTGGTAGGAAGGTGGCTCTGCCATTACAATGAAGCTGCATTGAGCTTGGCACATTAAGCATGCCCATATGCCGAGCATGCCTTGGGGAGGTGGGAAAGAGGTCACAGCAAACAGCTTTGCACAGGGGATGGGGCAATTTCCCAAACCTGCCCTCTCTCAGAGTTCATCAGTGGTATAGACTGTAATGTCTATGTTTATGGATTGAATAAAAATGCCTAGTCAGCAAAACTTCATTACACTGTACTCTTTGCCAGAACAATCCATGTGTTTCACCATCATCATCAAGCTAACTATATCCACTGCAGGACTTCCTACCACCCTGTGCTGCCTTCTCTTGGAATGCATCCAGCTGCCCTTAAGGAACAGCCCCGCCGCGGTGGCTCAGTGGTTACGGCGCTCAGCTGCTGACCCGAAAGACGCAGGTTCGATTCCGGCCGCGGCGGCTGAATTTCGATGAAGGCGAAATTCTAGAGGCCCGTGTGCTGTGCAATGCCAGTGCACATTAAAGAACCCCAGGTGGTCGAAATTTCTGGAGCCCTTCACTAAGGCGTCTCTCATAGCCTCAGTCGCTTTGGGACGTTAAACCCCAATAAACCAAACCAAACCTTAAGGAACGATCGGTTATCTCGCCTTAGGATTACACGTCATTGCCATACGATGTTTATTTTTAATGATGCAAGGGCAGCTTTGGTCAGTAAGCACCATGGAACAAGGTATTTTCGTCTACTCAAGGTGGAGTCTGCAACAGATTGCCCAAGCATTTGACCCCTGATAAGACAAGCACCGGGCTTGGGAGAGCCTGCACCCATTGTATTACTTGTATGTACTCGGCGGCAATGGGGATCATACACCGCACCTCATGCGTGCGAGGCAGAAGCTCGAACCATTTTGCCACTGCTCTAGTCATTTCCATTTCTTCTTGATTTCAACTAGTGTATTATTCGCTCGCGTTTCTTTCCTGATCCATTCCGCTCTCTCCCAGTCTCTTTAAGTTGGACCACTAATTTTCGTTTCCACAGCTCAGTGCACTGTCCTCAACTTAACTTCAGACACACGTTAACACATGGATGCAATTCATTCATACAGATTATATGCAGCAGTTATAGATTTCGCAGCCTACCTTATAAACATCAATCCATACTATTTTATTGTATGAGATAAGTTTTGCGAGTTGTAACTAGTGCGATACTAACGCTAGTTAAGGAACTTCGGATGGTCGAAAGTAATCCAGAGACTCGCTGCCTAGGTACAGCTTTGGTCCATTAACCTACATGTGCCGTACCGTACCATACCATACTGTGCATTTTTACTGAGCTTGAGTGGGGTTCAAATGAGACATTGAAGGTGGCTTTAAAGGGGCAGTCAGAAATTCCTTGACATTCTGTACCATTCCTACAGCCAGTGGCTGGAGCAATATATCACTCTACTGGCATTTGTTTCCTCTAGAAGTCTGCTAATAACTTGTACTGACCAGTGTTACTGCATGTGACGTCAGTACCCGGCTGGAAGCACAAGCAGCAAAAACTGGCAGTGGTGTTCGCTTGTAGAATCTTTTTGCCATGCTGTTGCCTTTTACAAGTGATACTGCAGCAGCGTATATAAACGTTTTGTTGCTCTATGTGCAGGGCCTTTAGCACGGTGAAGTTTAGAAAAAAAAAGGGACACACAACGCATCAGTTTAGTGCTACCATTGGAACTGAAACCTATTGTTGACCAAATCTTTTTAGGGGAATCCCCCAAGGTGGAGAGGAATCACCCCAAGGTGGCTGCGCTCGGGTGGACGTCAATGAGTAATTACTCCCTTATTACAAATCTACTCCACCTTCGGGGATTCCCCTAAAAACATTTGGTCAACACTGTTCCCACATCGAGTTATTGATCAATTCGCTCTCGGCCCACTATAAGCTTGCCGTCCCGGTTAGCTCAATTGGTAGAGCGACTGCTCCGGTGTAGCGGTGGTCCCGGGTTCGAACCCCGGACCAGGACGAATTTTTCTTTAACTGCGAAGTTTCTGAGAAAGCTGTATAGCTTTCCTTTGTAGCTGTATGGCTGCGCTCGGGTGGACGTCAATGAGTAATTACTCCCTTATTATGAAACCTATTTTCTTTTCTTCTCTATTCTTTTTGTGCGCCATGAATTTTTGACATGCCACTAACTAGTCAAACCCTGTCTCTCGTTATTCGTAATCGAGTGCTTAATTGCTGGTTGAGAAAGAATTTCGAGTTCGCCAGGTTAGCCGCCTTAGTGTAAGCATGGAGGCACATCTTTTTTTCTCTCTTCCCTAAGCTGCACTGACTGGCACAGTCCACAGGGTCCAGATGATGTTTGCACGCTCGGTCATTAACCCTTTCCACCTTCAAACTTAGTGTACTTGCCTCTTGGGGATTTTTTACACAGTCCACAGGGTCCAGCTGATGTTTGCACGCTCGGTCATTAACCCTTTCCACCTTCAAACTTAGTGTACTTGCCTCTTGGGGATTTTTTATGCTTTGTCACGACTAGCAGAGAGCAAACTTTTGAATCAGGTATCTGGTTGTAACATTTGTGCAGCTTCCCCACTGAGTTGACTCAATGCAAACTTCTTACTTTTAATCGATAATACATTGATTAATTTAACTACTAGTACTAGAGTTAGATTTTCAGATGCCAAAGCAACACCCTGTAGTAAGACAGCTGTAGTGGAGAACAGATAACAAGCTTTGCACTTTTAAATTCCACATGTGGAGCACATCAACAATAAATTCCACCATTGTGGTTCACATTATGTTACAGATGCAAATGCATGTGCTGAAAGACATTGAGCAAAGCTAAGGTGTGGGTGACTAAGAGGTTGATAGGAGGAAAGGCCAGAAAAAAAAAGCTGCTCACCTAAGTCCATTTAGGGGATTCACAAATAGCCCACATGTAAACCAAGGCCAAACATATTCATAATTTTAAAAACTTACTGGCAAATGGCACCACAAGTGCTTGTGTTGCCATTATTTCAGCGACTACAGTGAGTCGCATTTCTGCACAAAGAATGAATGGTGCCAGTGTACGCAGCTACGAGGTAGAACGGGGCTAACCAGCAGTTGCATGGCCCTGTTGTATTTTCTTACATTTACGCAGTTTGTAAGAACACATTAAGGGATCTAAGACTGTACATTGCATGGGAATATTACATTCCATGTCGGGAAGAGAGCTTTGAGATAGTTTCAAACAATATCTGCAACTTACTATGTCACCTTCAAGCAGACGCACAGTAGTAGCCCTAGATGACAGGAAAGTGCAGTTCAGTTCATATAGTTAGGTTTCTGTCCCCTAAATAGCTTCATATTATGTACATATCACAAAAAATTTGCACAAGCGTCCTAGAGGCGGCGTTCTGCGTCTTGCACCAGGCATCGGCATTCTTCATGCGGCTTGCCAGAAACAGCAGCCACAGCATCGAGAAGTGAGTCAGTGGTGGACAGGAGACGCAGTGCTTGCATCGACTCGTCATCCACAGATGAGTTTAACACACACTCCACTGCGCGATTGAGAAGCGATCGGTTCCTGTTCAGGGCACACAGTAGAGGGTACGTTTTCAATGCAGGAGAGTACTCGAAGTCTAGAGATAGAAACACAAAGTTGTCTTCTAGAGCCGACGCCAACGAAAGGAGGGCTTTCTTGCTAAGATTGTACGCCCTGAACTTCAGACGGTGCAAGGTCCGGTTTGTACACAGCAACTGGTGGAGTGCCTTGACGTCCTGGTCTGTGTGGAGGTACTGATGAAATTCGGCTTCACGCACAGTCTTGTTGCGAGCAAGGCCACAGATGGTCTCTGTCACAACATTGTACGAGTGGTCAACTGTTTCTATGGTAAGTTTTTTCAGAGAATTTGTCGCCTCTAGAAGGGAGACAAAGGCTTTGGCGCACTCTGAGGGTACAGTTCCGGGGCAACTGATGACCAGTTCCGTGAGGGAAGTACAGCTCACTCGTGCTGCAGAAAACCACTTTACAACACCGCCCGGATTGGTTTCCGCTGTCCAGGCAACACTAAGATGAGAGCAGCTTTGGTCATCTTGCGGCATACATGCAGCCCACTCCTCAAGGCCACGTGTGTTCCATGTCACTTCGAGACGTGAGCACACATTTGCTGTGAGAGGCAGAGTTGGTGCCCATTCTTCTGTAACTTCCATGTTCCCTAGACATACGCGCTCAACTGTGTTGTTTAGCGCGAGAGATTCCACGAAGCTCGACACTGCACCCTCAGTCAGTCTGCAGTCGGAGACATCGAGGCGCTTCAGAGAGGAGTTCTTTCGTAGAGCTTTAGCTAATGCACGCGCTCCGAGGTCGCCGAACGTATTCATGGAAAGGCCGAGCTCTTGAAGTGTGCTGTTCTTCTGAAGGACATCTGCAATGACCATTGCACAGCTGTTCTTCAAGCTCGCATTGATGATCTTCAAGCGCTTGAGCCTGGTATTTATGCACAGTGCTTGAAGACCGTCCCACAGTGTAGAATGCAACTCATCATGCGAGTGAAAAAGTGACAGCTCTTCCAAAGTGCTGTTGTGTTCAAGGGAGGCGAGAATGATGCCAACAACGTCTGCCCTCATCCAGTCCAGAGACAGTTTTTGTAGTGTCTTGTTACGCTTCAAGGCTGCTGCGAGAAGGAGAGCGTTCGAAGTAGTGAACATCTCGGTACCTCCAATATCAAGCTCACTCAAGCACGAAGAACTGGCAACAGCACGGAACATCTTCGATGCAGTTCTCCTTGACATCCCGTTCCAGATGGCCAAGTGACGCATCGTACCTTTCCTAATAGTGCTTTCAATTCCTTGCAAGGTCACATTAGCAGCCATGATCTGTTGGATATTCAATGACTTCAGGTTAACGGACAGCCTGGCTAGCGTAGAAGCCAAAACACTGGGTCCCTGCATTCCACTCCAAGCACCGCATACATTATCAGGATCTATTCGGATGTCCTCTAAACTTTTGTTTGCTCGCAACGCCTTGCAAAGCAAGACTGGAAAAGAGCTGAACAAAATTGCTGAGTCAGCCAGGTCAAGGCGCTTGATACAGTGGTGACATTTGAGCAGCCAGTAGGCTAATATGGCACTGTCTAGATAGGTGGCCTCAGAGTTCTCACAATCCACATAATCATCTGAAAAAGAGCTCAGTGTGAATGCACCAGGAGCGTGTTCGATGACTTGCATTGAAGCCGTGCACAGAACTTTGTTCAAATCGGGCAAATGCCAGGCTATCCAGCACTTTGTAAGATTGACAGCGTTTCCGCAAGGTGCATTGAGGTCGGCGCCATGGTCCTGGAATGTGGACAACAGGGCCTTGACTTTGGCAGCAATCCGACTGGGGTCCAGGGAAGGGATTTCACTTTCAACACCGCCAAGATCACTATGTGCCAACTTCATGGTGTAGTTTCTCTGGAATGAAAAGAACCAGTGTTGCTTTAGCCATTTAACTGTTGTCATCGAAACTGAGGCTTCTAAACTGCATCACACTGTAAAGGGCCAATATCAAAGTATTGCTAGTACTTGGCCGTGCTAATATTCACATTAAGTGCCTTTGTTACAGCGAGACAGCTGGGGTGAAAAGTGGCGGCAACAGCCTTTCTTGCTTATTAATTTAATATGCCAAAATGTGCATCTGTTGTGTTAAGTGATGGAAACAGCGCTTCCTTCACCGGGGCATGATATGACTACACAAGCGCTGAACAAACAACTGAGGTTTATTGTCAGGCAAAGAGGGAATTTACAGGTCACACAAAACAAACAAAAGTGCAAACGCCATTTACCGCGCTAAAGTTTCCCTTTATGCCTTTTATCAGCTGATTAGCCCTATTGGTGCATTTTTGTTTCTGTTTTGTGTGACCTATAAATTCCCTCTGACAATAAACCGCAGTTCTTAGTTCAGCGCCTGTCCAGTCACATCCCGGTCTTAGCGCTATTTCCTTCACTAAACTTCATGCACCAACGAGCCCGCCAAAAAAGCCCTCACTGTTCCTACTGCCGAAGGTAGAATGCTACCGTACTAGATTTGTCCGCTCCATGTACGCTGTTTCGCGCGGCGATTGTCAGTCGGCACGTCTCTTAAACGAAGTGACGGCCCATTAAAACTTGTTAACAGACGCGGGTAACGAACGGTTTGCAAGCCTGCACTACCTCGCCCGGAAGACAGTCGCTAAGTGTAAAGCAAGGTAACGCAGCCTCGTTTTTCCAATCATTTAAAACTCGCGCCGTTTCCCGACATTCGCCGGCATCAAGCGATCGGCAACAACCGGCCAACGCTAAATGCGATCCATCGCGTACAGTAATTTCTCCGTCTTGCGTGAGACACAATGCTTGGCATCAATTACATTAACTTGCTACGTGAGATGAAGGCTTCGGAGCGCATACAGTGGTGCCGAAGCCCGCGGTAACACCTTCAGACAAGGTGAAAATGTCAACGAATACAGCAGCTTACGGGTGCTGAAAAGCATTTCAAGCAGTCAGCTACGTAAAAACGCCTACAATCGAAGAACCCAGAATCAATTACCAGCCATTACATCACGGCAAAACGCGACAGAAACCGTACACACGAATCAACTAACATCTCTGCGCCCCGAACGAATGATGACTAGGAGGAATGCGAACTCGAGCACTTGCGAAACTCACGTGGGCAAAAGCAGGCCGCGTTTGGCACCCGGGCAGAACCGCTGGAAACCACGGCCGAGCTCACGAGGGACGGCGGTCTTCGATCGGGCACAAGGGGCAGTCACGACCGCAGTGACCGACTCGCATGCCCCAGCGCACGATTGCTTTCTGATACCGCAACACTCTTGACGCCACTACGCGCAACATCGACAAAACGCCCCCGTACAGGTTCAGTGAATCAGCGGAGTTTCCGCGTAAACAGCTACACTCCCGCCATCTGCTTATTGTTCGGAAAAGCACTGCTGCCGCCTCCGAGATGTGCGTAACCCGCGCGGTCTGCGCGAAATATAGTTAGGCACGTTGTCTGCTTGCACATGGAAAAGCGCAGGCGCAGGGAAGGGGCGCTGACGCCGGAAGGGGCGCTGACGCCGGATTTTGAGGCGTCAGAGAACTAAAGTCCCTTTATAAGCCTTTACAGAGAACAGGCAACCCAGACGTACTGACGACAGCGGCAGTGACGCCAAAGCATTGTTAAATTAGAAAGTCTTTTCTACGTTATTTTTATTGTTCGGTTTAGTTAGGTGTGGTCTCGGGAGCAGAATTTAGTCTATCGTTCTAGCGGCCAGGTTGTTAGAGCCGGCAGCTATAAGGATTTTCATAGCTTATTTATGTCTAAATGTAATTATTTATTTGTTTACAAATGACTGCTCGTTTTATTGCAAAGCCTTATGCAGGAGTCGGCTACAAGTTAACATTCTTGTAAGAGTCGTAATTTAGTCTGTAAGTGTTTAAAATTATTTCGTTACCGAAAGTTAGTAATTCCTTTTCCAGGACTCTCTGCATTTGCAGTGGATAGAAATAACTTGAACAGTAGTAGTTCGTGACAATAGGCCACGATCTGCGACATGATGCATTACTCCGTATGGCTAGTCACAAGAACAAACGAAATGAGCTTTGTAATGTTTTATTATATCAAATAAGCCAGAGGAATCAAAATTTTTGAGCTTACAGACAGATGCAGCTTAAGTCTACAGTGAAGTTCCGCCCCCATTCAGGACCTCCGCACAGAATTCCTCCAAGACGCAAAAAGAGTCCATTGTTAAAACTTTTTTTGTTTCCGCCGCGGTGGCTCAGTGGTTATGGCGCTAGGCTGCTAACCCGAAAGACGCGGGTTCGATCCCGGCCGCGGCGGTCCAATTTGGATGGAGGCGAAATTCTAGAGGCCCGTGTATTGTGCGATGTCAGTGCACGTTAAATCACCCCAGGTGGTCGAAATTTCCGGAGCCCTTCACTACGGCGTCCCTCATAGCCTGAGTCGCTTTGGGACGATAAACCCCTCAAACCAACCAACCAACTTTTACTGTTACCTAACCAAGAAGCTAATCACAAGAAAGAAATTGTAACGTCTAGAATTTTGATATCTGGCTTGTTTAATAAAGTTCAACGTCAAAAAGCTAATTTCGTTTGCTGCTGTTATACGCTAGCGGAGTAATAGAGGCCAACAAACAAAAACAAAATTGGCCGGGGCTTAGCTTTGGTTAAGCCTGGTAGGTTGCGAAAGCAAAAGCGCAGCGCCTCCAAGTGAAGGAACGCAGTGCGCCGCGTCTACAGATCACGCGTGGCATCTCGATGAGCTTTAAATTCCCTTGCACGTTACCTTCATGCATTCTTCGTGCAATGAACTTCGTCAGCCCATTTGACGGACTATGCACTCCATCATTCCATAGGTTACATCAATACTCGCCGTTGCATCCTTAGTACCCATTTCATGGCCGCATTTTATCTTCGTTTTTTTTTTACCTCTTCCACGCTGCTCTCCTTGTCTTTATCTCCCAAATTCCCCTCCCTACGCATAGTAGCATGCCAGCGATTTTCAAACGCCGGCTAAATTCTCTGTATTTCATTAAAGATTTTCTCTCTCTCTCTCTCTCTTTCACGCGTAGCTACCGGCCGCCGCTGCGCGACGACTGAAGCGTCTTCGGTAATTTTTTTTATATTTTGTTTTTGATGGTGTTGCGACTGAGAGAAAGAAGACATAATAGTAGTAGTAGTAGAAATTTATTTTCCACCGACGCGTGCTCAAGGGGCGGGGGCCGGGGCTTCCGCGACTAAAAACAGGCGAAGTTGCAGTGTTTATTCGCGGCTTCCGTCGCCAGGCGGATGACTCGTTGCTGGTCGGCGGGGGACTCGCTTCGCAGCAAGGCCTCCCAGGCATCTCTACTTTTAATGTTCTTCCTGACGCGTGGGGAGTCAGGACATTGCCAGATTATATGATCAAGAGTGCCCCTATCTCCGCATATTTTACACTTATCATCAGGTCTATCGTCTATTCGCGTGAGGAACAACCAGACTGGATTTGGGAAATTCCCAGCTTGCAGGCGCCGCCAAGCGACAGCCTCTCTGTTGCTTAAAGTTCGGTCCGGCGGTGGCAGAGACCTTCTTCCAACTCTATAGTGCTCGACGATTTCAGTGTAGGTTTGCGCGCGCTCATCCAGTCCACGACAGTCGGGCGCGGCTCTACGGTTGCCCGGAAGTAGAGAGCTCGGGCTAACTCATGTGCTGCCTCGTTGCCTGGGACTGATTCATGTGCGGGGGTCCAGATTATCGTAATTTTACGGTTTAATTCCGAACTTGCTAAAATTTTGTTTGCCTCTTTCGAGACCCTTCCTTTGCTAAAATTCCAGACAGCCGTTTTGCTGTCGCTAATTATGATGTTTGCTTTCGTTCCAACGCATGCGAGCGCTATTGCAACTTCCTCAGCTGTATCTATGTTTCGTCTTCTCGGCATCTACGGCATCTCTCATAGCCTTAGTCGCTTTGGGACGTTAAACCCCACAAACCAAACCAAGCTTTGAACGAAACAACAGCGAACTACGAAAGCCTGCCTGATGTGTTGCATACTATACACGCCCAAATGTTTTAGTTCTCCACAAAACACTACTATAGGTATATATGCTGCGCGGCGTCCCTGCTGCAGTCCCATTTCACCAAGTATGCGCCCTTTCGCGGCGCAAAAAAAAAAAAGGTTTTTCTCAATTTTTGTGAAGGCGTTCACGAGAGAGCAAGCTAGAGTTCTACTTTTGCTTTCGTGGCGTTCGTAACCAGGGGGCCTCCATGTGATGGCAATGTAGCTAAAGCACAGCCGCTATGGCTTCTGTGCGACACGCGATGCCTGGTACAACAGGTTACAGGCATCTATCTCGCTACGTTACACTCAGACGACAAAGCTGCTGTCATATCAGATAATGCCTTTAAAGGACTATAAACACCTAATTTTATTGCGTGTTTTCTTCGGTCAAACTATGCATTAGACATTATAATTCATGGATTAATTTATAATTGAATTTCTTCTCTCATGCTGTTTCGGTTTCATCTACCGAACGATGACTATGACGTCAAGTTGATATTTTGGTCACATGATCCACTATAGTCGGACACAACTTAACTAAGCGGCTTTTCCCTGTTAAAGAACCCCCCTCCAGCCAATGGCGTCGGCCGATTTTCATTGTCCTGCTAGCGTGACAATGCAAGGAGTGGCAGATGAATAGCCGGGGTAGCCCCCTATCTCCATTCTGGCATCACTCCCTGCATTGTCACACTAGCAGGGTTATGAGAATCGGCCGACGCCATTGGCTGGAGGGGGGTTCTTTGACCGAGAAAAGCCGCTTCGTTCTTAAGTTGTATCCGACTATAGGCAACGGGCGAACCTAACTCCTGCGCCGACGGAGGCGCCTCTCGCGGCGAGCAGCGCACCGGAGACAGGATACGCTCGCCGTCGCACACATTGGCAGTCAGCTCCGCATGCAATCTGATCGCTGCGGCTGGTCTGCGTACTCTTTTTGCGAAGAATGCCCGGGTCAAATACGAATGATTCTCCTGCTGTTGTCAATCTGAAATAACAATGAGAGATGCGAGCCAGAAAAATACAAGCGATGAACAGACGTAGCTTACCTCGATCTCCACGCTCTTCGGCGGCGCGTTGATTATACCTGTGCGAGGGGCTTTAACCTGTGCTACACGGGTACTTTCGAATGACATCTGAGTCGAATGGCAGTCGAGACTTGGAATGGCATTCGAACTCGAGGGACTCCCGCGGTGCTACACGGCACTTTCCAAACGCATTCGAAATTCTCAGCTCGTTTTCAGTGTACAACGACGACTACGGTCACGCTAGTCCGACAACGGCACTATCACGGTGAACAGCAGCATATGATTATAGTGAACTATCTAGTTCATTATAATATTATTGTAGTGGCACAAGTTTTTTGGCTAAACGACACCGACGAGTCCGATCAGCGGACGGTCAGCTTTCATGCCCTCGGGAGTTCGGCGGCTGAGCGAAAACGCGCTGATGAGGTGACGGTGCGAATACGTGCGCGCTTATACATTATGCGGATTGGAAATAAGCGAAACGAGCGCCTATATTTCACATGTGCACACATGGACACTCACTAGCGATAACCACTTGCCAAATTAATTTCAGTCGACGACGACTCCGTTCCCTTCAGCGACGACTGGGCCTAGCGAGCCCGCAGGGTTGGATCGGTGATTGTGAAGAACGAATTCACAAGTTTTAGCGAATGCAAATGGTCAACGAGTGTAGTTTTGACAAGAGTGACATGAAATCAACTATTGCTTAGATCGCAGGACGCGCATACGATGAACGGGAAGCGGTGGTGTGACTCGGGCTGCCGAGCAGTGCTTTACGGCCAGCAGCAGTCGTCGCTGTCGCTAGCTTGTGGGTATCAAGTTAAGCCATTTCAGTTAATGCGAACGGTCACCAAACATACTTCTGGATAAAGTAGTTTAAAATAAAGTGCGGGGCATGTCGGAGGAAGCCGGGAAAATTAGCGAGAAGCGCCGGTCCTAGGCGATGTCAACAACCCGGCTGTCAAGTGTTTCTCAAGCGAGCGATCGTGTCGGCGCTTCCCACAGATTGTCGCACTGCGTAAACAGGCACGGGTACAACCGGTACAGAAGAGAAGAGATTATTTAATAGAACTAAAGCGCATATTTCGTTTTATGTCTTGCAAATCAGTACAAGCTGTTCATACGCAGCGATGTAAACATGTAGCAGCATGAGTACAGTCGTCCTCATCGGCGCACTCCTGGGGAAATTTCATGCACACGCGGTAAATGTTCGTTGGTGTACTATTATCTGCAAGCACTCACTTAGACGGAACATGAACTATTTGCTAAACAAACAGCAGAAAAAAGCGAGTAGCGGGTATCGAAATGAACAGCCACAGAGCCGAAAGCAGTCGCGCGGCTGTGGGCGGGGCGTAGCGACGGCGGCAGCGACGGCTACTCGCCGCTTCGGGCTGTGTTCGCGTTTCGAAGGCATTCCGAGATCTGGAATGTCTCCGCGGAGCTTGCCCTTTTTCAAGTTCGCTTCTCGGAAGAAGGAATTCAAATCGTCCAAATCGCGAAATGACGCTGATATAACTATCGGCACGCTTTCCACCGCCATTCTACCAGCCTCGCGCAAGGCTGCCATGCCGTCTGCTACGGCGGAGCAATCCTGCGATATGTTCCCCGCCTGCCCGCTAGATGGCGCTGGTTGTTCAGCGATCGTGGCGGCTCCTGACGACTGCCCGTTGCCTATAGGAACACCTTAATATAATCTCTGATATGTAGTTTTAATTCACTACCACATTTAATCCAGATTCTTCTAAGACCCAGAATGACCAAAAATGACCAGTCAGCAATTATATAGCCGATTTTTTATGCCTCATGTGACCTAAACGCCGACTACGCATCACAGTCATCCTTCCGTTGATGAAACCGAAACAGCGTCAAGAAATTCAATTCTAAATTATTTCATACTGGTGTGGCACCACAGGGACAGGGACAGAGATAGAGTGACAACAACACAAGTGCTCACTAACAACTGACAAAATTTATTAAAAGCACAAAAATATATAGACAAAACCAATGGTTACATGCACAGTCATAACACGGTTACAAAGGTTACAGGCAAGAACACACGTTAAATCACAACGAATCTTGACGGGGTCACTTGACGGGGGTTTGGGGACACACCTGACTAAGTATGTAAAAAGCCACAAGTGTGCCCCGTTATTCAAGGAAACGCGCGTTCTCTGGAAGCATAAAGATAAGACTTCCCGGGAGATTATGGAGGCCTTCCGCATAAGGAAGCCGGCAGATGTATGCGTGAGTTTGCCATCCTTGCTGCTGCTTGACGCCGAGGTTGATTATCTTCAAAGATCACTAAACCATGATAGCAGGTAGATTCGTCGTGATTTAACGTGTGTTCTTGCCTGTAACCTTTGTAACCGTGTTATGATTGTGCATGTAACCATTGGTTTTGTCAATATATTTTTTGTGCTTTTAATAAATTTTGTCAGTTGTTAGTGAGCACTTGTGTTGCTGTCACTCTGTCTCTGTCCCTGTGGTGCCACACCAGTATGAGTTCGTACCAACTCGCCCAATTTTCAACCCTTTTGAACTAAATTATTTAGCGGTCATACCCGAATACCACAGGGTGCTACGCCTAATCCATCTAATCCATGCTACGCCTAGATTGCAAGAATGCAAAAATGCATGCGTGCTGAGCCATGTTTTATTGCCATAAATAAAGTACACTTTTTGAGGAAACTGATTTTTATTCACGCGCCAGCCACTGCACACGGGCTCATTGGCCCCGAGATACCGAATTGTCGGCCACCAACCACGTCGGCCACCGTGCCAACAAGTGGCGCCATCTGGTGCCCCTACCGCGACTCTTGTTTTAAACTGCTGTGAAGTGCGCGGCGGCGGCAACCCTTGGCGGCCGGGCTTTTCCAGACTACCAATATTGTGCCTTCGCAGTGTCATTATTGCAGGTAGTAGTTAAAACAAATACGTTCTTAGTACTGCTTCACTTCACGATACTTGATTAAAATCACAAACAACATACGAGAATTTTCGAAACTCTTTTGAGTCTCACTCGGAGAATGGGAGTTGAAAACGTAGCCATTTAATGGATTCCTGCATTAAAAGAGAACGAGGCAGGAGGTAGAATTTCACCAGAGGGCTCAACGAACAGCTTGCGCCTATTTATTGCTCCAAAACATGGATACGCCAAAAACCGCATTTATATTTGATGTCTATCAATAGGGGCATATCGACTGAACAATGCAGAAAACTCCGTGGCTGTGCTGAGACCACGATTAAAGGAAATCTTGATGAATGAATGCTCAGCATAGTTGTGTTTTTGCGTTAGCTGACTTGTACCTACCGTGTTTCGGCTGACGTTTGCTGACGTGTCTTCTCGTGTCGGCGGACAGCTTCACGCACCAGACACCTGCAGACATCTCGTTCCTTCCCCGAAACGTCAGCCACGGCGTCGAGGAGGGACTCGCATGCGGAGAGGGCGTGAAGGGCTTGCACTGACTCGGAGTCCGCACTACCTTTCAAAACGCACTCCACTGCACGATTAAGAAATGAGCGATTTCTGTTCAGCACATTCAGGAGGGGGTACCTGCCACTGTGGGAAAGGGTGTCCTCGAAATAAAGGTCTAAAAACACAAAATTGTCTTCCAAAGAGAGAGCCAGCGCACCGAAAGGCTTCACTACAGCGCCAATGGGTCCCATACTCAGACGGTACAACGTTCTGTTAGTGCGAAACACAGCCTGAAGAACCTCGACATCTCTGCTGCAGAACTCCTCATTGAGCTCAAGCTCACACACAGTCCTGTTATGGACGAGGCAGCCTAAGACCGCCGTTGCGAATGTACCGCCTTTCAAGTGTACACTTAGCTTCTTCAGGCAACAAGCTGCATCCAGAAGGTGCGCAATCGCATTGGCGGTACTCTGCTTCACGAAGGAACGACACTGGATGGTGAGTTCCGTAAGCGAGGCACAGGTCACTCGAGCTGCCGCTGAGCACCAGGCTGAAATTGCAGAGAGGCGGACATCTTTAGTCCAACCAACATACAGTCGAGGAACGCCCTCACATTCTTGCAGACATGCAGCCCATTCTTCGAGGTGTGTTGAGTTCCACGTCACTTGTAGTCTGGTGTAGATGTCTCCCGTCATAGGCAATGATGGCCTCCAGGATTCGCAAATCTTAACTTTGCCGAGATGCACGTGCTCGATGGAGCTGTTTTTAGCGAGGGCCCTTACAAAGGGGTCGACAACTTCTTCGTCCATCTTGTTAAAAGAGATGTCCAAGCGCTTTAACGCGCAGTTGTAGCTCAGGGCATCAGCTAAAACACTAGCACCACCAATACTGAACGAGTTAAACCGAAGGCAGAGTTCTTCAATTGTTGAGTTTTCGTGAAGGACTTCTGCCATTGTGTCCGCGGCCTCGTCGTCAAAATTTACATTGATGAGGGTGACGCAACGAAGCCCGCGGTTCGTGCGGAGTGCTTCAATGCCGTACAACGGCGGAGAACAGAATTGGCAACTCTGCAGTGTCAACTCTGCCAATGTAGCGTTGTCCTTTAGCGATTGCAGGATAATATCTCCGACACCATTTTCTATTCTTCCTATCGACAGCTTCAGCAGCGTCTTATTCCTTCTCAGCGCAGTCGCGAGGAGCAAAGCGTTCGACCGTGTGAACCACGGTAAGCCTTCAATCTCGATCGAGCTCAAGCGGCAAGAATGGCTAACTGCGGAGAAAAGTTTCCCCGCGGCTTTCCTCGGCATGTCACAGCATACGGCCAGGTGACGTAAGCTGCCCTGATTAGCCGCGTAGGCAATGGCTTAAGCAGAGAGGGGGTCGACCGCGAATGCCTTGATGTCGAGAGAATTGAGCCGATGCGACAGTTTACCCAACGCAGACGCCACTACTGATTTGCTCCAACTTCTAGCCCCAATTTCTGGCACAGCTCTCACCTCATCTAGACCTTCATTGGCTTCCAACGCCTTGCACACCAGTGTTGGAAAGTGCCTAACGAGAACGGCTTCTGATCCCAGTTCTAGCCGTTTCATGCAGCTGTGACGTTTCAACAGCCAGTATGCCAGGATGGCGCTGTCGAGAAGGTAATCGTCGGGAATGGGCCGTCTGGTCAGGAAGGGTGCCCACGTGTACCTTGGGGGAGGCGGAGTTGGCGGAGCCATGTGCATGTCGTCAGAGCAGAACAAAGTGAAGGCGCCGTGACGGTGCTCTGTGAGAAGCACGGAAGCCTTGTGGAGCACTTCGTTAAGTGTAGGCAAGTGCCGGGCCAAGTAGCATGCATCATGGCTCTCTATATTAGCACACGGCGCTTCAAAGTCCAAGCCCCGATCCTTGAACGCACGCAGTAGTAGTCGTACTCTTGTCAGAAGCCGTGCAGAGTCGAGGCAAGGAATTTCGGTGCCTGTCAGATCGCTGTCCAGAGAACAGTCCATGGACTCGCCTTCCTGCAATGAGAAAAGCCAGTCATATCTCAGCATTCAGGGTCAAATCAGTGTCAATGAAGGAATACTAACAAACATGGACTTTTTGAACCAGCCATGAAATATTGCTCCAAGCGATTTTCTGAGGCGAATAACCTAATAAAGGACTTTGAACTGAACTCAGCGTTCTTGGGCGGGGAAGTCGGAATGACGCATAGGCTCGAAACAAATAAAAAATACGGTTTAGGGGGGGTTGGACGTTCCAAAGCGACTCGGGCTATGACGGACGCCGTTGTGAAGGACTCTGAGACCTCCGGGGTCGAACCCATGTCTTGATACATGGGTCTTATACATGTCTTTATACATGCAACCCATGTCATTATACACCATAACCACTGAGCCACCGCAGCGGCTAGCAAAAAAAAACGTTATTTCCTTTGTAGTGGTCCACTGAGGTGTTCTTTCTATGGTCATTAAATCAATAAGAGAGGAATTGCTTCATCCTGCTTGAGGTCATCATTATTTAAGTCCTGTTTTCACGTTTCACTCAGCTTTTCCGCTCAAGTGTCGCACGCCTAAGTTCTGCTGGGTTTCCCTCGTCGCTTCTGCAGGCCGCTGCCGGGTCTCTGTTGAAAACCCTGCACCCAGCTTATAGTGCTCGATAATCTGGCATTCGTGAGAGGCGGAAGTTTGAAGTACTGCCCTATGTACATAAGACCTCACTAGGCCTGAAGAGGGTGGCAAGAAAATTCGGTGTGGAAATCTTCTTTTCGGCGCCTTGTAAGCTGTCCCGTTTGTGCGCGCTAACTAACAATTAATCAAGAACAAAAGCAGGCTGTGGTGCAAACCACAAAATCAAGTTTGTGTTCTGTATAATGGGAGTAGTGTATGAAATCCCGCTTAGTTGCGGCTCAGTTTACGTGGGACAAACGGGACGCTGCATTAATAAGCGCCTCCAAGAACATAAAAATTCGTTGGGCTCTCACAGCGGCATGCATTTGCCAAAACACTGTCTTTCATGTGACAAAAAATGCACGCCACTCTTTGAGCGTACAAAGATAATCGGAAGGGCCAAAGACCAGAAAACACGTGAGGTCATCGAAGCCTGGCAGATTGACAGATATGGGCCCGATAAGTGTGTAAGCGAGGCTTCGGTCCATCTGTATAGGAAGGAACTGAAGTTCCTGAACTCGATTAGATAGAGACTGCTTGTAGCGCATGCGTAGGGTTGTTGATGGAAGGAAGATGTGTTTCAATAAACAGTTGCAAGTCCGCGCTCGTCCTGTCTACTTCTTCCCTGTGTATCGTCCTTTGCGTGGTTTTCGTTCTAAGAACAGCAGGGAGTGGTGATGAAAGGGGATAATCCCTTTCCTCTATGGTTCAGGATAGACCCCTCTCTCCATTGTGGAGTCGCTCCCTGCATTGCCACGCTAGCAGGGGTGATGAGAACCGGCCCACGCCATTGGCTGGAACTTTGACGAGGAAAAGCCGCTGCGTTGCTAAGGTCTATATCGAAGCTGAGAGCCTCAAACAGACCGAGGCTCCTGCGAACTGCGTCCGCTATGTTCGGAAACGCCACTATGCGCTTATTACTACAAATGCTGCAAGTTTTGTCCACGTGGACGAAAGTGCGTATTATTTTAATCCTTGCGGCACTTGTGCGCTACCGGGAACGTCGCTGTAACATGGCGTGATCACAAAACTGAATTGCCTCGATCCTTCAGTCATTACAGCAGACTCATTATCTCAGTTCACGTCACGGATTAATTCCTAGGAAGTCAAACCGCCGCTGTGGTTCAGTGGTTACGGCGCTCGGTTGCTGGCCCGAAAGGCGCGGTTTCGATGCCGGCCGCGGTGGCCGAATTTCTATGGAGGCGAAATTCTAGAGGCCCCCGTGTACTGTGTGATGTCAGTGCACGTTAAAGAAGCCCAGGTGGTCGAAATTTCCGGAGCCCTTCACTACGGTGTCCCTCATAGCCTGAGTCGCTTTAGGCCGATTCACACGACGGTCCGTTCGCCCGAGCACTACGCGTTCATGCTTCACCACATTGAGAGGCGCGCTGTCGGCCCGCGGCCTGGTCAGCGCGCCTCTCAATGTGCTGACGCATGAACACGTGATGCGCGGGCCGCGGGCGAACGGACCGTCGTGTGAATCGGCCTTTTGGGGCGTTAAATCCCATTAACCAAATCAAACATCTATCAGCTCTCCTATACGTGGCAGCGATTGTGGCTCAGTTCGAGCGAGTAGGCAGCCCCCTGCGCTTTCCTTTTCGTTCTTTCTGCAGTAGCAGCAACATGTGATTGTCTGGAGGGGTGGAGATCGGCTTGCTGTGTGCGTACTACGGCCGTGAATGCCGCACAGATCTTTCTGCCAGAAGATAGACAAGGGTCCTTTAAACCCTAAAAGTGTGTTTTCGCGTTTAAGGGCGTTGTCACCGACAATGGTATTTGCACCGACTCCAACACAGCGGCAGTACCCGCATTTCCGGTGCCATCTCATGAACCTCCGCCTGTTACCGATTTGAAGTACTTTTCGGCACTTAACTGAGCTTTCACCCCTTTGACAGAAGAACATCATCTTTTTCTTTCCGACCAGGAACAAGAAGTTGCCATTGCTGAGCTGAGTGGGTGGTGATGAAAACATTAGCTCAGTACTATAGCAGCGACTAAGTGCGTTGAAATCTTACAAATTTCCACGAATAGGTTTAGTGGCTTTTGAACAAAGGAAATGACGCCGTAACTCTCTAACTTCTCGGCGGACACCTCAACCGCGCCATAAGGGAAGAGATGAACGTGGGGCAAAAGCAGAAAGAAAGGAATGCCGTAGTGGCGGCCTCCGAAATAAGTTTGACCACCTGGGGATTTTGATTTAACATGCATTCATTGACATCACACAGCACACGTGTTCCTTTGCGTTTCGCCTCCTTCGAAACGCGGCTGCCGTGGTGGGGTTCGAACCCAGACACTACGGCTCAGGCTGGCACGCAACTACATACGGATTCAAGTCATGCCGGTCTTAGTGGCAACACAGGGTTATTTCCAGCTAAAAACCACGTCATATAATCAATCCACGTCTTTCGAAGTTCCTACAAATATTTAGGCATTCGCTTCTAGGCAACTATAGCTGACAAAATTCCGATTCACAGAGCTAGCGTTAGGCATAGGAAAAAGAAGGCTTTCTTACCGGACGACTCATGGGATCCGGCACGGAAAGGCAGTCTGCAGGGAGAGCCATGACCGTCGACAGGCAGCGGAAAGCATTCGGGAAGCATTTAGGAGGCGAAAGTCGCCTCTCTCCCGCGACCGCAGAGAGTCACAGGCGCTGTCTGCTTCCTTCGACCGCCGCCGGATGCCGCCCTCGTCAGGTTCCCGATAGTTCCCGATAGGGTGCCTCGATGCGCGCGCGCTCCGCGAGGCACCCTAGTTCCCGAGGACGACGCGCGCTCGCGCCGTCGCGCGCATTTCAGTGCTTCCGCGGGAGAGCATTTGCGCGGCCAACATTTTCTTCACAATAATGTCATGCTGCCCTGAGTTATCGTGCGGTAAAACGTGGCTTCGTAGTACGGGAGGCAATCGACATTCGAATTCTAACCGTTGATGTTTCCTGCGGCTTGGCGCTCTTCCGCCTATTGGTGGGCACTGCCGCGCGCGATGGCTGCCCTTTTTTACTTGATGGTCCTGAAAGAAATTCGTTGGATACACATCGCTGCTGGTCACTGGGAGCCTTGAAGGAGATGACACTTTCTTTGCAGGACTTGTATCCGCTATTACAGTTCGGAACAAAGCACTTACGTCCCATCGTATGCTATAACGAGGCAGTAAGACGTAGGTCCACGGATATATATATAAACCAGGACTCGAGCGCGAGCACTCTACCACGCCGGTCACACAGCTTCTGGAGACTAGAACACACGACCCCACTCGCTGTTTCGAGGGTGTTACGTGTTACAGTGTATTCCTTATTTTTTATTTTTTCTTGGTTTCTTGTCTTCCGCCAGTTTGTGTCCGAAGCTGCTAAAAGATTTGGCGGAGCTCCTCTGCAGGGAGTGAGGGGGGGGGGGGGGGGGGGGGGGCGTTTCCCAGCCGTCACTGTGCACAAGCAGGGCTGTCTTGCTCGCCATTCTCAAGACAGTCTGACCGGGGCAGCGACGCATTGTGTTAGCCCATTTTGACCCGAATACCCAAATAGAAGAGCTCAAGCATGACTAGCTACAATGGACCGCTCCACAACAAGATGAAAGAGGCCGCTCGGTGACACGAAGCCGTATCGATACGTGCAGTGCCCAATTAGCAGTGACAGCGTTGTGATGCCCTTGCAGCTAAAGAGGCAGGGGAGATAAGGAGCCAGCTGGGCTCGTTCATCGTGGGAGGGAAAGTACAGCGTTTGGAAGCCCACTTCGGCGTCCCTCTGACCGCAGGGGATGAAAAGGGAGCGGTGCAATGTTAAAAAAAAAATGTGAGCCCGTCCGTGAGCTGGCTAGTTTAGCCACAGCTACAAGCACGGCGTCTACAACTACTTAGCCGCCGTTCTCCGTGCAAGCCGGCTGGAACGGTAACATTCTTGATACCCCATCAGCGGCCCCAGACCACAAACGGAGGGGTTCCCTGTAACACCCCGCCAATATATTCCCGCACTGCTTTTTTTTGCACACTCCGCCGTCCCCACGGAGATAGAATCGTCCCGAAACCGCGCCATGCACCGCGCAGCGCGGTACCTCGCGCTGCGCAAGCGGGCACAGCTGGATGGATGGATGGATAGGAGCGCCCCCTTTGAAACGGGGTGGTGGCAATTGCCACCATGCTCAGCTTTTCTTTATTTATTATTTTTTTGTTTACTGTGTTGGCAATTCTCATTAAGATTCTCCATCACCTTTGCCTACGGTTTCCTACTATTCTAACCTTATGCCACATCTCTGCTTTTCAGCCACCAATCCTCCAATCGCTTTTTGCTGACTTCCACTGCAGATTTATTTACATGACCATTGTTATCTTTAAACCCTAGGGCCTCAGAAAGAGTGACTGTGCCTGCATCGACATCCGGATGGATACCATCACATTTGATTATGAGGTGTTCAATTGTTTCCACAGATCTACCACACATTGCACATGTGTCATCTTCGCTAAATTTCTTTTTGTAGCTGCGCGTTCTAAGACACCCTGATCTAGCTTCAAAAAGTAGGGCACTGCCTCTTGAGTTATCATAGAAAAATTCTTTCCTGATCTGCCTTTTCCAGAATCGATATAGTTCTACACTATGTTTCTTTTCCATTGAATTCATCCAATGTTTAACTTCCGCGTTTTTGACCTGTCGTTTAATGCTCTTTCTTTCTCCGTCCTCATGACCGGCATACTTACTGGTTAGTTTTCTAGTTCTTTTCCGCCACTGTGAGTCAACGTTCTTTCAACAGCGGGCACTAGAGTCACTGGAAAAAATTTCAGAGTACCGCAAAGGTCGGAATTTGACTGGCAACACTGAGCGGCCACCGCCATTTACCTTCCAAGCCGACTGCGTCGCAGGAAGGTCGCCGTGTTGAAAGAGCTTGATATTCGGTGACATATCGGGTTGAGTGTTCACTGAAGCGCAAATACTTCGTGCTCGGAGACAATGGTTACTCAGAAGAGAAAAAAATATTGTCATTTTGTGCGAGTAATGCAGCCGGCGGTTGTTTTACTCCGCGGTTGCGTTTACTGCAGGAACTGTACTATGATTGTGAGCAGCATCTTAGCGCTGCTATCGGGAGCTTGTGCACGCCTCTTTTTCCCCTTCCGCGAAGCAAGCTACGAAGGAAACATTTCGCCACTCCGAGCAGCAAAGAGACAAGCTCGTGCTTTTGGGCAGTGATCATCGTGGACCGCCATGGGACCGCCGTCTCGTTCAAGGAGGACGAAACTACTTGACATTAGCTTCTTCTTCCCATCCACTCTAGTCTTCTCGAAGTCTTCAGCGCAAAAGTGGTCCTGCAAATGTTTGTTGTACAGTTAGAAGAGTGATGCTGGTCACCCGAATGCTGGGCTGCCCAAGGAGGCTCCCAGGGCTTTTTCGAGTGAAGCCCTGTTTCAAATATGTGGAACAAGAAAAACATGGAATATAGCTGTAATAATAAGCTGAAACACCCAAATAAAGAGGCGAAGAAAAAGAATACGTTTTAAAGGTTTCTAAGTTTACGCAGTGACACTTAAAATAGCTCATTTGGGATGTAAACACGCATGTCGCCGCAAACACGCAGCTTCAAGGATTGCTAACATTTGACCCATTACTATTTTTCTACCAGTCCCAACACAACCGAACATAAAGCGGCCGTTACGTGAACGTAAGCCATGCCCGACCATGCTTTAATTGACTGCGATCGTCACGGTCCGCGAAAAACAAGTGCCATAGGTCGAATGACTCGAGGCGCGGAAAGATCGTGCGAGTGCTTGGTGCACGTTAGGACGCGGAATTCTCGCGCGACAAATGTGCCTTCGCGTGCCACAAGCACGGAATAGTCGGAAGAGCCGCGTGTGTTGAGCAACAAGCGCGCACACGTGTACCCGCGTCAAGCGGGCAAGCCGCGAACGATCCCTGCGCGACATGCGCGACGGTCTTGCTGTGAACACCTATTTTCTTAGCATCCCATCGCTAACACCGCGTGCACTGCGATTACATACCTTCTAAAACAGCACCAAAAAGCACAAGCAAGGTGCACTTACCTTGCACAAGCGTGTGTTTTTTGAAAGCTTGAAGTTCTCCCGGCCGATTCTGTGCAACTACGCAGAACGACGCTCTCGGTCATTTTTCCCGGTCGGAATCGAGAAAAAAAGTCTTTCCGGACTCGGTTCGGTTGCTGCATCCGAAGGCGCAGCAGCCAGACATGATTTCTTCAGTATCAAACACGAGAGCGACAGTTGCAACACGAGAAACGTCGGGAACCTGCGCTCCTCTCAGCCGGCCCGACCGGCGCTTGGAAGGTATATGGCACCCCAAGACCACGTGGTACGGTTGGGCCAATGACCGCGTCGGCGGCGCGGGGAAAAGAAATGCGGTACTCTGAAATTTTTTCCAGTGACTCTAGCGGGCACCGCGCGTGAGCGCCATCTACCGCGCGCCACGGAAACCGACCTCCCTTCCTCTCCTCCACGTGACGTTTTCTGGCCGCCCGCGCCGGCCGCGGGGGCCTGGAGTTGCGCCTCCTAAAAGCCTTATTCGGGCGTACCGAATGGGGGGGGCGGACTGAGCCGGTCAGGAGAACAAGCACGTGTGTGAAGAAGGAGGAGCGCGGTAGAAAAAAAAAAGGAAAGGAGGATGAGAGAATATTGGCGTGGGCAAAGGCGTGGGTCGCAAGCGAAGGCGTCGACTGCACGCTATCTTCTCTCCACCCCATGACTACAGTGCCATGACCCTCTCGCCCCTTGCCGGCCTCCCAGCGTTCCTGTTCAAGCGTGCTCGTATGCGCTGCAGCCGGTTTTCCCCAAACATTCGTGGGAGCGGTCTCGCTGCGACGGGAACTTTCGAGGAAGCGACGCGTGGGTTCTTGGGGGGCGTGGCAGCGTTGGCCTCCTACACCTGGGACAAGGCGTTTGCGCGGGCAACTAACTGGTTGAATGGTACGGCAAAACAGCGCTGACGGACGGGACGGAAGAAGACGAGACAGACACAAGTGTGTCTGTCTCTTCTTCTGTCCCGTCCGTCAGCGCTGTTTTGCCGTACCATTCAACATGAACCAACCAGCCCGACTCAGCCCTCTCCTTCAACTAACTGGTCTTCGCTCATCACTTCAATTTGTGATAAAGCCCGTCTTTCACTCGGTTATTACACCGTGATATAAAAAGATCGCGTGCTCATTTCCAGAAATAAGCGTCGCAACTTTCACGTACAGTGTCGCTGCCATGCGGCAGCCTCCGGTATCGCCCGAGAGTTGACACAGCCGGGCTCGAGGAGGTGCGCTCCTCTCCAGACCGGCAAACCAGTCTCGCCTGTCCCAACAAGCGCCTGTCCTGTCCAGTTCTGTGTCGTCCGTGTCCTTTTTGCCATATGTTTTCGAAGAACTGTTACCAATGAGAACAGACCAAGCTACCAGTCTCGGCAGTTTATACTGGAAAGGCGTCCGCCTTGTTCCGGAGTCTCACGCCAAACTAATGTACTCGTAAGTTCAGTCGGAACTCGCATTTTAACTAAAGGCTTCCTTTGGCCTGCACTCTGTGCTTTGACTGTCTGCCTGTGGCTTGACTGTGCTCTGCTCTCGGTTTCCTCCTGCTTTTAGTTTTGTCTTTCTTTTCACTGTTCGCTTTTTTATTTAAATTGTTTTTCTTTGAGCATTTAGCTCTTCTTCATTGAACTTAGAGAGAGAGAGAGAGAGAGAGGGAAAGGCAGGGATGTTAACCAGAAAGGATTCCGGTTGGCTACCCTGCACAGGGGAAGGGAATGAGGGAATTGGCGTTAAGCCTGGCAGAACGTTGCTGGTCCGGGCTTCCTCTCTATCTTTCTTTGATGTTCTTTTATATATTTTATGAGAGCACCAATAACAAGGTTACTTATGAAAAAAAATGGTAGGGTTTTAAACCGAGTATATAAGCGAAAGCATGTGTTTAGCATGATTGGCTCATGGTTTTGCTTTGCTGGGTCGTCGGCACGTCTGGCGACCACATTATCTCAGGTTATAAGCTCTTATTGAGATTAAGATGATGTGATACGTTGGCGCCGCAGGTGGAAGTTGATGAAGTCGGCCATGTGCAATGCACAGCGCGAGAGGGTGTTGCAGTTTTAACACGAGGCGTGATCGGCTGCGGCGATAGCATATACTGCTATCGTGCAGTGGCCAGCGAAGCTGATCTGTTCGGGCCCCGCGGGTTCGAATCTCATCATGGCAATATTAAGTAATTTATTTATTTATTTCACACACAAGAAACTTGATACGGCGTCGCTTTTGCTACGCAACGGCTCAGGACCGAATGATCGGTTGACAAGATTCATGGTCGGGGATGGTGAACGTATGAATACTTTCGCACTAAAAGAGAAATACGAAGCATATAAACTGCAGAACTGTCCTGTTGTTTCGTGTTTCTTAGTTTTCCTCGCCCTGCTCTAGCATTGCTGGGTAATCGATATTCGCATTGAAAAGCGTGTGACCAAGCCTATGCTGCGGGTATTTCAGCCTTCATGATTTCTTCTGGAGAACAACCGGTGAGCTGTGATTGTTACTGACATATACATTGTGTATCAGCCTCTACGAGGATATTTTTCAGCAGCGACCACTTGTGCCTTGATCACGGACACTCTTTGAGCAATGCATAGTAATGCTAAACCGCCACGCATTTTTCAATTCTGGTGGGTGTATTCAACAAGCAGCAACGCACCTAAGGTTCAGAATAAATTGTTACATACAGACAAAGTCCTCAAATGCTTGTTACTTCCGTATTGCAGCAAAATCATAGATTCCAAAAGAGATTGCTTTGGCTTTTGCGACCCGTTATCAATCGCGCTCAGACCTTGTCCTTTTGTCAGAATATTTACCGTGAGCTCTCATGCATGCCAATAAAGGGCCACTAGCGAGGTTGACCCAATCTAGGCAAAGTATATTTTATTCGACTGGAGCAATTACGACGGAAGAACTAAAAAAAAAAATAAAATCTCGATGATTACAAAAACTGGTCACAGTAGGTGAATGTGTGCAAGTTGAGTCCAACTTTCAGTCGTCGTGTGAGCCTGTGTCCAATGCTCGCACGTAGCACAGGTCCCTTCGTAGTAGGAAAAGAGAGACCGTTTTTTATGCGTAGCATATTGCAATCACTCAGTTCAGCCCTTGGGCGCGGCCGGGCAGCCACCAAACCACGTGACGTGACGTCACGTGGTTTGGTGACGTCACGTCACCACGTAAAAAAAAAGGAAAGAAAAAAAGTAGAAAAAAAAGGACGGCTGAGCATGGTGGCGGTTGCAACCGCCCCGTTTCAAGGGGGCGCTCCTATCCATCCATCCATCCATCCATCCATCCATCCATCCATCCATCCATCCATCCATACGTCACGGAGGAAAAGCTGCTGAGAAAATCGAGTGCCGCCAAGCAATACCTCGCGCAAAAAGACCGCGCAATATGCAACGCATTCTTGGCTTAACCAAGCTAAGCCTGGGCATTTTTTTTTTTCGGTTAATTGCGAAAAACATACCAACGTCCGTCTACGTCCGAAATAGCAACTTTACAAGAAAAATGATATTTCGGCGACGCGAGGTTGATAAAGGATATCGCCGTTTTGGAGGGAAGAAAATGTACACGAACTGACAAAGCCTTAGTGCTCCTCGTCCTCTACGTTTCAGCTTCGCGGTACAATTCTACATTGACTGTCCACTTTGGTAATAGAGCCCCAAGTAAAGATGTAAGAGGTTATATCCCAGTCGACCGCAGCGGTGGCCTATAGTCGTTTGAGCATCCGCCTCGCATGCAGGAGGTGCGGGGTTCGAACCCCAGTGCGGCCGGGTACCCACCGGCGATACAACGGGTACAAGCTTCCCCTGCAAGGTGCTCGACTTCTTTAGCGTGATATGCTTGGCAAATGGGTCTTCAGCCCCCACTTTGAGCAGAAGAAAAAACTTGTGCCAAGGCGCTCTATGGCCACAGATTCCCTTGCGACATAAAAATTCGCCATCATCATCATCTACCCCAGCCGCAAGCGCATCGATTGATGTGTTCCTCGTTTGTGCCAGAACAAGCGCGGCAGTTGGCTCGTTTCCAGATTTCGAAGGCTTTAAATTTGTAAGTGCCTCCTTCAGCGTACTTATGTCACACTAAGACATGGAAAACATGGGTACATACTTTGAACGTTCATTTTATTCCTTCGGTTGTTTACGTGCTGTAGGCGATCGCGTTTTGCTTGGTGCCTACTACAATGATTGCAGTGGCGTTAAACCTATGTGCTTAGTTTTTGTAAACATTATAGCCACCTCCCGCTACTAAAAAAAAAAAAATATGAGTGATCCTGCTACGTTGCCACAGCAGGGCATTATCCGAAGCGAGAGTCGGAACTCGCCGCGGTTGGCGCAGTTTGATACCTCTACTCAGGAAAGAGCACCTTTCCTGAGCCGTCATCCGCTTTGCAGAATAGGTTTGGTTTGGTTTGTGGGGTTTAACGTCCCAAAGCGACTGAGGCTATGAGAGATGCCGTAGTGAAGGGCTCCGGAATTTTCGACCACCTGGGGTTATTTAACGTGCACTTACATCGCACAGTACACGGGCCTCTAGAATTTCGCCTCCATAGAAATTCAACCGCCGCGGCCGGGATCGAACCCGCGTCTTTCGGGGCAGCCGAGCACCATAACCACTGAGCCACCGCGGCGGCGCTTTGCAGAATAGAAGTAGTGACATCCACAGACAGATAAACCACGTTTCGGTTAACCTTGGAAATATCACAAGGGGTGGTGCTGGGCTTCCTGTCCCTGGCTGCCGCGCATTTTGGGCAGTTTGAGGTAACAAGTTTTTTTCGTTGGAACTATTTGACATTTATGTGCAGCTGTAATGAGTGCTGTCTGAAGATCTTCAGCTGTAAATTGCTACGGCTGTTTCGACATTAAAGGTAGATTTAAGGCAATCAATAATAGACTCAAAAGTATTTCTACACCAGCAGATTACATTCTGAGACACTGCAAAGCGTTTTCATACTTTAAAACATGATTTCCTTTCAGAGAAAATGGCAAAAGACGTTTGTGACTTTTTCCTCTACATACACTCTACTGAAGGCAAAGAATACATTTAGGTTTGCTTGCGCCCAATCGTCTCGTTTTTCGTACATCAGAGAAAAATTAACCGAGTTCACCGAAAGCAACACCGCTTCACCAGCTGAATACGCGACCGCTATGCTGAAATATTTATCGATAGATGGCGCCAGCTTGTGTGCGTAGCGTTGTGCGCGTTCGTTCGTTTGCGATAGGTGCCATAGTCTGTAATTAATAATTACAAGTGCCTTTATTATACGTTGTTCCCTTATTATAGCAAGAAAACGCCGGCTAGGTGGTCATTTAGCGCACTCGTTCTTTCAGGAACATTGTTGTACCCCAGCAGTCATGTAATGCCTTACTTTTCGGCCCCTGAGTTATACAAACGCATAAGTAAATAAATAAATAAATAAATAAATAAATAAATAAATAAATAAATAAATAAAAAAAAAATTCAGGGCGATATGTAGCCCAGCGTTCGGATGCTGCGGTGTTCCTCATAGCACATTTGCGGCTTCGGAAAGTGAGCCCCGGGCATTCTATACAATGATGGCACCGTACATTATCATTCTATGTTTCATACAAACACTAGGAAATCAATGGAGTTTCCTTTAATGACAAAGGCTCGGCTAGGTTGTACTCCCATTTTTTGTGGCGTTCTCTCCTAAACATCGGCCTTACAGCGGAGCCTTTGGTCGTCTTGGCCGCCTTTTCATTGTCGCATTGCGGTCGCCTGAAGCTACCGTTTCCAATCAGTCGATTGCTTTTCTGCACCGTCCAATCCGAGCAGCGTTCCAGAGCTTGTGAACGCTCTCTCGAGATTCTGCGGTGTGCTGCGTGAAATACGTCGCCGGAAGTCGGAAGTTGCCGGGGTAGACCCAACGTCGCTGCTGGAATTTGCGACGACCTAAAATGAAAAATATTATCACGCCACGCGCACGCGCTGAGTGCTTAACAAAGACAAAATACACATGGAAGGCTCTGTTCGCCCCATAACACGCAGAACGAGACTGCAACAAACAAAAGCCCCACAGCCTCCCCGCGTTCTTGGCTGCCGTCGCGTATGAGCCAACAGCAAGATTTTTTTGACGTCTTCCTGTTCTGCGACTGTGGAAGAGACAAGGCAGAGAGTTGGGGGAGAAAGTGTCTCGTACACTATAAATCCCAGCTCTTGCATGCCTCGGAATCAAGTCGCTCGAGCTTGCTTGTGACAACTACTAACCAGAAACAGTAATACTAACAAGTACTGAAGTATTCATCAGTCCGTGTGTTTCTAGAAGGATAGTAACAATGATTGCGAACGTAAGTAGAATGCTTTATTTTTCGCAAATTCTGAGAATTGGGCTGGAAATTCAGTTGCACTAGCCAGTTCTTCCAGCTTCAATGCAAAATCAAATTATGCAATCTAATTCGTACAAATATAAAGGAATGGTTAGACCCTATACAGGCTTTCCCGGAAAATGCCAACGTCATCATGCAGTAAATAGGTGAGCGTTACGATAAATATCATGAGGATGTTGAATCGATGGCAGCGGCTAAAAGCACCAAAATTGAAGCTGCGCAATCTATAGGCGGCTATGAACTGCGAATCACGAAGAATACGTTGCGTGGCAGCGATATATATGATACGAGAGGCTTTGATATACTATTGCTACTCAATCGAAAGGCAGGCAGATAATCTGCAGTAGGCGCGAGATGTGATTGCTATTAATCTTTCTCTCTTGTTTCAGATTGCCATTGCTTGCATCTTCTCCTGCGTCTTCGCAGAAGAAGTGTACAGCAACCAGGGCTTCCTGTACGACCTCTTTCAGGGACCTCTTGTAGCAGCGGCCGCTACACCTGGCGTCTCATCCGTGGAGCCCTTCTATGTAAGGCGCTTTTGATCAAATACAATAACTGAAGAATAGCCTTCTTTTCTGATGTTATTATGGCCATAAGTCATCAAGCGCCGACAAGTCTTTAAATATTTAATCCTTCACAGCGTCGGTGAAAGGGCGGAAAATTGTTATCATGAGGAAAACTCGTGCACCCGGCCGGAAGCGCTTTCGTAACCGATTGCTCTGTACTTGATGGCTTTCCACCAATGTTGTTGTTATATTGTACAGCAGCTACAGTCTAATTACTCATAACAAGTGTTATTTTGAAGGTTGCCTACTTCATAACCTGGTTGATAAAGGACTTGCTCTTGGAAGTACATTATTTGCAGAGACCATAAAGTAGGCATTCGAAAGCTCCACTGTTTTCAAAAAAGCCCATTGCAACCAATCACGGCGCGAGAGCTTGAAACGATCTGAAAGCAAATAAGGCTTTCTGGTAGAAACATTGCGGAGGCGTCCATTAAAAGGTCTTTTTGGAGCAAGAAGATTGTTGTGAAATATTTTTGCAGTTGATGGTGTAGTGTCTGGGATGCTCAAGCCTATATACATTTTTTAACATAGTTTGTTACTAGAGTACATTTCATTATTCTTGGCTAAATATAAGGTGACAAAAAACCATTTGCAATGAACAAAAACATGCAGCCGCCGCAGCCATACAGCTTCGGCTACGACAATGTGGACGAGTACGGCACCCAGTCCTACCACAAGGAGAAAGGCGACGCCAACAACGTGAAGACTGGATCCTACGGCTACCGGGACGCCAGCGGCATCTACAGGCGGGTCACCTACGTCGCCGACGCCAACGGTTTCCGGGCCACTGTCGACACCAATGAGCCGGGCACGGCCCCCGGTTACAGCGCCGACGCCACCTACAACGCCAAACCGATCCGCGTGGCCGCAGCAGCCAAGTCGGCCTCGGCTCCACTGCCTGTCTACGCTGTGCCCCCGGCATACGCCGCTGCACACAACTTGTACGCCCTGCGTGCTCCGTGGTCTTCATAAGCCGGAATCTCGTAACGCTACAACTACATTGTATAAAGAACTTGTAAATAAATGTATGCAACTACGATCGTGCAGGCTTCCAGCCAACTTCTTGTGCTAACATTTCAGCCTTTCAAAGCCATTCTTCACAATACAGTTTCTTTAGGGGTAGGGCTGATTATAGCTCAGAAGGAAGTAGTAGTAGTGGCTATTTATTGACATTTGATATGGAAGGTAAAAGAATGTTTGCTGCCCCGGCATCTGCTATCGCGACTGGAAGCACCTGAGCTGGGGCAGCGAAATAAAGGATAGCAGGCAGAGAGTAGAAGTGAAAGAAAGGGGTGAGGGGACAGTAGAAAGGACAGGGGGAGGGGTACACTTTCAATGAATCTATTTACATATCTACATGGTAATCATATACATATATACAGGTCGCACGCGCGTGGAGATCTGGGAAATCACTGTTCAATCACACGCGCACGACACAAAGCACAAAAACAGCTGGAGTGGGGGCGTCCAGCTGTTCATCGTCCGAGGTAGCACGCGCGGAGCGTTCAGGTCACTGCACGTAACTACCTGGCGGAGAACAGACGGGACGTCAAGCCCGCCTGCTCAGAAGGAACGCATTTATAGTACTTCTCGGTCTGACAGGTATAAAGTGACAATTGTTACACAGTTACCGAGTGACGTGCGATATACTAAGCTTAGGCGCGGTGTGAACATAAGACAGGGATATTGATTTAGTTCTCTGTACTGGGATACGCCTTTGTTAAAGAAAAGAACAGCTCAATTAAAAACGGCTAGCAGCGGAAGAACAGACACTAGCAGATTCTGTGGCAGGAAAATAAAACGTATGCTTGACGATAACCCATTCGAGATAGGCTGTCCATGGTTACAGAGACATCAAGACAAGTGATCAACCACCATTCCATCTCGCTAAAATTATGTGATCCATCGATAATGCCGTAGATAAGTGATACAAATTTTGTTTATATTTGTAGATCTTTAAACGATAGTGACAGATTCTGAAACGAGGCCTTGCCTTTTTTAGGACGAGCAATAGCTTCAAAGAGCATGACCTTCATAAAAAGTTAATAGAATTGGCGCGAAGAATGCGAATTAGGAATCCTTCAGTGGTAAGCAAACCGCTCAGGTCCGAATGCGAATTTACCCACAGCCTTAAGTGGGCTACAGATTTGTTTGAAACGAATATTACCCTTAACTAGATGTTCCCAATCTTTCCGACAGTCCAACGGCTGGAACA
The DNA here is from genome assembly GCF_055824585.1 of Amblyomma mixtum. Classification (NCBI taxonomy): domain Eukaryota; kingdom Metazoa; phylum Arthropoda; class Arachnida; order Ixodida; family Ixodidae; genus Amblyomma; species Amblyomma mixtum. The sequence continues at coordinate 28,163,997 of NC_143018.1, read as the reverse complement.
CATTATTGCTCACCCATAATTTTTCCCCTTTACTCAGAAATCTTCTTACTCCAATGAATTCTCTTGCTTCTTGCTTCCAATGAATTGCTAAGATGTAGGATGCTGTGGACATGGGCGTCCGGAGGGGGGGGCAAGGGGGGGCGGCTGCACCCCCCTGGAAAATCACTCCCTCGAACCGTGAGTGATGGCCGCACGCCAGGGGCCGTGGTGGGCTCAGCCAAAAGGGTAAAAGCAGCTCCGCTTCCACGCTTTGGGTCACATCTGCGAAATGCCGCGTCCGGGCACGCGTCTTTATGCCGTTTTCAAACCACGCCATCGTTAGCTCTGTTGAAGGCAGACCTGTTGCAGACATACAGCGGCACCGGCGAGCATGTGTTTCAAGCCGTCTTGAAATGGGTGCCTGTTTCTTTGATCTCTAGACAGATAGCGACACGGAGGCAGACAGTGCACAGTGCATCTTGTTTTCGCCTTCGTTATGCCGGCCACCGATGAATTCTTCAGGAGGGAAAGACAAATCAGCCGTGTCCACCCCCGCTTTGTCGGGCTGCTCATGGGCAAGCGGGCGATCAGTTGGCGCCGCCGCCGCTCGCTGTGCCTCCGATCCACGGGAGAGCGCAGTGCGGTAGAAGCGCCGCTATCAGAATCTTCGGCAAAGGAGATTAGCATCTTTTGTTCACGGCGACGCAGTCTCCAGAGGCGCCCCCACACCAGCGTCCCTTGCGTCTTCTTCGAAAACCAGCGCCTTTGGTCAACGCAGCCCGATGGCGCCTGCCTGGCTCGCCTGTCACCTCTGGCTGGGCCTCAAATGACAACAGCGCCCGTGTACTGTGCGAGGTCAGTGCCCGGTAAAGAGACCCAGGTGGTCGACATTATCCGGAGCTCTGTACTACTCCGTTCCTCATAACCTGAGTCGTTTTGGGGCTCTGAACCCCATAAAAACACACAAAATAAATTTTCCTACCGGAGTGGCGAGTGTCCCTTCCCCTTGGAAGTCGCACGGAAGTAAGCCCTTGCACGTGTGCGCGCCTCTGTATTTGTGCTTCGGTGTTTTTAGTGGCCGTTTGTCAACGAAGCTGAGAACAACCAAGACAGTGGACGAGAAAACTACGAGCGGCGAGCAGTGTGCGTGCGGTTGCTCGACTGTGCGGATGCGCGAGCAAGATGGAGCGAGGTGTATGAAGCTGCGAGCGTGCATTTATCTTGTAAATAAGTTTTCGTTGTATGTATAGACATCTTTTGTTTTCAACGTGCGCGTTCAACCGTTTTTCCAATCAATGTGTGTGACGAGTGTGCACCGAGAGCGTGTAATGAAGCACAGAAATGAATTTATCACCCGTGTAATCACGCAATTCGCCCAGAAAAATCCGTGGAGTCTACAGTTGCTGTTCAAGGAAGACTGACTGAGTGACTGTAGTTGCGTGTTTGTGACCATATTGTGCTGTGTGCTGGTCATCAATCCGGGTGAGTCGAGAACCCGTATGCAGCAATACTGAGCACTCTTCTCCACGAAGTTACAGTATATTTTTGGATTTTTTATTAATTTTAATTGTTTCTTCGTTGATAAACTGCAATGTATCTCTCCTAGCCACACTTTAATTTGCTGTTTGTAATTTTTATTTCATGTGTGTATTTCACTTATTTTTTATTTATATATAAATAAATAAATTCATACCGCAAATAGTGCCTTTTTGCTACGAACATGCCCCCCCCCCCCCCCCCCCCTCCGGCGCCAACAACCAATGGGGCCCCCCCCTGCAAAAAATTCTGCGGACGCCCTTGGCTGTGGATGAAGTCCCAGCACTCAAAAACCTGTGCCTCGGTAGGTGCATAAGTATTCTGCTGTCATTTGGTGGCTGACAGTTTGGGCTCTAATGTGGCTTCCATACAAACTATAGATCTCGAAAGGGATTTCGTATTGTACTTAGAGGTCGTGAGAACACAAAGTGAACTGAATTTTCTCGCAAATTTCACACTTTAGGCACCGGAAAGATGAGTCACCGACAAGGTTTAGGGCAGTCATTTATTGGTTAACGCATCTCTGGCCGCGGTATCTGTGCACTCTATCTGCTTAATGAAGGGGAGGGGCTTACTGCCAATTATTGACCTAGAAATTCATTGTTTTGAAAAGTTCACGTAAACCTATAGGATGCAAGCGGGTTGGCTGTTCCGTTTTGAATAATCCATAATTTCTAATGCAATATATTTGCGTAATTACCTAGCAATCTGCATTGCCTGTTTAATCGTTGAAAGGCGCGAGTGGAACATTGCTGAGCATGACAGGTTTTTACTTATAATGTAATTAAAATCGCTTGCCACGACGAAAGATGCAACCGAGGGCCTGAAAAATTGCCGACCAGGTTGGCTTCCCGCGTGCGTAGCCCGCATGAAAATTCACCAAAAACTACAATCATATTAGTTTACATAACTACCAGAGTAGTATTAAAGATCAGGTAGCATGGTCGTGCCGGAGAGGGGATGAAGAAGGTCGGAGGCGAGGTTTAAGGGAAAGACAAGAAGAACTTTATACATGGGAATTTACATATATACAAACAGCAACTGAGGGAACGTCTCAGTGAGAGAGTCTCAAAACGAGGAGCAAAGCTACATGTCGATGAGCTCAGATGGTCAGGAGCTACTCGGCCGTCCAAGGCGCCGAGTTTTATATCCTTCCTTGTCCCTGGGCTCCCTAGATGGGGGCGGGCTTGTCGGGAAAGGAGGGTCCTGAAAGTTCACTGTGGCACCCACACACACACACACACACTCAATAGGGAACACGTCCCCGTCACGTGTTGGGAGAGAAGGATGCACTCTGCGTCGCGCAGATTCTGGAATGCTCTCGAACAGCATTCCTGCGCCTTTCATGTGGTCGCACGTGCTCGGGGTAGGGGAAACGGTCGATGACCACTTCTCCCTGGAAGACGGCTGCTGCTGTCAACTTGATGTGCCCCTTGGAATGTCTAGTAATGCGAACCGTGGCAGCTAACTTCTTTCTGTACTGCAGAGCTGGCTGGCCAAATGCGGGGTGGATGACTGACGCCGCTTCCGTGGCTAATTCAGGCGTTGACCCCGCATGCCTTTCGTGACTCATCGGCATTCCGCTGCAACCGCGCCGATTTTCTTCTCGCGATGAAGGCGAAACGTAACAGACTGCCCCGCCGGGAGAAGGAGATCCCGATGGACAGGGGACTGCATCCGCTGTCTGGAGGGATGTCGCTCGAGGCTGCTTTTAACTGGAGTCGGTCATCTCTCGTTGCTTCTTGAGCCCAGCGCACCTCGAAGTCTTCCTTCGCACGTTCAGGTTCACAAAGGGCACTGCAACGTGACTTCAAAATGAGCGGTTCCCTGCTAGCGTTAGAACTACGCCGAAAACCCAACCGGTCAGTCAGCAAGCACGACACAATCCACACTAAGCAATGCCAGGCTCTTTCCCTCTTATTCAGTCATTTAATCCTTTAATCCCTGGGAGTAGTCCAGCAGCACTCATTGTCCACAAATCCGAACATTACACTGCAAAACCCGTCTCACTTTGAAACAAAAAAGCAAAACAATATGTTCAAAAGCCTATATCAGGAAAAAAAACACCAGTAAGCAGCAACTTCGAGGCTGATTCTTGCGCTAGGGACTTCGACTCAAGCCATCGGCGTTACCGTTGAGACTCCCCTTTTTGTAACGCACCTCAAAAGAATATTGTTGCAATACGAGGCTCCAGCGGAGGAGGCGGCCATTTTTGGAAGAGGTTATCTGCAGCCATTGGAGAGGGCAATGATCCGTCTCTATGATAAACCTCGAGCCGGCAAGGTAGCACGACAATTTCTGAACGGCCCATACGAGACACGCGCATTCTTTCTCGGTGGCGCTGTACGCCTGCTCACGGCTGGTCAGCTTACGACTAGCATACAGGACAGGGTGCTCCTCTTCTCCATTTTCCTTCTGGCACAACACAACGCCCATGCCCCGCTCACTAGCATCGCACTGAACCACGAAACCTTTAGAGTAGTCAGGCGATCGTAGCACAGGCTGACTCGTTAGAGCGCTCTTTAGGGTGCTAAAGGCTGTTTCCATTTTTTCGTCCCAGGCGACTGTTTGTGGCTCTGTTTTCCTGAGAGCATCCGTCAAGGGACTCGCGATATCAGAATACCTGGAGATGTACCTCTGATAGTAGCCGGCGACACCCAAGAAAGACCGGATATCAGTCTTTGTGCGCGGCTGCGGGAAGTCTCGTATCGCGGCTACCTTTAGTTCCGAAGGGCGGCGACGGCCCTGGCCAATCACGTGACCGAGGTAGACAACCTCGGCCTGTGCCAACTGGCACTTAGGAGCCTTGACCGTCAAGCTCGCGTCGCGCAGGCGGGTTAAAACTGCCCGCAAGTGTGCCTTATGCTCAGGCCACGATGCGGAAAATATTGCTACATCGTCTAAATACGGCAAAGCGAACTCTTCCTGTCCCCGCAACACTTTGTCCATGAGGCTAGAAAAGCAGTACGGCGCATTCTTTAAACCAAAACTCAAAACTTTAGGACGGAATGTTCCCATTGGTGAAATGAACGCCGCATATCTACTAGCCTGCTCTGTAAGGGGAACCTGCCAGTAACCCCTGACTAGGTCTAGTGTGGAGATAAACTGAGCGTTACTAACTTTCTCGATGCGCTCCTCGATGTTTGGAATCGGATAAATTTGATCCTTAGTGATGGAATTAAGCTTGCGGTAATCGACGCAAGGACGAGGGTCCTTGCCCGGTACCTCCACTAAAATCAAAGGGGAGGTATAATCACTCTCACAAGCCTCAATAACATCCAGCTCAAGCATTTTCTTTACCTCAGCTTCCATAATATCGCGCTGGCGCGGCGGCACCCGGTACGCCTTGGACCGTACCGGCTCTGCCGAGTTAAGTTCTATGTCATGAGTAAGCACGGAAGTCCTACCTGGCCTATCAGAGAACTGACCTCGAAACTCTTGCAAGAGCTCGTGCAGCTCGGTTTTCTGCTCAGGCGATAGCGGTGCTTTCAATACCAAGTCACTAATTACTTGTTCAGTGCCTTCCCTGTTCGTCACTGAACCCAATCCCGGAAGCTCGACCGGAAGCTCTTCGGGAGCGTTTACCATCATACACACCACTGCTTCCCGTTGTCTATATGGTTTGAGCAGATTACAGTGGTAAACCTGCTGTACTTTACGTTTTCCTGGTAGGTTCACTACGTAGTTAACGTCCGACAGTTTTTGCACAATCCGTGCCGGACCCTCCCACTGCACATCGAGCCTGTTTTTCAGCGATGTCCGTAAAATCATTACGTCATCGCCCACCTCAAAACGACGGGCCCTTGCTGTCCGATCATAATAAACTTTGGCCCTCTGCTGGGCTTTTCTCAGTGCTTCACCTGACAACTCCTGTGCCCTTTTTAAACGTTCGAGCAGCCCCAGTACGTACTCCACCACGACTGGGTCGTCGCCCCGGCCTTCCCACGATTCACGAAGCATGCGTAGCGGAGACCGCAGCGTGCGACCATACACAAGCTCAGCTGGCGAAAACCCCGTAGCCTCATGGGGCGCGGTTCTCAATGCAAACATCGCTGCAGGCAAGCATAGCTCCCAGTCTGTTTTCTTTTCAAAACACAACGCTCTCAATACCCGCTTCATGACGGAGTGGAGCTTCTCAATGGAGTTCGATTGGGGATGGTACACGGAGCTATGTAAAAGCTTTATTCCACACCTTTTTAGAAAGGCCGTGGTCAAAGCGCTTGTAAACACCGTGCCCTGGTCTGACTGGATTTCCGCAGGAAAACCAACCCGCGCGAATATGGACAGTAGTGCATTAACAATCTCAACCGAGCTGAGTTCTTTAAGCGGTACGGCCTCGGGGAACTTTGTTGCTGGGCAGATCACAGTCAAAATGTGTTTGTAGCCTGAGGTCGTTACCGGCAGTGGTCCTACTGTGTCAATAACGAGTCGTCTAAAGGGCTCCGTAATGATAGGCACCAACTTCAACGGCGCTCGCGCTTTGTCCCCAGGTTTGCCCACACGCTGACAGGTGTCACATGTCCTTACGAACAGTTCTGCGTCACGAAAACACCCCGGCCAATAATATTCTTGCAAAAGACGGTCCTTAGTCTTTTTAACTCCTAGGTGCCCGGACCACGAACCTCCATGAGACATGCGCAACAAATCCTGACGATAGCGCTGAGGCACGACGAGCTGATCGAACTCAACTCCCCTGCGGTCGAGATACTTGCGGTACAGGATCCTACTTCTTTCTACAAAACGGACATTTTTCTGGGCGATCCCTTCTCTCACATTGCAGCGGATATTCTCTAGGCTGCGGTCCTTTTTTTGCTCTGCTATCAGATCACAACTGCGGACTTCTAGTAACCTATTAAGTCCCTCTGACGTAGGCGCGATGAGCAGGTCCGCAGGTAGTTCCTCTAATTTTTCGGTGTCCGGCATTCTCTCTGGCACATCCGATGCCTTCAACGTTTCAGGCTCCTTTCTACACAGTGCAGATATGCTCTCAATCTCGGTGTGCTGTATCTCCGACCCTTTTCCACTGTTCGGCAGCGTCGCCTCCGCAACTACCGCCTTTGCAGCTAGCTCCAGAGCTCTCGATCTAGTTAAGGCCTGAACACTAGCCTCACCAAACAAAAGTCCCTTTTCGCGCAAGAGTTGATCGGACCTGTTTGAGAATAGGTACGGGTACTGAGGGGGGAGCATAGATGACACCGCGGCCTCTGTCTCAAGTGCGCCGAAAGGTCCTTCAATACGCACTTTTGCTACGGGCAAACACACGCTGTGTGCTTCTACGGCTTGTTTGATCCACGCGCACTCGCCCGTGAACATATCGGGTTCTACGTACGAGGGGTGAACCACATCCATCGTCGCCGCAGAATCCCGAAGAACTCGGCACTCTTTCCCGTTCACAACGAGGTCTCGTATGTACGGCTCGAGAAGCTTCATGTTTTCGTCGCCACTGCATACTGACAAAAGCACGAGCTTTGTTTTCGCTTCGGGACACTGCGCCGAAAAGTGTCCCGGCTTCTGGCAAGTATAACACACGCGCGGCTGCCTTGCCTCGAACCTCTTTCTGCGTTCGGCTTCCGCCGTCTCTTTGCGCTCGGACGGACCGTTTTCACTCTGGTCCGCACCACGTTTGCCCTCCTTTATTCTAATGGGCGTGAACTTCGGCCTCTCGAACTTCGAGCCGAATTCACTCTTTTGACCGTCCTTAGCTCCGCGAGCCCGACGAGTCACAAACTCCTCTGCCAGCTCGGCGGCTCTCGCCACCGTACTGACGTCTGGCCTGTCCAAGACCCAGTACCGAACGTTCTCCGGTAACCGTCTATAAAACTGTTCCAGCCCGAAACACTGCAGAACCTTCTCGTGATTACCAAAGGCCTTCTCCTCTTTGAGCCATTCCTGCATGTTTGACATAAGTTTGTAGGCGAAATCCGGATACGACTCATTTTTGTCTTTCTCAGTTTCGCGAAAGTTCCGACGGAACGCTTCCGCTGACAGCCTGTACTTTTTTAGCAGACTCGACTTCACATGATCAAAATCCTCTGCCTCCTCTTTCTTCAGGCGAGCGATTACGTCGGCCGCCTCAGCGGGCAACAAAGTGAGCAAGCGCCGTGGCCATGTTTCCCGAGAAAACCCCTGCTGCTCGCACGTTCGCTCGAAGTGAACAAGGAACAAACCAATGTCCTCTCCAGTCTTAAACGACCGCATCAAGTCAGTCATTTTGTACAATACCCGCTCTCCTGCACTGTGTGCCTGACCTCCACTACGAGCGCGTTCCATCTCTATTTCGAGACGCTTCATTTCCAAAGCGTGTTGACGCTCCCGTTCCTCTTTCTCTTGTTTTTGTTTACGTTCAAGTTCCTCTTTCTCTTGTTTCTGTTTACGTTCAAGTTCCTCCTGTTCTCTTTGTTCTTTACGTTCCTTCTCCTCAATGGTCTCAAGGCATTCCGCGAGCTCATCATCTTCAGCCTCCAACGCAAGAATAGCCTTCAGCAGCTCTGGTTTTCTGAGTTTGTCTGAGACATCCAGACCCAACTCTCTTGCAAGTTCCAGTAACTTCGGTTTGCGTAACGATTTCAGATCCATGGCCGCTCAGAGTGCTGCTTTCTCTACTGCCCCTATTGTCTTGCCGCACTAACCCGGCCGCAACGACAATCCCAATTACCAGCTCTGTTTCTGACACTTAACAAAAGCCTGGCAAAACTTAGTAGAGGAAAGTCCCGCACTCACCAAACTTCGCAGCCAAGAATCCAGCGCAGTCGTTCCGCTGCAGGCAACCAGTCATCACACAGGGCTGTTGCACTGCTCCCGACTCGCCGAACTGCTGCTCAGCAAACCGTTGACCACGTCTCTCCGCTGGCGTCCGTTGACTCGATTCCACCGCTGGCAACCAGTTATTAAAGATCAGGTAGCATGGTCGTGCCGGAGAGGGGATGAAGAAGGTCGGAGGCGAGGTTTAAGGGAAAGACAAGAAGAACTTTATACATGGGAATTTACATATATACAAACAGCAACTGAGGGAACGTCTCAGTGAGAGAGTCTCAAAACGAGGAGCAAAGCTACATGTCGATGAGCTCAGATGGTCAGGAGCTACTCGGCCGTCCAAGGCGCCGAGTTTTATATCCTTCCTTGTCCCTGGGCTCCCTAGATGGGGGCGGGCTTGTCGGGAAAGGAGGGTCCTGAAAGTTCACTGTGGCACCCACACACACACACACACACACTCAATAGGGAACACGTCCCCGTCACGTGTTGGGAGAGAAGGATGCACTCTGCGTCGCGCAGATTCTGGAATGCTCTCGAACAGCATTCCTGCGCCTTTCATGTGGTCGCACGTGCTCGGGGTAGGGGAAACGGTCGATGACCACTTCTCCCTGGAAGACGGCTGCTGCTGTCAACTTGATGTGCCCCTTGGAATGTCTAGTAATGCGAACCGTGGCAGCTAACTTCTTTCTGTACTGCAGAGCTGGCTGGCCAAATGCGGGGTGGATGACTGACGCCGCTTCCGTGGCTAATTCAGGCGTTGACCCCGCATGCCTTTCGTGACTCATCGGCATTCCGCTGCAACCGCGCCGATTTTCTTCTCGCGATGAAGGCGAAACGTAACAGTAGGTACCCGCTCCCGACGGGAACGAAACGAGGTGAAATGGTGAGCAAGAAGGAAGCATTAGTGAAGAACAGGTTGGAAGAAAAGGCCGCGAGAGGTGAACTACTGGTATTTCTTAGTTTACATCTCGGTTATAAAACCTGCCATATGTGTACAAGAACAAATGTACCCATATTTTCTAAAAAGCATTAACAGATGGCAGCAGAGTAAGGGTGCTGAAATTTCGCATTAAGCAAACTACAGGCTTCGTAACTGTGAGCACTGAATAAACGGCGCCAACATCCTTAGTTTCAAGGAAGAAGTGGAGATTCTCTAGGAATTGCATGGTACATTATTCTACTTCTTTACTGCTGTAATATTTAAAAGATTTAACGAAACGAGTAAGGAACGCAACTTTTGGGGGGGAGGGGGCATGTTTACCTGGCTTTGTGAAGTGACCCTAGAGGTAGATTTTGCAGTGAGGCGTCTGTTCAATACAATGCTTCGAAGAACACATTGTCATCAATTTCAAACATTACCCGACAGCCGGCATTCTGCTTCTTGCACCAAGCGTTTGCACTCTTCCCGTGTCTTGCCGGAAACAGCTGCCACGGCATCCAGAAGCGAGTCACAAGTGGAAAGAAGAGAAAAAGCTTGCATCGACTCGACATCCACACAGGAGTTCAACACGCACTCTACCGCACGATTGAGAAGCGACTGATTCCTGTTGAGGGCGCACTGAAGAGGGTACGGTTTCACTGGAGAGATGTGTTCAAATTCAAAAGAAAGAAGCACAAAGTTGTTTTCTAACCCCTGAGCGAGTGAACGGATGACTTTCTTGCCAACGCCGTCGTACGACATGAACTTCAGTCGGTGCAAGGTCCGGTTCGTGCGCAGCAATTCCTGGAGTGCCTTGACATCCTGGTCAGTGTAGAGATGCTGACAAAACTCCGCTTCACGTACAGTCTTGTTCCGGGCAAGGCCACGGATAATCTCGGTCACAACGTTGTACCGTCGAGTGACTGGACCTAGAGTAAACTTCTTCAGCACATTAGTGGTCTCCAGAAAGGAGACGAAACCTTTCACACACTCTGGTGCAAATGTGCCGGGACAAGTAATCACCAGCTCCGTAAGCGAAGCACAGCTGACAAGTGCCGAGTGACACCACCTTGCAACGCTGCTAGAATCGGCGTTCACTGTCCAGGAGATGCACAGTCGAGAGCAGCTGTGATCATCTTGCGGCATGCACGCCACCCAATGGTCAAGGCCACGTGTGTTCCATGACACATCAAGACGCGTACACACGCTTGGTGTCAGAGCAAAAGACGGTGTCCATTCTTCAGAAAGGTAAATGTTCCCTAGACGCACACACTCTACAGTGTTGTTTCGTGCAAGAGATTTCACGAAGGTTGACAAAATGCCCTTATTCAATATGCAGTTGGACACATCGAGGCGCTTTAAAGAAGCGTTCACGTGCAGAGCCTTAGCTAGTGCTTGTGCTCCGAGGTTCCTGATCGGATTGTCTGAAAGATAGAGCTCTTCGAGTGCTGTGTTTTCCCGCAAAATTTCTGCTATGACAATTGCACAGCTGCTTGTAATGAATGTTTGGACGAGCTTTAGGCACTTGAGGCTGCTGTTCGTCCGCAATGCCTGCAAGCCTTCCCACATTGTATTGTGCGACTTACCCTCTGCATATAGGAGTGACAGTTCCTCAAGAATAGTGTTGTGTTTTAGAGAGGTAAGGATGGTACCAACAACATCTGCGGCCAGATAGCACACAGACAACTTCCGTAGTGTCATGTTCTCCTCCAAAGCCGTCGCAAGAAGAGCAGCGCTTGAAGGCGACATTAGAGACCCTTGCATTTTAAGAACATTCAAGGAAGAAGAATTGCCTACAGCGCGTAACAGCTTCGACGCAGTTCTCTTTGACATGCCGTTCCACTCGGCCAAGCGATCCACTTCTCGCACGGCAATGCTGGATGCCCATAGGTTTTGGATGTCTAAAGATTTGAGGCGAACCGACATACTTTCTAGGGTAGAAGCCAGTGCACTGTACACGTGCATTCTATGCCAAGCATTCCCCATAATAATGGTACCTATTATGACTTGCTCTAGGCCTTTGTTAACCCTTAGCGCCTTGCACAACAGCATAGGAAAGTTGGTTAGGAAAACTACTGCACCAGCGAGCTCAAGTCGCTTGATGCAGCGATGACATCTGAGAAGCCAGTACGCCAGTAGGGAGCTGTCCATACGAGAGCTGTCCGTACGAGAGCTGTCCATACGAGAGCTTTCGTAGTCCATGCAACCACTTGATACAGAGTTCATAGTAAATGCACCAGGTGTGTGTTCCACGACTTGCACTGAGACTGTGCAGAGAACTCTGTTCAGATCAGGCAGGTGCCAGGCCAGCCAGCACGTAGTACGATTCCCAGTGCCGCCGCAAGGTGTGTTGAGGTCCACGCCGCGATCATTGAATGCGGCTAACAAACTCTTGATTTTGCTAGCCATCCGTGACGAATCCAGACAAGGTATTTCCCTTTCAATGCTGCCAAGATCATTTTACGCCATCTTCATGACGTTCTTCTGGAATGAAAGCAAGCAGAGTGACTTCAACTATCAAGTCACGTCATCAAAAGAAAGAACATGATGAGAAAACAGCGCTTTCACATGGGGCTCGAGATGAGGACACAACACGTTAGCGAATTTGAGCTAGGTTGCCAAACTGCACATTTCTGCCAGGTTTGGAAAACGAGGCTCATAAATCTTCACAATCTACAAAACAAAGAAGAGAAAAGAAGCTCGCCAGATGGATGCGAGCGAGCCATGCAGCTGTAACCGTGGATGTAATACGCAACACTTCCGTGTCCTCGCAAGCCCGGGCTAGCTGACCAAGCTCTAGGCTGAAACTCTCGCATAAGAGATTGGTCATCTCCTTGGGAGTATCTGCTGGTGATAGCAGATCGGTATCTCTCCTGGTTCCTCCTCCTTCTTTGTCTTATGTTCACTCGGATGCGCTACGAATAACAGTTGCAAGTTATACTTCTCCCGTCTGTTTTTGCTCGGCGCTGTCTGTTTTGGCGCTAAGTCGTTTGGCTCTTTCCTCGTTGGCATTGCATAACCCTCCTTGCAGCGCCGCCCCTCCTCCTCCGCTCTAAAGTGCGTTCGTCGTATTTTCCCGTGTTCGATTGTTTACTGGATGATTCTATTGCACTGATCTGTGCACCTTGTTTTGAATTATTCGTAGCGGCGACTTGGGTTTTCTTATAATGTTGGCACTCCTTACTTTGTACCAGAGGAAAATAAAGTTGTATGCAGTTGACCTACTGCTTGCCACTGTCCTAGAAGGAATGAATGCAGCTCTGAAAAAGTCTACAGAGAGAATACTGATGCTGCAACTAGTTTGTTTCATTCGCGCTGCATTTGTTCAAACATAAATTAATTTCTTGCCTTTTCCCTCGAATGCCGAATACAAGACTTATCCGGTAATTGCTGAGCGTGCTAACGTTTTCGCGGTATGAGCGTAAGTTCAGTCCGGGGAAACCCAAGTCGCAGCTACGAATATTTCAAACAAGGTGCACAGGTCAGTGCAAAACAAACATCCAATAAACAAACGAAAACGGGAAAATACGACGAACACACTCTTAGAGCGGAGGAGGAAGGGCGCCGCTGCGAGAAGGGTTATGCAACGCCAACAAGGAAAGATCCAGTCCTTTTACGAAAATATGTAGCAGCTAGTCCGCCAGTAAGCATTACTAAAACGCATTTTGACAGGCCATCAAACCTATTGTTAGCAGACACACGTAACGCAAAATTTGTGAGCATTGGCCAACAAGCGCCGTACTAGAGTAGGACCAAATAACCTGATCTTGTGATTTGAATATATTCAAAACACTCGGGCTTTTTTTTTATTGCAAGCGGAGGTTGCCGTATACACACAACGGCCAGCGCTGCTGAGGGCTCATTCTTTGGTGAGTCGAAACGCTCAATACTATTTATATTCACCGGTTGCTTCAGAGGTATTTAAAACGGCACTTAGCGGCGGAGAATGTAGCACTGACGTCCTCGGACGAAGGGAAAATGCCAAAACAGATCAGACCGGAAAACAAAACTGGAAAACGTTGCAAGCACAGTTTTAAGGTGCGTGTTGCGTAAATGCGGCAGAGAATAATGAAACCAGAGCTCAGTTCTTGACAGTTATCACGGCAAAACACGGCGTCAAGTAGTGCGCACGAGTGAAAAAAATTGGCAGTGGCTTAGCTCTGGTTAAGCCTGGATATACAAGCGAAAAGCTGCATTTATGCTTTGCTTGACGTCATGGCTGTCGCAGTTCGCGCACAATGCACTGGGAGAACCACGATAACGGTGTAGGCATACGCGTTATATAGCCCTCCTTCCGCACGCGTAGTAACTGTGGTAAACACGCGGCTCCAAGTAGCGTCATACGAGGAAGCCGAGCGCGCGTCGATGCACACTCGGTAAACACGCGCAAAGCGCGCGAACGAAGGCGAAGGTCGACCGGCGGAGCAGCGCTCGGCGGCGGCTCCGCCGCCACCTGCGCCTCTTGAGTGACAGCGCTGACAGGGCTGTGTTGTCCGTTTCTTTCTCTGCTCTCTTCTTTGGCTTTCGGCTCGCGCTGGTTCAAATCAAACAATGAATAACCAACTCGCCCATCAGCTTGTGCTTTCAAGCTTCATTTCTAGTACAAAAGGCCCTGTTTTTTCGTCTTGGTTATCAGCGCTGTGTTGTCCGTTTCTTTCTCTGCTCTCTTCTTTGGCTTTCGGCCTTGCGCTGCTTCAAATCAAACAATGAATAACCAACTCGCCCATCAGCTTGTGCTTTCAAGCTTCATTGTTATTTTGTGTTCACCAGTGATTCTTTCTGACACGCATTCCGTGAGTGCACTGTTTGAACTTACAATTCATTCGTCCTCCTGCTATGGTCCCAGAAGCAGTATTTAAAAATAAACAAAAAAATTATTCCCATTTTTTTTTCTTCAAGTTTAAAACCTTGAGTGACAGATTTTTTCTGTGATATCTTTTTTTGCGTTCATTTAACATGGTCGCGAAACCATTAGTTCATACAGCTCACCATTTTTCCAGATACAAAATTTACCGCTGCTTAAAAAATATACATACAAAATATTAATACGGAACTCAGCAAACAATACCCAGCAGTTCTAAAAAAAGCATTTCTCAACGGTAAAGAGTTCATTAACGCATTGTAAGATTTCACGATAGCAGTCTATACATATCTCCGCATACTTTTCGCCTGCAGGTCTGCATTTTTTTTTTGCTATTAACGTAATTGATAGTGCGGAAAACGTTCCCCCCATTGCTTTTTCTATGGCAGTCTTAACTACTCGATGCGAGCGATGGAAAAAAATTAGATTTCGCTACGCATCAGAAGAATGCGCCATTACCTTCAATATTTCCGCAATAGAATCTTACAATAGCCCGTTATTGAAATTTTTGGTCCAAGAATGTTGGGCATGCGATTCTGGAAAGGGCTATTGGGCCATCGTTTGGTGTCGAAGGATCCACTTCACGCAGCTTGAAGTAACTACACTCCTCGTGTTTCGAATTCTCCCGCTGCTGGCTCGCCGTCCTTTTTGAAATGCTCATCGCTCCAACACTCCTCCGAGTCCCCCCTCGCTTCGATGCGACGCGCTTTCGGGCTTACATGCATTTCTGGAAGGCGCGGTCGGTCCCCGATCCACCCTGAGCTGGCGCAGCCACTCCGCTACGACCCCATAAGCCTCGTTTACATGAACCCGACAGCGGCGGGTCGAGTCAGGGGATCGAGTTTAGCAAGGTCAGCCCAACTCGACGACTGCGTATTTGCATGAATTTGATTTTAGCGAGTCGAGAGAGGTTCAACTGAAGCGACACGACGTGTCGAGCAGCACAGCGGGAAAGGGCAATGGCGGCCTCCAAGATCTCGACATGGCATCGCTGTCTGGCAGGCGCGGCGGCCAAACGGAAAACAGGTTCGCATTTATCCTCTCCCCTCTCGCTAACCCGACTCTTCCGACTCAAAAGGCGGGTCAAGCGAGTTGATCAGGCCTAAGTAGTAAAGACGAAAACCGGTCTCGCTGCTACTCTGCCGGAGCCACGTAAACCTGGCTACTGTCACAAAAGCTGGCTGTTGGCAGCCATCTCTCTGTCTATCCCCCAGTCCTACGGTAAAAATATCGGTGACCGCATCGTCAGAGCTACTAAAACAGCACTTTAGAAGGGAGGGTGGTAAGGACCGCATGTCAGAGGCAAGGCAGCCGGATAAACCTAAACAAGATTAGAAAAGGTGCTTCGTATGGCACTGTTGATTTCGTTGTTTTTTTTTTTTTTTTGCATCAGTAGAGCCCTGGGTCGGAGGTTGTCTCCAACCTCAAGGGTTGCGGGAACGTCACATGAGTGAGGATTTTATTAGTCATTAGAACATTAGGGCGGGCTCAATAAATGAGAACTCGCGCTTATTTTTTTGTGAAAGGTTTAAAGAAGCAAGAAAACGCGGTAAATGATAGTCCCTGCCAGGCCACTATAGTTTAGGTAGGGGATCCATACTTGGCACGTAATTCTAGAACACCTAGGCTTTAGCTAAAACTATCAATGGATAAGGACGATCCTACAGAGTAATTTCTAAGTGAGAGTGGTCTTAATTCAGTCTGTGTATATGACTTTGTGTCTGCGCTCCTGCAACTTGTAGTTTGATTACTGTGAATTTTGTAAATACATATCTCCATTTACTGCTTAAGCTCTCCCCTGTCTTTACGCAGTAGCGATTGTGGCTCAGCTCGAGCCAATGGGCAGGCCCCTGCACTTTCCGTTTCATCCTTCTTTCTGCAGTAGCAGCAACATGTAACTGGCTAAAATTTTGGTGCTCGGCTTGCTGCGTGCGTCCTACGGCCGTGTCATAACAACCCCCAATTTTTCTTGCCACCGCTGGGATTTTCTGTACCATCTGCGAGTACGCACACTAATACAAAGACTGACACACGCCGCCTGCTTTTCTCGTAATTGACAACTTGCAAAATTGTAGGAAAGCTGACTTACAGGAAAATGTTTTCCAAGCAAAAACCCTCGTTCACAGACACGTTTTCTCTTCCTGCCCTGCTGACTGAAGGGCTTAGCGCGAGGGGACGAGATGAGTCAGCAGCCCTACACTGTATCCTTCTTCGAAAAGGTGTGCGGGGCTGCCCCCCATATCTGCGTGATCCTGAAACCCCTCCGGACATGACCAGCTTTCGAGATTAAGTGCAAAGGAAAGTTGTGCGAAGGTTAAAATGACGCATTCCCTTGACGAGTTCCTGTCTCGACTTGCTCCTCGCGTTCGCGTCCCGGCTACAGATAAAGGGACATCTCTTCCGTCCCTTATCGAAGAAGATTGCGAGATTGCCGTCTGCGAACAACGGTTTTTGGTTGGAAAATTGTAGAGGGCACTCGTAATTCTGCAAGTTGTCAATTGGGCTAGTAAGGCTTTCGCATAGTATATAAGTGAAATGCGCAACAACTTAGACAGGACACAGAAAGAAACACATACAACAGTTCACGAGTGCAACTGCCAACTGTTTAATGGGGTGAAACAACAACAGCATATATACAGAAAAGCAGCGCATGCGTAAAGGTAGAGCAGGCACACACATCACAAAGACCGCAATTTTATACAAACGAATCAAGATATGAAACTTCAGCATCATAGATCTGCAACGAAGCATCACTTACACGGCTACGGGAGCATGCAAAAAATGTTGACAATAATGATAAAAAATCAAACCTTGTAAGGCACATTTCTTCCTGCAAGTGTAGGGCAAGATTTGAGATGACAAAGATTCTAGGCAGGAGTACCAATGTAAAAGCCCGGCTTGTCTTAGAGGCATTCCATGTTAAAAAAAACAATCTGATCGCCGTGTAAGTGATGCTTCGTTGCAGACCTATGATGCTGAAGTTTCTTATCTTGATTCGTTTGTATAAAATTGCGGTCTTTGTGATGTGTGTGCCTGCTCTACCTTTACGCATGCGCTGCTTTTCTGTATATATGCTGTTGTTGTTTCACCCCATTAAACAGTTTGTAGTTGCGCTCGTGAACTGTTGTATGTGTTTCTTTCTGTGTCCTGTCTAAGTTGTTGCGCATTTCACTTATATACTATGCAGAACCAACTAGCCCGACAGCACGCTCTTCTGAAGGCTTTCGCCTTAAAATTACTTCGGCCGTAGGTTGCAGTGACGATTCCTAAAAAATGTTGTTACCAGAATGTAGACAAGGGTGCTTTTATAGCCTAAAAGTGTGTTTTTGCGTATAAAGACGTTGAGAGCGATAATGGTATCTGCACCGACTACGATAACACAGCGGCGGCTCCCGCATTTCCGATGCCAGCTCATGAACCTGCGCCTGTTACCGCCGTGAGCTTTTACCTGTCTGACAAAAGAACATGTCCCTTTGCATTCCGACCAGGAAGAAGAAGTTGCCATTGCTGAGCTCAGTAGATGGCGGTGAAAACATTAGCTCAGTAGCAGCGTATGAAGCGCCTTGAAACTTACACATTTCCACGAATAGGTTTAGTGCTTTTTGAGCAAACGAAATGACGAAGTAACTCTCTCACTTCTCGGCGGACAACTCAACCGCGTCATAAGGGAAGGGGTGGGGGCGAAAGTAGAAAGAAAGAAAAGGATGCCATAGTGGGGGCCTCAGGAATAAGTTTGACCACCCGGGGATCTTAATTTAACGTGCATTGATTGACATCACACAGCACACGGACTCGTTTTGCGTTTCGCCTCAATCGAAACGCGGCCGCCGTGGTCTGGTTCGAACCCGGGTGCTCCGGCTTAGGCCGACACGCAACTACATACGGATTCGTCACGCCGGTCTTGGTGGCACACAGGATTATTTCCAGCTAAAAACCTCGTCATATAATCAATTCGCGTCTTTGGAAGTTCCTACAAATATTTAGGCATTCGCTTCTTGACAACTGTAGCCGACAAAATTCCGATTCACAGAGCTAGCGTTAGGCATATGAAAAAGAAGGCTTTCTTACCGGACGACTCATGGGATCCGGCACGGAAATGCAGTCTGCAGGGAGAGCCATGACCGTCGGCAGGCAGCGAAAAGCATTCGGGCATACCGACTGGGACGGACTGAGTCGGTCAGGAGAACAAGCACGTGTGTAAAGAAGCAGAAGCGCGGTAGAAAAAAAAGGAAAGGGGGATGAGAGAATATTGGCGTGTGCAAAGGCGTGGGTCGCAAGCGAAGGCGTCGACTGCACGCTATCTTCTCTCCACCCCATGCCCCTCTCGCCCCTTGCCGGCCCCTTGCCGGCCCCCCAACGTTCCTGTTCCAGCGTGCTGCAGCCGGTTTTCCCCAACATTGGTGGGAGCGGTCTCGCTGCGTCGGGAACTTTCGAGGAAGCGACGCGTGGGTCCTTGGGAGCGTGGCAGCGTTGGCCCCGTACACCTGGGACAAGACGTTTTCGGGGTGCGAAGACCCCTACCCTTCTGACAACGTCAACTCACTGGTCTTCGCGCATCACTGTCTTCCACTCGGTTATTTCACCGTGATATAAAAAGATCGCGTGCTCATTTCCAGAAATAAGCATCGCAACTTTCACGTACAGTGGCGCCGTTTTACTCTCCAAACCGGTCTGGAGAGTTGATACCGGAAAGGCGTCCGGCTTGTTTTGGAGTCTCATGCCAAACTAATGCACTCATAGTGGCTGCGCGTTTACCATATTATTGCACTTTGGACTGCGTTTTACACACAGCAACAGATAAGTATAAAAACCATGTGCACTTGTAAGCACACAATACGCGCAGAAAAAAATGCACCAAAGAACTCGCATTTTAAGTCTACCTAATTGCTCGCACTGCACGGTCAAAGGCGAGGAAAACCTGCAGCATTGCCGCTTGATTACCACTTCAGGGAAATGATTATGAAGTTAATTAAAGGCTTTATTTGACCTACACTCTGTCTGTCTGTGATTGTTACTGAGACCCTGACTGTACTGTATATTTGCTTTTCTCATATTACTTTTTTTTTCGTCGTGGCCTGCACTCTGTGCTTTGACTGTCTGCCTGTGACTTGACTGTGCCCTGCTTTCGGTTTCCTCCTGCATTTAGTTTTGTTTTGCTTTTCACTGTTCTGCTTTTCCGTTTAAATTGTTCTTTTTTTCTTTTGAGCATTTAGCTCCTTTTCACTGAACGTGAATTGGCGTTATGCATGGCAGAGCGTCGCTGGTCCGGGCTCCCACTCTCTCTCTTTATTTTATGTTTTTTTTCTATTTTCTGAGAGGACCAATAACAAGGTTACGCAGCCAAGCGAAAGCGTGTGTTTAGCATGATTGGCTCATGGCTTTGGTTTGCTGGTTCGTCGATACTTCTGGCGATATACGGCTGAGGTTAATCTATGATCGAGATTAAGCTGATGGGATAAGTTGGCGCCGCAGATGAAAATTGATGAAGACGACGATGTGCAGTGCATATCGCGAGAGTGAGCTGCAGTTTAACACGAGATGTGATCGGCTGGGGCGATAGCATATATTGCTATCGTGCAGTGGCGTGAGAAGCTGGCCTCTTCGCGCAGCCGCGGATTCGAATCACAGTAGTGACAATATTTATTTATTTATTTCACACACAAGAAAGTTAGTTTACTTAGTTATATGGGGTTTTATGGCGTATAAGCAACTATGGCTATCATGCGCCAAACACAAGGTTAGATGATGTTATGTCAAGTGTACAGAGGTTAGATTATAATAGATTTAAAACATTGGCTTTCTTTAGAAACTTACAAACAAGTGAAAACTCGACAAGTGTTTGCTCGCCTAAAGGCAATGCGGGATGAAATGGAATGTGTTCATTGTAAAATACCGTAAAAATTTTTTTTGTAAGTTCTTCGAGACGCGAACAAGAAATTAAAATGTGATTAACTGTGAGCTCCTTACCACTTATTTCACACACAGGTTTGTCTTTTTTTGTTAATAAGAAGCTATGGGTGATGTGTGTGTGACCTATGCGTAAACGACGCTCTTTATGGCGGCTTGATTTCCATTCTTTTAAAAGGGGCTTTACAGTATGCAGCTTGTTGTTTCCTTCATTTTCCCAGGAAGCTTGCCATTTGGCTCTTAGTTTGTTACGTACTAACTTCATGTAATCCCTAGAAGGCAAATTCACTTGTTTTATTTCCATGGTTCTGGCTTGTGCAGCACACATGTCGGCTCTCTCATTGTCCCTAATACCAACGTGACTGGGAACCCAGCAAAATTTTATAACATGTTTTTGTATTGTGACCTTTACTATATTGTGTATGATGCTTCCAATCAGTGGCTCCGTGGCATTTTTGGAGTTTAATGCTGTAAGGACACTCAGTGAATCTGTATAAATGATGCTGTTTTTGATGTTTTCATTTGTTATTTTCTGTACCGCAACACAAATGGCATAACACTCAGCGGTGAAAACTGTAGCACATGAGGGCAGTCGTACTGCATTTTTATTTTTTCCTTGTATTACTGCGCTTCCAACATGAGCATGAGTTTTTGACCCATCAGTATAAAATGCAGTATAATTTCTGTATTTTTCTTGCATTGCTAGATATTCTTGTATTATATGGTCGTGTGGTGTAGAGGTTTTCCTGAGGCGTGTTAGTGTGACGTCACACACTGTGGGGAGAGTGTACCACGGTGGTAGCCCTTCGTGTCTTGGGGCAATATTTTTGATTTCATTTAGTATGTTCAGAGCATGACATTTTTCTTCGAAGCGCACGAGCAACGGCTTAATCGCGTGAGGCTTGTTGTTGAAGAGTATTCGGGATGGGCATTTCGTGACAATTGAGTAACAGAGATGTTTGGGCTGAGAAAGGATTTTGAGGATGTATGTACAAGTTAGTGCAGTTCTTCGATCTTCTAAGGAAGGTTCAGTAGTTTCCACATACAGACTTGCTGTTGGGGAAGTTCTGTAAGCACCGGAAGACTGCCTTAAACCAAGATTCACACACAAGAAACTTCACATGGCGTCGCTGTTGCCAGGTAGCGGCTCCAGACCGAATGACCGGTTGACAAGATTCATGGTGGGGGGTGGTGAGCGTATGAGTGCTTTCACACTAAAAGAGAAATACCAAACTACAGAACTGTCCTGTTGTTTTGTATTTCTTCATTTTCCTCATTTTCTCACCCTGCTGTAGCATTTATATTTAATCAATATTCGCACTGAAAAGCCTGCGACAAAGTCTGTGCTGTGCTCATTTCAGCCTTCATGACTTCGTCTGGAGAACAACCGGTGAGCAGTGATTTTTTCTGACGTTACATTGTGTACCAGCCTCTACGGGCACATTTTGTTGCGAAAGCAACACTACGCGTGTCGCCGAGCCATTTCGCGGAGCTGAGGCAAGGCCATACTGCACATGCACGAGGAGCAGTGACGTCACACGGCGCACAGCTGGCGCGCCGCCGCCGTCGCTGCGCGGGTGACTCGGAGGTGCCGCCGCCGCGCTCACAAGTTGCGCATGCACAGTAGCGGCGCGTAGCTAGCGTGCCGGGACCGCCGCAGCTGCTGCACGCTCTCCGTCGCACCTCTCTCTCTCCTCGTTGTTTTCGAAATACTCCAGGTTTAACCAGAGCTAAACCACTTCGAGCAATGCTTAGCACTGCTAAACCGCCACGCATTTCTTCAATTCTGGTGGGTGTATTCAACAAGCAGCAACGCACCTAAGGTTCAAAAAGAAATTGTTACACACAGGTCGAGTCCTCATATGCTCGCTACTTCTGTATTGCTGCGAAATCATAGATTCCAAGACAGATTGCTCTTGCTTTTGAGACCCGTTATCAACTGCGCTCAGACCTTGCCCTTTTGTCAGAATATTTATCGTGAGCTCTCATGCACGCCGATAAAGGGCCACTAGAGATGTTGACCCAATCTAGATAAAGTGTGTAAACATTTTATACGACTGGAGAAACTGCGACAGAGGACAAAAAAAAATCCCGGTGATTACAAAAACTGAAGTTTTAGAGGTGAATGTTGGCAAGTGACGTCGTGGGAGCCTGTGTCCAATACTCGCACGTAGCGCAGGCCCCTTCGTAGCGGAAAACACCTTCCAGATAGATCTTTTTTTTTGTTAATTGCGAAAAACATACATACTGTAAGGCCGCCACCATCTTTCTTAACTTTATCTTGAGGCCACTGAGCGCCTCCGGTCTAAGCGGTGATTTCTCGGTAAGGCCACGGGCTCCGCACCCGCGTGTCCCCCGCAAACATCTACAAAAACGCGGAAGCCTATTGTCAACGCAGCAGCGTCGCCACGACTGCCGACTGCTAGCATTGTCAACCGCGGGTGTCTAATGGGGCACCAAGAAAGCGTGGCAGCGGATTACTGTGCCATTCTGCGGAAACCTGCGAACCGTTTAATTAAGAGTTCCGCGAAGGGCCCTTTTGTTTGCTGGCATTATTGCCAGCACCGAAGCACCGCGGGACTCGTTTCCTGCCTCTGCCACTAGACACTCGAAAGATGATTTAGCAAGTGACTCGCCCTGTCGTTCACCTATAGAACTCGATGAATGGATGGATAGGAGCGCCCCGTTTGAAACGGGGTCTTTCTTTATTTTTGTTCAACTGTGTTGTCGATTCTCATTAAGATTCGCCATCTTCTTTACCTACAGTTTCCTACAATTCTAACCTTATGCCACATCTCTGCTTCTCAGCCACCAATCCTCCAATCGCTTTTTGCTAACTTCCAGTGCAGATTTCTTTACGTGACCATTGTTATCTTTAAACCCTAGGGCCTCAGAAAGAGTGACTGTGCCTGCATCGACATCCGGATGGATACCATCGAATTTGAGTATGAGGTGTTCAATTGCTTCCACAGATCTACCCCACAATGCACATGTGTCATCTTCTCGGTTAAATTTCTTTTCGTACCGGCGCGTTCTAAGACATCCTTGGAGAAGCGACACGCGGGTGTGGCGGCGAGAGCGGAAAGAGTACGGAGAGAGCGAGGAGTCCCGCGTGGAGAGGGTCTCCTGAATGTTTTCTTTATGTGTTTCTATTTTTTAAAACCAGGCCCCGGGCTCAAGGATGTGCCCAACCTTCCAGGGCTGTGGTTACTGTATATTAAAATTTAATTGGTTAACGAAGTCTAGGGCGGGCCTTGAAAAACGACCTCCCTAACTACTTTATGTTTGAAGCATATAAATATGCAAGTAACAGCACTGGGCAGCAGTCTGGGGAAGGACTCCGTGCTTGGCACATGCTTCTGGCTCCTAGGCTTTAACCGGAACCCTCCGGTCGACAAGCAAGGTCAGGCAGAGAGCTTTCTCTGTATGAAAATGTCCCATTAAGTTGCAGTGCGATTGTGACTGTTTCTGTAACTCAGTTTGCCTCTGAACACACATGTAAATATAATCTTTCCTTTGTCCGTCTACTTCTACGTCTGGCCGTCTTGCTTATTGAACGCCGAATCATCAACGATTGGAAGGGTCTGAGCCCTTCCGAAGAACTCAACGGACCATCAAGAAATTACTCATACCATCCTTTCTCTGCGTCCGAAGTAGCATCTTTACAAGACAACTGGTATTTAGACGACGCGCGAGGTTGATAGAGGACATCGAAGTTTTGGAGCGATGGACATCTACACGAATTGACAAAGATTTAGTGCTCCTCACGCCCCTACGTTTCTGCTTTGCCGTACGATTCTGTGGTGACTGTCCACTTTGGTAAGGGAGCCCCAGGTACGGATATAAGAGACTCTATCCCTGTCGACCGCAGCGGTGGTCTAGTCGTTTCAGCGTCCGGTTCGCCATCATCACCACTGCCGCCGAGTAACCACCGGTGATGGGTACAAGCTTTCCCCTGCCTAGTGCTCGGCTTCTTTACGGTGAAATACTTGGGAAATCGGTCTTTGACCTCACCTTCCTCCTTTGAGCAGAAGAAAAAACTTGTGCCAAGGCGCTCTATGGCCACATATGCCCTTGCCGCATACATATTCCACATCATCATCATCATCATAGTGGCAAGTGCATTGATTGATGCGTTCCTCGTTTTTGTCAAACTATGCGCGGCAATCAGTTCGTTTCCACGTTTCGAAGGCTGTAACTTTGTAAGTGCCTCCTTCAAATTACTTATGTCACACTAAGACATGGAAGGCATACATGCATACTTTGAACGTTCATTTTACTCCTTCGGTTGTTTACGTGCTGTAGCCGATCGTGTTTTGCTTTCTACAATGCATGCCGTGACGTTAAACCTAAGTGCTTCGTTTTTGTAAACATTATAGCCACCTACCTCTCCTATGAAAAAATATGAGTGATCCTGCCACATTGCCACGGCCGGGCATTATCCGAAACGAGAGGTGGAACCCGCCGCGGCTCGCACAGCTTGAGACCGCTACTCTGGAAGAGCAGCTTTAATTCCTGGGCCGTCATCCGCTTTACAGAATTGAAGTGGTGACGTCCACAGGCAGATACGTCACGTTTCAGTTTACCTTAGGAATATTACCAAGGGTGGTGCTTAGCTTCCTGCCCCTGACTGTCACGCATTTTGGGCAGTTCGAGGTGACTTTTTTTTCGTTGGAAGTATTTGTCATTATTGTGCAGCTGTCATGTGTGCTGTCTGGGCATCTCCGGCTGCAAATTGCTACGGCTGTTCCTTTGTTAAAGGTAGACTTAAGGTAAGCAATAAAGGACACAAAAGCATCCCTACACCAGCAGATTACACTCTGAGACAAAGCAAAGCGTTTTCATACGTTAAAACATGACCTCTTTTCTGAGAAAATGGCAAAACATGTTTCTGACTTCTTCCCCTACACGCGCCCTTCAGAAGACAAAGAATACATTTCTATTGTATTGCGTCTAATCGTCTGACCTTCCGTACATCAGAGAACAATTATCCGAGTCCACCGAAAACAACATCGGGTGACCAGCTGAACATGCATTAACTCTATGTAATGAGCGACTACTATGCTAAAATATTTATCGATAGATGGCGCCAGCTTGTGTGTAGCGTTGTGCGCGTTTCTTCGTTTGCGGCAGGTGCCATAGTGTGTAATTTATCATTACAAGTGCCTTTATTATACGTTGTTTCCTTATTGAAGCAAGGAAAGGTTTGGTTTGGTTTGGTTTATGGGGTTTAACGTCTCAAAGCGACTAAGGCTATGAGAGACGCCGTAGTGGAGGGCTCCGGAAATTTCGACCACCTGGGGTTCTTTAACGTGCACTGACATCGCACAGTACACGGGCCTCGAATTTCTCCTCCAAAGAAATTCAACCGCCGCGGCCGGGATCGAACCCGCGTCTTTCGGGACAGCAGCCGAGCACCATAGCCACTGAGCCACCGTGGCGGCGCAAGGAAAGGGGGACTAATTGGTCGTTTAGAGCGTTCGTTGTTTCAGGAACATTTTTGTACCCCACCAGTCATGTAATGCCTTACTTTCGGGCCCCTGAGATAAACAAACAAACAAGCAAACAAATTCAGGGCGATAATTAGCCCTCCGATGGGACGGTGCGATGTTCCTCATAGCACTCGTGCGGCTTCGGAAAGTGAACCCCGGACATTCTATACAGTGCTGACACCGTACATTATCATTCTACACCTTCAATTTACAAACACTAGGAAATTAATGGTGTTTCTTTTAATGACATACTCGGCAGTCTCGGCTAGGTCGTACTCCCGTTTTTTGTGGCGTTCTCTCCTAAACATCGGCCTTACAGCGGAGCCTTTGGTCGTCTTGGCCGCCTTTTCATTGTCGCATGCGGCCGCCTAAAGCTGCCGTTTCCAATCAGTCGATTGCTTCTCTACACCATCCAATCCAAAGCTTGTAAACGCTCTCTTGAGATTCCGCAGTGTGCTGCGTCGAATGCGTCGCCGGAAGTCGGAAGATGCCGGAGTAGACCCAACTCGTGACTTCCTGCACGTCGCTGCTGGAATTAGCGACGACATAAAATGAAAAATGACATCACGCTACGCGTACACGCTGAGCGCTTTAAGAAGACAAAGTACACGTGGAAGGCTGTGCTTTCCTCATAACATGCAGAACGAGAGTGCAACAAACAAAAGCCCCGCAGCCTCCCCGCGTTCTTGGCTGCCGCCGCGTATGAGCCAACAGCAAGATTTTTTTGACGTCTTCCTGTTCTGCGACTGTGGGAGAGACAAGGCAGAGAGTTGGGGGAGAAAGCGTGTTCGTACACTATAAATCCCAGCTCTTGCATGCCTTGGAATCAAGTCGCTCGAGCTCGCTTGTGACAACTACTAACCAGAAACAGTTCTACTAACAAGTACAGAAGTATTCATCACTCCGTGTGTTCGTAGAAGGATAGTAACAATGATTGCGAACGTAAGTATACATGTATAGAATGTTTTATTTTCCGCGAATTCTGAGCATTGGGCTCGAAATTCAGTTGCATTAGCCAATTATTGCCGCATCACTGCTAAATCAAGTCATGTAATCTAATCCGCATAAATATAAAGGTATGGTTAGACCCTATACTGGCGTTCTCGGAAAATGCCAACGTCATCAAGCAGAGGGTGACCGTTACGATAAATATCACGAAAATATTGAATCGATAGCAGCGGTTAGAAGCACTAAAATTGAAGCTGCGCAATCTATAGGCGGCTATGAACTGCGAATCACGAAGAATACGTTGCGTGGCAGCGATATATGATACGCGAGGCTTTTATATACTATTGCTACTCAATCGAAAAGCAGGCTGATAATCTGCAGTAGGCGTGAGATGTGATTGCTATTAATCTTTCTCTCTTGTTTCAGATCGTCGTTGCTTGCATCTTCTCCTGCGTACTCGCAGAAGAAGTGTACAGTAACCAGGGCTACCTGTATGACCGCTTTCAGGGACCGCTTGTAGCAGCGGCTGCTACACCTGGCGTCTCATCCGTGGAGCCCTTCTATGTAAGGCGCTTTTGATCAAATACAATAACCGAAGAATAGCCTTCTCTTCTGATGTTATTATGGCTCCAAGTCATCAAGCGCCGACAAGTCTTTTTAATCGTTCACAGCGGCGATGAAACGGCAGAAAATTGTTATCGTGAAGAAAACTCACGCAGCGGAACTGAAACACATTTATAACCGATTGGTCTGTACATGATGGCTTTCTGCCAAGGTTGTTATATTGTACAGCTGCTATAATCGAATTACCCATAACTAAAAGGTAGCATAAAATTTTCAAGGTTGTCTACTTCATAACCTGCTTGATAGAGAGACGTCCACTCGCTCTAGGAAATAGATTATTTGAAGAAAAGAAAGCTGGAAGCCATAAACTACGCATTCTAGGCAGGTATACATTGTTGTCAATAGAGCGCACTGCAAGCAGTTAGTGCTTGTGAGCTTCAAACGCTGTGAAAGAAGATAAGGCTGTTGGTAGGGACATTGCGGAGACATCCATTTAACTGTCGTTTTGGAGCAAGAACACTGTCGTGAACTATTTTTGCAATTGGCGGTGGTAATGTCAAGGATGCTCAAGTTAGATCAGTTTTTTGACAAACTAAGTTAGTTACTCCAGTACATTTGATTATTCTTTTCTAAGGAGAAGGTGACAAAACACCATTTGCAATGAAAAAAAAAATGTGCAGCCGCCGCAGCCATACAGCTTCGGCTACGACAATGTCGACGAGTACGGCACCCAGTCCTACCACAAGGAGCAAGGCGACGCCAACAACGTGAAGACTGGATCGTACGGCTACCGGGATGCCAACGGCATCTACAGGCGGGTCACCTACGTCGCCGACGCCAACGGTTTCCGGGCCACTGTCGACACCAATGAGCCGGGCACGGCCCCCGGTTACAGCGCCGACGCAACCTACAACGCCAAACCGATCCGGGTGGCCGCAGCAGCCAAGTCGGCCTCGGCTCCACTTCCTGTGTACGCTGTACCCCCGGCATACGCCGCTGCACACAACGCGTACGCCCTGCGTGCTCCGTGGTCTTCATAAGCCGGAATCTCGTTCAGATACAGCTACGTTGTAAAGAGCATTTGTAAATAAATGTATGCAACTGCGACCCTGTAGGCTTCCTTACCAGCTTCTTGTACTTAACACTTCGGCCTTAGAAAGTCATTCGCGACAATACAATATTTTTTTTTATGTGTAGAGCTGATTAAAGCTCAGAAGGGATGCATTTATTGTAGTTCTTGGTCTGACAGGAATAAAGGGACATTTGTTCCACAGTTGCCAAGTGGCATGTGATATACTAAGGCTAGGCGCGGTGTGAACATGCGACAGGGATCTTGGTTTAGTTCTTTCTACTAGGATACGCCTTTGTTAAAAAATAAAACAACAGCTCAAAGAAAGACCACTAACAGCTTACGAACAACAGGCACTAGGAGATTCTGTAGCAGGAAAAAAAAACGCATGCTTGACGATAACTCATTCGAGATAGTTGTCCCTGGATACATAGATATCTAGACAAGTGAACAACCACCCTTCCATCTCGATAAAACCATGCGACCCACCGATAATATCGTAGATAAGTGACGACGATGTTGTTTATATTTATAGATCTTTAAACGATAGTGACAGATTCAGAAACAAGGCCTTGCATTTTTCAGGACCAACAATAGCTGCAAAGAGCATGAACTTGATAGGCAGCTGATAGAATTTGCGCGAGGAATGCGAATTAGGAGTCCTTCAGTGGCAAAGCAAACAGCTGAGGTCCGAATGCGAATTTACCCACAGCCTCAAGTGAACTACAGATTTGTTTGAAAGGAATATTAATCATACCTACACGTTCCCAATATTTCCGATAGCCCAACGGCTGAAGCACACAATTGCTCACCCAGAATTTCTCTCCTTTACTCATAAGTCCTCTTACTCCAATGAATTCTCCTCTAGCTTGCCTGGATGAATGATGCTGTGGATGAAGTCCCAGCACTCAGAAACCTGCACTTCGGTAGGTGCAGAAGTGTGCTGCTATGTCAACATTACCTGCAGGCTGACAGTTTGGGCTCTAACGTGGCTTCTATATTAATGATAGATCTCGAAAGGGACTTGGTATTGTACTTAGAGAACACTAAGTGAACCGAATTTTCTCGCAGACTTCACAGTTTATTTATTATTTATTTATTTATTACAAATACCTCAAGGGCCCTCGGGTGAGGGCTTTACATGAGGGGTGGGCTAACAGCCTGGTGTTAATAGATTTTTTCGATGGCTTTCTTGAAATGGTCCGGGTTTGTATGAAGGATGGTACTTGTGGGAAGACTGTTCCAGTCACGCGCTGTTTGGATGAAGAAGGAATGAAGATGGGTCACGGTGCGAGCAGGGGGTGGGTAAACGGCATTTTGGTGGCTTGTGCGGGCTGAAGAACGATGACCAGGCTGAATAGGACAGTGGGAAGAAAAGTTATGATACATTTTGTGGTACAAGCACAGCCTTGCAACTGTGCGACGTTGCTTGAGGTTAGGTAGGCATGCATTATTTTCGAGGGAAGTAACACTGGT
The DNA here is from genome assembly GCF_055824585.1 of Amblyomma mixtum. Classification (NCBI taxonomy): domain Eukaryota; kingdom Metazoa; phylum Arthropoda; class Arachnida; order Ixodida; family Ixodidae; genus Amblyomma; species Amblyomma mixtum. The sequence continues at coordinate 28,134,493 of NC_143018.1, read as the reverse complement.
GGAGTATGAGTAGTTTGAGTAGATGGATCGAACGGCGCGATTTTGGGCAAGTTCAATACAGTTAGTTAGGTTAAGCTGAGCGGGGTCCCAGATGGCAGATGCGTATTCTAACTTTGGCCGAATTAATGTTTTATAAACTAGTAATTTAACTGCTGGTGAAGCTAGACGTAAATTACGACGAAGATAGCCGAGGCACCGAAAAGATAAGTCACCGACAAGGTTTACGGCAGTCATTTTTTGGTTAACGTATCTCTGGCCGCGGTATCTGTGGACTATCTGTTTAATGGAGGGGTCGGACTTACTGCCAATTATTTACCTAGGAATTGTCGTTGTTTTGAGAACTTCATGTATTCCCATAGGATGCAAGCGGGTTCGGTGTTCCGTTTGGAATAACCCACCATCTCTAATGCAATATATTTGCGTAATTAACTAGCAATCTGCCTTGCCTGCTTAGTCGTTGAAAGGCGCGAGCGGAACATTGCAGCGCATAACAGGTTTTGATTTATAATTACATAATTAAAAAGCCCTTGCCACGATGAACGACGTAGCCGAGGGCCTGAAACATTGCCGAGTAGGTGGGTTTCTTGAATGTGTAGCCCGCATGAAAAATTCCGCAACAACTACAATCATATTAGTTTACATAACTACTAGAACAGGTGGTGGTGGTGGAAAAGATTTATGTACAGATACACTTCAGGAGGTTATGCATGAGCTGACCCAGAGGGGGTCAGCCCTTACAAGTACTAGAGGAGGTCCGTAGTTGTTTATTTGTTTATTGTTTATTGTAATACCCACAGCGCCACAAGTGGCATTACAGTGGGGGGGGGGGGGAATAACACATCATACAAACGAAAAAAAAGGTAACAAAGTGCAGCACATACAATGCAACCATGATGCAATATTAATACAGCCTAAAAACAGCATTCACAGAGATGAAGAGAATAAATCACCTGACGTAATTAATACCACCTCTTCAGAGAGCCGGTTCCAATCTCTTATAGACCTAGGGAAAAAAGCATATTTGCACATCTCTGATTTACAGTTAATTTCCTTAACTTAGCGAAATATAGTTTGGTGAATGGATGTACAGGTCACGGTTTATGCCAGTATTGGAATAGTAAATGCTATGAAAAAATTTTAACCTCAAACAATATCTACGTTTTTCAAGCGTCTTCCATCCCAGCGAGTTTTTTGCACGCGAAACACTAAAGCTCCTGGTATAGTACCTGGTATAGCACCATGCTTCGTGGTGCTGCTTCTTTGGGTGAGTGCTCGGACTTTGCTTAAGATTTGCCAGGCTTCAGATGTTTGGGTTATAACTTTGAACTGCTGGGAATCGAGGGAAGTTGTTCGATGAGGCGTATGTGTGTTAACCTCACGACAACAGTTAAACAGCAAAGCCGGGGCTTGGAGCAGCAAGCATAGATCTCATGACATGGCCGGAGGCAGATTTGCTAGCGTTGTGCGAGGAGTTGGGTGCGGTTGTTCAGGAGGAGATGGAGAAAGCCGATATTTGTAAGTCGCTCTTAGAAACCGCTGACGAGGAAACAATTGAGTTTACTTGGGAACTCCTCAAACCCGAGCTGAAAAGAGTAGAAGAGCAGCGGCTAAAGGCAGAGCAAGAGGAGCGGGAGTTGAAAAGGTTGCAGCTTAGAGTTGAGATGCAACAAGGCGCAGTCAGGAATGAGGGAAGCGGAACTTCGATGAAAGCGGAGAGTAAGAAGGCAGAGTGCCAAGAACATGCGCAAGCAGGCAGCCTTAAACTTTACAAGAAGGCGGAACAGGCAGAGCACAAGCGCATCATGGCAAAAATCAACCAAAGCATTGTCAGGGGAGACTGGGATGTGACGCGATCTCGGCTGCGAGCTTTCAAGAAAGGCGAGAGCATTTCAAAATTTCTTGACATATTTGAAAGCATCTGTGAGAAGACTAAATTAGACAATGAGATTTGGAGCCGCGACCTGCGTGCCTGAACTACCCTCCCAAAACCAGGGCCCCTCCGTCCGCAACAACTGCGGCCGACCCCAGAGGCGTCGGCCGCAGCCCGGGCTCGCGCGACCAATGCCCGTTGGGCCTGCAGGTCAGAGCAGCACAGCAGGGTCGCCTCCCGGTCCTCCCGGGTTGGATTGGGGTGAGGGGGAAAGCAGGGTCGGAGGGGCAGGCCCACACCATGTGGTACACGTCCGAAAACTTCTCCGCACAGTGCGGACAGCTGCCCGAGAAAGAAGGGTCGAAGTGTTTGAGAGCTGCCGGGCACAGCAAAGTATTGTTACAGGTTCTATTTACAAATACTATTTACAAGGCAGGTCGAGAAGAGCCTGGTGCGCCGGCGGCAGGATACTGGACTTTCTCTTCTTCTTCCAGCCGCCGCACGTCTTCTTTGTTCCTCAGAGCCCATGCGCAGCACGTGACAGTATTAGTATACAGGCGAAGCAGAAGCCGCTCCTCCGCCCTTGAGAGAGTTTTACACGGGCGGGGATAAAGACCTTCACCCGCAACATTCGGTATGCAGACTGGGTCAACACCGAGGAAACCCTCGGCAGCGACCACTGCCTCCTGAACACTACGATTAGGACCCATCCTTTCGCGCGACCAACAACACAAGCCCGACTTCCAGATTGGACCAAGTTTAGGAAAAATTATAACACTGCCACACCAGAGCACGCAGCCGCTACCGACGGGAACGAAACTAGGTGAAATGGTGAGCAAGAAGGAATCATTACTGAAGAACAGGATGCAAGAAAAGGCCGAGAGAGTTGAACTACTGCTATTTCTTAGTTTAAATCTCGGTTAGAAAACTTACCATAAGTGTACAAGGACAAGGTACCCATATCTTTAGAAAAAAAGGATTAGCAGATGGCAGATGGCAGTACAGAAATGGTGCTGGAATTTCGCATTAAGCAAACTACAGACTGTTTGCACCGAATAAACGGCGCCAACATCCTTAGTTTCAACTAAGAACTGGAGATTCTCTAGGAACTGTATGGTCCATTATTCTACTTTTTTACTGCTACAAAATTTTAAATATTTCACGAAATGAGTAAAGAACATATTTTATGGAGGGAGGAACATGCTTACCTGATTTTTTAATTGAGCTAAGCGGTAGCCTCGAATTGTAAGCCAGACGTCGCACTGAGGCTGCTTCAAAGAACACGTTGTCATCGATTTCAAACATTACCCGACAGCCGGCATTCTGCTTCTTGCACCAGGCGTTTGCATTCTTCCTGTGTCTTGCCGGAAACAGCTGCCACGGCATCCAGAAGCGAGTCACAAGTGGAAAGAAGAGAAAAAGCTTGCATCGACTCGACATCCACACAGGAGTTCAACACGCACTCCACTGCACGATTGAGAAGTGACTGATTCCTGTTGAGGGCGCACTGAAGAGGGTACGTTTTCAATGCAGGAAAGTTTTCAAAGTCTAGAGAAAGAAACATAAAGTTGCTTTCTAATCCCTGAGCAAGCGAACGAATGGCTTTCTTGCCAAGATTGTACGACCTGAACTTCAGTCGGAGCAAGGTTCGGTTCGTGCGCAGCAATTCCTGGATTGCCTTGAAATCCTGGTCAGTGTGGAGATGCTGACAAAACTCCGCTTCAAGTATAGTCTTGTTCCGAGCAAGGCCACAGATAATCTCGGTCACAACGTTGTACCGTCGCGTGACTCTACCTAGAGTAAACCTTTTCAGCGCATCTGTCGTCACCAGAAAGGAGACGAAACCTTTCACACACTCTGGTGCAAGTGTGTCGGGACAAGTAATGACCAGCTCCGTAAGCGAAGCACAGCTGACAAGTGCCGAGTGACACCACCTTGCAATGCTGCTAGGATCGGAGCTCTCTGTCCAGGAAATGCACAGTCGAGAGCGGCTCTGATCATCTTGCGGCATGCACGTCACCCACTGCTCAAGCCCACGCGTGTTCCATGCCACTTCGAGACGCGTAAACACACTTGGGGTGAGAGCAAAAGACGGTGTCCATTCCTCAGAAACTTCAATGTTCCCGAGACGCACACACTCTACAGTGTTGTTTCGTGCAACAGATTTCACGAAGATTGACAAAATGTCTTCAGTCAATCTGCAGTTGGACACATCGAGACGCTTTAAAGAAGCGTTCTCGTACAGAGCCTTAGCTAATGCAAGTGCTCCGAGGTTGCTGATCGGATTGTCCGAAAGATAGAGCTCTTCGAGTGCAGTGTTTTCCCACAAAATTTCTGCTATGACTATTGCACAGCTGCTTGTAAACAATGTCTGGACGAGCTTCAGGCACTTGAGGCTGGTGTTCGTCCGCAATGCCTGCAAGCCATCCCACATTGTATTGTCCGATATATCATATGCATATAGGAGTGACAGTTCCTCAAGAGTAGTGTTGTGTTTTAGAGAGGTAAGGATGGTACCAACAACATCTGTGCCCAGATAGCACACAGACAACTTCCGTAGTGTCATGTTCCCCTTCAAAGCCGTCGCAAGAAGAGCAGCGCTTGAAGGTGATATCAGAGACCTTTGCATCTCAAGAACATTCAAGCAAGAATTGCCCACAGCACGTAACAGCTTCGATGTACTTCTATTTGATGTGTCGCTCCACCCTGCCAAGCGATCGACTGCACCTATCCTGATAGTATTGACCACTTCTTGCACGGCGATGCTGGATGCCATTAGGTTTTGGATGTCCAAAAATTTGAGGCGAACAGACATACTTGCTAGGGTAGAAGCCAGGGCACTGTACACGTGCATTCCATGCCAAGTATCCCACATATGAGTGGTGTCTATTAGGACTTGCTCTAGACCTTTATTAGCCCTTAGCGCCTTGCAAAACAGAATAGAGAAGTTGGTTAGGAAAACTACTTCACCAGCGAGCTCAAGTCGCTTGATGCAACGATGGCATCTGAGAAGCCAGTACGCCAGTAGGGCACTCTCCAGATAAAAGCTGTCGTAGTCCGTGTCACCATTTGAAACACAGTTCATAGTAAATGCACCAGGCGTGTGCTCCACGACCTGCATTGAGACTGTGCAGAGAACTCTGTTCAAATCGGGCAGGTGCCAGGCTATCCAGCACGTAGTAAGATTCCCAGTGCTGCCGCAAGGTGTGTTGAGGTCCACGCCACGGTCTTTGAACGCGGCTAACAAACTCTTGATTTTGCTAGCAATCCGTGTAGAATCCAAGCAATGTATTTCCCTTTCTATGCTGCCAAGATCATTTTGCGCCATCTTCATGATGTTCTTCTGGAATGAAAGCAAGCAGAGTAACTTCAACTATCAAGTGGCGTCAAAAGGGAGAACATGATGAGAAAACAGCGCTTTCTCATGGGGCTCTAGATGAGGACACAACACGTTAGGGAATTTGTGTTAAGTCACCAAACAGCACTTTGTTGCCAGGTTTGGAAAACGAGGCTCTTAGATCGTCACACTCTGAAACAAATGAAAAAAAAAAAAACTTGCCAAATGGATGCGAGCAAGCCATGCAGCTGTAACCGTGGATGTATTACGCAACACTTTCGTGTGCTCACAATCATGGGCTAGCTGACCAAGGCTGAAAGCCTCGCATATAAGATTGGTCATCTCATTGGGAGTATCTGTTGGTGATAGGAGATCGGTATTCCCTCCTGGCTCCTCCTCTCCCTCTTCAATCTTTGTCATATGATCACTCGCATACGCTGTGAATGATAGTTGCAAGTTGCGCTTATCTCGTCTCTTTTATACTCTGTGCTGTCTGTTTCGGTGCTAAGTCCTTTTACGAAAATATGCACCAACTGGTCCGCCAGGAATCATTACTAAAACGCATTTTTAGAGGCCATCAAGCCTATTGTTAGCAGACACACGAAACGCAAAGTTTGTGAACATACGCCAACAAGCGCCGAACTAAAGTAGGGCCAAATAACCTGACCTTGTGATTTCAATATATTCAAAACACCCACGCTTTTTTAATTGTAAGCGGAGGTTGCTGTATCCACAACGATCAGCGCTGGAGAGGGCTCAGTCTGGTGAGTCGAAACGTCAATATTAATTATATTCACCGGTTGCTTCATACAGTTATTTTAAACGTCATTCAGCGGAGCAGAATGTAGCACTGACGTCCTCAGACGGAGGGAAATGTCAGTCAGAACAGATCAGACCGGCAAAACAAAACAGGAAAACGTTGCAAGCACAGTTTTAAGGTGCGTATTCCGTAAATGCAGCAGAGAATAATGAAATCAGAGCCCAGTTCTCTACAGTTATCAAGGGAAAACGCGGCGTCAAGCAGTGCACACAGGTAAAAAAAATACATTACTGCTCCTCTAGTGGATGGCGATAGAAGAAACGCTTGCACGGGGACCTACAAAACTCACGTGGGGCAAAAGCAGTCCACCCTCAGCATACAGGCACAGGGGTTGCAGTCTACGGTTCAGCTGGAGAGAAGCGGCGGATGTAACAAACAGAGGAGGCACTTGTGATCGCACGGATTATTGCACGTACTGCAGCATGCACTTAACATTGCGGCGCTCCTACAGGGTTGCCAGATGGCTACGACCTCAGGTAGCCAAATTGGCCTCCGTAGTAGCCCAAACGTAGCCAAAAGCGAAATTTTTGCGTAGCCCAAAAGTAGCCAAAAACATATGTTTTTGTGACGACATTTCTTAAGCTATATTGAATTAATTTTAGGCAGCAATATTTACGTATTGGATTTCTGTCCCGCACATGATGTCTGGCGGGGTGCGCACGGCGTGTTCTTCCGTTGTTACGTTTCGCATCCGTCATGCGCGCTAACCAGTGCGGCTAACCAGGTGCGCTAACCAGGTCCTAAAGATGGGGCCGCAGTTCCACTTTGCAGGCGCGGCAGTATGCCATATCTCCTGAGGCGGGTGACGACAGCCAGTCTGCACGCGGAAAAGAACGGCGGCGCTATATAACGCAATCGTAGCTTTAGTTTAGGAATATTTCACCTTTTGAATGTTCGCGCGCAGATTAGGCACATCGAAAGTGAAAATACCTTACTGTATACTTACGTAGGCTCACATTTCAATTTTATATGCTTTAAGAGAAATGTTCTCACTGAGAGCGTCACCTCAAAAGCATGCGCCTTCTTGAAGCTACATTCCGCCTTCGTTAGTTACAGTGGGTTCCGCGCCGCGCCGAAGGATGGCTCCATGACTCCGCATGAGTGCACGCAGATTACGCAACGGACACGGCGCTCTCGCGTCGCTCGCAATGAATCTCGAGGGCTGCACGTGTGCCGCTTGAGGCTGCAGAAAAAGCGTAGGCTCTTGCGAGTGCCGCGCTTGCTGTGTCCACCACGAGAATAGGAAGAAACACAAAAAGATTTTGCGTAAGCATTACTTGCCTCATGCGTATCTTGAGCAGAATGTGTCCGCAGAACCAGAGTAAACAATACAAGAAAAGAACATGCCTGGCGGTGGGTTTCCAACCAGCCACCTACCGCAGCCGAAGCGGACGCCCAAACCACTAGGCCACGTCTACGCGGTAAACGGTTAACATGTGAGGATCACGAAACCAGGCAACAGAAGCGAAACAGTAGCATTTAATGCTTACGCGTTCGCACCACTTAGGGCGACTTAAGTTGTCTTAGTGTTTTCCCTTTATTCTGGTTCCATGATCACCCGCGGTGCACCGTCAATGGGAGAACGCTCACATGTGCAGACGGCAACAGTCTATGTTCGGTGGCGCGTGGGTGGCGTTAGTGCGCGGATTAAGTGGAATCTATAGGCCGTGGAGTGTTTCCAGGGGGAAACTTTCACGTAAATCGAAGGGCCATGATCCTTGACCACCTGAAACACATAAGTTTTCTCGAACACAGCGTTTACATATTGTCATTTTGTAGCAGACGCGCTCAATTTCTTTAACCTGCTATAGCCTGCACTTTGATTCCAGCATGCCTTTTATTTCTCTCACTGTACAGAGCACATTATAACTACTTAATTTTTTTTTTCACTCATGAAAAAGATGTAGCCCAAAAGTAGCCACATAGCCAAAACGAAATTTCTGACGCCAACTCGGACCAAAAGTAGCCCAATTTGGCTATTAATAGCCCAATCTGGCAACCCTGCGCTCCTACACAGCGTCGACGACACCATGCGCGAAAGCATTCGAAACGCCGTTGTCCCAATAATCGGACACGCCCCATACACAGCTACAATGTCGGCATCTCTGAGTTCTTCCGAACAACACTTTGTCCGCCTCCGAGATCGGCATTTTCGTGCTCTCGTGCAGACCGTTAGCTTAGTAGGGCGGCGAGGCTCACTCTGCCCGATTGCAGACGAAAGCGTGTGTCCGCTTGGGGCGCTGCTGTAGTTTTGTCATTTCCACGAGTCCAGCGGCAGTGCGCGTACAGCTGCGTGCCTTCCGGCTTGCCGAAATATTAACCCTTTCGGCCCTGGATTTTTTATTTCGGCCGTAGATTTTTTTGCTCCGCGTTTTTACGATGCCCAAGGCCCCATAACCACGCAGTAAAAATTTAAAGCTTGTGATGCGAGTATTAATCGATTTACAGGTATGGTGTCAAAATCGGACATCAGGGCTCAATGGGTGTAAAATGCTAGTGGGACCGTTTTGGTAACCGCAACCGACAAGAAAGAAATTAACGAAAAAATTTCTTATTTTGCAGTGTGGAGACCTATAAAGAAGCTTTTTTACTTTGTAAGGGATAGATAATCTCGCAGTTTCCACAAAAAACTTCGCTCTCTCCTGTTTACCTTGCGTTTTGTATCATACCTCCGCGTTCTTGTTCCTGCCAGGTTTGTGTTCCAGCTTGTGTACGTCACGTCAGCAGCTCACATGTTCAAAACTTGCGTAGCCTTCCTGGAAGGCGACTGTGGTCAAGATAAAGGCTTCCCTCGAATCTGTAACGCCCTCGTCTATCGAGCTTCACGAAGCACTTCCGTAGCGCCCAGCGCGAAGGTCGGCAAATCTAAGTTCTAAGCTTGCGCGCGGCACACTGCATCTCGCTTGCGCTTGTTTTCAAACCAGCTGTTTGCTTTAGAAAAATTCATAAAGTGGAACATAACCTCGTCGTTTCTGTGTCTTGACCGAATGATATTCCCTACAGGTGACAGGAAATTCCCTCTCATCCATAGGCTTATGAGTTCGGGATATCTCTCGGCCGGGGAGAAAGCAGAAGCTGATTATCAGCACACCAAATACGCTTTCTCAAGAAAACACAGCCAAAGACGCTGCATTGATCCGAGCGTCGAGGGCGCGCCACACGTGCTGCACGAGCGGCGGAGCGCGAGTTTCAGTGTAAATACCCCGGTCGCTTCTTGCAGCTCAGTGTCGATGCTCACAGCTGAAAGGAGGAGGAGGAAGGTAAAAAAAAAAGGAATAAAAGCGCAAGGTCAGGCGTGCGTTTGTTCTCGCTATTCCTTTGGTCCGGTTGCTGTTCGCCGACATCCGCATGGTCATTTCCAGGCTCAATCCGAATATTCACCATATATGATAGCGAAAATTTCAATTTTCCAATTCATCAGAAAGCAAATTTTAAGCTTTTGTCCATTTTCTGTAATGAACATTCATGTCAACAGTCCAAAAAGGCCGTTAGTATAGGTGCATCTGCTAAAATACTAGCAGTGTAGGGGTGCGTTTATTAGGCGTCCTCAAGAGACCGAACCGCCGCGCAGGATCTGGCAGCGTAGACGGGCGTAGCCAGCACCAAGAGAGCGGGGCAACTTCGTCGTCGTCAGGCGCAGCGTAGTGTCGGCGCATAACTTCGTCGTCGTCAGGCGCAGCGCAGTGTCGGCGCATGGCGGTAGCGGAACCTGTCACAGTTGGCACACTACAGTTTCCCCCCGGTGAAAAGGAGCCATCCTGGCGTCTTAAGGGGAAGGAAGAACAGAGGGGTCGTAGTACGGCTTCAGTCGGTCGACGTGGACGGTTTCGCGGCCACAGCGACGCAAGTCCGCAGCGGGTGCAACAGGCTCAACAATATAATTGACCGGAGATGTTTGCTTGAGAACCCGGTAGGGGCCATGATACCGATGCAGCAGTTTCCGCGAAAGGCCGGGAGTTGTGGGAGGCACCCAGAGCCACACAAGGGAGTCGGCAGGGTAGGAGGTAGAGGCCGCGGAAGTGTCGCGGTCATGTTTTTGCTGCCACTGGGTCTGCGTGGTAAACGAGCGAGCAAGCTGGCGGCATTCTTCGGCGTACCTGGCAGCGTCGGACAGTGGCGTGGACTCGGAAATGTCGGGTTGGTAGCGAAGAAGAGTATCCATCGTGCAGGGGGGCTCGCGGCCGTACAGAAGAAAGAAGGGAGAGAATCCAGTGGTGGTTTGTGTCGCAGTGTTATATGCGTAGGTGACGAAGGGAAGAACTTGGTCCCAGTTGGAGTGGTTGGCGTCGACGTACATGGACAGCATGTCACTGAGGGTTCGGTTGAAACGCTCGGTCAGGCCGTTGGTCTGAGGGTGGTAAGACGAAGCGGTTCGATGGATAATGCGGCATTCCTTGAGGAGGGCCTCAAGAGCGTCAGACAGGAATACGCGTCCACGGTCGCTGAGCAGTTCTTGAGGAGCACCATGGCGAAGAATCAGGTTCTTTAGAAGAAAGGAAGCCACGTCGCGGGCGGAGGCAGATGGTAATGGAGACGTTTCAGCATAACGTGTGAGATGATCCACGGCCACGATAATCCAGCGGTGACCAGCGGGAGTGGGAGGGAGGGGGCCGTAGAGGTCTATGCCAACGCGGTCAAACGGGCGGGCAGGGCAGGGTAACGGCTGCAGTGGAGCAGGCGAGGTGTGAGGCAGACATTTACGCCGTTGACAGGATGGGCAAGATCGCACAAAGTGGCGAACAAAGCGGTACATGCCACGCCAGTAGAATCGGAGACGCAGACGCGTATAGGTTTTCAACACGCCGCCGTGTGCACACTGTGGGTCCGCATGGAAAGCGGTGCAAATGTCGGTGCGTAGATGGCGGGGGATCACTAGGAGCCATTTGCGTCCGTCGAACAGGTAATTTCGACGATAGAGGAGACCGTCCCGAATAGAAAAGTGACGGGCTTGACGTAAGAGGGAACGGGACGAATTATCAGTCGTAGGACTTGAAAGGAAGTTAATAAGAGTGGCGATCCAAGGGTCTTCCCGCTGCTCGGTGGCCATGTCGGCAGTGGCAAACGAGGACAAGTCGTAAGCAGACACAGGAGCAGATGATGAAGCACTAGGTAGCGGCGAGCGGGAAAGAGCGTCCGCGTCATTATGCTTGATTCCAGAGCGGTAAATGACATGAATGTCATACTCCTGCAATCGCAGAGCCCAGCGAGCTAGGCGGCCTGACGGGTCTTTGAGAGAGGCCAGCCAGCACAGGGCATGGTGGTCGGTTACTATACAGAACGGGCGACCATAGACATAGGGACGAAATTTTCCAATAGCCCAAATGATGGCCAAACATTCTCGTTCGGCAACAGAATAGTTGGCCTCCGCTTTGCTCAAGGTCCGACTGGCGTAGGCGACCACATATTCACGGAAGCCAGGTTTGCGTTGAGTGAGAACGGCACCCAGTCCAATACCGCTGGCGTCAGTGTGGATCTCAGTAGGCGCAGTCGGGTCAAAGTGTCGCAGGATGGGAGGCGAAACCAAAAGGCGGCGCAAGGTGTCGAAGGCGTCATCGCAAGCAGGCGTCCAAGCGGAGAGGTTGGAGCTGCCTGCGAGTAGCTGGGTCAGAGGAGCGATGATCGTGGCGAAATTCAAGATGAAGCGACGGAAGTAAGAGCAAAGGCCAACGAAGCAACGGAGCTGCTTCAGTGAGGTGGGCTTCGGAAATTCGGCAACTGCACGAAGTTTGGCGGGGTCCGGAAGAATGCCGTCTTTAGAGACTACATGTCCTAAAATGGTGAGTTGTCGGGCAGCAAAGCGGCACTTTTTCAAATTCATCTGGAGCCCAGCGTCAGTAAGACAAGTCAGAACGCGCTCGAGGCGGATGAGATGAGAAGAAAAGTCCGCAGAAAAGACGACGATGTCATCGAGATAGCAAAGACAACTCTCCCACTTGAGTCCACTAAGGATAGTGTCCATCAGGCGTTCGAAAGTTGCCGGGGCGTTGCAAAGGCCAAACGGCATGACGTTGAACTCATATAAGCCGTCAGGTGTTACGAAGGCAGTTTTTGAGCGATCAGCGTCAGCCATGGGCACCTGCCAGTAGCCTGACCTCAAATCCAGCGAGGAGAAATACTCAGCTCCCTGCAAGCAGTCCAGGGCGTCATCGATTCGTGGCAGGGGATAGACGTCCTTGCGTGTGATGTTGTTGAGCCGGCGGTAATCAACACAGAACCTGATGGAACCATCTTTCTTTTTTACCAACACAACAGGAGACGCCCAGGGACTGTGGGAGGGCTGTATGACACCCCGACGGAGCATGTCGTCCACGTGATCAGAAATGACGCGGCGCTCTGAAGCCGAGACACGATAGGGGCGCTGGCGAAGAGGGGCGCGTGTACCGGTGTCGATGGTGTGCGCAACGACAGACGTACGGCCCAAGGCAGTCTGAGGAAGATCGAAAGAAGAACTGAAGCGCTGGAGGAGGGCGACGAGTTGATCACGTAGCGCGGGTGGAAGGTCGGCGTCAATGGCACGGTGGAAGACGTCGGAGGGCGGTGGATCATTCTGAACATCACAAGAGCTGAGCACATCGACATCGAAGGAAGCGGTGGTATCGAGAATAGGGTAGGGAAGGCAGGAATCAAGTTCTTCAATACGCCCGAGGCATTCACCTCGGAGCACTGCTGACGGGCACGAAGATGGGTTCGAGACGTAAATTGCACTTTGTCCATGGTCGATCGTCAGAACAGCAAAGGGAAGCAGGAGACAGGGATGGCGGGAAGCGGTTTCGGAAGGCGTGAAGAAAACAGTTGAATGAGGGACGCCGACACAGGAGAGCGGCACGAGGGCAGCAGAAAACGGAGGAATGTCGGTATCAGTCGCGACCACAAGTTTGGCAGACTGCGTAGGTACGTCGCAAAAGGGAGAGTCACACAGCGGAGAAAAGGCGATTTCAGCTCGAGCGCAGTCAATAACGGCACGATGAGTCGAAAGGAAGTCACATCCCAGGATGATGTCGTGTGAGCAGTGAGACAGCACAATAAACTCGATGGTGTACAAAACATCTTGAATGAGGACACGGGCCGTACATGCGGCGGAGGGATGAATGCGCTGTGATGAGGCGGTGCGAAGCGAAAAGTCAGAAATTGGGGTAGTCACTTTGCGGAGTCGGCGGCAGAGAGCTTCACTTATGACAGATACTGCAGCGCCCGTGTCGACGAGGGCGAGAACCTTGGCACCTTCCACGAACACTACGATTACATTAGCGGGACGACACGGAGGACTTGAGGAGTTCGAAACAAGCGCAGTTCTTGCCCCCGGAACTGCGGCTGTTAGTTTCCCTCAAGCGCGGAGCTAGAACGTCGCAGCATCGGAGAAGGGGAACGGCGTCGAGGGGAAGGCGATCGGCGAGTGGTGTAAATTTGGCTATCAGGGGAAACAAAGGGGGGACCAGGTGGCCTTCTCGGCGAGGATAGTTCGGCATCGTACGGGTAGGAGCGCAGGTCAGGTCGAGAAGGCGGAAGGCGCTGGCGGCAAAGCCGCGCGACATGGCCGGGCAGACCACAGGCGTAACAGATAGGTCGGTTGTCCGCAGTACGCCAGGGATTGGTAGGATGTGGGCGAACCCTTGAAAACGGAGCTTGAGACGGGGGCTCAGACGGCGGCGGAGGACGGAAAGAAGGGGCGGCCTGGTAGGAATCGGTTGCCGGCGTATGTCGTGGCCTGGCCACCGCTTGGGCGTACGTCAGGGGTGCTGTCACAGGCGCGGGCACAGGGCTGGACGGTAGCAGATCAGCGACTTGGTCTTGCACGACACGGCGAATGGTAGGAGCCAAAGACGGGGTCGAGTCAGGAACTTGGCGGGCGGGGTCTTGAAAATGGGATATGAGGGACAGCTGGCGAGCGACCTCTTCACGAACGAAAGCTTTGATGTGGTTGAGAAGAGGGGAGTCCTCAGGAGTAGTACCGCTCAGGGCAAGAGTGGAGAGGGCTTCGTCGCAGACACCGGCACGCCGTGTAGAAGCGCGCTGCTTGCGGAGCTCGTCGTAGCTCTGGCAAAGCTTAATGACCTCACTGACGGTGGTGGGATTTTTCGCGAGGAGCATCCGAAATGCGTCGTCAGCGATGCCTTTGAGGATATGGTGGATCTTGTCCGCTTCTGGCATGGCGGCGTTGACACGTTTGCAGAGGTCAACGATGTCTTCAATGTAACTTGTGAAGGTCTCGTCGGTGTGTTGAGCGCGGTCCCGTAAGCGCTGTTCGGCACGGAGCTTGCGCACCGCAGGGCGGCCGAACACCTCCGCAAAGCTCTTCTTAAATACGGGCCAAGTGGGTAGGTCCGCCTCATGGTTTCGAAACCAGAGGTTCGCCACGTCCGTGAGATAAAAGATGACGTTACTCAGCTTGATAGTGTCATCCCACTTGTTATAGCTGCTCACTCGCTCATACGATGACAGCCAGTCGTCAACATCTTGGTCGGCAGTCCCACTGAAGAGGGCAGGGTCACGCTGCCGGATGGCGCCAGAACAAATGATGGTGGTTGAACTGGCCGCCGGTGTTGGGGCAGTCTCATCTGGCATGGTTGACACAGGCGGCAGCGTACGGCTCCGGAGTTTCAGGTTGGTAGGGGACGAACTCAGCACCTCCACCAATTGTAGGGGTGCGTTTATTAGGCGTCCTCAAGAGACCGAACCGCCGTGCAGGATCTGGCAGCGTAGACGGGCGTAGCCAGCACCAAGAGAGCGGGGCAACTTCGTCGTCGTCAGGCGCAGCGTAGTGTCGGCGCATAACTTCGTCGTCGTCAGGCGCAGCGCAGTGTCGGCGCATGGCGGTAGCGGAACCTGTCACAGTTGGCACACTACAGCAGATAATATTCTACAAAGATGACCTATCATCACTCAATGGCCACCGCTGGCAACCGTTGAGCCCTGATGGTGTCAAAATCGCACATGCCAAAAATGTGTTCAAACGCAGCGTCTACGCATTCAGTAATATTTACGACGGGGATGTGAGCTTGGATAGGCGTTTCGCACAACATATAAAAATCTGAGCGCAGAAGAACGAATGGTTAGTGAGATAAAAATGAACAAATTTGCTTCACTTCGGCTTCTTCACTCCATGCCTCCCATGCTGCTACTTCTTCCTTAGACCGCACAGCTCAATGGAAGTCCGTGAACAGCGATGTCGATAGCAGCAGGGGTCCCTAAGGAACTATTGTATTAAAAATTAATACTATTTTCTTCTGTTACTGAGGCGTGAGGGTAATATTTGTGTTGTGGTGTCAATTGACACCGCCAGGGCCGAAAGGGTTAAGCGCTATGTGCACCGTAGTACGGCTGTGATCGTAACGTACTCCAACTTGAGTAAGTATATCTGTGAAATAATTATGAAGAGAAAGAAAATTCCGACTATATTTTCAGTCCTACTTCCATCTGCGCCTCAAGGAACACTCAGAATATGTGCTTGTGTAAGGACCAGGTTGCTCTTGTGCATGTGGCGTTAAAACGGTTGGCATTAAACAAACAGAATGGTGGGAGGAATATAAATTGTTTACGTGTCTGCTCATGATATTACTGTTGAGCTTGAGAACATCCCGAAGAAGAAAATTTGAATGACGAAATGGCCTGTTTTATTTGGGCAATCTGTGTCCGAGTCCATGCGTTATTCCATGGGTGGTTAAAGGGTCTTACCTAATAATGATAGGCGTACTGATGCAACAAAGTGGCCCATTATGAAGTTTTCATATTGCAAGACTGCACCGACGTTGATGTGTTGAGAGGTGTGGACGATGTGCCGGCCCATTGGCTCTGGAATATTCGTTAGCTTGGGCAGTAAACAAGAAATATAATTAACGTCCCCTTACCATTTGCGACCGATGCGGTTTGATGGATAAGTTTAAAGTGGCATGGGTAGGGGAATCCTGGCCGAGTGATCAGCACAGGGAGTAGGTAAGGGACCCCGGGCACGGTAACAGAACATACGCAAATTGTTGATGGCCGCGTGAAGGATTTAAATTACTTTACTTTACGTGACATAGACCATCCGATTGACTGCGTTTTCTTTCATGTAACTTTTGCATTTCCGTGTCACTTTGAAAAAGACATGCGAACGTGCCGAAACACATCTAGGCTTATGTGTGAACAAAAGAGTCTGGGAAGCAAAACTGAATTCGTGAACGGTATATGAACCGAAAAAAAATATGGTTAGAAAATGACTCTCCGCCGCATAACCACAATGAAAACGTAATGATTGCCGATATACCACGCCACAATTCATTCTTTACTTGTGAAACGAAAGCAAAAATAGGCAGCAAGGATACTTCGACGTTTTGCGTGTGATAAAAGTTTTTTTAAATATGAAGAAAAAGTGCTAAGCAAAAAAGTACGGCCCAAATAATCTAAATGCTTACATAGGAACTTCGTAACGCGAAGAAATTGAGGTGCAGAGGAAGTTGGGACAATGAAATAGAAAGTCATCAGATTTGCATGTAATTGAACAGCCCACATATGGACATACATTCCCTACCGAAACTTTCCATATGACGAATCCCGTAATTCCACATATTCTCCACATGGGTCATATAGAGTCTACATAGAGCATATGGAGTCATTAACTGTATGGATAGCGTGTAGGGGAAGTTATGGACCCCATGTGACGTAATTCACACACAATATAGAAATCTTATCGAAAGGATGAGGAGGAGGAGAAATAAGAGGAAAGGCAGGGAGGTTAACCGGTGCAATTATCGGTTTGCTACCCTACACGGGGGGAAGGGGTTGAAGGGATAAAAAAATGAAAGAGAAAGGAGAGTAACTGAATTGAAGTCACATGTAAAGTCAACGTTCGTTAAGTCACCGCCTATCATGCAGGCCAGAAGTTCGCAACAGGCCTTGGAGGCCTTCACTGCCGACGATCGCCGTGACCAGTGGCCGAGAATCTTCATTTCCGCCAGTGGGCGTGGATCCAGACGCTCCAGCGCACGGCTGAGAGACCGCCTTTCGGCGCTCTAGGCAGGGCAGTCACAAAGAATTTGGGATATAGTCTCGTCATACCCGCAGATGGCACATGCAGGGCTATCGGCCATTTCGATTACGAAATAGTAATGGTTGGTGAAAGCTACACTAAGACATAGGCGACACAGTAAAGTTTCTTCACGTCGTGGTAGGCCGGATGAATGCCGGAGCTTCAGATCTGGGTACAAGGATTTTAAACGTGAATTAGCAAATTGGCCGGAATTCCACGCGGTAACCGTGATGTCCCGCGCAAGTGCGCGAAGCCTGCCCGCTGCGTCTGATCTCGAAAGGGGGATCGACACAAAATCGCAGTCCTGGCGAGCAGTTCGCGCGACCTCATCCGCGCGGTGATTGCCTGCTAAGCCGCTGTGCCCTGGTAGCCACTGGTAGATAATGGCATGTACTGCATTGATGGCAGAGTGATGTACGTAGTTGTCAAATTTCCGCGACCAGTTGTTTATGGGCTCCACGGCGAAGAACAGCTTGTAAGCCTTGGAGGACACCTTTGGAATCGGTGAAAATGGACCACTGCTGAGGGCGCTGCTGTTTGATGTGATCAACGGCGACACGAAAAGCGGTGAGTTCTGCACTCGTCGAAGAAGCCTGGTGAGCTATCCTAACTCTGATTTCTGTAGTCCTTGCAGGGATGACTACGGAGCCCGAAGAACTGTTACGGTTCACTGAGCCGTCGGTGTAGACGTGCACCCGGTTTGCATGATGCTCATGGAAATATTGTCACGTTGTAGTGACGGCAGTCCAGCGGTCAGGAAGACATCAGAAAGACTTGCAAATGAAGCTCTTTATTTGGGCTGACTTGCGCCCGGAAAAGAACTGAATCACTCGGCAGCGGCGTAAGCAACAAGCGTGCTCGTCGGTCGTCGAACTACGAATGCCCGCTGCTCGCGGCATCGTTCAATTTAAAGTCGCCAAGGAAACTTCGAGATAACAGGTCGAGATCATCTAGAGTAATCTGGAAACACGTAGATGCAGCTGTTCATGGCTGTGAACAATGGAGATTAGACCGGTCGCTTCTCGCGTCTCGAACAAAAATGATAACACCCCTTTTCTGCGGCCTTGCGCGAACGAACGGACGCTACAATGATACGTGGCATTACCCCCCTCCCAAAGAAGCATCGTCTCGATGCTTTAAAATGAAAATAAACACGGAAAATGCAAACTTTGGGTCCTTCAGCGTTCATAATATGGCTTCAGGCGTACGACATGTACGACTTCCGGGCGTGTGCGGCGTCGCTGAGATGCTGTCGTGCCGTCGGGGATGACTTCATAGTCCAGGTCACCGATGCGACGGAGGACCCAGTACGGGCCAAAGTAGCGTCGCACCAACTTTTCACTCAATCCACGGCGGCGAACTGGCGTCCATATGCAAACACGATCACCTGGCTTGTAATGCATGTCTCGTCGGCGCAGATTGTAGCGTCGGGCGTCGGTGTGCTGCTGGTCTTGAATGCGAAGCCGCGCAAGTCTTCGGGCTTCCTCGGCGCGATGAAGGTAGGCTATGCGGCGACGTCGAGGTTGTCTTCATCGGAAACGTGGGGGAGCATTGCGTCGAGTGTTGTCGTGGGCTTCCTGGCGTATACCAGCTCGAATGGGGTAAACGTGGTTGTCTCCTGGACGGCAGTATTATAAGCGAAGATCACGTAGGGCAGAATGGAGTCCCACGTCTTGTGTTCGGCGTCGATGTACATGGAGAGCATGTCTGCGATGGTCTTGTTCAGACGCTCTGTGAGTCCGTTGGTTTGCGGATGATAGGCAGTTGTCCTCCGATGGCTTGTCTGGCTGTAGTTTAAAATGGCTTGCGTCAGCTCCGCTGTAAACGCCGTTCCTCTGTCTGTGATGAGCACTTCGGGGGCGCCGTGTCGCAGGAGGATTTGTTCGATAAAAAATTTTTCAACTTCTGTTGCGGTACCACTAGGCAACGCTTTTGCTTCGGCGTAGCGGGTCATGTAGTCGGTGGCCACGATGATCCACTTGTTACCTGATGATGAAGTCGGAAAGGGGCCGAGGAGGTCCATCCCTATTTGCTGAAAGGGCTTAGTTGGCGGTGGTATGGGGTTCAGTAGTCCGGCTGGTCTAGTCGGAGGCGTTTTGCGTCGCTGACACTCACGGCACGTTTTCACGTAATGGGAAACGTCGGTAGCTAGCCGCGGCCAATAGTACTTCTCCTGGATGCGGTGCAACGTGCGAGCAATCCCGAGATGCCCTGCAGTCGGCTCATCATGACATGCCTGCATAATTTCTTGCCTGAGATTTTTGGGCACGACAAGAAGATGCACTGTCCTGTTGGGCGCCAAGTTCTTCAGAAGGACATTATTGTGAAGGACGAAGGACGACAGTTGGCGCTTGAACCCCCGGGGAGGCGATGCGGTCTTGCCTTTCAAATAATCAACTATGCTTTGCAACTCAGGATCCGAGCGCTGCTGCTGCGCGAAACTGCTGGCGCTTACCGGTCCTAGGAAAGCGTCGTCGTCTTCCTCTTCCGGTGCTGCGTCTACGGGGGCTCGCGATAGGCAGTCTGAATCGGAATGCTTGCGGCCAGATTTGTAGACTACAGTTATGTCGAATTCTTGAAGACGCAGGCTCCAACGAGCAAGGCGGCCGGAGGGATCTTTCAAATTGGCCAGCCAGCACAGAGCATGGTGATCGCTCACAACCTTGAATGGTCGTCCGTATAGGTAGCGGCGAAATTTGGACGTGGCCCAAATAATGGCGAGACATTCTTTCTTCATCGTCGAATAGTTGGCTTCGGCTTTCGACAGTGAACGGCTAGCGTACGCGATAACTTTTTCCTCTCCACCATTTTTCTGAACGAGCACCGCTCCTAAGCCCACACTGCTTGCATCGGTATGGATTTCGGTTTCGGCGTTTTCATCAAATTGCCCGAGCACAGGAGGGGACTGTAAGCGGCGCTTTAGCTCTTTGAAAGCTTCCTCTTGCGGCATTTCCCATTTAAAAGCACGTCCGCCTTGGTAAGTTGGGTCAAAGGCTCAGCGATGCGCGAAAAGTTCTTGACGAATCGCCGGTAATAAGCGCACAATCCAAGAAATCTGCGTATAGCTTTCTTGTCATTAGGCTGTGGAAACTCTGCGATCGCAGCTGTCTTCTGAGGGTCTGGGCGAACTTCATCCTTGCTTACGACGGGACCAAGGAACAGCAGCTCCTCGTAGGCGAAGTGGCACTTCTCTGGTTTCAGTGTTAGGCCTGAAGACTTGTTTCCAGCACTGTCCGAAGCCTTCTGAGGTGGTCTTCAAAGCTTGTGGAGAAGACAACAACGTCATCTAAGTAGAGTAGACAAATTTGCCACTTCAAGCCTGCGAGCACCGTATCCATTACTCGCTGGAACGTCGCTGGGGCAGAGCAGAGACCGAATGGCATCACCTTGAACTCGAAGAGTCCGTCTGGTGTGATGAACGCAGTCTTTTCGCGATCTCTTTCGTCGACTCTCTGCCATTCGGCAGAGATCTTTCTCTTTGACTCCCCGTCTTTTGTTAGCTATTCGCCTTATGAGCGTGGCTGTCATGTTAATTGTGGACTTAAGCCTGTTTATTGTCTGTG
Organism: Amblyomma mixtum; assembly: GCF_055824585.1. Taxonomy (NCBI): domain Eukaryota; kingdom Metazoa; phylum Arthropoda; class Arachnida; order Ixodida; family Ixodidae; genus Amblyomma; species Amblyomma mixtum. Next base: position 28,113,898 of record NC_143018.1, on the reverse strand, counting down.
TTCTTTCTATTGTCCTGTATTATAAGTCCTAGGACCCTGATTTTGTCAACTCTGGCTACCGGAGTCTCATTTACCAGTACGTGAATGTCTCCTGCGTTGGTATCGCGTTTGCTAGCCCCCCGGACCACCAGAAGTTCGGATTTGCTTGGCGAGCATTTTAGTCCTGCCCATTCCGCGTAATCCTGGACAATATCGATCGCGTGTTGGAGATTTTGTTCTATGTCACCATCGTTTCCTGTATGCGTCCATATTGTTATGTCATCCGCATATAGCGTATGGTTTATACCTTCGACAGTCTTCAATAGCGGCGGTAGGTTATTCAAAGCCAGGTTGAATAAGAAAGGAGAGAGCACTGAGCCCTGCGGAGTTCCGTTGTCTCCCAGCTTAATAGTTTCTGACTGGATGTCTCCTAGATTTATTTCTGCGGTTCTGCCGGTTAGAAAGTCCCTTACGTAATCGTAGGTCCGCTTTCCAGGGGCAATCTCCGCCAGATTAGTTAGTATGACCTCGTGTTTGACGTTATCGAAGGCTTTATGTAGGTCTAGACCTAGTATAGTTTTGGCGCCCCCTTTGTTGGGCGGATCTATGATGTCTGCTTTGAGCTGGAGCATGACGTCCTGTGTGGACAACTTGCTCCTGAAGCCTAGCATCGTTTCAGGAAATACCTCCCTTTCCTCTGCGTATTCCTGGAGTCTGTTTAATATGACATGTTCCATCAGCTTCCCCAGGCAGGACGTTAGCGATATCGGCCTGAGGTTGCCCACTTCAAGTTTCTTCCCGGGTTTTGGAATAAAGATTACTTTGGCATGTTTCCATTGTGAAGGTAGACTACCTCGTTTCCATATCTCATTTAGGTAATCTGTGACTGCCGTGACCGAGGCTAGATCTAGGTTCCTTAGCATTTTGTTGGTTACCCCATCTGTCCCCGCTGCCGACGTGGTTCTTAGTTGACTCATTGCTCTCCATACCTCCGCTATCGAGATGTCCTCATCTAGCTGTGTGTTCTCTGCTCCTTGGTAAGCTGGAGATGAACCCCCTTTGTCTGTGTTAAGGTACCTGCTCTTCAGTTCCTCTATTAGGTCCGCGGCTGTTCCCTGGTATTTGTGAATCAATCGTTTAAGCTGCCCTTGTGCCGCCGACTTTGTTTGTCCTGGGTCTAGTAAGTGGCGAAGAAGATGCCACGTGTTCTTGCACCCTAGCTTTCCATTCATTTCATCACAAATTTGTCCCCAGTGATGACGCTGAAGCTCGTTTGTGTAGTCTTCTATCTGTTTTTCGAGTGTCGATATTCTCTTCTTTAGCCTTCTATTGTGTTTCTGTTTTTTCCACCTCTTCAAGAGGCCCTCGTGGGCTTCCCACATGTGGGCCAGCCTCGAGTCTGTGATGTCATGTTCGGTGGTTGGGGTCTGTCTAGTGTGACTGTTTACGTCTCTTTTGAGTGTCTCAACCCATTGATTTAGATCCGATATCTCCCTCGGAGCGGTTCTGTCCCGGACTTTTCGGAGGGTGTCCCAGTCTGTCAGCTTCGTTTCGCGCAGCTTCCCCTTCATCGGCCTGGTTTGTGTTTCAATCTCTATGATGTAGTGATCGCTACCCAAGGTGTGTCCTGTGTTTGACCATCTTTCAACCTCGAGGTCTTTGCCTAGCGTCAAGTCTGGGGACGTGTCTACGCTGACGCTATTGCCTATCCTCGTGGGGTCTTGCGGGTTGTTTAGTAGCGTGAGCCTTAAGATTTCGATTTCTGTCCATAGTTTGTTTCCCTTAGGGGAGGCCGTCCGATATCCCCATGCCGGATGCGGGGCGTTGAAGTCCCCCGTGATTACTAATCCCTTCTTATAAGATAGTCTAATGGCTTTACGTAATAGGTCCGCCAGCCCTGTGCCCCGGTTTTTCGGTGAGTTGTATATATTCAGAACAAAGAGACTGTTGTCCCCTTTTCTGTTTGGGATTATTTCTAACATCACGAAGTCCTCGCTTGTGTTTTCGAGTGCGTGTTGTGTTGCCGTTAGATTTCTTTGCACTAGCGTGGCCGTGAACGACTTGGGTTTGTGCTCTTTTTGCACTTCTAGCGGGGTGTACGCGGCGTAGCCATTTAATTTGACCATGCCGCTTGCCTCCTGCAGCGTGATTACGTCCGGTGTTATGTTTTTTTGAATGTATGCCTGCAGGTTCCATCTTTTGGACTGGAAGCCTCTGCAGTTCCACTGCCAGATTCTAATTTGTTGGCGAGGGGCCATGATGTCCTATAGAGGCTGCTGCTGCGGTTGCAGCGAGGGGAGGGTGTTGCCGGCAACAGGGGGAAGCCTGGCTTCTATGTTTGCTAGTTGTTCCAGAATTTGCTGGAAGCAACCCATGGTTCGTTCCCTGAACATGACGAATTCCGCCGTCAGATTGTCAGCACGTTCGGCTATTTTGTCTACCCTAGCGGTAAGGGCATCAATTCTAGCGTCTTGAGCATCAACCCGCTTCAATAGTGTGTTCATGTCCGACCTAACCTGCTTGATAGAGAGAGACCTCCACTCGCTCTAGGAAATAGATTATTTGAAGAAAAGAAAGCTGGAAGCCATAAACTACGCATTCTAGGCAGGTATCTATTGTTGTCAATAGAGCGCACTGCAAGCAGTTAGTGCTTGTGAGCTTCAAACGCTGTGAAAGCAGATAAGGCTGTTGGTAGGGACATTGCGGAGACATCCATTTAACTGTCGTTTTGGAGCAAGAACACTGTCGCGAACTATTTTTGCAATTGGCGGTGGTAATGTAAAGGATGCTCAAGTCTAGATCAGTTTTTTTATATACTAAGTTACTCCAGTACATTTGATTATTCTTTTCTAAGGAGAAGGTGACAAAACACCATTTGCAATGAAAAAAAAAATCTGCAGCCGCCGCAGCCATACAGCTTCGGCTACGACAATGTTGACGAGTACGGCACCCAGTCCTATACCACAAGGAGAAAGGCGACGCCAACAACGTGAAGACTGGATCGTACGGCTACCGGGACGCCAACGGCATCTACAGGCGGGTCACCTACGTCGCCGACGCCAACGGTTTCCGGGCCACTGTCGACAGCAATGAGCCGGGCACGGCCCCCGGTTAGAGCGCCGACGCAACCTACAACGCCAAACCGATCCGCGTGGCCGCCGCAGCCAAGTCGGCCTCGGCTCCAATTCCTGTGTACGCTGTGGCCCCGGCATACGCCGCTGCACACAACGCGTACGCCCTGCGTGCTCCGTGGTCTTCATAAGCCGGAATCTCGTTAAGCTCCAGCTACGTTGTAAAGAGCATTTGTAAATAAATGTATGCTACTGCGACCATGCAGGCTTCCTTGCCAGCTTCTTAGCTGCAACGGAAAAAGATTAGCACAAGTGACTCATGACCGGAGCGGAAAAATTGCGAGACGCGGCGCTATTGTAGCAGTTGCGCAGATACCTGGCACATTGCACTTTCCAAAGTGGGGGTGGCCGACAGAAAGCAGCCCATCCGAAAGCCGGCACTGCCACACATTACTTTTGACAGAGCATCCACAAAAAATTTTTAAAGGAAAACGGCAATAAAGATAACGTTGCTCGCCCCGCCAGCGCAAAAAAAAAATTAAAACGAGAATATGTGCTGCTTTCTGCCGGCCACCCCCGCTTTAGGAAATGGAATGTTCCTGGCACTCTCGCTATCGGTGTACTCGGCCACAATAGCGCCGCGTGTCGCGATTTTTTCGCTCCGGTCATGGTTCACTTGTGTCATTCTTTTTCCGTTGCAGCTGTACTAACATATCGGCCTTAGAAAGCTATTCGCCACAATACATATTTCTTTATGTGTAGAGCTGATTAAAGCTCAGAAGGGATACATTTATTGTAGTTATTGGTCTGACAGGAATAAAGGGACATTTGTTCCAGAGTTGCCAAGTGGCATGCGATATACTAAGGCTAGGCGCGGTGTGAACGTGCGACAGGGATCTTGGTTTAGTTCTTTCTACTAGGATACACCTTTGTTAAAAAATAAAACAACAGCTCAACGAACAACGACTAACAGCTTACGAACAACAGGCACTAGGAGATTCTGTGGCAAGGAAAAAAACGCATGCTTGACGATAACATATTCGAAATAGGTTGTCCCTGGATCACCGTGCCCTGGATACATAGATATCTAGACAAGTGAACAACCACCGTTCCATCTCGATAAAACCATGTGACCCACCGATAATATCGTTGATAAGTGATGACGATGTTGTTTATATTTATACATCTTTAAACGATAGTGACAGATTCAGAAACAAGGCCTTGCATTTTTCAGGACCAACAATAGCTTCAAAGAGCTCGAACTTGATAGACAGTTCATAGAATTTGCGCGAAGAATGCGAAGTAGGAGTCCTTTAGTGGCAAAGGAAACAGCTGAGGTCCGAATGCGAATTTACCCACAGCCTCAAGTGAACTACAGATTTGTTTGAAAGGAATATCATACCTACACATTCCCAATATTTCCGATAGCCCAACGGCCGAAGCACAGAATTTCACCCCTTTACTCGTAAGTCCTCTTACTCCAATGAATTCTCTTCTAGCTTGCCTGGATGAATGATACTGTGGATGAAGTCGCAGCACTCAGAAACCTGTACTTCGGTAGGCGCAGAAGTATGCTGCTATGCCAACATTACCTGCAGGCTGACAGTTCGGGCTCTAACGTGGCTTCTATATTAATTATAGACCTCGAAAGGGACTTGGTATTGTACTTAGAGGTCGTGAGAACACTAAGTGAACCAAATTTTCTCTCAGACTTCACAGTTTATGCACCGAAAAGATAAGTCACCGACAAGGTCATTTTTTGGTTAACGTATTTCTGGCTGCGGTATCTGTGGACTATCTATTTAATGGAGGGGTCGGACTTACTGCCAATTATTGACCTAGGAATTGTCGTTTTGAGAACTTCATGTATTCCTATAGGATGCAAGCGGGTTCGGTGTTCCGTTTGGAATAACCCACCATCTCTAATGCAATATACTTGCGTAATTAACTAGCAATCTGCCTTGCATGCTTAGTCGTTGAAAGGCGCGAGCGGAAAATTGCAGCGCATAACAGGTTTTGATTCATAGTTATATAATTAAAAAGCCCTTGCCACGATGAACGACGTAGCCGAGGGCCTGAAACATTGCCGAGTAGGTGGGTTTCTTGAATGTGCAGCCGGCATGAAAAATTCCGCAACTACAATCATATTAGTTTACATAACTACTAGAACAGCAGGTGGTGGTGGAAGAGTACAGATTTATGTACAGATACACTTCAGGAGGTTATGCATGAGCTGACCCAGAGGTAGTCAGCCCTTACAAGTACTAGAGGAGGTCCGTAGTTCGGGACCCCAGAGGCGTCGGCCGCAGCCCGGGCTCGCGCGACCAAGGCCCGTTGGGCCTGCAGGTCAGAGCAGCCCAGTAGGGTCGCATCCCGGTCCTCCCGGGTTGGATTGGGGTGAGGGGGACAGCAGGGTCGAAGGGCAGGCCCACACCATGTGGTAGATGTCCGAAGACTTCTCCGCACAGTGCGGACAGCTGCCCGAGAACGAAGGGTCGAAGTGTTTGAGAGCCGCCGGGCACAGCAAAGTATTAGTATACAGGCGAAGCAGAAGCCGCTCCTCCGCCCTTGAGAGAGTTTTACACGGGCGGGGATAAAGACCTTCACCCGCAACATTTGGTATGCAGACTGGGTCAACACCGAGGAAACCCTCGGCAGCGACCACTGCCTCCTGAACACTACGATTAGGACCCATCCTTTCGCGCGACCAACAACACAAGCCCGACTTCCAGATTGGACCAAGTTTAGGAAAAATTATAACACTGCCACACCAGAGCAGGCAGCCGCTACCGACGGGAACGAAACTAGGTGAAATGGTGAGCAAGAAGGAAGCATTAATGAAGAACAGGATGCAAGAAAAGGCAGAGAGAGTTGAACTACTGCTAATTCTTAGTTTACATCTCGGTTAGAAAACTTACCATATGTGTACAAGGACAAGGTACCCATATCTTTAGAAAAAAAGCATTAGCAGATGGCAGTACAGAAATGGTGCTGGAATTTCGCATTAAGCAAACTACAGGCTGTGTGCACTGAATAAACGGCGACAACATCCTTAGTTTCAAGGAAGAACTGGAGATTCTCTAGGAACTGTACGGTCCATTATTCTATAAAACAGATGCTTGGTCAAGTTGGTAACTCATTTTCACCGGAACAGCGCGCACTAAGACACGGACACGAAGGGAGACACGACACACACGAGCGCTGTACTTTCAACTGGTGTTTATTGTTTGGAACGAGGCATATATACAGTTCCAAGAACACAAAGAAAACAAACCATCCATTCATAGATTCATAGTCAATTCATGCATGTCGCACTGAACAAGGACGATAACAACATCATCATTTTCCCTTCGATAAAAATGCCGATTCTTTAGAACAGATCGATAAAGAGGGGCTACTGACGCATGCGTCTTTAGCCCAGGCGATGTGCGCTGCTTCGATTATTTCGCGTGTTAATTGGTCACTGTGTTTACTTAAAATTTGTGTGCGAGTGAAGCGACACAAGCCAATCGACACGAGCGACAAACACAGCGCTCGTGTGTGTCGCGTCTCCCTTCGTGTCCGTGTCCTAGTGTGCGCCGTTCCGGTGAAAACCATTATTCTACTTCTTTACTGCTACAAAATTTGAAATATTTCACGAAATGAGTAAAGGACATATCTTTTGGGGGAAGGAACATGCTTACCTGACTTTGTGAATTGACCTAAGCGATAGCCTCGAATTGAAATCCAGACGTCGCACTGAGGCTGCTTCAAAGAACACATTGTCATCGATTTCAAACATTACCCGACAGCCGGCATTCTGCTTCTTGCACCAGGCGTTTGCATTCTTCCCGTGTCTTGCCGGAAACAACTGCCACGGCATCCAGAAGCGAGTCACAAGTGGAAAGAAAAGAAAAAGCTTGCATCGACTCGACATCCACACAGGAGTTCAACACGCACTCCACTGCACGATTGAGAAGCGACTGATTCCTGTTGAGGGCGCACTGAAGAGGGTACGTTTTCAATGCAGGGAAGTTTTCAAAGTCTAGAGAAAGAAACACAAAGTTGCTTTCTAATCCCTGAGCAAGCAAACGAATGGCTTTCTTGCCAAGATTGTACGTCCTGAACTTCAGTCGGTGCAAGGTTCGGTTGGTGCGCAGCAATTCCTGGAGTGCCTTGACATCCTGGTCAGTGTGGAGATGCTGACAAAACTCCGCTTCACGTACAGTCTTGTTCCGAGCAAGGCCACAGATAATCTCGGTCACAACGTTGTACCGTCGCGTGACTCTACCTAGAGTAAACTTTTTCAGCGTATTTGTCGTCACCACAAAGGAGACGAAACCTTTCACACACTCTGGTGCAAGTGTGTCGGGACAAGTAATGACCAGCTCCGTAAGCGAAGCACAGCTGACAAGTGCCGAGTGACACCACCTTGCAATGCTGCTAGGATCGGCGCTCTCTGTCCAGGAAATGCACAGTCGAGAGCGGCTCTGATCATCTTGCGGCATGCACGTCACCCACTGCTCAAGCCCACGCGTGTTCCATGCCACTTCGAGACGCGTAAACACACTTGGTGTGAGAGAAAAAGACGGTGTCCATTCCTCAGAAACTTCAATGTTCCCGAGACGCACACACTCTACAGTGTTGTTTCGTGCAACAGATTTCACGAAGATTGACAAAATGTCTTCAGTCAATCTGCAGTTGGACACATCGAGACGCTTTAAAGAAGCGTTCTCGTACAGAGCCTTAGCTAATGCAAGTGCTCCGAGGTTGCTGATCGGATTGTCCGAAAGATAGAGCTCTTCGAGTGCAGTGTTTTCCCACAAAATTTCTGCTATGACTACTGCACAGCTGCTTGTAAACAATGTCTGGACGAGCTTCAGGAACTTGAGGCTGGTGTTCGTCCGCAATGCCTGCAAGCCATCCCACATTGTATTGTGCGATATATCATATGCATATAGGAGTGATAGTTCCTCAAGAGTAGTGTTGTGTTTTAGAGAGGTAAGGATGGTACCAACAACATCTGTGCCCAGATAGCACACAGACAACTTCCGTAGTGTCATGTTCCCCTTCAAAGCCGTCGCAAGAAGAGCAGCGCTTGAAGGTGATATCAGACACCTTTGCATCTCAAGAACATTCAAGCAAGAAGAATTGCCCACAGCACGTAATAGCTTCGATGTACTTCTATTTGATGTGCCGCTCCACCCGGCCAAGCTATCCACTGCACCTATCCTGATAGTATTGAACACTTCTTGCACGGCGATGCTGGATGCCATTAGGTTTTGGATGTCCAAAAATTTGAGGCGAACAGACATACTTGCTAGGGTAGAAGCCAGGGCACTGTACACGTGCATTCCATTCCAAGTATCCCACATATGAGTGGTGTCTATTAGGACTTGCTCTAGACCTTTATTAGCCCTTAGCGCCTTGCAAAACAGCATAGAGAAGTTGGTTAGGAAAACTACTTCACCAGCGAGCTCAAGTCGCTTGATGCAACGATGGCATCTGAGAAGCCAGTACGCCAGTAGGGCACTCTCCAGATAAAAGCTGTCGTAGTCCGTGTCACCATTTGAAACACAGTTCATAGTAAATGTACCAGGCGTGTGCTCCACGACCTGCATTGAGACTGTGCAGAGAACTCTGTTCAAATCATGCAGGTGCCAGGCTATCCAGCACGTAGTAAGATTCCCAGTGCTGCCGCAAGGTGTGTTGAGGTCCACGCCACGGTCTTTGAACGCGGCTAACAAACTCTTGATTTTGCTAGCAATCCGTGTAGAATCCAAGCAATGTATTTCCCTTTCTATGCTGCCAAGATCATTTTGCGCCATCTTCATGATGTTCTTCTGGAATGAAAGCAAGCAGAGTAACTTCAACTATCAAGTGGCGTCAAAAGGGAGAACATGATGAGAAAACAGCGCTTTCTCATGGGGCTCTAGATGAGGACACAACACGTTAGCGAATTTGTGTTAAGTCACCAAACAGCACTTTGTTGCCAGGTTTGAAAACGAGGCTCTTAGACTGTCACACTCTGAAACAAATGAAAATAAAAAGAACTTGCCAAATGGATGCGAGCAAGCCATGCAGCTGTAACCGTGGATGTATTACGCAACACATCCGTGTGCTCACAATCATGGGCTAGCTGACCAAGGCTGAAAGCCTCGCATACAAGATTGGTCATCTCATTGGGAGTATCTGTTGGTGATAGGAGATCGGTATGTGTGAAAAGGCATGTCTTCCCTCCTGGCTCCTCTTCTCCCTCTTCAGTCTCTGTCATATGATCACTCGCATACGCTGTGAATGATAGTTGCAAGTTGCGCTTATCTCGTCTCTTTTATACTCTGTGCTGTCTGTTTCGGTGCTAAGTCCTTTTACGAAAATATGCACCAACTGGTCCGCCAGTAATCATTACTAAAACGCATTTTGACAGGCCATCAAGCCTATTGTTAGCAGACACACGAAACGCAAAATTTGTGAACATACGCCAACAAGCGCCGAACTAAAGTAGGGCCAAATAACCTGACCTTGTGATTTCAATATATTCAAAACACCCACGCTTTTTTTAATTGTAAGCGGAGGTTGCTGTATCCACAACGATCAGCGCTGGAGAGGGCTCAGTCTTTGGTGAGTCGAAACGTCAATATTAATTATATTCACCGGTTGCTTCAAACAGTTATTTTAAACGTCATTCAGCGGAGCAGAATGTAGCACTGGCGTCCTCAGACGGAGGGAAATGTCAGTCAGAACACATCAGACCGGAAAACAAAACAGGAAAACGTTGCAAGCACAGTTTTAAGGTGTGTATTCCGTAAATGCAGCAGAGAATAATGAAATCAGAGCCCAGTTCTCTACAGTTATCAAGGGAAAACGCGGCGTCAAGCAGTGCACACGGGTAAAAAAAACATTACTGCTCCTCTAGTGGATGGCGATAGAAGAAACGCTTGCACGGGGACCTACAAAACTCACGTGGGGCAAAAGGAGGCCACCCTCAGCATACAGGCACAGGGGTTGCAGTCTACGGTTCAGCTGGCGAGAAGCGGCGGATGTAACAAACAGAGGCACTTGTGACCGCACGGATTATTGCAGGTACTGCAGCATGCACTTAACATTGCGGCGCTCCTACACAGCGTCGACGACACCATGAGCGAAAGCCTTCGAAACGCCCTTGTCCCAATAATCGGACACGCCCCATACACAGCTACAATGTCGCCATCTCTGAGTTCTTCCGAACAACACTCCTCCCGCCTCCGAGATCGGCATCTTCGTGCTCTCGTGCAGACCGTTAGCTTAGTAGGGCAGTGAGGCTCACTTTGCCCGATTGCAGACGAAAGCGTGTGTCCGTTTGGGGCGCTGCTGTAGTTTTGTCATTTCCACGAGTCCAGCGGCAGTGCGCGTACAGCTGCGTGCCTTCCGGCTTGCCGAAATATTAACCCTTTCGGCCCTGGATTTTTTATTTCGGCCGTAGATTCTTTTGCTCCGCGTTTTTACAATGCCCAAGGCCCCATAACCACGCAGTGAAAATTTAAAGCTTGTGGTGCGAGTATTAATCGATTTACAGGTATGGTGTCAAAATCGGACATCAGGGCTCAATGGGTGTAAAATGCTAGTGGGACCGTTTTGGTAACCGCAACCGACAAGAAAGAAATTAACGAAAAAATTTCTTATTTTGCAGTGTGGAGACCTATAAAGAAGCTTTTTTACTTTGTAAGGGATAGATAATCTCGCAGTTTCCACAAAAAACTTCGCTCTCTCCTGTTTACCTTGCGTTTTGTATCATACCTCCGCGTTCTTGTTCCTGCCAGGTTTGTGTTCCAGCTTGTGTACGTCACGTCAGCAGCTCACATGTTCAAAACTTGCGTAGCCTTCCTGGAAGGCGACTGTGGTCAAGATAAAGGCTTCCCTCGAATCTGTAACGCCCTCATCTATCGAGCTTCACGAAGCACTTCCGTAGCGCCCAGCGCGAAGGTCGGCAAATCTAAGTTCTAAGCTTGCGCGCGGCATACTGCATCTCGCTCGCGCTTGTTTTCAAACCAGCTGTTTGCTATAGAAAAATTCATAAAGTGGAACATAACCTCGTCGTTTCTGTGTCTTGACCGAATGATATTCCCTACAGGTGACAGGAAATTCCCTCTCATCCATTTATTTATTTATTACAGTACCCACAGCGCTGTTAGGCATTACAGTGGGGGGGGAAGACGACTCAAACACAGTCGAAAAAGCAGGAAATGCAGATAAAAAGAAGATAGGCAAGCAACTGAATTTACAATCAAACAAGCAGACAGGTAACACTTTTACAATCATTGTAGAAACAAGGGCTCAATTACAATGCATATTTCGCAGTGAGGAAAAAAAACATCAGTGGAGGTAATGGTAGCAATATCATGGGGGAGTTTATTCCATTCTCGAATTGTTTGGGGGAAGAAGGACATCTTGAAGAAGTTCGTTTTACACCTGATCTCTTTAATTTTAATTCATGATCAAGACGCGGTGAGACATAATCGGGATGTCGCAAATAATGATCCCTGTTAATACCAGTCTTATTGTGAAAGACACTGTGGAGAAATTTTAGTCTAAGAAGTTTCCTTCGCTGCTGGAGTGATTCCCATCCAAGGTCATTCTTTGCAGCGGAGACGCTAAAATTTCTGGAGTAGTTGGCATTAACAAATCGCACGGCCAAGTTCTGGATCCTTTCAATCTTATGAATATCTACCAGCAGCCAAGCGTCCCAGACACAACAAGCATATTCAAGTACTGGTCTAATGTTAGTTTTATACAGGAGCTCTTTGGCTTTAGGCGGTAAATTCTTCGCATTTCTGCGAAGAAAACCCAGCACTCTGGAAGCCTTGTTAGTAATGTAATCTATATGGTCACGCCAGGATAAATTTGCAGTAAAGAAAATACCAAGATATTTATGTTTGAACACTTTTGACAATGTTTCCGCGTTAATACTGTATGAAAAGTCATGACATTTTTTTTTCCTAGTAAAACACATGTACACAGATTTTTTCACGTTAATATCCATGCGCCAAGTATTGCACCAGTTAGTAATCAAGGACAAATCATTCTGTAGGGCACTGCAATCGTTGGAAGTATGGATGACCCTGTATAGAACGCAGTCGTCTGCAAACAGACGCATTTTTGAAGAAATACCACAACATATGTCATTCATATAGATTAAAAAGAGGAGTGGCCCCAGAACCGACCCCTGAGGTACAGCAGACGATACGTCTGCCTGATCAGACTGCGCTCCATTTAACACTACTATCTGACGTCTCAAATGTAAATATTCTTTAATCCAGGCAATAACTGAACAATTTATGTTGTACCACGATAGTTTCTCAAGCAGTAAAGAATGGGGGACTAAGTCGAAGGCTTTTCTGAAATCCAAATATAAACAGTCATTAGTGAATCCGTCGTCCAAGGCACCAGCCAGATCATATGTAAATTCGCTCAATTGCGTGACACAAGAAAATCCACTACGGAAACCATGTTGCTGGGGGGATAGTAACGAAAAAGCGTTCAAATGATTTATTATGCTAGTAAAGAAGATATGTTCAAGCACCTTACAGCTAATACTCGTTAGCGAGATTGGACGGTAATTTGAAACGATACTGCGGGGCCTCGACTTGTGCACGGGCACGACGTGAGCAAATTTCCAGTCATCTGGCAAAGCACTTTCTTGAAGCGATTTCGTGAAAATAACAAACAAGTATTTTGATACCGGGCCTGCGCACGAAGAAAGTAATGCAGCCGGTAAGCCGTCTGGCCCCGTGGCTTTTGAAGCATTCAATTTTTCTAACAATGTTTGAATTCCTCGCAAATCAATATCAATGTCTTCCATGTGTTCTGCGCCCACATCGGTTGTCTGCGCGTTAGACTTATGAGTTCGGGATATCTCTCGGCCAGGGAGAAAGCAGAAGCTGATTATCAGCACACCAAATACGCTTTCTCAAGAAAACACAGCCAAAGACGCTGCATTGATCCGAGCGTCGAGGGCGCGCCACACGTGCTGCACGAGCGGCGGAGCGCGAGTTTCAGTGCAAATACCCCGGTCGCTTCTTGCAGCTCAGTGTCGATGCTCACAGCTGAGAGGAGGAGGAGGGAGGTAAAAAAAAGGAATAAAAGCGCAAGGTCAGGCGTGCATTTGTTCTCGCTATTCCTTTGGTCCGGTTGCTGTTCGCCGACATCCGCATGGTTATTTCCAGGCTCAATCCGAATATTCACCATATATGATAGCCAAAATTTCAATTTTCCAATTCATCTGAAAGCAAATTTTAAGCTTTTATCCATTTTCTGTAATGAACATTCATGTCAGCAGTCCAAAAAGGCCGTTAGTATAGGTGCATCTGCTAAAATACTAGCAGATAATATTCTACAAAGATGACCTATCATCACTCAATGGCCACCGCTGGCAACCGTTGAGCCCTGATGGTGTCAAAATCGCACATGCCAAAAATGTGTTCAAACGCAGCGTCTACGCATTCAGTAATATTTACGACGGGGATGTGAGCTTGGATAGGCGTTTCGCACAACATATAAAAATCTGAGCGCAGAAGAACGAATGAGTGAGTGAAGAAACTTTATTTCCGCCAGAAGAAGACCCGTGCCCCTCCGGGTCCGCACGCAGGCGTCCGGGGAGGGGCAGCGTCGCAGCTGGAAGACTAGCAACGGTATAGTCGCGCAGCTTCTACTGCCAGGCGGGTAGCATATCGTTGTATGCTAAGGTCGGCACTTCTGAGTATGGTCTCCCATTCCTCTGCATTATTGATTCTGCTATATCCTGGGGCACTGGGGCATCTCCATAGTATGTGTTCGAGTGTAGCGGTATGCCCGCAGAACTCGCACACCTCCGCATCCTCCCTCGTGTCACCTCCTGTCCAGCTCCTCCAGAGCGGGGATGCGAAGTTTCTAGCTTGGAGTCTTCTCCAGTCATAGGCCTCAGCCGAGCTAAGCGATCTATCCGGAGGAGGATAGATCCTTTTGTTCTTTTTCTGAATGTCTGTGATGCTATTAAAGGTATTGGTTTAGTGAGATAAAAATGAACAAATTTGCTACACCTCGGCTTCTTCACTCCATGCCTCCCATGCTGCTACTTCTTCTTCCTTAGACCGCACAGCTCAATGGAAGTCCGTGAACAGCGATGTCGATAGCAGCAGGGATCCCTAAGGAACTATTGTATTAAAAATTAATACTATTTTCTTCTGTTACTGAGGCGTGGGGGTAATATTTGTGTTGTGGTGTCAGTTGACACCGCCAGGGCCGCAAGGGTTAAGCGCTATGTGCACCGTAGTACGGCTGTGATCGTAACGTACTCCAACTTGAGTAATCACAAAATGAACAAGGGAGGGGAAAACCTCAGGTTGCTAGAGCCAACGTTTCGACAAGGGGACTTGTCTTCGTCTGGGCAAAGCGTTCATCATCGGCAGGGATTAAATAGGGCCTTCGCTCCGAGGAGGAAGGCCCCGGGGGTGGGGAAGGAAAGTGATGTGGGAGGGGATGCGTGTCAGGAAGGGGAGGGAGGTGAATCATGATTCCTTAGGCTGCAATAGTGGAACAACTTATATCCGGGGGGTGTGTAATGAACAAAAGGCTTTGAAGGGGCTGCGACGGGGGAGGAGGCGCTGGGTGAACCTGCAAAACTCAGATAAAAGGATTAGTCAGCGTGGTACAGGGAAATGAGAACAAGGGAAAAAAAAAGAAGCTGGCACTGGAAGGAGAAAGGAAGGGGGGCATTTCCAAGGAAGGACAAGGCAGGGGGAGGGGGGGAAATGGCTCGTGTTCAGAGAAAGCCAAAAAGTGGGGGCGGAGGGGGTAACAGGAGTGTCATGGTTTCCGAGAACTGGTAGCAGGGGATTAGGAGAAAAAAAAAAGTGAACAAAGGGAGAGGGTGACAAGGCCGGAAATGTGGTGGAAGATATGACGTGGGAAGGGTGCAAGGCCCTTCCCCACCCTTGTTCATTTTGTGATCGCCAAGGACCATCTACCGCACCCTCTCTCTACCATGGACTCCAACTTGAGTAAGTATATCTGTGAAATAGTTATGAAGAGAAAGAAAATTCCGACTATATTTTCAGTCCTACTTCCCTCTGCGCCTCAATGAACACTCAGATAATGTGCTTTTGTAAGGACCAGGTTGCTCTTGTGCATGTGCATTAAAACGGTTGGCATTAAACAAACAGACCAATGCATGGTGGGAGGAATAAAAACTGTTTACGTGTCTGCTCATGAGATTACTGTTGAGCTTGAGAACATCCCGAATGTCGAAATGGCCTGTTTTATTTGGGCAATCTGTGTCCGAGTCCGTGCGTTCTTACATGGGTGGTTAAAGGGTCTTACCTAATAATGATAGGCGTATTGATGCAACAAAGTGGCCCATTATGAAGTTTTCATATTGCAAGACTGCACTGGCGTTGATGTGTTGAGAGGAGTGGACGATGTCCCGGCCCATTGACTCTGGGATATCCGTTAGCTTGGGCAGTAAACAAGAAATAAAAGTAAGGTCCCCTTACTATTTGCGACCGATGCGGTTTGATGGATAAGTTTAAAGTTGCATGGGTAGGGGAATCCTGGCCGAGTGATCAGCACAGGGAGTAGGTAAGAGCCCCCGGACACGGTAACAGAACATACGCAAATTGTTGATGCCCGTGTGAAGGATTTAAATTACTTTACTTTACGTGACATAGAACATCCGATTGACTGCGTTTTCTTTCATGTAACTTTTGTATTTCCGTGTCACTTTGAAACAAACATGCGAACGTGCCGAAACGCATTTAGACTTGTGTGAACAAAAGAGTCTGGGAAGCAAAACTGAATTCGTGAACGGTATATGAACCGAAAAAAATATGATTAGAAAATAACTCTCCGCCGTATAACCACAATGAAAACGTGATGATTGCCGATATACCACGCCACAATTCATTCTTTACTTGTGAAACGAAAGCAAAAATAGGCAGCAAGGATACTTCGACGTTTTGCGTGTGATGAACGTTTTTTTGAATATGAAGAAAAAGTGCTAAGCAGAAAGTAGAGCACAAATAATCTAAATGCTTACATAGGAACTTCGTAACGCGAAGAAATTGAGGTGCAGTGGAAGTTGGGAAAATGAAATAGAAAGTCATCAGATTTGCATGTAATTGAACAGCCCACATATGGACATACATTCCCTACCGAAACTTTCCATATGACGAATCCCGTAATTCCACATATTCTCCACATGGGTCATATAGAGTCTACATAGAGCATATGGAGTCATTAACTGTATGGATAGCGTGTAGGGGAAGTTATGGACCCCATGTGACGTAATTCACACACAATATAGAAATCTTATCGAAAGGATGAGGAGGAGGAGGAATAAGAGGAAAGGCAGGGAGGTTAACCGGTGCAATTATCGGTTTGCTACCCTACACGGGGGGAAGGGGTTGAAGGGATAAAAAAATGAAAGAGAAAGGAGAGTAACTGAAAATTGAAGTCACATGTAAAGTCAACGTTCGTTAAAGGCCAGAAGTTCGCAACAGGCCTTGGAGGCCTTCACTGCCGACGATCGCCGTGGGGCCGAGAATCTTCATTTGCGCCAGTGGGCGTGGATACAGACGCTCCAGCGCACGGCTGAGAGACCGCCTTTCGGCGCTCTAGGCAGGGCAGTCACAAAGAATTTGGGATATAGTCTCGTCATACCCGCAGATGGCACATGCAGGGCTATCGGCCATTTCGATTACGAAAGAGTAATGGTTGGTGAAAGCTACACTAAGACATAGGCGACACAGTAAAGTTTCTTCACGTCGTGGTAGGCCGGATGAATGCCGGAGCTTCAGATCTGGGTCCAAGGATTTTAAACGTGAATTAGCAAATTGGCCGGAATTCCACGCGGTAACCGTGATGTCCCGCGCAAGTGCGCGAAGCCTGCCCGCTGCGTCTGATCTCGAAAGGGGGATTTATTTATTTATTTATTTATTTATCATCATACCCACAGCGCCATTGGCTGGCATTACAGGATCGACACAAAATAGCAGTCCTGGCGAGCAGTTCGCGCGACCTCATCCGCGCGGTGATTGCCTGCTAAGCCGCTGTGCCCTGGTAGCCACTGGTAGATAATGGCATGTACTGCATTGATGGCAGAGTGATGTACGTAGTTGTCAAATTTCCGCGACCAGTTGTTTATGGGCTCCACGGCGAAGAACAGCTTGTAAGCCTTGGAGGACACCTTTGGAATCGGTGAAAATGGACCACTGCTGAGGGCGCTGCTGTTTGATGTGATCAACGGCGACACGAAAAGCGGTGAGTTCTGCACTCGTCGAAGAAGCCTGGTGAGCTATCCTAACTCTGATTTCTGTAGTCCTTGCAGGGATGACTACGGAGCCCGAAGAACTGTTACGGTTCACTGAGCCGTCGGTGTAGACGTGCACCCGGTTTGCATGATGCTCATGGAAATATTGTCACGTTGTAGTGACGGCAGTCCAGCGGTCAGGAAGACATCAGAAAGACTTGCAAATGAAGCTCTTTATTTGGGCTGACTTGCGCCCGGAAAAGAACTGAATCACTCGGCAGCGGCGTAAGCAACAAGCGTGCTCGTCGGTCGTCGAACTACGAATGCCCGCTGCTCGCGGCATCGTTCAATTTAAAGTCGCCAAGGAAACTTCGAGATAACAGGTCGAGATCATCTAGAGTAATCTGGAAACACGTAGATGCAGCTGTTCATGGCTGTGAACAATGGAGATTAGACCGGTCGCTTCTCGCGTCTCGAACAAAAATGATAACACCCCTTTTCTGCGGCCTTGCGCGAACGAACGGACGCTACAATGATACGTGGCATTACCCCCCTCCCAAAGAAGCATCGTCTCGATGCTTTAAAATGAAAATAAACACGGAAAATGCAAACTTTGGGTCCTTCAGCGTTCATAATATGGCTTCAGGCGTACGACATGTACGACTTCCGGGCGTGTGCGGCGTCGCTGAGATGCTGTCGTGCCGTCGGGGATGACTTCATAGTCCAGGTCACCGATGCGACGGAGGACCCTGTACGGGCCAAAGTAGCGTCGCACCAACTTTTCACTCAATCCACGGCGGCGAACTGGCGTCCATATGCAAACACGATCACCTGGCTTGTAATGCATGTCTCGTCGGCGCAGATTGTAGCGTCGGGCGTCGGTGTGCTGCTGGTCTTGAATGCGAAGCCGCGCAAGTCTTCGGGCTTCCTCGGCGCGATGAAGGTAGGCTATGCGGCGACGTCGAGGTTGTCTTCATCGGAAACGTGGGGGAGCATTGCGTCGAGTGTTGTCGTGGGCTTCCTGGCGTATACCAGCTCGAATGGGGTAAACGTGGTTGTCTCCTGGACGGCAGTATTATAAGCGAAGATCACGTAGGGCAGAATGGAGTCCCACGTCTTGTGTTCGGCGTCGATGTACATGGAGAGCATGTCTGCGATGGTCTTGTTCAGACGCTCTGTGAGTCCGTTGGTTTGCGGATGATAGGCAGTTGTCCTCCGATGGCTTGTCTGGCTGTAGTTTAAAATGGCTTGCGTCAGCTCCGCTGTAAACGCCGTTCCTCTGTCTGTGATGAGCACTTCGGGGGCGCCGTGTCGCAGGAGGATTTGTTCGATAAAAAATTTTTCAACTTCTGTTGCGGTACCACTAGGCAACGCTTTTGCTTCGGCGTAGCGGGTCATGTAGTCGGTGGCCACGATGATCCACTTGTTACCTGATGATGAAGTCGGAAAGGGGCCGAGGAGGTCCATCCCTATTTGCTGAAAGGGCTTAGTTGGCGGTGGTATGGGGTTCAGTAGTCCGGCTGGTCTAGTCGGAGGCGTTTTGCGTCGCTGACACTCACGGCACGTTTTCACGTAATGGGAAACGTCGGTAGCTAGCCGCGGCCAATAGTACTTCTCCTGGATGCGGTGCAACGTGCGAGCAATCCCGAGATGCCCTGCAGTCGGCTCATCATGACATGCCTGCATAATTTCTTGCCTGAGATTTTTGGGCACGACAAGATGATGCACTGTCCTGTTGGGCGCCAAGTTCTTCTTCAGAAGGACATTATTGTGAAGGACGAAGGACGACAGTTGGCGCTTGAACCCCCGGGGAGGCGATGCGGTCTTGCCTTTCAAATAATCAACTATGCTTTGCAACTCAGGATCCGAGCGCTGCTGCTGCGCGAAACTGCTGGCGCTTACCGGTCCTAGGAAAGCGTCGTCGTCTTCCTCTTCCGGTGCTGCGTCTACGGGGGCTCGCGATAGGCAGTCTGAATCGGAATGCTTGCGGCCAGATTTGTAGACTACAGTTATGTCGAATTCTTGAAGACGCAGGCTCCAACGAGCAAGGCGGCCGGAGGGATCTTTCAAATTGGCCAGCCAGCACAGAGCATGGTGATCGCTCACAACCTTGAATGGTCGTCCGTATAGGTAGCGGCGAAATTTGGACGTGGCCCAAATAATGGCGAGACATTCTTTCTTCATCGTCGAATAGTTGGCTTCGGCTTTCGACAGTGAACGGCTAGCGTACGCGATAACTTTTTCCTCTCCACCATTTTTCTGAACGAGCACCGCTCCTAAGCCCACACTGCTTGCATCGGTATGGATTTCGGTTTCGGCGTTTTCATCAAATTGCCCGAGCACAGGAGGAGACTGTAAGCGGCGCTTTAGCTCTTTGAAAGCTTCCTCTTGCGGCATTTCCCATTTAAAAGCACGTCCGCCTTGGTAAGTTGGGTCAAAGGCTCAGCGATGCGCGAAAAGTTCTTGACGAATCGCCGGTAATAAGCGCACAATCCAAGAAATCTGCGTATAGCTTTCTTGTCATTAGGCTGTGGAAACTCTGCGATCGCAGCTGTCTTCTGAGGGTCTGGGCGAACTTCATCCTTGCTTACGACGGGACCAAGGAACAGCAGCTCCTCGTAGGCGAAGTGGCACTTCTCTGGTTTCAGTGTTAGGCCTGAAGACTTGTTTCCAGCACTGTCCGAAGCCTTCTGAGGTGGTCTTCAAAGCTTGTGGAGAAGACAACAACGTCATCTAAGTAGAGTAGACAAATTTGCCACTTCAAGCCTGCGAGCACCGTATCCATTACTCGCTGGAACGTCGCTGGGGCAGAGCAGAGACCGAATGGCATCACCTTGAACTCGAAGAGTCCGTCTGGTGTGATGAACGCAGTCTTTTCGCGATCTCTTTCGTCGACTCTCTGCCATTCGGCAGAGATCTTTCTCTTTGACTCCCCGTCTTTTGTTAGCTATTCGCCTTATGAGCGTGGCTGTCATGTTAATTGTGGACTTAAGCCTGTTTATTGTCTGTGTTCTTTCTATTGTCCTGTATTATAAGTCCTAGGACCCTGATTTTGTCAACTCTGGCTACCGGAGTCTCATTTACCAGTACGTGAATGTCTCCTGCGTTGGTATCGCGTTTGCTAGCCCCCCGGATCACCAGAAGTTCGGATTTGCTTGGCGAGCATTTTAGTCCTGCCCATTCCGCGTAATCCTGGACAATATCGATCGCGTGTTGGAGATTTTGTTCTATGCCACCATCGTTTCCTGTATGCGTCCATATTGTTATGTCATCCGCATATAGCGTATGGTTTATACCTTCGACAGTCTTCAATAGCGGCGGTAGGTTATTCAAAGCCAGGTTGAATAAGAAAGGAGAGAGCACTGAGCCCTGCGGAGTTCCGTTGTCTCCCAGCTTAATAGTTTCTGACTGGATGTCTCCTAGATTTATTTCTGCGGTTCTGCCGGTTAGAAAGTCCCTTACGTAATCGTAGGTCCGCTTTCCAGGGGCAATCTCCGCCAGATTAGTTAGTATGACCTCGTGTTTGACGTTATCGAAGGCTTTATGTAGGTCTAGACCTAGTATAGTTTTGGCGCCCCCTTTGTTGGGCGGATCTATGATGTCTGCTTTGAGCTGGAGCATGACGTCCTGTGTGGACAACTTGCTCCTGAAGCCTAGCATCGTTTCAGGAAATACCTCCCTTTCCTCTGCGTATTCCTGGAGTCTGTTTAATATGACATGTTCCATCAGCTTCCCCAGGCAGGACGTTAGCGATATCGGCCTGAGGTTGCCCACTTCAAGTTTCTTCCCGGGTTTTGGAATAAAGATTACTTTGGCATGTTTCCATTGTGAAGGTAGACTACCTCGTTTCCATATCTCATTTAGGTAATCTGTGACTGCCGTGACCGAGGCTAGATCTAGGTTCCTTAGCATTTTGTTGGTTACCCCATCTGTCCCCGCTGCCGACGTGGTTCTTAGTTGACTCATTGCTCTCCATACCTCCGCTATCGAGATGTCCTCATCTAGCTGTGTGTTCTCTGCTCCTTGGTAAGCTGGAGATGAACCCCCTTTGTCTGTGTTAAGGTACCTGCTCTTCAGTTCCTCTATTAGGTCCGCGGCTGTTCCCTGGTATTTGTGAATCAATCGTTTAAGCTGCCCTTGTGCCGCCGACTTTGTTTGTCCTGGGTCTAGTAAGTGGCGAAGAAGATGCCACGTGTTCTTGCACCCTAGCTTTCCATTCATTTCATCACAAATTTGTCCCCAGTGATGACGCTGAAGCTCGTTTGTGTAGTCTTCTATCTGTTTTTCGAGTGTCGATATTCTCTTCTTTAGCCTTCTATTGTGTTTCTGTTTTTTCCACCTCTTCAAGAGGCCCTCGTGGGCTTCCCACATGTGGGCCAGCCTCGAGTCTGTGATGTCATGTTCGGTGGTTGGGGTCTGTCTAGTGTGACTGTTTACGTCTCTTTTGAGTGTCTCAACCCATTGATTTAGATCCGATATCTCCCTCGGAGCGGTTCTGTCCCGGACTTTTCGGAGGGTGTCCCAGTCTGTCAGCTTCGTTTCGCGCAGCTTCCCCTTCATCGGCCTGGTTTGTGTTTCAATCTCTATGATGTAGTGATCGCTACCCAAGGTGTGTCCTGTGTTTGACCATCTTTCAACCTCGAGGTCTTTGCCTAGCGTCAAGTCTGGGGACGTGTCTACGCTGACGCTATTGCCTATCCTCGTGGGGTCTTGCGGGTTGTTTAGTAGCGTGAGCCTTAAGATTTCGATTTCTGTCCATAGTTTGTTTCCCTTAGGGGAGGCCGTCCGATATCCCCATGCCGGATGCGGGGCGTTGAAGTCCCCCGTGATTACTAATCCCTTCTTATAAGATAGTCTAATGGCTTTACGTAATAGGTCCGCCAGCCCTGTGCCCCGGTTTTTCGGTGAGTTGTATATATTCAGAACAAAGAGACTGTTGTCCCCTTTTCTGTTTGGGATTATTTCTAACATCACGAAGTCCTCGCTTGTGTTTTCGAGTGCGTGTTGTGTTGCCGTTAGATTTCTTTGCACTAGCGTGGCCGTGAACGACTTGGGTTTGTGCTCTTTTTGCACTTCTAGCGGGGTGTACGCGGCGTAGCCATTTAATTTGACCATGCCGCTTGCCTCCTGCAGCGTGATTACGTCCGGTGTTATGTTTTTTTGAATGTATGCCTGCAGGTTCCATCTTTTGGACTGGAAGCCTCTGCAGTTCCACTGCCAGATTCTAATTTGTTGGCGAGGGGCCATGATGTCCTATAGAGGCTGCTGCTGCGGTTGCAGCGAGGGGAGGGTGTTGCCGGCAACAGGGGGAAGCCTGGCTTCTATGTTTGCTAGTTGTTCCAGAATTTGCTGGAAGCAACCCATGGTTCGTTCCCTGAACATGACGAATTCCGCCGTCAGATTGTCAGCACGTTCGGCTATTTTGTCTACCCTAGCGGTAAGGGCATCAATTCTAGCGTCTTGAGCATCAACCCGCTTCAATAGTGTGTTCATGTCCGACCTAACCTGCTTGATAGAGAGAGACCTCCACTCGCTCTAGGAAATAGATTATTTGAAGAAAAGAAAGCTGGAAGCCATAAACTACGCATTCTAGGCAGGTATCTATTGTTGTCAATAGAGCGCACTGCAAGCAGTTAGTGCTTGTGAGCTTCAAACGCTGTGAAAGCAGATAAGGCTGTTGGTAGGGACATTGCGGAGACATCCATTTAACTGTCGTTTTGGAGCAAGAACACTGTCGCGAACTATTTTTGCAATTGGCGGTGGTAATGTAAAGGATGCTCAAGTCTAGATCAGTTTTTTTATATACTAAGTTACTCCAGTACATTTGATTATTCTTTTCTAAGGAGAAGGTGACAAAACACCATTTGCAATGAAAAAAAAAATCTGCAGCCGCCGCAGCCATACAGCTTCGGCTACGACAATGTTGACGAGTACGGCACCCAGTCCTATACCACAAGGAGAAAGGCGACGCCAACAACGTGAAGACTGGATCGTACGGCTACCGGGACGCCAACGGCATCTACAGGCGGGTCACCTACGTCGCCGACGCCAACGGTTTCCGGGCCACTGTCGACAGCAATGAGCCGGGCACGGCCCCCGGTTAGAGCGCCGACGCAACCTACAACGCCAAACCGATCCGCGTGGCCGCCGCAGCCAAGTCGGCCTCGGCTCCAATTCCTGTGTACGCTGTGGCCCCGGCATACGCCGCTGCACACAACGCGTACGCCCTGCGTGCTCCGTGGTCTTCATAAGCCGGAATCTCGTTAAGCTCCAGCTACGTTGTAAAGAGCATTTGTAAATAAATGTATGCAACTGCGACCATGCAGGCTTCCTTGCCAGCTTCTTAGCTGCAACGGAAAAAGATTAGCACAAGTGACTCATGACCGGAGCGGAAAAATTGCGAGACGCGGCGCTATTGTAGCAGTTGCGCAGATACCTGGCACATTGCACTTTCCAAAGTGGGGGTGGCCGACAGAAAGCAGCCCATCCGAAAGCCGGCACTGCCACACATTACTTTTGACAGAGCATCCACAAAAAATTTTTAAAGGAAAACGGCAATAAAGATAACGTTGCTCGCCCCGCCAGCGCAAAAAAAAAATTAAAACGAGAATATGTGCTGCTTTCTGCCGGCCACCCCCGCTTTAGGAAATGGAATGTTCCTGGCACTCTCGCTATCGGTGTGGTGAAAACTCGCTATCGGTGTGGTGGTGGTGAAAACTTTTATATTGTAAAAAAAAAAAGAGTTTGGGAGCCACAGAGTGGCCCCGCTACATGGTCGGCGTCCCTAGTCCGGGACACCGCACGACGAGGCCCCGTCTCTCGCCCGTTTCACCAGAGCCCTTTGGGACTCAAGCGAGGAGCAGTTGAGGAGGGCAGTCTCCCATGCCTCTCTGGAAGGGGTAGGGGAAGGGGGGAGGTGGGGATTTTGAGTACATGCCCACACCATGTGGAAGATATCACAGGTCTCCCCACAGTGTGGGCATCGCCCATCCGTGTTAGGATCGTAATGTTTTATTATTGCAGGACAGAGTAGAGTACCTGTCTGCAGGCGCCTTAAAGTTCGCTCCTCCGTCTTACTCAGCCCTTTTGCAGGGGCCGGGAAAAGGCGGTGGTTGTCGCTATAATGTGTTAATATTTCCCTGAATCGCAGCAGCGGCTGGTTAGTCTCCGAGCCAGAAGAGCTGGGATGAGGAGCCCGGTGAGTAAGCGCTCGGGCAGCCACGTCAGCGGCCTCATTACCTCGTAAGCCCTGGTGGCCAGGAGCCCAAATGATTCGTTTGGGTGTTGGATCAGTGGCAGTCCGTCGTAGAATACAAGCAGCTAAGGGGGAGATCTCCCCTGCCAAGTAATGTTCACATGCTTTTCGGGAGTCCGTGATGATTATTCTCGAATTGGCGTGGGCGGCAGCAAGCGCTATCGCTACTTCCTCGGCCCGCATTGAATTCGGGGCTCGAAAGGAGAGTCCATCAACGTGCATTTCCTGGTGAACGACAGCGGCCGAGTAAAATCCCGTGGGCGATGGCCCTGCTACGTCTACATAATATACACCGGGTCGGGAGCCGTGTTGTCTCTCAAGAGCCCGAGCCCGCGCTTGTCGTCTGTTTTCATGCATGTCGGTGTCCATGTTACGGGGGAGCGGGGAGACCCAGAGCATATGGCGCCATAGTACTGGGCACGCTCCGCCTCCTCTGGAGTGCAGTCGTGTTGGATGTGTAAGCGGTTTAGCAGGCGGCGCCCAGGAGCCGTCTGCGTGAGCCGCGTGTATTGGTTCACGAGGTGGGCCTCCCGCAGCTCCTGGTAGGAGTTTAGCACCCCCAATGCCTTGAGTTTGGCATTAGAGGTAGCCACCGGGAGATCCAGGGCTCGCTTAGTTGCCTTGCGGATGATGGCGTCTATTCGCGCCTCGTCTTGCTTAGTAGTGCGGAGATATGGCACGGCGTAGAGGATCCGGCTAGTCACGAAGGCATAGACGAGCCGAAGCGCGTCCCTGCCCCGCAGACCACCCCGCTTGTTGGAAACGCGGCGGATCATGCGCCCTACCTGTTCGCCTACTCTCTTGAGTTTCGCAATAGTGGAGTCCGGTCTGAGTCTCTGGTGAATGAAAAGGCCCAGGATACGGAGCTCCTCCACCTCTCTAATAGGACCTCCTGACAGAGAGATGTGTATTGCTGTCCTATCCTTTGGGTTCGCTCTGACATGCAGAAGCTCTGATTTCGCTGGAGCACATTGGAGCCCACAGTCATTAGCATACGCATCGACTATGGAAGCAGCCTGCTGAAGGCGGTCCTCCATGTCTCCAAGGCTACCCTGAGTGGTCCAAATTGTAATATCATCTGCATATAACGCGTGTTGAATGCCTTCCACCCGGGCCAATTGGCTTGGGAGGCGCATCATAGCAATGTTGAACAGGAGCGGTGATAACACTGCTCCCTGAGGGGTACCCCGTGTTCCCATCATGTAAGGGCCGTATTCCTCGCCCTCAATCCGAAGAAAGGCCTGGCGATTTGACAAGAAATCTCTTACATACGCGTAGGTCCTAGCCCCACAATCGGTAGAACTCAAGTTGGCCAGGATGCTTCCGTGTTTCACATTGTCGAAAGCCCCTTTCAGATCAAGGGCGAGGATGGGTTTGTCATTGTGTTGCATAGTTGTGGGTCGTATTACATCCCTGTGCAGCTGGAGAAGGACATCCTGTGCAGACATGTGAGGGCGAAACCCGAACATGGTGACTGCAAAGAAGCCCTTACTCTCCAGGTATGGAGAGAGGCGATCCCGTACCATCGTCTCCATAAGCTTGCCCGTACATGAGGTCAGTGATATGGGCCTCAGGTTGTCCGTATTCACGGCCTTACCTGTTTTAGGGATAAACGTCACAAGTGACGTTTTCCACTCGGGAGGGAGTGGACGCCCGTCCCAGATCTGGTTGATGTATTCTAATAAATGAAGGTAGGCTGAGTCCGGTAGGTTCGCCAACAGGTTCACTGTTATGTGGTCCCGTCCCGGAGCCGTACCCCGGCGCATTTTTGCTAAGGCCGCCTTAAGGTCGTGCAACTCAAAAGGGGCATCGAGTGTTTCATTAGGCCTGCCAGAGTACATGTACTGTTGCCCAGGCGGGTCCTCCATACGACAGAGATATCTGTCGCACAGAGTGTCCGCAAGTTGCGCCGTCGTACCTTGATACCCTTGCAGAGCCCGCCGGAGCTGCTTTTGCGTCTCCCCTCTCGTTTGGGAGGGGTCGATTAGACTGCGAAAGAGACGCCACGTCCCCTTCGAGCTCATCTGATGAGCTGCGGCGTCGCAGCGTGCTATCCAATTTGAATCTGAGAGCTCGGCAGCATACGCTGCAGCCTGCTCTGTGAGTTTGGCTATGCGGTCGCGTAATTTGCGATTAGTTTTCTGCTTTTTCCACCGTTTAGTTAAGCTCCGGCGCGCCTCCCACAAATGCAGGAGGTGGGTGTCCACTGCGGGGATCTCTTCGGTGGTTTGTAGTGTTGTGACGTGTTGTTTCTGAATGTTGTATATGTGGTTAGCCCATTCCGCGTAGCCGCCGGAAAATAGTACGGGAGGGATAGTGTGATTCCGGAATTTGTGCCAATCGGTCAGCTTGGCCTGACCCCATTTTTTGCGCGCTGCCTTTGCCTCGAGTGTAATCCGGAGAAGGAGGTGATCGCTGCCTAGAGAATCTCCCAAGTTCTCCCATGCAGCCGCTCTAGCATTTTTAACGAGAGAAAGGTCTGGACACGTGTCGCGGGTTACCGAATTCCCCACTCGAGTGGGATACGCCGGGTCCGTGAGCAACGTGAGGCTGAGGGTTGAGATGAGCTCCGCCAGCTTACGTCCTCTTGCCTGTTCGAAGTGGTAGCCCCAATGAAGGCTGGGAGCATTGAAGTCTCCAACGATCACTAGAGGCTCTTTGGCTGCCAATTTTATCGCGCGAAGGAAGATTTCATTGAAAGTTACGCGCGGCTTACGCGGAGGGCAGTATATGTTGAGGATATGTATTGACGGGTCGCGGCGTCTGAGAGGCAATACTCGGACCATTGTATATTCTTGCTCGGTACTCAAGTCTAAGTCGACCTGAACCACGGTGTAAGCCTTATTCACCAGGATGCACGTAGAGGGGCCCCCCTGAAAGGTGCTGTAGCCTGATAATTTAGCGTCTATGCCGGGCTCCTGTAGGGCAATGAGCGCCGGCATGTCACCTAGGGACTGCAGGTAAAGCTGGAGGTGTGACCGCTTTTTCCAAGATCTGAAACCCCTGCAGTTCCATTGAATGATCTGGAATTTTTCAAAGTTTTTAGCATTCCTATTACATCTGCTAGCCATCTTGTCGTATTTATTTAAGGGTGATCGGAATAGCTCTGGCCGGAAGCCGGCGCAACCCCAGTGAGGGGCCGCACCGACCCACCAGCTGCCGAGCCTGAACCATGTTCCTCCGCTGCCTGACGGAAGGCTGTCTTACGTTTGAGGTGATGTGATTCGCAGCTTGTGGCGTTCTTAATTTGGGTGCTGACCCAGGGCTGCACGGCTTTAAGGACCGAGTCAGTGACCTGGGCCATAAGGTCGGGAAGTGCTTGCGTTAAAGCTGCCTTGAACATATCCTGGAAGGACTCGCTGACTGCTGACATGATTTGGTTCGGGAGGGCCGCCACTTGCTCCTCCAGTTGCTCGGTTTGGCGCTGCAGTGCCTCTAGGCCGGCGACGCGACCAGCTGATCCAACTACCGTGTCCCCGCTCTGCCGCGAGACGCTAGTGAGGCAAGATGTTACGGATGATCCGTCATCCTCGTCGTCTGGCTCAGCTTCTTGCATTGGTTCAGATGACCCGGCCTGTTTGGCCTCTAATTCCTGAATTTTGCGCGCTAGAATTTGGTTCTGGCGCCTGAGCTCCTCTACTTGCTGCTGTAGGGCGGTTTCGGTAGGGGAGGGCGGGTGGGGGAGGGACGGGTAGTGGGCCCGGAGACTGCCCTACTCCAACTGCTCACCTGTGGTTGGACGGGTGCCAAGGGCGGGAAGTCCCTGGCGTTGAGGACCGGGGGCGCCGCCTGGGTCGCGGACTTGACAGGTTTCGATGGCCCGGTTTTGGCCTTGGTTTCCTGATCGACTGACGCTTTCTTGGTCTTGGGCGGAGGAGCCTGCTTGGGCCCCGTCTTTGTCTTCGGTTTGGATCCTGATGGGGAGCTGGGTTTGATGGGTTTCCGGAACCGCCCGGCACAGCCAGGAGCTCCGGTAGGGTGGCCGCCTCCGCAGATGAGGCAGCTCGGAACGCAGTCATGTTCCGCCGGGCCGTCAGGAGTGGCATCGGGAACCTGGACTCCGCAGCCTTTGCAGCGCCCCGGCTGCGGTCGCGGGCACGCATCGGCCCGATGGCCCACTGTGCCACAGCGGTGGCATGCAGGCACTGTTTTCTTGTACAGGCGAACAGGGAGCCGTTCGTAGCTGTACAACACCGTCCGTGGCACCTTAGTCCCCGCGAAGGTGATCACCGCAACCGGGGTTCCCCCCAGCTTGCGCACAGACACCACATTTGGTTCCGCACAGAGTTTTCTTTTAACGGTTTCAGACGTTTCGTCAGGCGAAACACTCACGACGCCGCGACAGAACGCACCGGAGAGTTTGGGGTGTCCCCGGAACGGTAGCTCGCGTTCCCCAACCCGCAGCACAACATCCCGGAGTAGCTTCTCCGCGGCGTCGACTGATTTCAACGCACATACCAGCACGTTTTGGTCCCAAACAGGCCACACCGCAAGTCCTGCATTTGCGTCGTCCCCGAGGATGCTGCGGATTGCAGCGCCGGCTTGTCCGGGACCAAAAGTTGCTCTGAGGTCGACCGTGTTTCGCGGTTTCAGCACCACGACGATGTCGTCTTTTTCGATACGCGGCGTGTTCTGCGGCCGCCACCGGAGTTGCCTGGAGCGCTTCGAGGTTGCGTTCGAGGTTGCGTTCGTAGAGCTAGCCGGCGCCTGTTGCTGGGTGGCAGCAGCACCAGCGTCCCTCGATGCCGCCGCCGCGTTCTTCTTTCCGCGCCAGACGCGGACCATATCTTCAAGGTAATCGTCCTCGGTTGGTAGAGGATCCTCGCCTTGAGTAGTACCCTCGGATTGGTTTGTATCCATTGTTACGATCCGCAAGGACTGTGGGTCGTACCCGGTGACGTGATTTGGAGCCGCCGAGGCCGAGGGATCGCCGACCGGGGCCATCGCAGGCCCCGGCGCCGTTAGGCTTAGCACCACCGCGGCGTGACGAAAGCTTCAAATGACCGAAAAGTGGTCGAAAATTGGCCCCACCTTAACAAACGTGGTGTAGACGGGTGCCGCTGAGGTTCCTGGAGACGATAATACCAGGCTTGCAGGGGAAAAAGTTGGTGTATCGCAATTGATTGCGATTTGTCACGGAGCCGACGCGGTATGCGACCGCTCCCGTCACCGACGCTAGCGCCCCCTCTTAAACGATAGTGACAGATTCAGAAACAAGGCCTTGCATTTTTCAGGACCAACAATAGCTTCAAAGAGCTCGAACTTGATAGACAGTTCATAGAATTTGCGCGAAGAATGCGAAGTAGGAGTCCTTTAGTGGCGAAGGAAACAGCTGAGGTCCGAATGCGAATTTACCCACAGCCTCAAGTGAACTACAGATTTGATTGAAAGGAATATCATACCTACACATTCCCAATATTTCCGATAGCCCAACGGCTGAAGCACAGAATTTCACCCCTTTACTCGTAAGTCCTCTTACTCCAATGAATTCTCTTCTAGCTTGCCTGGATGAATGATACTGTGGATGAAGTCGCAGCACTCAGAAACCTGTACTTCGGTAGGCGCAGAAGTATGCTGCTATGCCAACATTACCTGCAGGCTGACAGTTCGGGCTCTAACGTGGCTTCTCTATTAATTATAGATCTCGAAAGGGACTTGGTATTGTACTTAGAGGTCGTGAGAACACTAAGTGAACCAAATTTTCTCTCAGACTTCACAGTTTAGGCACCGAAAAGATAAGTCACCGACAAGGTCATTTTTTGGTTAACGTATTTCTGGCTGCGGTATCTGTGGACTATCTGTTTAATGGAGGGGTCGGACTTACTGCCAATTATTGACCTAGGAATTGTCGTTTTGAGAACTTCATGTATTCCTATAGGATGCAAGCGGGTTTGGTGTTCCGTTTGGAATAACCCACCATCTCTAATGCAATATACTTGCGTAATTAACTAGCAATCTGCCTTGCATGCTTAGTCGTTGAAAGGCGCGAGCGGAAAATTGCAGCGCATAACAGGTTTTGATTTATAGTTATATAATTAAAAAGCCCTTGCCACGATGAACGACGTAGCCGAGGGCCTGAAACATTGCCGAGTAGGTGGGTTTCTTGAATGTGCAGCCGGCATGAAAAATTCCGCAACTACAATCATATTAGTTTACATAACTACTAGAACAGCAGGTGGTGGTGGAAGAGTACAGATTTATGTACAGATACACTTCAGGAGGTTATGCATGAGCTGACCCAGAGGGGGTCAGCCCTTACAAGTACTAGAGGAGGTCCGTAGTTCGGGACCCCAGAGGCGTCGGCCGCAGCCCGGGCTCGCGCGACCAAGGCCCGTTGGGCCTGCAGGTCAGAGCAGCCCAGTAGGGTCGCATCCCGGTCCTCCCGGGTTGGATTGGGGTGAGGGGGACAGCAGGGTCGAAGGGCAGGCCCACACCATGTGGTAGATGTCCGAAGACTTCTCCGCACAGTGCGCACAGCTGCCCGAGAACGAAGGGTCGAAGTGTTTGAGAGCCGCCGGGCACAGCAAAGTATTAGTATACAGGCGAAGCAGAAGCCGCTCCTCCGCCCTTGAGAGAGTTTTACACGGGCGGGGATAAAGACATTCACCCGCAACATTCAGTATGCAGACTGGGTCAACACCGAGGAAACCCTCGGCAGCGACCACTGCCTCCTGAACACTACGATTAGGACCCATCCTTTCGCGCGACCAACAACACAAGCCCGACTTCCAGATTGGACCAAGTTTAGGAAAAATTATAACACTGCCACACCAGAGCAGGCAGCCGCTACCGACGGGGACGAAACTAGGTGAAATGGTGA
Organism: Amblyomma mixtum; assembly: GCF_055824585.1. Classification (NCBI taxonomy): domain Eukaryota; kingdom Metazoa; phylum Arthropoda; class Arachnida; order Ixodida; family Ixodidae; genus Amblyomma; species Amblyomma mixtum. The sequence goes on along the minus strand of NC_143018.1, from coordinate 28,082,534 downwards.
GCAAGAAGGAAGCATTAATGAAGAACAGGATGCAAGAAAAGGCAGAGAGAGTTGAACTACTGCTAATTCTTAGTTTACATCTCGGTTAGAAAACTTACCATATGTGTACAAGGACAAGGTACCCATATCTTTAGAAAAAAAGCATTAGCAGATGGGAGTACAGAAATGGTGCTGGAATTTCGCATTAAGCAAACTACAGGCTGTGTGCACTGAATAAACGGCGACAACATCCTTAGTTTCAAGGAAGAACTGGAGATTCTCTAGGAACTGTACGGTCCATTATTCTACAAAACAGATGCTTGGTCAAGTTGGTAACTCATTTTCACCGGAACAGCGCGCACTAAGACACGGACACGAAGGGAGACACGACACACACGAGCGCTGTACTTTCAACTGGTGTTTATTGTTTGGAACGAGGCATATATACAGTTCCAACAACACAAAGAAAACAAACCATCCATTCATAGATTCATAGTCAATTCATGCATGTCGCACTGAACAAGGACGATAACAACATCATCATTTTCCCTTTGCTAAAAATGCCAATTCTTTAGAACCGATCGATAAGGAGGGGCTACTGACGCATGCGTCTTTAGCCCAGACGATGTGCGCTGCTTCGATTATTTCGCGTGTTAATTGGTCACTGTGTTTACTTAAAATTTGTGTGCGAGTGAAGCGACACAAGCCAATCGACACGAGCGACAAACACAGCGCTCGTGTGTGTCGCGTCTCCCTTCGTGTCCGTGTCCTAGTGCGCGCCGTTCCGGTGAAAACCATTATTCTACTTCTTTACTGCTACAAAATTTGAAATATTTCACGAAATGAGCAAAGGACATATCTTTTGGGGGAAGGAACATGCTTACACTGACTTTGTGAATTGACCTAAGCGGTAGCCTCGAATTGAAATCCAGACGTCGCACTGAGGCTGCTTCAAAGAACACATTGTCATCGATTTCAAACATTACCCGACAGCCGGCATTCTGCTTCTTGCACCAGGCGTTTGCATTCTTCCTGTGTCTTGCCGGAAACAACTGCCACGGCATCCAGAAGCGAGTCACAAGTGGAAAGAAGAGAAAAAGCTTGCATCGACTCGACATCCACACAGGAGTTCAACACGCACTCCACTGCACGATTGAGAAGCGACTGATTCCTGTTGAGGGCGCACTGAAGAGGGTACGTTTTCAATGCAGGGAAGTTTTCAAAGTCTAGAGAAAGAAACACAAAGTTGCTTTCTAATCCCTGAGCAAGCAAACGAATGGCTTTCTTGCCAAGATTGTACGTCCTGAACTTCAGTCGGTGCAAGGTTCGGTTGGTGCGCAGCAATTCCTGGAGTGCCTTGACATCCTGGTCAGTGTGGAGATGCTGACAAAACTCCGCTTCACGTACAGTCTTGTTCCGAGCAAGGCCACAGATAATCTCGGTCACAACGTTGTACCGTCGCGTGACTCTACCTAGAGTAAACTTTTTCAGCGCATCTGTCGTCACCAGAAAGGAGACAAAACCTTCCACACACTCCGGTGCAAGTGTGTCGGGACAAGTAATGACCAGCTCCGTAAGCGAAGCACAGCTGACAAGTGCCGAGTGACACCACCTTGCAATGCTGCTAGGATCGGCGCTCTCTGTCCAGGAAATGCTCAGTCGAGAGCGGCTCTGATCATCTTGCGGCATGCACGTCACCCACTGCTCAAGCCCACGCGTGTTCCATGCCACATCGAGACGCGTAAACACACTTGGTGTGAGAGCAAAAGACGGTGTCCATTCCTCAGAAACTTCAATGTTCCCGAGACGCACACACTCTACAGTGGTGTTTCGGGCAACAGATTTCACGAAGATTGACAAAATGTCTTCAGTCAATCTGCAGTTGGACACATCGAGACGCTTTAAAGAAGCGTTCTCGCGCAGAGCCTTAGCTAATGCCTGTGCTCCGAGGTTGCTGATCGGATTGTCCGAAAGATAGAGCTCTTCAAGTGCAGTGTTTTCCCACAAAATTTCTGCTATGACTATTGCACAGCTGCTTGTAAAGAATGTCTGGACGAGCTTCAGGCACTTGAGGCTGGTGTTCGTCCGCAATGCCTGCAAGCCATCCCACATTGTATTGTCCGATATTTCATGGGCATATAGGAGTGACAGTTCCTCAAGAGTATTGTTGTGTTTTAGAGAGGTAAGGATGGTACCCACAACATCTGCGCCCAGATAGCACACAGACAACTTCCGTAGTGTCATGTTTTCCTTCAAAGCTGTCGCAAGAAGAGCAGCGCTTGAAGGTGATATCAGAGACCCTTGCATCTCAAGAACATTCAAGCAAGAAGAATTGCCCACAGCACGTAATAGCTTCGATGCACTTCTATTTGACATGCCGTTCCACGCGGCCAAGCGATCCACTGCACCTCTCCTGATAGTATTGACCACTTCTTGCACGGCGATGCTGGATGCCATTAGGTTTTGGATGTCCAAAAATTTTAGGCGAACAGACATACTTGCTAGGGTAGAAGCCAGGGCACTGTACACGTGCATTCCATGCCAAGTATTCCACATATGAGTGGTGTCTATTAGGACTTGCTCTAGACCATTATTAGCCCTTAGCGCCTTGCAAAACAGCATAGAGAAGTTGGTTAGGAAAACTACTTCACCAGCGAGCTCAAGTCGCTTGATGCAACGATGGCATCTGAGAAGCCAGTACGCCAGTAGGGCACTATCGAGATAAAAGCTGTCGTAGTCCGTGTCACCATTTGAAACACAGTTCATAGTAAATGCACCAGGCGTGTGCTCCACGACCTGCACTGAGACTGTGCAGAGAACTCTGTTCAAATCGGGCAGGTGCAAGGCCAGCCAGCACGTAGTACGATTCCCAGTGCCGCCGCAAGGTGCGTTGAGGTCCACGCCACGATCATTGAACGCGGCTAACAAACTCTTGATTTTGCTAGCAATCCGTGTAGAATCCAAACAATGTATTTCCCTTTCTATACTGCGAAGATCATTTTGCGCCATCTTCATGATGTTCTTCTGGAATGAAAGCAAGCAGAGTAACTTCAACTATCAAGTGATGTCATCAAAAGGGAGAACATGATGAGAAAACTGCGCTTTCATATGGGGGTATAGATGAGGACACAACACGTTAGCGAATTTGTGTTAGGTCACCAAACAGCACTTTGTTGCCAGGTTTGGAAAACGAGGCTCTTAGATCGTCATACTCTGAAACAAATAAAAAAAAAGAACTTATCAAATGGATGCGAGCGAGCCATGCAGCTGTAACCGTGGATGTGTTACGCAACACTTCCGTGTGCTCACAATCATGGGCTAGCTGACCAAGGCTGAAAGCCTCGCATATAAGATTGGTCATCTTATTGGGAGTATCTGTTGGTGATAGGAGATCGGTATGTGTGAAAAGGCATTTCTTCCCTCCTGGCTCCTCCTCTCCCTCTTCAGACTGTCATATGATCACTCGCATACGCTGTGAATGATAGTTGAAAGTTGCGCTTATCTCGTCTCTTTTATACTCTGTGCTGTCTGTTTCGGCGCTAAGTCCTTTTACGAAAATATGCACCAACTGGTCCGCCAGTAAGCATTACTGAAACGCATTTTGACAGGCCATCAAGCCTATTGTTAGCAGACACACGTAACGCAAAGTTTGTGAACATACGCCAACAAGCGCCTAACTAAAGTAGGGCCAAATAACCTGACCTTGTGATTTGAGTATATTCAAAACACCCGCGCTTTTTTAAATTGTAAGCGGAGGTTGCTGTATCTACAGCGATCAGCGTTGGAAAGGGCTCAGTCTTTGGTGAGTCGAAACGCTCAATATTAATTATATTCACCGGTTGCTTCAGACAGTTATTTTAAACGTCATTCAGCGGAGCAGAATGTAGCACTGACGTCCTCAGACGGAGGGAAATGTCAGTCAGAACAGATCAGCCTTTCCTTGTCCGTCAGCCTTTCTTTGTCCGTGTCTTAGGAGTGCGCTGTGTTTTTCCTCAAAACGTTGCAAGCACAGTTTTAAGGTGCGTATTCCGTAAATGCAGCAGAGAATAATGAAATCAGAGCCCAGTTCTCTACAGTTATCAAGGCAAAACGCGGCGTCAAGCAGTGCACACGGGTAAAAAAAAACATGACTGCTACTCTAGTGGATGACGATAGAAGAAACGCTTGCACGGGGACCTACAAAACTCACGTGGGGCAAAAGCATACAGGCACAGGGGTTGCAGTCTACAGTTCAGCTGGCGAGTAGTGGCGGATGTAACAGAGGAGGCACTTGTGATCGCACGGATTATTGCATATACTGCAGCAAGCGCTTAACATTGCGCCGCTCTCACACAGCGGCGACGGCACCATGCCCGAAAGCCTTCAAAACGCCCTTGTCCCAATAACCGTACACGCCCCATAAACAGCTGCATTGTCGCCATCTCTGATTTATGCCGAACAACACTCCTCTCGCCTCCGAGATCAGCACTTCAGAGCTCTCGTTCACAGCGTTTGCTTAGTAGGGCGGCGAGGCTCACTCTGCCCGATTGCAGACGAAAGCGTGTGTCCGCTTGGGGCGCTGTTGTAGTTTTGTCATTTCCACGAGTCCAGCGGCAGTGCGCGTACAGCTGCGTGGCTTCCGGCTTGACGAAATATTAAGCGCTATATGCACCGTAGTACAGCTGTGATCGTAACGTACTCCAACTTGAGTAAGTAGATCTGTGAAATAGTTATGAAGAGAAAGGAAATTCCGTCTATATTTTCAGCCTTACTTCCCGCTGCGCCTCAAGGAACACTCAGATTATGTGCTCGTGTAAGGACCAGGCTGCTCTTGTGCATGTGACATTGAAACGGTTGACATTAAACAAACAGATCAATGCATGGTGGGAGGAATATATACTGTTTACGTGTCTGCTCATGAGATTACTATTGAGCTGGAGAACATCCCGAAGAAGAAAATTTGAATGACGAAATGGACTGTTTTATTTGGGCAATCCGTGTCCGAGTCCGTGCGCTCTTACATGGGTGGTTAAAGGGTCTTACCTAATAATCATGGGCGTACTGATGCAACAAAGTGGCCCATTATGAAGTTATCATATTGCAAGACTGCACTGGCATTGATATGTTGAGAGGAGTGGACGATGTCCCGGCCCATTGACTCTTTGATATTCGTTAGTTTGGTTTGGTTTCTGGGGTTTAACGTCCCAAAGTGACTAAGGCTATGAGAGACGCCGTAGTGGAGGGCTCCGGAAATTTCGACCACCTGGGGTTCTTTAACGTGCACTGACATCGCACAGTACACGGGCCTCTAGGATTTCTCCTCCAAAGAAATTCCAGCCGCCGCGGCCGGGATCGAACCCGCGTCTTTTGGGTCAGCAGCCGAGTACCATAGCCACTGAGCCACCGCGGCGGCGGGATATTCGTTAGCTTGGACAGTAAACAAGAAATAAAATTAACGTCCCCGTACCATTTGCGACCGATACGGTTTGATGGATAAGTAAGGTTGCATGGGTAGGGGAATCCTGGCCGAGTGATCAGCACAGGGAGTAGGTAAGGGCCCCCGGGCACGGTAACAGAAAATACGCAAATTGTTGATGGCCGTGTGAAGGATTTAAATTACTTTACTTTACGTGACATAACATCCGATTGACTGCGTTTTCTTTCATGTAACTTTTGCATTTCCGTGTCACTTTGAAACAGACATGCGAACGTGCCGACACGCATTTAGACTTGTGTGAAGAAAAGAGTCTGGGAAGCAAAACTGAATTCGTGAACGGTGTATGAACCGAAAAAAATATGATTAGAAAATAACTCTGCGCCGCATAACCACGATGAAAAGGTGATGATTGCCGATATACCACGCAACAATTCATTCTTGACTTGTGAAACGAAAGCAAAAATAGGCAGCAAGGATACTTCGACGTTTTGCGTGTGATAAAAGTTTTTTAAATATGAAGAAAAAGTGCTAAGCAAAAAAGTACGGCCCAAATAATCTAAATACTTACATAGGAACCTCGTAACGCGAAGAAATTGAGGTGCAGAGGAAGTTGGGACAATGAAATAGAAAGTCATCAGATTTGCATCTAATTGAACAGCCCACATATGGACATACATACACTACTGAAACTTTCCATATGATGAATCCCGTAATTCCACATATTCTCCACATAGGTCATATAGAGTCTACATAGAGCACATGGAGTCATTAACTGTATGGATAGCGCGTAGAGGAAGTTATGGACCCCATATGACGTAATTCACACACAATATAGAAATCTTGTAGAAAGGATGAGGAGGAATAAGAGGAAAGGCAGGGAGGTTAACCGGTACAATTATCGGTTTGCTACCCTACACGGGGGGAAGGGGTTGAAGGGATAAAAAAAATGAAAGAGAAAGGAGAGTAACTGAAAATTGAAGTCGCATGTAAAGTCAACGTTCGGTAAGTCAGAGCCTATCATGCAGGCCAGAAGTTCGCAACAGACGGAGCAGTGCCTTGGAGGCCTTAACCGCCGACGATCGCCGTGGCCAGTGGCCGAGAATCTTCATTTCCGCCAGTGGGCGTGGATCCAGACGCTCCAGCGCACGGCTGAGAGGCTGCCTTTCGGCGCTGTAGGCAGGGCAGTCAAATAATGTGGGATATAGCCTCGTCATACCCGCAGATGGCTCATGCAGGGCTATCGGCCATTCCGATTATGAAAGAGTAATGGTTGGTGAAAGCCACACTAAGACACAGGCGACACAGTAAAGTTTCTTCACGTCGTGGTAGCCCGGATGTATGCCGGAGCTTCAGATCTGGGTCCAAGGATTTTAAACGTGAATTAGCAAATTGGCCGGAATTCCACGCGGCAATCGGGATGTCCCGCGCAAGTGCGCGAAGCCTGCCCGCTGTGTCTGATCTCGAAAGGGGGATCGACACAAAATCGCCGTCCTGGTGAGCAATTCGCACGACCTCATCCGCGCGGTGATTGCCTGCTAAAGGCCGATTCACACGACGGACCGTTCGTCCGCGACCCGCGCACTACCGTGTTCATGCGTCAGCACACTTAGAGGCGCTCTGCCGGCCGCGGCCTCTCACGGCCGGCAGCGCGCCTCTAAATGTGCTGACGCATCAACACGTAGTGCGCGGGCCGCGGGCGAACGGCCCGTCGTGTGAATCTGCCTTAAGCGCTGTGCCCTGGTAGCCATTGGTACATAATGTCATGTACTGCATTGATGGCAGAGTGATGTACGAGGGTCATCCCAAAATTAAGGTCTCCAGTTCTTTCATAAATCGAAAGACGTACGCCTAAAAGAGCATGCGAAGAAAGTCAGAGGTGGTGTCGACGGGCATCTGGCTTTGCATTGCAAGACATGTGACGGTGACCCTCCTTGCCGTCCAATTTTTGAAGGTACTGTAATCTTGTACCATCACCGCGACCAACTTAGCAGGGAGATTGTTGAAGCGTCGAACATAGTGCGTTCTGGACCGGATTGTGTCAGTGAACATTCCGTTAATTTGTCAAAAAAAGACCTTGCATATCTGGCACGATAAGCAGATGGCTGCCGAGGGGGTGTGTGTCTTGTTTATGTTATTTTCGTTCCTGTTCTTTGTTGCCTTTCTGGACATGTGTATATATGCTCCCGATTTTGCAATAAACCGTCTGTTGAAAGCTAGCGCTTGTCTGTGTGTCCTCGCTTGTCCCATCTTCTCGTGTGCGCTATTTTTTTCCTCAAGTAGGTCACCTCCTGAGTCCGGTATGTGGGACGGCTTGCAAGCACTGCGCGCAAATAAGGGGCTCAAGTACCTCAAGCTTCAGAACCTAGAATTGGCCACCAGCGTGGCATTGGTGATCGCGGACATTCTTCAGGAAAATAACACCCTTCAGGAGTTGTGCCTCTTTGTAAATACTATTGGCGATTTGGGCGCTTGCGCTCTAGCCAGGGCGCTGGAACGCAATTCTTCCTTACGGCGTCTGGATTTGTCTTATTGTAGGTTGACGGTTGAATGCGTGCCGAGTTTTGCTGAAGCCCTTGCACGAAACAGCGCTCTTGAGTACGTGCGTCTGGATAGCGTCGATGTTCCTGAAGACTGGACTCCACCCTCGACTCTCACAGCGGACCAGTATGCTCGTCTGGGGATGGCGTCGAACACGTCTGGTCTAGAACACTGGACAGCCTGTCAATGAAAAGAAAACTACTTTTCTACTTGATTGTACGTTAGCTGGACGCAAAGCATTAAGCTAGCAGCTGTGGTCAATTATTTCTCCGCTCTGAGCATGAGTTTCGTTTCAGTTACAGAGATCGTCATCGACTCTCGTGGTGCTGGTAAGCAAGCGTGCTCCAGCGCCTTCGTGGCCATTCTGGAGTCAACAAACTCCTTGAAAAAGCTTACCGTCGAAGAGTCGGAAAGTTCTTCCGGGCTTTCAACTGCCTTCATGCGTGGTCTTGTCCGAAAGAAAAGTGTCGTTGATGCGGATTTCTTATATCATCTTAGCGGACAGAAAGATCTCAAGGCTCTGATCGGTTTGCTTTGTGGAAACAGAACGTTGCAGACTTTAAAATTTAGGACACACTATTTTGCGGACAGCGCCCTCCCCTCGTTGTCGCGGGCACTCAGGGACAACTTTGTTCTTCTGAGCCTCGAGTTCAGTTACGATTCTGATGATGTTAACATGTACCCGCTCCTGAATGCCTTAAGGAGAAATCGGTTTCTTCTCAACCGAGCAGTCCAGTGCGTACTAAACTGTTCCGGTGACGATGAGTCGGTGCAGGCCCTCCGACTGCTGGCGACGTGCGAATCGCTTATCGATGCAGTCGATGAGGCTACGGGCAAGACGCACGGGGAATCCAGACGCCTGGTTCTGGAAGCGATGAGTCGCTTTGAATCCCATCCCGGCCTCGAAGTGGGGACCTTTGGTTAATAAAGTTTTCTTCTTCTTGACGGATATGAGTGGCTGGCAGAGGAGACGAGCCTTTCCTTCAGTCTCGTGCAGATCCCAACTGGCCTCCTTCTCGAATGAGGGTTTTGCTTATTTTCTAAGTGAGATATGAGACTTGACTGGTCAGTTTCACTGCGGCCAGAGCTGATTTATTTAACTTCCGGGCTCATAAATAGCACCAAATGAACAAGGTTAGGGAGGGAGCTTCTCTTCGCTGATGAACGTTTGGACAAGACGATAACTATTGTCATCATCATCATCATCATCAGCCTGACTACGCCCAATTCAGGGCAAAGTCTCTCCCATATGTCTCTGCAATTAACCCAGTCCTTTGCCAGCCGCGGCAACCATATCCCCGCAAACTAAATCTCATCCGCCCACCTAACTTTCTGCCGCCCCCTGCTACGCTTGCCTTCTCTTGGAACCCACTCCGCTACCCTTAAGTATTGTCCTAGGAAGCAAATATATCCCTGCAAGCAAAGCGTGCATTCATGATCATAATCATCAGCCTGAGCACTCCCACTGCAGGGCAGAAGTCTTTTTTTATTTAGAGTATGGATCTGAAATGAAGGCGGTGGAGTACGTTGCTGGAAGAACAGGCTTAACACCGCAGCGAAGACGATCCGTTCATGGCAAGAGCACGCTGAATGCAGTAACGGTGCACATTCCAGATCGAGGAGGACAACCAGATTCTTCCGAGTACCGTGAGGAACAGAGTACTCTTGCACGACCCGCGGCTGTCACTGCAGGGCCAGATCCGAGATCAGAGGCGGCCCCGCCCGATACACGAAATACGCAGCCAGCCCACCTGCAGACACAAAAGGCGATGTAAACAAAAAACAATATGACACAAGCCAGGAATTCCGAGTACTCTGACCGCACTCAACCAATGTAACTATGGGACCAGCAAATTTATTTTGTAGCAAAAAATTAAGACCCCCCGACATTTGGCTTTGTATTAAGGTGAATTTCATGGATAGCTGTCGTGCGTGGTCGACGACGAGTGACCGGACACTTACCCGGTGACAAAGCGACAAAGGGTAGCGTTGTGTCATTAGGGCACGGTAGGTAATGGTCGTTCATCTATCCATATATCTAGGAACATGGTCGGGTGTGGAAATGCAGCGTTGACAATGTAGGACCACCCGGATACAGTAAGCAGTCAACGATGCGGGTGTGCGTTTTTTTTTTTTGGGGTTTCTTAGTGCATAAGAGGATTTTGCGGCACAGGTTGACCTTGAGTGTGGTGGCTGTGCAGGCTGTGTGCACTACATTAGGTGGGTGTAAGGGTGTGCGTGGATAATGCGACCTCTCAGGGCACCCTAACAGCTAGCACTGATAAGTGTAAATGATCACTGGAAGTGCGAAAGCCGTTTGCTCACTTGGGGTAGACACTGAAGGCCTCGACGCGCCGCCTCCCGTCGTTGGTGGCCGCGGACAGGGACGCCCCGTCGGCAGCAACTAGGAGCTGGCACACTGGAGCCCTCGAAGTGACGACGACGGTCCGGAAGCAGAAAATCACGGCGTCGATTTCCCAGAGGCGCTGACCAGGAACCCTCGTTGCGTTGACGGGAAGCAGCAGCGTGGAAACGGTTGGTGATCACACCCGGTCGGTAGGCTTCGGGAAGGAGACGAAGAAGCCCGCTTGCCACGTTGCACCACTGGCTATTAGAACGTTATTCTCTCCATGTGTGGAGTAGTTGTGCCACGTCGGTATTCTTTTTTTTGTAATCCTCGCATCGGTTTTTTTCTTCTGAGCACGTCCCACAAGTATCATTTTATCCAACTTTGTGCTCCAGCTCACAGCAGTAGGAAGCACACTAAACATCTCTGTACACTCGAACAGAACAACAAAGGCTGAGATATGAACATACAGTCGAAATACGTAAGGAGACAGGAAAGGCAGGGAAAGAAGTCGAGAAATAGAGACAAAAGTATTTTATAAAAGAAAGCAACCTTGCACACCACAAAAGAGCCGGACTGACGTCCACCTTGCCTGGTCAAGAGGCCCCCTTGAAAGTACGCAAAAGGTGCTAATTAGCATATACAGGTGATCTGGAATGACTGCACTGATGAGAACGTCTGTTTGCGTTTGAATTGCACAGGTACGGGTGAAAGAGTTTGCAGTAAATGAGAGAATGATCAAGGAATGAACAAATAATTATGAGGACAACGCAGGGAGCTATGGAAAGACAAATGATAGGTATAACATTAAGAGATCGGAAGCGGGCGGAGTGGGTAAGGGAACAAGCGCGGGTTAATTACATCTTAGTCGAAATCAAGAGGAAGAACTTTGCTTGAGCAGGGCATGTAACGCGAAGACAAGATAAACGTTGGTCCTTAAGCGTAACCGAGGTGATTCCAAGAGAAGGGAAGGGTAGCTGTGGGGCGGCAGAGAGTTAGGATGGCGGATGAGAGTAAGAAGTTGGCCGCGGTACAGTGGCCGCAACTGGCAAAGGACAGGGTTAATTAGAGGGACATGGGACAGGCCTTTGCCCTGGAGTGGGCGTAGTCACGCTGATGATGTAAAGAAACGCGAAACATCTGCACATTCGACCTTATATTCAAAAACAACGATGAAAAGCCAAATCTATGAAAATGAAAAGGGAAACAACTTTAGCACATAAAGATGTCAGCAAGAGGCTTCTTAGAAGGAAAGTGTTTGCGGGTACCAAGAATGTTACGAATACAAAAGTAATGCTTACTGTTTGAAGTCTAACTCCAGTGTAGGTGCAAATGATACATGTACGAAGTGTGCGAATGCGGTGAAGTGCAGATAAACTAAAGTGTGTGGCTATAAATGAAGTTACCTGCAGCTGAACTGGGCGAAATTAGTGTAACAAGGGTGACTGGCAGCAATACGACTAAGCAGGACGGAGACAAGCATGAAAATGAGAATTTATATTGAGCGAAAGGTGAAGGTACCAAGTGTTACGTGGCCTATCAAGTATTGCAGATTCATAACAGACTTGTAAATAGGTAACGCTCTTGTGGAGGGAGTGTAGGCCAATGCATGTCCGCCATTTGCAAATGTGGTGAAGTGCAGGTAAATTCTGTAGTGTGTGGCTATAAATAAGGACGCTACCTGCAGCTGAACTGGGTGAAATTAGTGAAACAAGGGTGACTGGTAACAAGACGACTAAGCAGGACGGAGACAAGCTCGAAAATAAATGTATATTGAACGAATGGTGAACGGACCAAGCGTTACGTGGGCCAACGCCCTTACAAAAATGGATTTCGAGTTTCTTTTGAACATCTATGGGGAGCCTAATGATTCTAAAGGATCTCAATAAGAACTCGCTGCCAATCGAGTCAGCTCATTAAGTAGTATATTTACTCTTTAACGAAACCTAACTATATAATTTTGCTCTGTGCGCAGTCAACAGGGATGCTTTAGAATTTGCTCAATAAGAGTTCATAACAGCCATATTTCACAGAACTTCTTTCGTGCCTCCACTATTGAACTCACTCGTTCGCAGTCAAAAGAAGTTCAATAATATTTCCTCCGTAAGACTTTATAATGAAAAGAATTTTATATATCTCGTTTTTGTGTCTTTGCTATATGAACTCGCTCCATTCGCAGTCAAAACAAATTCAATAGAATTTCCTCCGTAATACCTTTTAATGAGTCGAATTCAATAGACCTTTTTTGTGCCTTTGCTATATGAGCTCACTCCGTTCGCAGTCAAAAGAAATTAGATTGAATTTCCTCCGTAAGACTTCCAAATCAGTCGAATTTTATAGACCATGTTTTGTGCCTTAGCTACTCGCTTCGTTGACAGTCAAAAGAACTTCTATTGAAATGACTCGGTAAGACTTCAAAAGGAGTCGAATTTTTTAAAGAGCTTGTTTCGTGCCTTGGCTAAATGAATTCGCTCTGTGCGCAGTCAAAACAGTATCTGTTAAATTCTCTCGGCAAGACGTCTTAATGAACCAAATTTTATAGAGACTGTTAACTGTTTTCACTACATCAATTCGCTGTGTTCGCGGTAACAGGCGGTAAAATTTTCACTCGAATGGAACATCAGCAAGCTAGAAATAATTCAACGCAAACATATAGCATTACATTTTCGAAAGGCACTGCTGAATCAACGACCAATGTCGGTAAAAAATTTGGAGGAACTCAACGGCAATATAATCGTTTCCTCTCTTGAGTAAAAAACAAGCTCAGTGCCGTTGAGATCGCTCGAAATCTCCGGAAACGGAATGAACAAAGCCTGCAATTAACTGCAACGAATATTTTTTCCTCGATGAACAAAAAATATGATCAGTTCTCACTACTGACTAATGAGCATGAATAGGAGTAGCCTTGTTCATCGCTGGTGTTATTGTTTTCGCCCTTTTCGAGTTCTTGTTGATTTGTGTGTGCACAAATTGTTTCGTTATTTTTTTCTTTAGCGCAAGGATTTCATTAACCCGAGTTTTTTCCCTCAGCCACTATATAAGTCCACTAGTAAACACTTCATCAATGACAATAGAAAGAACACCTTAGTGGACCACTATAAAGGGAATAACGTTTTTTTTTGTTAGCCACTGTGGTGGTTCAGTGGCTATGGTATATAATGGCATGGGTTTCATGTATAAAGACAGGTATAAGACCCATGTATCAAGAATGGGTTCGACCCCGGAGGTCTCACAATCCTTCACAACGGCGTCCGTCATATCCCGAGTCGCTTTGAAACGTCCAAGCCCCCTTAACCATTTTTTTATTTGTTTCGAACCTATGCGCCATTCCCACTTCCTCGCCCAAGAACGCGGAGTTCAGTTGAAAGTCCTTTATTAGGTTATCCGCCTCAGAAAATCGCTTGGAGCAATATTTCAAAGCTGGTTCAAAAAGCTCATGTCGTTTGTATTCCTTCATTGGCACTGATGTTACCGTGAATACTGAGATGACTATGGCTTTTCGCATTGCAGGAAGGCGAGTCCATGGACTGTTCTCAGGACAGTGATCTGGCATGCACCGAAATTCCGTGCCTCGGCTATGCACGACTTGTGACAAGAGTACGACTGCTACTGCGTGCGTTCAAGGATCGGGGCTAGGACTTTGAAGAACCGTGTGCTAATATAGAGAGCCATGATGCATGCTACTTGGCACGGCACTTGGCTACACTTAACGAAGTGCTGCACAAGGCTTCCGTGCTTCTCACAGAGCACCGTCACGGCGCTTTCACTTGTTCTGCTCTGACGACATGCACATGACTCCGCCTCCCCCAAGGTACACCTGGACCCCAAGGTACAGTCGGCCAGTTCCCAACGATTACCTTCTCGACAGCGCCATCTTGGCATACTGGCTGTTGAATCGTCACATCTGCATCAAACGGCTAGAACTGGGATCAGAAGCCGTTTCCGTTAAGCACTATTCAACACTGGTGTGCAAGGCGTTGGAGGCCAATGAAGGTCTAGGTGAGGTGCGAGCTTTGCCAGAAATTGGGGATAGAAGTTGGAGCAAATCAGTAGTGGCGTCTGCGTTGTGTAAACTGTCGCATCGGCTCAATTCTCTCGGCATCAAGGCATTCACGGTCGACCCTCTCTCTGTTGAAGCCATTACCTACGCGGCGAATCAGGGCAGCTTACGTCACGTGGCCGTATTCTGTGACATGCCGAGGAAAGCCGCGGGGAAACTTTTCTCCGCAGTCAGCCATTCTTGCCTCTTGAGCTCGATCGAGATTGAAGGCTTACCGGGGTTCACTCGGTCGAACGCTTTGCTCCTCGCGAAAGCGCTGAGAAGCAATAAGGCGCTGCTGAAGCTGTCGATAAGAAGTATAGAAGGTCGTGTTGAAGATATTATCCTGCAATCGCTAAAGGACAACGCTACATTAGCAGAGTTGACACTGCAGCGTTGCAAATTCTTTTCACCGCCGTTGTACGGCATTGAAGCACTGCGCACGAACCGCGGGCGTCGGTGCGCCACGCTCATCAATGTAACTTTTGACGACGAGAGCGCGGACACAATGGCAGAAGTCCTTCACGAAAACTCAACAATTGAAGAACTCTGCCTTCGGTTTAACTCGTTCAGTATTGGTGGTGCTCGTGCTTTAGCTGATGCTCCGAGCTACAACTGCGCGTTAAAGCGCTTGGACATCTCTTTTAACAAGATGGACGAAGAAGTTGTCGACCCCTTTGTAAGGGCTCTCACTAGAAACAGCTCCATTGAGTACGTGCATCTCGAGAAAGTTGAGATTCGCGAATCCTGGAGGCCTTCATTGCCTATGATGGGAGACATCTACACCAGACTACAGATGACGTGGAACTCAACACACCAGAAGAATGGGCTGCATGTCTGCAAGAATGTGAGGGCGTTCCTCGACTGTATGTTGGTTGGACTAAAGATGTCCGCCTCTCTGCGATTTCAGCCTGGTGCTCAGCGGCAGCTCGTGTGTCCTGTGCCTCGCTTACGGAACTCACCATCCAGTGTCGTTCCTTAGTGAAGCACAATACCACGATTGCGCGCCTTCTGGATGCAGCTTATTGCATGAAGACGCTAGGTGTACACTTGAAAGGCTGTACATTCGCAAGGGCGATCTTGGGCTGCCTCGTCCATAACAAGACCTTGTGTGAGCTTGAGCTCAACCAGGAATTTTGCAGCATGGATGTCGAGGTTCTTCAGGCTGTGTTTCGCACTAACAGAGCGTTCTACCGTCTGAGTATGGGACCCATTGGCGCTGTTGTGAAGCCTTTCGGTGCGCTGGCTCTCTCTTTAGAAGACAATTTTGTGTTTTTAGACCTTTATTTCGACGACACCCTTTCCCACAGTGGCAGGTACCCCCTCCTGAATCTGCTGAACAGAAATCGCTCATTTCTTAATCGTGCAGTGGAGTGCGTTTTGAAAGGTAGTGCGGACTCCGAGTCAGTGCAAGCCCTTCAAGTCCTCTCCGCATGCGAGTCCCTCCTCTACGCCGTGGCTGACGTTTCGGGCAAGGAACGAGATGTCTGTATACGTGTCTGGTGCGTGAAGCTGTCCGCCGACACGAGAAGACACATCAGCAAAAGTCAGCCGAAACACGAGAGGTACAAGACAGCTAACGCAAGAACACAACTATGCTGAGCATTCATTCACCAAGATTTCCTTTAATCGTGGTCTCAGCACAGCCAAGGAGTTTTCTGCATTGTTCAGTCGATGTGCCCCTATTGATAGACATCAAATATAAATGTGTTTTTTGGCGTACAAATGTTTTGGAACAATAAATAGGCGCAAGATGTTCCTTCAGCCCTCTGCTGGAATTCTACCTTCTTTCTCGTTCATTTTTAATGCAGGAATGCATTAAATGGCTACATTTTCAACTCCCATTCTCCGAGTGAGACTCAAATGAGTTTCGAAAATTCTCGTGGGTTCTTTAATTGTGGTTTTAATTACTTCTAGTATCGTAAAGTGAAGCTGTACTAACTAAAAACGTTTTTGTTTTAATTACTACCTGCAATAACGACACTGCGAAGGCACAATATTGTTAGTCTGGAAAAGCCCGTCCGCCAAGGGTTGCCGCCGCCGCGCACTTCACAGCAGTTTAAAACAAGAATCGCGGTAGGGGCACCAGATGGCGTCACTTAAAATAAAGTATTGACCTCAATGACCAAACAAAACTGACCCAAACGAGTCAACTCCGGATAAATGCGGTCGCGGCAGCCAAAGCGATGACGAGAGTAGCGACGATCCCGACGATTTCAGCTGTGCGGCGTCAAACATGGCGGCGCCCTTCGAAGCCGGACTACAGTGCACTGTAGCCGGGCCCCTTCCTTCGAATCGAATTCTCGTTGTTGCTGCCATTTCAGTGCATTCACTGGCTATAAATGGGGCACCGGTTATCGCTTCGTCTCACGTCGTCTATAAGAAAACTTTCAGTGATTAACCTGCTTTATTTTTTTAATTAGAGTTATGAGTCTGGCGCTTCTAGGCTTAAGAGGAGAGTCTGTTTACAGTAATGGTTCCCGTACTGAAAAACAGATGGCGCCACTATATGCTCAGTTTATTTTTGCGTCTCTGCTAGCATACGCTGAAGCGTACGCAATCATGCATACGCTTATGGTAAGTAGACAGCGCATATTTATGCTCTTTTCTGACTATCTGTGCACGCCAGCGCCTCCGCGCTGGCCATCGAGGCACCCCATGAAAGCGAGAAACAGCAACGGCGCGGCGGGCCCGCCTCGCCCGGCTGTCAACAGATGAGAACAGGTCCTACTTTTTGCGGCGAGCGAATCCGCTTCGCTCACCGGATTTTTTGACAAGTGTGAACACGCCCTTATAGCGGACAGAGAGACGGAAGCGCCAATGCATGAGTAGCGGCGGGGTCGGTCTTTTTTCGGGGTCTGTTTTCGAAAACACTTTCAAAACATGATTAAGCAAAGTTAAACTATAAATATTCGTGTGATTTACAGAAAAAGCGAGCGGTACGCCTTCTACAGTTTACTAGAACAAAACGTACGTTTCTGTGACATTGAGCATACTAACGGTACGTAGTATATTTTTTAAGCTCCTGCAAGAAAAGTACACCACCTCCTGCTACAAAAAGAACGTTTGGGGTCGCCACCACGCATTTTTACGCGACTTTCAACGTCCGATTAAAATTACATTCCAGCCTAAACCTGGAGCAGTTGCCTGGTTATTGACGTTATAGGGTTCCAACAAGCAGAATATGCCATTATTCATACACTGATCTCCATGAGCTGACTGACCATTTAAGAGCCAACTGAAGAACTCGGAAAACCTTACTATGTATGTTCTGTATGTGCGTGCTTTTGATGACGTCACTTGACAGTTGAAGTTACTCTGCTTGTTCTCATTGCAGAAGAACGTTGTGAAGAGGCGCAAAATGATCTTGGCAGCATTGAAAGGGGAATACATTGTTTGGATTCTACACGGATTGCTAGCGAAGTCAAGAGTTTGTTAGCCTGGCCTGGCACCTGCCCAATTTGAATGGAGTTCTCTGCACAGTCTCAGTGCAGGTCGTGCAGCACAAACCTGGTGCATTTACTATGAACTGTGTTTCAAATGGTGACACAGACTACGACAGCTTCTATCTGGACAGCGCTCTACGGTCGTACTGGCTTCTCAGATGTCATCGTTGCATCACGCGACTTGAGCTCGCTGGTGAAGTAGTTTTTCTAACCAACTTTCCTATGCTGTTTTGCAAGGCGCTAAGGGTTAACAAAGGTCTAGAGCAAGTCATAATAGATACCACTCATATGTGGGATACTTGACATGGAATGCACGTGTACAATGCCCTGTCTTCTACCCTAGCAAGCATGTCTGTTCGCCTCAAATTTTTGTACATCCAAAACCTAATGGCATCCAGCATCGCCGTGCAAGAAGTGGTCAATACTATCAGGAGAGGTGCAGTGGATCGCTTGGCCGCGTGGAACGGCATGTCAAATAGAAGTGCATCGAAGCTATTACGTGCTGTGGGCAATTCTTCTTGCTTGAATGTACTTGAGATGCAAGGGTCTCTGATACCACCTCCAAGTGCTGCTCTTCTTGCGACGGCTTTGAAGGGGAACTTGACACTACGGAAGTTGTCTGTGTGCTATCTGGGTGCAGATGTTGTTGGCACCAACCTTACTTCTCTAAAACACAACACTACTCTTGAGGAACTGTCACTCCTATATGCACATGATATATCGGACAATACAATGTGGGATGGTTTGCAGGGATTGCGTGTGAACACGAGCCTCAAGCGCCTGAAGTTCTTCTGAAGATATTGGACGCCGCACTGCGGGCTGCACCACGCCGTGACAACGCCGGCACCTACGTGGAAGAAAGAACGACCTTATGTGATTGCTTACGGATGTGAGTACAGTCCTTGAAATTATGTTCCAAAATGTTGTGGTGGGGTGCGTGAAGTGCAGTAAATGCGGCTGGGTGATGTCTGACAACTTCTTCGGAGTGCTGTAGAAGTGAGTTCGCGCAACGGCTTCTGCAAGTGCGCTTTTTTGACGTGACCGCGAGCCAGTCACACAGCCACAGAAACCGTCGCTTCGTGCCTATAATTTCCTCTCCGCAGCGAAGAGGTTGTGATATGGAGTACAGTTGCATGCCTTTAATCTCATGATATCATTGGGCTCATTATTGCGATGAATTTGACCAACGCGCGGAAAGCACTGTGTTGGAACGACGTATGCTTCTCAGTGGCAGTCGTTCTCGGCATTTAGTTTTTCGTGCTTGTATGTGCATGTGTGCGTGTGTACAGGGTATAATTCCAAGCTCAACAAAACATGGTCAACCTAGTCCACGATACGATGTAGCTACAAATGTCTTGAGTTGCGCACGTCAAATGCACAAGAAATGTTGCCGATGAGTTTCGCCACGAAAATAAGTAATCCCTTTCCGGCTTTGTTCGCTCATAGAGAGCATTAAGCATTTTGTGGGCACTAGCTTTGATTGTTTTTTTGGCAGCTGTACTGCGGGATATGCACAATGAAGATCACATCCAAAGAATAGCTGGAAGCGCCGATATGATCCAACAACTGCCTCCTTTTGACCAATTTTATTTTCAGAATAATGTACTCAATTAAAAGATAAGAATTATGAACTAAATATGCCTATACCAGCCCAGTTAGAAAGTCAGACCTTGTATCAAGCATTTGCATATTTTAAATGCGTGCTTTGAGTTGCTTGTTAGTATCCCAGCACACTTATCCTCCCTACTATTTACTACAAAGGAATGAAACCCACATGAACATATCCCGCTATAATTGAAGGCCTATTCACTCCGCTTTGCTGTCAACAGCATCATCTCACAATAAAATAATAGTCTGGTCAATTTCCACGGCGTCGTCAGCAGCGGAGCTAGCGGGCGCCAGTCGAGCCGGACCCCAGCGTCGGGCCAGCGGCAGCTGCGAGGCGGTTCTCGCAACAAATTCGCTCGTACCACAGTTGTCACTTTTACCAGCATCTCGGTACTGGCCAATGAGCCAGAAAAATGATATATTTTCTCATTTCCCTATCCCAGGGTTTATTATTTACGTCAAGAACACTCATTAGCTCGTTTTTATGACGCCGGCAGACGGGATCCAGGCTGGCCGGCCGGCAGGCTCGGTTTACTTCACGTTCGCACAAGAAAATACAAAACAGCCATGCTACCAGAAAGGATGCTTCCTAGATTCGAGCAACGGCAGCATGCCTGTGCTAGAGTGGAGCTTTCGGCAACGACACCGCCTGCAACAACGCCGGGCGACGAACTGCTCTTCGGGACTGGCCAGCGCTCAAAAAAGGTGCTACACTCGGCACACCTTGTTCGTTCCCCCAAATCCGGGAGTGTTTAAACGAAGACATGGCACTATGATTGGCTTCAGGGTTAATTCATCAACGCAGGACGCCATGATACAGCTCAACAAAGACGTGGTTGATCCTGGGTACGGCACGGGCACCAAGGCTATCGTGGGGCTCGACCTAACTAAGGCCTTTGACAATGTCACCCATGAGGCAATATTGAGGAACCTATCGGATATAGGGACGGGAGGTAGAACCTTCCTGTATGTCACAAAATTCGGCGCATTTTAGAAACAAACAAAGAAAAACCGCCGCGCGCACGGCGTCTCGCCGGCGCGAGCCCAACGGGAGAGAGGGAAAGCCCCGCCGAGCGCGTGCCTCTCTCTCCACCGCCACGGCGTGCGCCGAAGGAATGAGTCATCCACGCCGAATTCTCTGGAACAGACGAGTTGCTTCTGCAGCTGACGGGGGGAAAGGGCGTAGACTTGCGTGCACTAAGACACGTCCCCCTCGCCCGTCGGCGACGGCGCCACTCAAGAACACGCTCGAAACTTCGAGATGCGACCCCCGACCTTTAACCAATGGGGACGCGCGGCCAGTGAGAAGAGGGAAGGGAGACAGCACTGCAAATGCTGCGTGTATGTGCGCGCCTACTCTGGCGCGTTGAACAAACAGACGTGGAAGCGAGCCTATAAAAGAGGACGTTGACCGCTATCAGTCAGTCCGGACCGCCGTTTAAGCTTCGGAGAAGCGCGCCCGTTCGACTCCCGGGGAAAACACCACTCAGCCAGCCACGGACCAACGAGGCAACGTTCGCCTGTCTGCGGGACGGCATCGTCGTGGAACTCCGGTCGTCGGACTGCCGCAGTGCCCGGTGAACAAATTGTGTTTTGTTTGTTTCTCTCTCTCTCTTGTTCTAGTGCACTTTAGGTGTAATATTTCCTTTGAATTGTATTCTCTCTCGAGTTTAACTTTGCACGTGTTGCATTGTTCTGTTAATCACTTTGTATGTGTCTGTACTAGTGATTGTGAAACCTCTGTATCGTCTCAATTGCTGTATAAACTTTGTTATTGTTTGCGAACCTTCGTCTCCGACCCATTCTCTGGCTGCGACCAGCGAAAGCTGGGCACCGAACGCCCAAAAACCTCTTGTCACTTGGTAGCTGGTCTCCGCTGAGTTTGCCACGCTGAGTCGAGGGCATCTCCTTCGAGTCCGAGACCGCTACCCCCACACGCTCTAAGGGTGTCTGGGAGCTTCCCACGTAAAAGTGCGCGAAGTCTTGGTGACACTGTATATCAGATCGTTTCTGGCGGGTACGACTGCTGAGCCCGGCAGCTTGCTCTCCTGAACGACTGCTGAGATTAGTCGGAGAAATGAAATCGAATCCCTTCCCATTGGGGGGCAGGGGGACACCGCAAAGATCGGTATTATCGCCGTTCCTATTTAATCTAGCCTTGATCAAGGTACCACCCAGGCTGCAAGGGATATCGGGACTTAAAAATACATTTCATGCGGATGACATTACTCTATGGGTAACAAGAGGCAGTGACGCACAATTGGAAGAAACTCTACAGTAGGCGGTGGCCATTGGTAGGAGCTAGCAGGAGAAGCAGGACTCTCGTGCTCTCAGCCCAAGTCCGAGCTGTTTGTGCTGACGGATAAACCAAGACGGATACATGCGAGACACAATGTGCCGCCACCACCTTTAGAGGTGAAAGTCGGGGGAGTACCGGTCGCTGAGGTTCAAACTATCAGGATCCTGGGTATGTATCATCAGACTAACAGTAAGAATAGCGAGTCCTTGTGAAGGCTTAAAAATACGGTCAATGCTACCGTGCGGCTAATCAGTAGAATCGCCAATCTTAAGTCATTTTTAAGGAAAAAGACTTGTGCAAGCTAGTGCAGGAGTTTGTGCTCAGTAGAAAAGTGTATGCGACGCCTTATTTGAAGTTGGACGCGACGGAAAAAAGGCAAGGTGGAGGCTATGATTAGGCAGGCGTATAAAGCGGTCCTTGGGTTGCCTCACAATGCGTCTACCGAAAGGCTGCCGGGATTAGGGGTGCACAACACCCTAGAAGAACTACGGGAGGCGCACTTGGTGATGCAGCTCGGTAGGCTTTCAAAAACAAAAGCAGGAAGGGACATATTGGAAAGGATCGGCATTGGAGTTGACGTTCCAGCCGGTGACACGAAAATTCAGATGAGGCGGGAAATGCACAAGGGCTTGTACATAAAACCTTTGCCCAAGAACATGCATCCAATACATCACGAGGACCGCAGGAAGGCAAGAGCCAAAGCTTTACATGCTAAGTACGGGAAGTACAACGGAGCAGTCGATGTAGATGTCGCCGAGTATAAAGACAAGGATGCATTTGCAATTGCGGTGGTGGACGGGCGGGGACGCTTGATCGCCTCTGGATCAGTCAAAACCCGCTCCCCAGAAAATGCAGAGGAAGCGGCGATAGCACTTGCTATAACTAGTAGTAATGCTGACCTGATCTTCAGCGATTCAAAAACAGCCATCCGAAATTTGGCGAGTGGCAGAATATCTGTCACAGCGGCGCGATTGCTGAATCGGACCACGGGGTGAGGGACTACGGAGGCGGAAATTGTCTGTGTACCTGCACACTCTGGGAACCCTGGGAACGAGAGAGGTCACATGAATGCTCGAGGTTTCGTCAGCCGAGTAGGTGAGCCGGACGTCCCGGGAAGGTCCACGAGAGATGGGCTGGTATCCCGTCAAGACCGTGGATTTACTCACCCCCGGACAAGCAATTGGTGAAGGCGCAGGAATGCGTCTGGCGACGATTGCAGACTCGATGTTTCTTCAACCCATATGTGTTGAGAAAAATCTACCCGGACATTCAGCCGGAGTGCAAATGGTGTCAGGAATTGGCAACCTATGACCACATATTATGGAGCTGCAAGATAGCACCGCCACCGCCGGATATTATGCGTGATCCTTCCCTCGAGCAGTGGGAGGCCGTGTTGGCCAGCTCAGACCCGGTCGTCCAGACCAGAGCCGTGGAGTGGGCCACCCACGTCGCCGTCAGCCATGGGTTGATGGCCTTCTAACACGGAATCGTCCACACATGTTCTCTGACAAAAATATACTTTTTCCGTCCATGGCACTCAGTGAAAACAGCGCAGTCAAGCTGACCCTACAATTCAGCACACGACACACCGCTCACCAGCTCACTTCACCGTCACCAAGCAGAGCTTTCGTGTACTCGACGTCATCGTGACGTTGGCGCTCTGCGGGCTCGCACTGGCTGCCACTGCCCGCCGGAGCGGCGTGCCGGGCCTTCGCCGGACGCGGTGCGCCGGACATATCTACGCGGTTTGATGCATCCGGCAGTCGCCGGCTGGCCGGAACGGCGCCGCCGGACACGGCGAGCCGGACCGGATTCGGAGCTCCCGCCTGACATGGGTCCCCGCCTTAAACCTTAAATTATCGCTAACAGTACACACACACACAACAGGTTTCACGGACACGTTCCCCTTGCCGCGAGGCCTAGCCCGACACTGACCTTCGACGCCAGTGGCCTGGCTGGTAGGTATATTCCTCGGCAGTCGTCAGTCGGTCGTGAGTACAACGGCTCCTACGAGTCTCCGCTGGACATCGAAGACGACGGTAACCCACCGGCAACGGGCACAAAGCGATGTCTAGAAGCACTCCCGCTTGTACGGCGAAAATTAGCTCCGCAGCGAGCAGCAACGAAGAAAGAACGGTGGTCTGACACGTCTGTGGTCACGTAAGCTGCTTGCGCATGCGCGTTGCTGTCGGTTAGAGAACTTTTCAGCGGCGCTGTGCGCTGTCGGACTTATCAACGATAGAATATATCTTCTGGGCGGAGAGGCCTGGAACCGTGACATGTGCACTTTGCCGCGCCGCTGCTTCCATGGGCAGACGGCGCGTCGTCACGTTTCTTGCGGCCATACTTTTTTGGTTTTGTTTTCGTTGTCTGCCTCTGGCCCGTCTAGATGAAGTGATATCAAGACTGCTTGATGCCACAGCTTGGGCGATGCTTTCCGTGTTACTCTTTTCTCCGGCACTTTAGGCAAGTGGGCTGAAAGGAGAGGAATAATTTTCACATCCTTTCGTTTGAATTCAAAAACCTAATGGGCTCCAGCTTCCGCAACTTTGCTGAAGCCCCTTTGAGAGCCCTGTTAACAATAAAAAAAAAAAAAAACTCTGAAGGTTGGTTGGTTGGTTGGTTTATGGGGTTTAACGTCCCAAAGCGACTAAGGCTATGAGAGACGCCGTAGTGGAGGGCTCCGGAAATTTCGACCACCTGGGGTTCTTTAACGTGCACTGACATCGCACAGTACACGGGCCTCGAATTTCTCCTCCAAAGAAATTCAGCCGCCGCGGCCGGGATCGAACCCGCGTCTTTCGGGCCAGCAGCCGAGCACCATAGCCACTGAGCCACCGCGGCGGCGAACTCTGAAGGTGATGTAGCCATTAATTAAGCACTGCCTTGTTTAAGGCACCCCTGAGTGACAGGAAGAAATTTAAATCAGCTTGCTAACCTTCGCTCTGCAGGTTCTTTATTTTATGATTACAGCACGTTAGCTAATGCGTCAGCAGTGCTGTCTTGTGAAAGAAATTTGCAGCGCGCGAAAAATCTCAGCGCGGACTAGGTGCCCGGAAAACAGCTGTAAATTGTCTTTGAAATTATTTTTCTTTAGATGAATTGCTTAAATCTTCTGTGATTCTAGTTGTCGCTGTGTTGCATAATGTTAAAGCAGGTCAGTATTCCGATCGCAGCTGAAATGCGTTTTAAACAATTTTCAAAAGCGAGCTATCCCTTATCTGTAACAACCAATGCCACAGTGCAACAGGTTCTAGTAAGGCTGTAGTAATCTTCAGAAACCGTTCTTAACCTATTCAAACGCACGAGGCGTAACCTTCAGATCAAGGAGCGTACAATGTTTCCTCTCCTGTTGATCAAGCTTTTCGCGCTGTTTTTCTTCAAATATGTGACTAACTCGCCTGTTTTGCTGTAATCCCTATTATGCACATGAATGGACGAAGGGGCAAAAAACAGTAAGCTGCACGGTCTAAGGCTAGCGTGCATATTACAAAGTTTGAAATTTGAGTGGTTAAAATGGATTTCTTGGTGCTGGCTAGGCTATAGTTTCGGTCGCCATATCATCGTTTCGCACCCATTGGAGGGGTTAAAGTGGCTGTTAACAAAGTACCGAATTTGAGCTCAGGTATTGCTAAAACGAAAGAAACAGCAGTGAATTGGAGAGAAGCAGACAACTTTTCACCGCTCCTCCATCGCCGCCGTACGCGCTGCATGACCGTTATTTGCTCATGACTGCGCAATGCTAACCTTCACAGTCACCGCTCCATTCAAATGACGCGCGCCATCGAAGTACCCTAGGCGCGTGGAAGGGTAGTGACTCCTTGTTGTAGGCAGCAAGGCTGTTTTGCGTTGTTTGAAAGCAAGGCACTAGATAGGGCGAGAGCAGCCATTGGGTTCCTTCATGGAGGAAAAAAACAAAACATTTAGGCCACATTTAGAGACCATGCGAAAGCGAGTACACGCACATACAGATCATATATAGCAAAATTTTCCGAGTTCTTCAGTTGGCTCTTAAAGGGTGAGTCTACTCACGGAGATGAGTGCATAAATAATGGCAAAATCTACTAGTTGGAACCCTATAACGTCAATAACGAGGAACTGCTCCCGGTTTAGGCTGGAATTTATATTTTAATTTGACGTTGAAAGTCGCATGAAATGCATGGTGGTGACCCCAAACGTTCTTTTTGCTGCCCAATGTCACAGAAACGTACGTTTTATTCTAGTAAACTGTAGATGGCGTACCGCTCGCTTTTTTTCTAAATCACACGAATATTTATAGTTTAACTTTGCTTCATCTTTTTTTTAAAAGTGGTTTCGAAAAAAGAAGGGCCTCACCGACGCATCGCTACTCATGCATTGCCGCTTCCGTCTCTCTGTCTGCCGTAAGGACGCGTTCACACTTGTCGAAAAATCCGGTGAAAGAAGCGGATTCGCTCGCCGCAAAAACTAGGACCTGTTCTCATTTGTTGACCCCCGGGCGAGGCGGGCCCGCCACGCCGCTGATGTTTCTCGCTTTCATAGGGTGCCTCGATGGCCAGAGCGAAGGCGCGCTGACATCAAGGCACCCTATCGCTTTTGCACACCACGGCGCCGCTCGCGGCGTACACAGATACAGTCAGAAAAGAGCATAAATTTACGCTGTCTACTTACCATAAGCGTATGCATGATTACGTACGCTTCAGCGTATGCTAGCAGAGACGCAAAAATAAAATCAGCCTATAGTAGCGCCGTCTGGTTGTCAGGAGGGGAACCATAACTGTAAACAAACCGACTCTCCTCTTAAGCCTAGAAGCGGTGGACTCATCACTCTAATTAAAAAAATAAAGCAGATTTATCACTGATACGTTTTCTTATAGAGGACGTGAGACGAAGCAAAAGACCGGTGCCCCATTTATAGCCAGTGAACGCACTGAAAAGGCAGCAACAACGAGAATTGAATTCGAAGCGAGGGGCCCGGCTTTGAAGTGCGCTGCCATGCTTGTCGCCGAGCGGCGGAAATCGTCGGGATCGTCGCAACTCTTTATCCGGAGCTGACTCGGATGGGTCCAAGTTTCGTTCGTTCATCCCTGAGAATATCGTCTTTTCAACTTCGCTCAGATTCTGAAAGCTTCACATACTGCTTGTTACTGTACTGCCGGTCAAAAAAGATACCATGTGCACCGCAACGCCTCTTCGTCTTGGATTGGATTGATTGCCGCACCCTCTCATGGTTATGGTGCTCACGTTCCAGTATTTCTATTAATGACAAACTGCGGCTTCGCATTATTGCGACATATGTAACCAATGTTCTTTCAGTGCCGATTTCTTTAAATCATCTCAGCACTTGAAAATTGCACTGCATAAATCGCTATGACGTTTGTGTTTCCATGGTTGCCATATGAGTCTACCATCTCATACTGGTGTGTTACCACATAAAAACATTATCTTTTAAAATGTTCTACCGCACTTCTTGGCACCACATCTGGGAGAACGGTATTTTGGGTAAAGTATTTAAGCAACAACATTTTTTAAAACATATTTCCTTTTAAAATTGCGCCTATTCAGAGCGAAATATTAGTTTCTATAGTGTTCAATACTTAGCCAATATATATAGGAGAGCTAGCCATCTCTTATTTTGGGCAAACTTTGCATTTACATGCTTTTCTGCTCATTTGTTGAAATCATTAGACAGGATATTGAATGTTAGGGCATTCTTTATTATCGAACAGCGTTCATGTTTGCATTATTTTTTGGCCAAAAGTTGTAGTTCTGCAGCCGGTAGCTCACCGGCCCATGATTCTTTGAGCGTCCGTGGTGGCTGGCTGAAGTGGCCTTGAGGAGGCTCCACGCAAACTCCCATAGACGGGGCGCCAGCTTTCCCTCAAGGTAATGGTAAGGAACCCCATGGCTGCTATCGCTCTATCTAGTGCCTTGCTTTCAAACAACGGAAAACAGCTTTGCTGACTGCCATAAGATGTCACTACCCTTCCACGCACCTTAGGGTGCTTCGATGGCGCGCGTGATTTGAATGGAGCGGTGGCTGTGAAGGTCAGCATTGCGCAGTTATGAGCGAACAACGGTCATGCAGCGTGTACGGCGGCGAAAAGTTGTCTGCTTCTCTCCCATTCACTGCTGTTTCTTTCGTTTTAGCAATACGTGAATTTCAATTCGGTACTATGTTAACAGCCACTTTCGCCTCTTAAATGGGTGCGAAACGATGATATAACGACCGAAACTAGACTAACCAGCACCAAGAAATCCATTTTAACCACTCAGATTTGAAACTTCGTAACATGCACACTAGCCTTAGACCGTGCAGCTTACTGTTTTTTGCCCCCTCGTCCATTCATGTGCATAATAGGGATTACAGCAAAACAGGCGAGATAGACACACATTTGAAGAAAAACAGCGCGAAAGGCTTGGACAACAGGAGAGGAAACATTGTACGCTCGCTGATCTGAAGCTTACGCCTCGTGCTTTTGAATAGGTGAAGAGCGGTTTCTGAAGATTATTACAGCCTTACTAGAACCTATTGCACTGTGGCATATTGGCTGTTACGGATAAGGGATAGCTCGCTTCTGAAAATTGTTTAAAACACATTTCAGCTACGATTGGAATACAGATCTGCTTTAACATTATGCAACACAGCGACAAATAGAATAACAGGACATTTAAGCAATTCATCTAAAGAAAAATAATTTCAAAGACAAGTTACAGCTGTTTTCCGGACACCTAGTCTGCGCTGAGACTTTTCGCCCGCTGCAAATTTCTTTCACAAAACAGCACTGCTGACGCATTAGATAATGTGTTGTAATCATAAAATAAAGAACCTGCAGAGCGAAGGTTAGCAAGCTGATTTAACTTTCTTCCTGTCACTCAGGGCTGCCTTAAACAAGGCAGTGCTTAATTAATGACTATATCACCATCAGAGTTCTTTTTTTTTATTGTTAACGGGGCTCTGAAAGGGGCCTCAGCAAAGTTGCGGAAGTCAGAGCCCATTAGGTTTTTGATTTCAAGCGAAGGGATGTGAAAATTATTCCTCTCCTTTCAGTCCACTTGCCTAAAGTGCCGGAGAAAAGAGTAACACGGAAAGCATCGCCCAAGCTGTGGCATGCGTACAGTACGCATGGTGAAACTTGGCGTCTCAAGCAGTCTTGATATCACTTCATCTAGACGGGCCAGAGGCAGACAACGAAAACAAAACGAAAAACGTATGGCCGCACGAAACGTGACGACGCGCCGTCTGCCCATGGAAGCAGCGGCGCGGCAAAGTGCACATGTCACGGTTCCAGGCCTCTCCGCCCAGAAGATATATTCTATCGCTGATAAGTGCGACAGCGCAGAGCGCCGATGAAAAGTTCTCTAGCCGACAGCAACGCGCATGCGCAAGCAGCTTACGCGACCACAAACGCGTCAGACCACCATTCTTTCTTCGTTGCTGCTCGCTGCGGAGCTAACTTTCGGCGTACAAGCGGGAGTGTTTCTAGACATCGCTTTGTGCCCGTTGCCGGTGGGTTACCGTCGTCTTCGATGTCCAGCGGAGACTCGTAGGAGCCGTTGCACTCACGACCGACTGACCACTGCCGAGGAATACACCTACCAGCCAGGCCACCGGCGTCGAAGGTCAGTGCGGGGCTAGGCCTCGCGGCAAGGGGGACGTGTCCGTGAAACCTGTTGTGTGTGTACAGCATGGTCCACTGTTAAAGGGAACAACCTCGCGCAGCGTGGCCGATGCGCTCCGCGGAACGCCCTTTTTGAGAAGCGGCGAGAATCGGCGACACCAGGCGCAGGCGCAGTAACCGCGGAAGGTGGAGCCTGCTACGGCGCTGCTTTTGCGCTTGGCTTGCTGAGTTAGAAACTCTGGAAAGCGACGGCTGAATTAAGCATAAAAACCAGATTTCCCTCGCAGCTACATAATGGACGTGCGTTTCTGCAATATATTTTGTTAATTTCCGATTCTTCGTAGGCAATTTTTCCGCGATGCAGTAGTGGTGCAGGAGAGACATCTCTAGTTCTCGTCCACTTTCTGTTCTGAACCCACGAAAGCAGTCTCCTGTATAGCTGCGGCGGGGCTATTAGTGCATTTCGTTCGTCGCCATCTGGAACTGACTGCTGCCAGACAGGTGAAACCGTTGTGAACCGAACGGCGTTTTATCACCGCGGTCTGAGACCTGGGATATACGAAATGCCGCATCATCCCTTTTGCGACCGGGCTGCTTTCGAAATCAACGGCTTTGTGGTTATCTCCAGCTCATTTTGCGTTCTGCTTTTATTTTAGTCTTTCATGCGAAAGTAGTTCGAAGAACGACACCCTTGGCGTGTGGCGGGGTAGCTGCGCCGCTCTGTTGCAGACAAAACGCGGCTGGCTGCTCATTCCACGCTTAGTGCCCATTTGCCTGGAGCCGCCGATTGTGCACTCGGACGTTGCATTATGCGCGATTCCCAATTTCGAATATGTGTACTCTCATTGTTAGAGCAGAACGAACCTGAAAAATGTTTTGCATGAAACAGCTGCGCAGTTTGTCGTTCTGGAGTACCCATACCGCAACCATGTCGGCGATTGATGTTTGGCGACGGACCAAATGCACTAATAGCCCCGCTGCAGCTACCGAAGGTTGCTTTCGTGGGTTCAGAACAGAAAGTGGACCAGAACTGGCATTGTATCTCCTTCACACTGCATCGCGGAAAAATTGCCTGAGAAGAATTGTTAATGAAAAATATATTGCTGAAACGCAATTTCATTACGTAGCTCTGAGAAAATCTGGTTTTTATGATTAATTCAGCCGTCACGTTCCAGAGCTTCCACTTCAGCAAGCCAAGCGCCGAAAGAGCGCCGTAGCAGACGACGCGTGGCTGGCTCTACCTTCCGCGATTACTGCGCATGCGACTGCTGTCACCGATTATCCTGAGGTCGCATTATCACGCACGCCCTTACACCCGCCCTTACACCCGCCACCAAACCCAAGGATAAGCTGTGCCGCAAAATCCTCTTATGCGCTAAGAAACCCCAAACAAACCGCACACCCGCATCGTTGACTGCTTACTGTACCCGGATAGTCCTACATTGTCAACGCTGCATTTCCACACCCGATCATGTTCCTAGATATATGGATAGATGAACGACCATGCGTGTGCCTAGCGTACCCTAATGACACACCGCTACCCTTTGTCGCTTTGTCACCGGGTAAGCGTCCGGTCACTCGTCGTCGACCACGCACGACAGCTATCCATGAAATTCGCCTTAACACAAAGGCAAATGTCAGGGGGTCTTAATTTTTTGCTACAAAATAAATTTGCTGGTCTTATAGTAACGTTCGTTGGGTGCGGTCAGAGTGCTCGAAATTCCAGGATTGTGTCATTTTTTTTTTACATCGCCTTTTGGGTCTGCAGGTGGGCTGGCTGCGTATTTCGTGTATCGGGCGGGGCCGCCTCTGATCTCGGATCTGGCCCTGCAGTGACAGCCGCGGGCCGTGCAAGAGTACTCTGTTCCTCACAGTACTCGGAAGAATCTGGTTGTCCTCCTCGATCTGGAATGTGCACCGTTGCTGCATTCAGCGTGTTCTTGCCATGAACGCATCGCCTTCGCCGCGGTGTTAAGCCTGTTCTTGGAGCAACGTACTCCACCGCCTTCATTTCAGATCCATACTCTAAAAGAAAAGACTTTTGTCCGGCAGTGGGCGTGTTAAGGCTGATGATGATGATCATGAATACACGCTTTGCTTGCAGGGATACATTTGCTTCCTAGGACAATACTTAATGGTAGCGGAGTGGATTGCAAGAGAAGGCAAGCGTAGCAGGGGGCGGCAGAAAGTTAGGTGGGCGGATGAGGTTAAGACGTTTGCGGGGATATGGTTGCCGCAGCTTGCAAAGGACAGGGTTAATTGGAAAGACATATGGGAGAGACTTTGCCCTGAATTGGGCGTAGTCAGGCTGATGATGTTGATGATGATGACAATACTTGTCGTCTTGTCCAAACCTTCATCAGCGAAGAGAAGCTCCCTTCCTAACCTTGTTCATTTGGTGCTATTTATGGACCCGGAAGCTTAATAAATCAGCTCTGCCCGCAATGAAACTTACCAGTCAAGTCCCATGTCTCACTTAGAAAACAAGCACGCCCTCATTCGAGAAGGAGGCCAGTTGGGATCTGTGCGAGACTGAAGGAAAGGCTCGTCTCCTCTGCCAGCCACTCATATCCGTCAAGAAGAAGAAAACTTTATTAACCACAGATCCCCACTTCGATGTCGGGATGGGATTCAAAGCGATTAATCGCTTCCCGAACCAGGTGTCTGGATTCCCCGTGCGTCTTGCCCGTAGCCTCAACGACTGCATCGATAAGCGATTCGCTCGTCGCCAGCAGTCGGAGGGCCTGCACCGACTCATCGTCACCGGAACAGTTTAGTACGCACTGGACTGCTCGGTTGAGAAGAAATCGATTCCTGCTTAAGGCATTCAGGAGCGGGTACATGTTAACATCATCAGAATCGTAAGTGAACTCGAGGCTCAGAAGAATAAAATTGTCCCTGAGAGCCCGCGACAACGAGTGGAGGGCTCTGTCCGCAAAATAGTGTGTCCTAAATTTTAACGTCTGCAACGTTCTGTTTCCACAAAGCAAACCGATCAGAGCCTTGAGATCTTTCTGTCCGCTAAGATTATATATGAAATCCGCATCAACGACACTTTTGTTTCGAACAAGACCGCGCATAACGGCAGTTGCAAACCCGGAAGAACTTTCCGACTCTTCGACGGTAAGCTTTTTCAAGGAGTTCGTTGACTCCAGAATGGCCACGAAAGCGCTGGAGCACGCTTGCTTACCAGCACCACGAGAGTCGATGACGATCTCTGTAACCGAAACGAAACTCATGCTCAGAGCGGAGAAATAACTGACGACAGCTGCTGGCATAATGCTTTGCGTCCAGCCAACGTACATTCGAGTAAAGTTATAGTTTTCTTTTCTTAGACAGGCTGTCCAGTGTTCCAGACCTGACGTGTTCAACGCCATCCGCAGACGAGCATACTGGTCCGCTGTGAGAGTCGAGGGTGGAGTCCAGTCTTCAGGAACATCGACGCTATCGAGACGCACGTACTCAAGAGCGCTGTTTCGTGCAAGGGCTTCAACAAAACTCGGCACGCATTCAACCGTCAACCTGCAATAAGACAAGTCCAGACGCCGTAAGGAAGAATTGCGTTCCAGCGCCTTGGCTAAAGCGCAACCACCAAGGTCGCCGATTGGGTTTACAGAGAGGCACAACTCCTGAAGGGTGTTATTTTCCTGAATAATGTCCGCAATCACCAATGCGACGCTGTTTTTCAATTCTAGGTTCTGAAGCTTGATGTACTTGAGCCCCTTATTTGCGCGCAATGCTTGCAAGCCGTCCCACATACCGGACTCGGGAGGTGACATCATAGTTGCGAGCGTAAGCTCTTCTAGAGTGTTGGTATGGTGTAGGCTGCTAAGGATAATGCCTAGTACGTCGTTACCAAGCAAATCAATAGTTAGTTTCCGCAGCACATTGTTCTTTTGTAATGCTCGAGCCAGGAGAACAGCGTTCGACCGTGGGAAAACTTGGCAGCTAGGAAATTTCAGAGAAGTTAGATTGGACGACAAGCCCACGGCGCTAAAGAGTTTCTGTGCTGCGGCGCCTGAAATGTGGCTAGGCAAAACAAGATGCTGTAAATGACCGTTTTTTAACGCATCTGCAACGTTCACCACTGCCGTCTCGTCCAATATGAGGTGTATGTCCAAAGAGTCGAATCGAAGCCACTGCTTCTCGAGTGCAGAAGGGAAGACAGAATACGCTTGCGTTGTCTGACGAGAGTCATCCGCACTGGCAGGGTGATCTTTTACATCCACAAGACTTTTGTTACCCTGAAGAGCCTCGCTTATTAACGAATGAAAGCTATCGGCGAGCACGGTCTTTTCTTCCAGGTGAAGTCGTTTGATGCAGGGGTGGCGTTTCAGAAGGTAGTATACCAAAATGGCGCCGTCGAGATACGTGATATCTGGGCGCCTGTGCTCTACGTCGTTGCCAGGTATGCTTCTGAGGGTGAATTCGCCAGGAGCATGTTCCGTGATTTGCATATATATTGTCAAGAGGACTTTGTTCAAGGAGTCTAAGTGCCAGGCTAACCAGCAGCTTGTGGCGGCTGCAGCATGTTTGCAGGGAGCGCATAGGTCCGTGCCGCTGTCCTTTAGCCTTGCATATATACTTCTGATTCTTAGTAGAAGCAAAGCAGTATTCAGGGTACGAAGTTCCTTTGCGACTGCGTTGAACTCTTGGGACTCGGGCTGCATCTCCTTGGTATCCTGCAATGAGAGAGCCATTCAGTGTTTGTCACCACACTCTTCAAATGGCTTGCAATTACCAAGGAATCCAATCAATTTTGAAGGAAAGCGCCTTGGAAGAAACTGCTAATTGCACTCAAGAATATCTTCACGGTACTGCTGCCCTTCACAACCCCTTCTACAACGCTGTACAGAAATTTATATGCAACTTGTTTTTTGCCGGCTTAGGTTGCTTCTCGGATATAACGTCCATTCAGTATTTTAGTCAATACTCTCTGCAAATGGCTTGCAAATAGCAAGGAATCCAATTAATTTTTAAGGAAAGTCTTCTAGAAGACATTGCTAATTGCGCTCAATAGTATGTTCCCGTTGCCGCCCTTCATAATCCCTTCAATCACGTAGCACAGAGATTTACATGCAACTTGTTTTCTGCCGGCTTGGGTTACTTCTCGGATACAGTGTCTCGTTAATGGCTGCAACTTATATTTTTTAATTCTTCAAATGTTGTTGTCTTTGTCGAGAAGGTTGAGCGTTTTGTTACTCATATACGTGATGTTACTTGAATAATATGACATTGTTACCACTAGTTACCACAAGCATTGTTAAAACAAGCAAACAAGCAAGCAAGCAAACAAAGAAAAACTATTTACGATGAGCCTTATAATTTTAAGCCAGGAGCGCGATAACAAGGACGATACAAGGACGACAGAGTTCCGTCTGTTTTGATAAGGGAGTAATTACTCATTGGCATCCACCCAAGCGTAGCCATACGGCTACAAAGGAAAGCTATACAGCTTTCTCAGAAACTTCGTAGTTAAAGAAAAATTCGTCCTGATCCGGGGTTCGAACCGGGGACGACCGCTTTAACTACGAAATTTTTGTGGAAGCTGTATAGCTTTCCTTTGTAGCCGTATGGCTGCGGTTGGGTGGATGCCAGTCAGTAATTATTCCCTTATTAAATACCTTGGGGCATTCCTCTGAACATTTGACCAGTCCCGTTTGTGTGTCGGCAAGAACAGGGCATGTTCCTTAAGAAATCTAATTTTGAAAGCGTTCCTCTGCGAGGATCATAATTCGTGACTGAAGGGGAGAAGGGACACTAAGTACCATCGTTGCCAGCAGACCGAGTGTTGGAGATGGACAACTTACGGCCCGCTCCGACGAGCCATGCACTTACGGAAGGTAAATGCACCTTATGCAGTCAATAGAAAATCTTAAAGGCCTACTTGACCGAAACTTTACTTCGGCTAATTTTGCGCTCGATATAGTGTGCATGTTATTAACAACATTTATATTTAATATTAGGGCTGTGAAGCGTCTAGAATTTTAGTTAGAAGCGTTCAAAAACCTCTGTAGCAGACGATGCAGTCCCCTAGCGGTGTGCTGGACAACTAACAAACCTGACCGGAAATGACGCACAATTGAGACACCGGCATCGCCGGCTCGCCAGTTTCAGGCGTTCCGAAGTGAGTGCGCGCCCCTTGCAAGCTCTTCTTCTGGCGCTTTTCTGGCTGTTTTCACCGCGAAGCTCGATGGCCTCCGAGAAAAATAAACTGCTGGCATCATGTCGGCGAAGTGCATGGCCGCAGAAGGGAATACGAGGAATGCGGAAAGCACCATACCTCTCGGCCACTGCCCTTCACCCCCGATCTCGAAAGCTGGTGTCAGCTGTCTGGAGCTCAGGTTTTAACGTGAATTCTCCTCTCTCCTTCAAAAAAGATAATGGTGGGTGACTGACGCTCCTGCCTCGCGCTAACGCCTTTTGTCGGTCTACATCATGCATCAGAGCACGCACGTGTTTCTGGCCCGATCGGCAAAGCATGCCATGAACCGGGTTGAAATTCGGAGAAGAAAGGCTTCGAGGCGTCTCTAATCGGGAGAATAAAGAGGAGGGGGGACCGCTTGTCACAAGCTAGCTAAGCCGGTTCAGAAGTTAAAGTGGACGGCTTTGCTCATCGAGCAACGCCCTTTTGACGGCACGTTGTTTACACCAGGTGGAAGTCTAAGGAGAGGTTTGCTTCGTCTGAAAAGGAATCAACATATGCACACTCGTTTATTGCACGTACAGCTCTGCCCAATGCGCAATAATGCGGTCGTGCGCCGAGTGTATCTGCTGCCTCGAAGATTTGGAGGCCGGGCTGAGAATCCTGGAAGGCCACACGGGCGTTACTGAATATGTCGACTGTCTTACTGCCTCACGCCATTTATACTTGAGGTCGATTAAAGGAAGCTTCAGCGTTACCATTCGAGGCGCGTCTCCAAGACCCCCGAGAACTGAACGCATGTTATTTGAATGATAATATTTTCAAAGAAGTTTGATTTTATGTTCTTCATTAGTCGATATAGACACACTGCCTACTTTAATTTGCACGGTGGGCGTATATGGTCGACTGGGGTTCGGCAACCACGTCGTTCTGCCCAGCTGTGTGGTTTGAAAAGATTAGAAAAACCTTTCCGTCCCTGCAGTACACGGGCTTTAAGTGGTTCTAGGTAAATACTGTAATGAACGCAACGCATAAGTTTTTGTTCATTTGAACCGGCATGTATTTCGCAACGTGCAGTGGCTTGCCCGACCGAGGCTCGCAAAGATGAACCAGCCCACCATCGGCACCGCACTGATGCCACGGTCCTCGAAGAGAAAAATATATATTTATTTTGCAACACAAATTTTACTTCTGGCATATTCTTTCGCTTAACGCAGCACTTAATTTTCTTGAGCTCTCTTTTTAGACATCCATCTGTCTTTATTGCTTTAACTGGCGTTCAAAGCACCTGTTCCTAATTTATGTGCACAGGCAGGAATACCTTTCGACGGGGGAGAAAAATGAGAAGGAAAAGGAGAAGGCAGGTGATTTTTTTTTTTACCAAGAGAACAACCATATTGCACGCACAGCAGAGCGCACATGTGCTGTTGGCACGCGCGTGCCCGCTCAAAAGAGCCGACTTTATAATACAAGCACTTCTACTTGGCCTCCATTTAAATATACTTCATTCGTCCGCTATATCCGAACTCTGCACAAGCTGTAATCGAATACTGCCAGCAAACAGCGCTCACTAGCATTGCGGCGCGATCATCTTCGCTGAGGTTGAACCAGGGCTTTTCTAGTCTACTACAGCAAATAAAACACGTTTAAAACTTTTTCTAGGGCGTTTCATCCGTTTTAAGATGTGTGTTTTCACATATAACCAGTATTTATCGCACAAACTGCTGCACGCGCTACCAGTACCAGCGCTTTGCTCGAGCCGCGACGAGCAGACGCTCCGAACCCGTCCGGACTAGTCTCAAACATGCGTCACTTCCGGCGGGCGGCAATGGCGCCCGTTTTTTCAGTTTCGGTATTGAAAACTCCGATTTTTGCGTACCTTTTTCACTGTAACTGCTTGAACCTGGAGCGTAATATTTTGTGGGTAGCATAATACGGGGTACTATGAAAAAACAATCTTTTTACGGTTTGAAAAATTTCGGTCAAGTAGGCCTTTAAGTTTGCGCTGTTCATATGCATTTACACTGTATAAGTACAGAGGTCGTTGAATCACGCATAGTAGCACATCATTCGTGACCAGGCATAAGCATAATAAATAGTATGCACAGCTTGTAACTCAGCTGGAAATCGTATCCTAAGCATGGCGTTTTGAAGAGCGCAGCTCGCCCTCCAAGCAAAGCGCTAGCAAGCACGCGGACAAGCTTTTAATTCAGTTCGGCCGAACGCCCAATGCATTTCGCAAGACGGACTGAGTGCAGGACGGTACACTGTGAAAGGGGACTTCCGATCGCGTGGCCTTCGCGATTCGCTGTGCGCTGCCGCCGACAGACGGCGTGAATTGATGGCACCAGTAGCACGCGCGGAAATAAGAGCCGGCTGCGCTTACTGCGCATGCGCGCTTTGCCATCAATTCTCGCCGGCTCTCGGCGGCAGCGCATCGCGAAACGCGAAGGCCACGCGATCGGAAGTCCCCTTTCACAGTGAACTGTACTGTATATGTGGAGTTGGGAAAGGAAAAATAAAGCTTCACTTTTTTTTCTTTCTCACGGACTGAAGAATTTAGAGCTATAGTTCTAAGCACCATCCCCATAATCATGACTACAGTCACTATCATCATCATCAGCCATATTGCGTCCACTGCAGGAAATGGCCTCTCCAACCATGGCGCATAAAAGCTAAGAAGGGAGCATAACGTTTTGGGCAGTCTTTGTGCTCCCCCCCCCCCCCCCCCTTTTCATTATGAATAGGTTGCATGCCTACCACGTGACGTACCCTACTCAGCTTTCTTTCTTCCATGCCCCTCAGTGATCTCCATACGGTCCCTTGCTGCGCCGACCATGGTCACCCTATCCAAGTTTCCTCCTAATCTCATCTCCTCACCTTCTACTCCTGTTACACTAGCAAAATTAATGTCATTTCAATAGAATGACATTAGCATCTAATGTCGTTAACCGGTTGCTAGAGGGGAACATTCAATGCCATTAGGTTCGAATGACGGTCGCTATCAAATGAGTTGGGGAAGTCATTCGCATTCGATCTCGAACCGTAATGGATTGCAGATATGCAACAGAAACAAGCAACGCGAAAAATAATGTGTGCACCACCAAAGTTAAGTTTTATTTATCGGCTTGTTCTAAAAATGTTAATTTTGGTTTGAAGCTATTCGCACTGGAGGCCGTCGTGGATAGCTATTACTCTCGGTCTCAGCAGCGGCTAAAGGCAGCGGCCGAGTGCGACGCTTGGCATGACCCCCGACCATCGCTCATTTTCAGGAGTTTCTTGTTGGTTGGCATTCTACGTGCTTTTAGGTCAGAAGTACTTAAAACTGTACCTGAGCCCGTCTCCTTTTGGATGCCATTTCCACTCTTCTCGTGCCTCCGTGCTCCACCGTGACCGCCGTGTCAGCCGTATTGTTTGGTTAAATTTGCCCGCTTTGTAGTTGACTTTAATCCTTGGCTATGTATTTGACGGCTAAAGTGCTACAACAAGCCGGAAATAATATTTGAAGCTTATAATATTGCACAGATATGTTCTCACCAGCTTTAAATCTACTGCTAAACAATTGCAAACACCTTTTATGCGCAATGATGCCCCTTAATTGTACCATTTTTTGCCACTGATCATCATTGCTATCATTTGCGAATGACTATTTTTTTTACTGTGTAGCACCGAAAGAGACCGAATGACATTCGGTTCATCGAATGACATTCGGTTCATCGAATGACATTCGGTTCATCGAATGACATTCGGTTCGAATGGCACTTAAATCTTACAGCCTGCCAGGGGTATTCGCTGTTCCCCAGGTATGTCTCTTACCGCCCACTATGAGAGCTCCGTCTGAAGCCAACACAGGAAAGATAGATATCATGAAATGGGAACGCGCAGTGGTACACCATGTACTATCATAGTCATATAAAACGCGAAAAAGATTTTTTCACGATTTCACTTGAGAGACGCTGAATGGTAAAGCGCTTGATTTTCACTTTCATGGCGCGAAGACTTCAGCGTCGAAGTCTTAATGGAATCCAAGTGTACTTGCTCTCCAGTAGATATTATTTTGGTGCACTTGGTTTAGAGGTTGAGTTATTGTGTTGGCGTTAAATCTGACGATAATAGTACGTCACCCTTAGTTTCGCCATTTGCAGACCACATTCTCAGCCCGAGCTCAGTCCGGAGTTTGTGGCGTAGGCGCCATAAACTCGGAAAAAATTTTCTGATGGATTCACTGCTTCGAAATGGCGATAACTTGTCGATAACCCGGCATGGAGGAGCTCAGTGGATGCCCTTGACGGTTTTGTAGTTTCTTGGAATTTTATGGTGGGTACAATACCCGGAAGTAGTTCCGGTAGCGGCCTCAGTATGCCCTCAGCATTTGCTAGGAGCTTATCCTTCCAAGGTTGCCTGTGCTCTCGTTCTTCAAGGCTTACTTTGCTGCCTGTTTCCAACGAATGCTGGTCGGGATCATTGGATGGAATATCAGTCGGAATGTGAGCGTAGTACTTTTTTCAAAAATGGACAGAATACGAATCGAATGGTAAAATAACTGAATTTAATGCTAATCGAATATTTTAGAAGTGATGATTAGATTGCCGGTACTCTGACTAAAAAGGACTGCTAAGTGTATTAAAAAAGGTTAAGGTTTATGGGGGGTTTTACGTCCCAAAGCGACTCAGGCTATGAGGGACGCCGTAGTATATCAAAAGGGTTTTTGCATTTATTTATAGTGCATCTGTGATATGTGTATAACGAGGAACCCGATATGAGACGAACATAGATAACAGCTATATCTTACTGTATACCTATAGTTTCACGTGGAGTTTCACGAAAAGGCGTGAACTTAATTTGAGGACACTGTAGCGACCTATGGAAAAGAAAATGATAGTTGCATCGTTACGAGACAGGCAGAAAGCACAATGGGTCAGGGAACAAACACGAATTCATGACATCATACTTGAAATCAAGAAGAATAAATTGACATGGGCAGGAAATGTAATGAGAAGACAGTGTAAAAGATGGTTCTTTAAAGTAGCCAAGTAGATTCCAAGAGAGGGGCAAGCGTAGGAGGGGGTGCCAGAGGCTCAGGTAGCTTGTTGAGGCCGGGCTGAGAACAATGTGGCCTCAGCTGACACAGGACAGATTAATTGGAGGGATATGGGAGAAGCCTTTGTCCTAAAGTGGACGTAGTTATGGTGATGATGGCATGTGAGATTGGCTACTGAAAAGTAGGATTTTATGAAAAGCTTTCTTGAAGCACTGAGACATCAAACTTTGCTAGAAGTGACAGACAGTTAAGAAAGAAAGAAAAAAAATTAGGAGTCACTTTGGCGACTAAAGTGGTGCAAGGCGAAAGCCTTAGTACAGCATTCTGTCACGAATGTGGTTGTGAATGATGATTCAAGTGCTGCCAGCGAATGACGCGTCCATTGGCTGTCTGCGTGTGTTACTGATGTCTGGTTAACATGTTAAGCTTCGCCTGTAAGAGTGGAACGCGACAGCGTCTTGCAACGGTGCCAGGGAGTCCACAGAACGCGGCTGTACAGCCTAGAATTCGGCTGTACGCCTTGCTGGACGGTAAATTTATTTTTTGAGGAAAGGAAATGTATCTGTCTCGCATATCTGGGTGGACACCTGCACCTCGCCGTAAGGGAAAGGGGGAAGATGGGAGTGAACGAAGACGCCGTATTAGCTAGACGCGCCTTTGTTCATTCCAAACCATTCAGCTGGCATTACGGAGTGGCTAGTGTGCTCGTATCGCACTCCGGAGGCCCTGGTTCGATTCCCCAACTCGACCAATTTCGTTCCCGGTTTTATTGATTTATGCGGTCAAACTAGAAAGGTTAATTAGGCTATTTCATATTTGTACTATTGTATTTCTATCCATCGTGTTCTCACATTCACCTGTCAATTGTTGGAACTGTCTAGGATGTTCGACACAGCGTATATGAAACGAGCAACGTCGAACTGAGTGGGGAAGTGCGTGGTGGTGGAGCGAACGCGGTTTCGTACTTATCGTTTTTTTCAGCAGCGTCTTCTTCCGCGGACGCTGTTGTCGCTGCGGCGCGCGTCTTTCTTTTCTTTTCCTCTTTCTTCTGACTTATTCATTCTCTATCTTAATTAGGCTAATTGATTAATTAAGCAATTAACTAAACTCAGTCCAACTTAGTTGGAGCATCACTATACGATCGCTTTGATTGGTTGCATGGTTACTAGCCAAAGTACAATTGGCCCCATTTGAAATTCGCGCACTGTGACGTCACGAGCATTTCGACCAATTGAAAAGCGTGACATTTTCTGTCGACAACTCCTGCTTACAACGATGAGGCATTAAAGGCTTCCGCCTTAAAATATCAAGATATGGTTGGCACGATGACATCAAAGCAGGAAAAATAACGTAAGTGGACTTCTAACAGGATTTAATAGGATTATTATGCTTAAGCGAAGAAAAAAACACGCAACTGCATCATCAGCATCTTGGCACTACTCGAACGGAACAGTCACTATGCACTCGGTAAATAACCTTGTCTGCAGTATAGTGCACTCATGACGACCATGAAAAACTCTGCTCAAAAAACTCTGCTAATAAATTGACGCGCTTAAATCGGTTTACATTAAAAGAAAAGAAAATATGCGTGTGTGTGCGTCTTCAAGCATCTACGTTATGAGGCGGTGGATCTGTGGTCGTTTCCGAGACGCTTCCCAAAGAATGCTTTATCGTATTGTCGTACCTAGTATTCAAAAACCATTCGCAGATGACCTGAAATCTGTTCAAGTCAGTCTATATCTATATATAGACATAGTCTATATTTGGAATAGTTTTGAATGTGCAAGAGTTTGCTCGCCATTTAGAGTAGGAGTATATTTGACGCGCTTTTCGGAAATTTCGAATATTGGCACATCGTTACGGAACGCCCACCACATGGCTACACGGAATATCGCGAGATCCTTTAGCCAACGCCTGCCACATGGAAGAAAAAACAGGGCGGTCAACAGCCCCTGCTCCTGTCGCAGTCCCACCAGGCAAGTCGCCAGGATATTAAAGGGGGAGGGGGGGGGGGCTGAAAAATGTTGTGTAGGCAGGATCGCTGTGTGTCGTACTACCGTGAAACATTATTCTCGTCGCAGTCTGAATGACACGTGCGGCAAAGTTTTCTGTTACCCAGAACACTTTTGGGGCGGCGGCCGCGGCCCGTCGCCTAGCCTTGGCGCCGTCGCTGAATCCTAAGACGCGATCAATAAGACTGGCTCAGCGTTCACCACAGTGACATACAAGAATGATCTTACCACAGGAGTGCAACGTATTTTCAGTCTCCAATCCCAAGCCACACAGTTATATAACACGAGCCCAGACGTGAACTAAAAGCGTGCACAACGTCAGAAAACAAGTCTCACCGCGACCTCTTCGCATTCGATTGAGCGCGTGAACACTGCGGCGGTGGCTGTCCTACTTGCAGCGGTGTGCAGTGTTCTGTCATTTTCATTGTTCCCTGGTGGCTGTAAGCAGAACCTTTCTTGAAGCCTCCGAGATGCTAGACTAGAGGATGTGTTTGTGTCCTTAGGTGGCGAAGGCAGCCGCCGGAATTTGGTTCGAAAACACGTCGAAGCCGTTTGGTGGCGCTGTCGGCGTGTTGCCGGACGATTGAGAAGCTACTTCAGCTCACACGCCACAGAAAATTACCACCTTGCAAGATTTATAGCGTTGATATACTTTCTGAATGATTATATTATTATCATCTTCTGCACAGGTCGGCTTTTGGGTGCAGTGTTATTAAATAGTTCAGTAATACTGATGATGGTTGCTTCTGTCAAACTATTACGTGTTAGCGCGCACATAGACTGAGGCCGATGACCTGTCATCGGGCGCAGCTGTTTGAGACTGACTTTAAATGTCTGTTGAAAGCTGCCATTATGCAGCAAACAAAAAAAAAATGTTTCAGTGAGGCATGTGTTTTCACAGGAGAAATGACATTAGCACGCCATTTCACCTTCGAGATGAAGATCTCCGAGAAAGAGAGAGAGAACTTTTACGGGCGGATTGTACACATCCCCACAAATATGCTGCAATCCAGTTCACAATATCTAAAACGGTATCTGAATTCCGAAGTTTAAAAGCAGTTTAATACGCGACACCTTATCGAATGCCTTGAAAAAATTTATGCGGATGACGTCAATTTGTTCGCGGGCATTAAAAGCTTAAAAGAAATCACGAGCCGTTTCAATGAGTTGTGGAAGACGAACAGAGGTACTTATTCGCCTCAGGGAAAAGGATATGTTTCGCTGTTGCATGCTCTGTAACCGAACAATGACAGAAGTGAGCGAAACTGGGTAGTAATTGTTGACTTGAACTTGACTGCCGGAATCAAAAATAGGATTCAAAAAAGCACTGCGCGAATCATGAGGTAATAAACAAGTTTGCAAGAACCTTCTAAAGATGACAGCTGCTTTTCAAGACGATCTGCAACTTCTGTTTTGACGCTTCGTCCCTGAAACCAATAATTAAAGGCCAGGTAATTGGTCTTTACTAATTAATTAGGTTTGAAGGAAGAAAAAAAACGCTTAAGTCTGGGTCAGGCTAATGTCAACAGGTCTCATTTGGTTTCACTGGGCAAGGATACTCCGTCTCCTTTGAAAGGTTGGTTATATCAGAGTCATGTTATATTTAGCTTAGACACCTGGCATTTGTGTTTTTTGACGTTATCTTGCTCGGAGGTAAGTGGTTGAACTCTTCACAACTGGCCTGACAGCTCTCAATTTGGGCGTTATGCAATCAGCGTTGACTTGAGCCTCTGAGTATGATCTTTTTACCTGGCAACTAGCAGTTTCTGTTCCCAACCCACGGGAAAGCGTTTATTTTTCCAATTAAGCAAACAAGGGAAGGGGAATGAGGGGCTCGTTATAAATATGAAAGAAGCCAACAGCCACAGAAACCAAGGGGCACAGGGGATTTTTAATTTTTTTTATTAATTTTGTGGTGTTGATCAATTTAGAATATTGCTGAATATGTTATCGCTTAAAGCTAATTGATTAGAAAAGCAGAAAAAAAACAACCACATGCCGCCGGTGGGATCCGAACCCACGACCTCCGAATTACGCGTCCGGTGCTCTACCTCTGAGCTACGGCGACGGCTGTCAAATGTTCTGCTTTCGGGGGTATTTATATTTACAAGTAACCTAAACTTGAGAGTGTTCATCAGCGCCACCCACGTTCATAAGCGGCGGACGTAGAACGTCCTGAGTTACCGCAGGTGTGACGTAGAACGTCATCGAACGGAGAGGGTGGAAGCTGCGTGAGAACCCTCTTATGCTTCCTATGGCGTCAAGGCTGCCAGAACCGAGGCCCTCGCTAAGCAATTAAGCAAACAAGGGAAGGGGAATGAGGGGCTCGTTATAAATATGAAAGAAGCCAACAGCCACAGAAACCAAGGGGCACAGGGGATTTTTAATTTTTTTTTATTTATTTTGTGGTGTTGATCAATTTAGAATATTTCTGAATATGTTATCGCTTAAAGCTAATTGATTTTTC
Source organism: Amblyomma mixtum (assembly GCF_055824585.1). Lineage (NCBI taxonomy): Eukaryota > Metazoa > Arthropoda > Arachnida > Ixodida > Ixodidae > Amblyomma > Amblyomma mixtum. Next base: position 28,037,596 of record NC_143018.1, on the reverse strand, counting down.
CAAGTAATTTATCGGGTTCGAGCACCTGCACGGCGCACTATCTTCGTGTTCGGATACACCTCGGTTAGCTGTCACATTGCTTATACTTAGCCGGCGTCTTAAAGTCAGTAATGCAAAAAATATCAAATCAAGAATTGGAGTGATATTAAACTAGCTTGAAGCAATGCATATTGCATTGTTCGGACACGGTGCAACACGACAAGCAGTCCTTATTATGCCTGCTGGTGTCTTTGACTGGATAGTCTTAATTGACTCATTACTAATGACTCGTCCTGTGGGCGATGCCACCTGGTATGTCCCTTTTTTTTTTGGCTTTGTTTACTGCCGATGCGGAAAATAGTAGTCTCCATTGCTCTCAGGGGCGAATGTTTCTGATACTCAGATATTTATTACTGAGGTCACTGCTGACCCGAAAGACGCGGGTTCGATCCCGACCGTGGCGGTTGAATTTCGTTGGAGGAGAAATTCCAGAGGCCCGTGTACTGTGCGATGTCAGTGCATGTTAAAGAACCCCAGGTGGTCGAAATTTCCGGAGCCCTCCACTACGGCGTCTTTCATAGCCTTAGTCGCTTTGGGACCTTAAACCCCATAAACGAAACCAAACCAAACCACTATAGAATTTCTGACCACTTAAGGAAAGACTAAAGGGTTAGTTGTCTATTCTAGAATGACGGACTAACTCTATTTATTGACTGATGTAAGTGATGTTATATCACTACATTGGTAATCGAATGAGCGGCCGAATGAATAGTAGTACGCTAGTAATTTATAGTGTTATGTAGTCAGAGAATTTGTGGCCTGCATGGGTAGCTTTAACGAGCGATGTCTATTAAGGCAGTAAACTTGTCGCACGCTCTTCTGCTCTCTCAAGGCGCCCAGTCCTTCGGCAAAGAAAAAGATTAAAACCTATTGCACTGCCATGTTTCTGGCAGAATGGGAGTTTAGAAACAAGTGTTGCCCCTATCTCGCAAATACGAACGTTAGCAGCAGCGTTTCGGCACGTGGTTCGTTCAATAAAGACATACACAAAATAGGAGGCACAAGTACCACTGGGAAGTTGTGCTCGAGATCAGGACAAAAGGCCGCTCTGCTGCGACAGATACAAAACTGGCTGGTCGTATCCTGCGTCATAATATTTTGCTGCCCATGCAGCAATCGTGGACAAGATATAACATTTCTGTGCACAAAGTGGCGCAAGAGGCCTTAATGCTTGTTTATCTTTGGTGGATAACCAGCGCACAAAAAATTGTCCCTTGAGTTTGTCTGCAAAGGGGTGCGTCCGACCCTCCATACGTTCATACCAACGATAGCACACACTCCCACGTGACTTCCGCGGTCAGCAGTTCACGTGACTCGTCAGTAACCGCAGGTTGCATATGGGAAAAAGCAGTGGAAGCGGCTTCGTGTACAGGGAGGCGTTAATTGGATCATTGGGTGAGAGTCTGAAATTGACATTTGACGAGAGGAAAAGCGCAACAAAAGAGTGAACGTCAGAAACACACTGAATTAATTATCGCAGTAAGAACTGATTATCTGGCTTTTTGTGTGCGTGTGAACGTTTATCCGGCAGCAAAAGATGCACATATGACCGAGGAAATTGAATTTAAAAATATTCCCGCCATTTGGCTGAAACTCGTTAGGTGTACACATGAGAAGGACTGGCTGCCGTTATTTTGGAGTGAATGCCGTTGTAGCAAAGCCTCTGGTATCCGGGCAGAACAATGCAGTGTCGACGCAAGGTGCGTTCAGCGACGGGCAGAGGGCGCAGTGACGACGTCACCAGCGACTGCGCTATATTTCCAGCGAATAAACTGCTATTTTTAAGGAATAAAACGGACGGCATCGAAGATGACGACATTGTTTTGCGGCATCGGATGACGCACGACAGCGTCCAGACGAAGGCAACGGACATCTGAAATTTCGGCAAGAATGACGCCTCTACGAGTTTCCCCGCTCTCCTCCACTGCATTGAGGAGAAGCCTGAACATCGTCGCGGTTTTAATCAGCGATTACTTTAGAGACTTTAATGAATAAAGGAGAGGTCTGCCTATATTAAGCGCTAGCGCAGAACTGCCTTGCGGGCTTTATCTAGAAGCTGCATGGATTCGAATACTTCAATAGCCTCAAATTCTCAAAAAAAAAAAACTTCCCAGCTTCCTTTTAAAGCAAACTTGAGCGCAGAATGGTCAGATATTTCGATGAAAGGTCGAGGAAGATGATTTTAACTTGCTGACTTGAGCAAGGGTGTGCACTGACTTGTGTGCTGACTTGTTTGTGACCTTCCCGAAACGCAGGCTGCCTGAAGAGATTGCTGGAAGAGCTAAAAATTATCAGTATTATCATTACTAATCAGGAACTTGGAGTTTATGTTATCGACACCACATGATAAAGAAAGTTTTTGTTTTTGTATTACTTTTTCAACGACACCAATGCCAAAGGCAATACGGCTCACTGTTAAAATGTCAGCGCTGGGATAGGTGGTTGCTACAGAACATACATTTTTTGGAAAAGCAAAAACAAACAAGTGCAGTACACTTGCCGCCCTCATCAGGCTGAATTATGTAGTCATGTGAGCCTTTAAGCGTGATAAATGAATCGTCTCTTTTGTTGACTAAGATACAAAACTGCCTAGGGTTACTAAATCAAAGAGCTGGTAATGTATTGAAAAATGAATCCGTGGTATGCTTGAGCGCTTTTTTGTACTCGTTAGCTGCGGCCTGATAAGCAGTCCGGCCTTCTTGAGAACTGCTTAGTTTGCAAGGCTGCTCAATCCGAGCCTGTGATGTGTTGAGAGCAGTGAGCGACGTCCTGGTCCATTGGCTCTGAGGGTATTTGTCAGTTCGGATAGTTAACAACAATAACAAAAAATAACGTCCCCCTGCCAGTTGCGATAGGTTTGGATTGATTGCACAGTTTTAAGTGGCATGGTTAGGGCAGTCTTGGCTGAAAGCACTGAGATATAGGCCTTGGGTGATGGTGACAGAATATGGGCAAAGCGCTTAAGGCCATTTGAAGGCATTGAATTACTTTACCTTACGCTGAAATTAAATATTCGGTTCCCACCATTTTTGTTTGTGTAACGTTTACATTCCGAGGCACTTTGAAACAGGCATGTAAAGGTTCTGATATGCATATAGATCAAAGTGTGAACTAAGGAGACATGATTAGCGAAGGATTTGTGCTGCCTGGTTGGAAGCAAAATTAAATTCGCGAATTGCATATGAAACGAAAAATGGTTATTAGACAATAACTGTCGTCGGTGCAGTAACCAATTAAAGGTTGTGATGATTATAGGCATCTCTCCGCAAACAATCCTGCACTTTTGAAAGGAAAGAAAAATAGGCCCAAAGGATTTCCAGATATTTCGTGTGGAAAAGACGTTTTATCAGCATGGAGGAAAAGTGCGAACAAGAAAGTGTAACAAAAATGATATACGATATACGTACGTAGAAAGTGCGTTGCCCAAAGAGTCAAAGATGCTGAAGTAGTTTGCTGGGAAAATGAGAGAAACAGTCTGCGGATGTAGATTTTATTGAACAGGCCACATACGGACATAAATGCAGTTAGCAAATGTAGAGATATGCAGAGAAATGGGCTATATTTGCGCAGACATTCACAATCCGTCTTATCTCCCAATATGGCTGGAGGACATTTGCGGAATTGTAAGGCAATTGTGTGTGTATATATATATATATATATATATATATATATATATATATCTGAGAGGTGCCAACAGCCACAGAAACCAAGGGACACAGGGGATTTTTAATTAATTTATTTATTTTGTGGTGTTGATGAATTTAGAATATTAGTGAATATGTTATCACTTAAAGCTAATTGATTAGAAAAGCAGAAGAAAAAACTATCACATATATATATATATATATATATATATATATATATATATATATATTGTGTGTGTGTGTAAATATCCCGAAAGACGCGGGTTCGATCCCGGCCGCGGCGGTTGAATTTCTTTGGAGGAGAAATTCGAGGCCCGTGTACTGTGCGATGTCAGTGCACGTTAAAGAACCCCAGGTGGTCGAAATTTCCGGAGCCCTCCACTACGGCGTCTCTCATAGCCTTAGTCGCTTTGGGACGTTAAACCCCATAAACCAAACCAAATATATCCGCATATATTACGACATATACCCAAATCTTCCCAACGTCTGAAGCGACCACATTTTGATACCACCAGAAAGCTAGGACCGCACATACAGATCATACATGGCCATGTCATGCGAGTTCTTTTATTGACGATGCCTCGATATGCTATAAATTATATAATGTTTTGGCTGGTTTATAGGGTTTAACATTTCAAAGCGATTCAGGCTATAAGGGAGGTCGTAGTGGAGTGCTCCAGATAATTTCGACCACATGCGCTTCTTTAACGTGCACTGACATCGCACAGTACACGGGCATCCAGCATCCCGCCTCCATCGAAATGCGACCACGACGGCCGGGATCGAACCTGCGTCTTTCGGGTCCGCAGCCGAGCACCATAACCACTGAGACATCGCGGTGACCGTCGATATTTTTGTTAGCTCTACCTATTCAAATGTGCTTTAACTCAACGGCCGTTACCCATGCGCTAAATGACCGAACTACATTAAAGAACGGAAATGGCACTGGAGTGATTTGACAAATGCAGGACTATGTATGACCTAACAATACTAACACCCTAGCTATAATTACTCCCAGAAGTTGGTCTTAGTGAGCGACTGCATACAAAATTTGATAATAACTTACTAAGACACTTACACCAGAACTTGAACTGGTGTGTAATAACGTGCCGCTGAAATAATAGAAAACAGGAAAAATATCTCTTAACACAGTAACCGACTTCACAAATTGGTACGACCTGAGAAATAGCGAATTTTTACTTCGTATCAAATAGAATTCAATATAAAACGTCAATTATCATTGATATAGAATGGTCAGCTTGTCTGCTCAATCGCACTTCCCGCTTGAAGAATTTTAGCAATGTAGAAATGCGGAATTCTTTTGCTACTTCATGCTTCCTAGACCAAGGTTAGCCGACTTGCGGAAATACTGATCAGAAGAGAGAAGCTTCTCGCGTCACCTTGGTCATTTCGTGCTAGCTTTGAGCCTGGAATTTGATAAATCCTGGATAGGTGTGCCCCTAGTGCAGCTGAATGGTCAGGCCCCATATGTGTCGTAGGAAATAAGCACGTTCTCATCCGAAAAGGAGGCCGGCTAGGCTCTGTGCAAGACTGGCGATAAGGCTTGCCTCCTCTGCCAAGTACCAATGACGACAAGAAGAAGAAAACTTCATTAACCACTCGACCCCCCACAGAGGCAGGGATGGGATTCAAGGCGATTGACAGCTTCCAGTACCAGGAGTCTGGATTCTTCGTGCGTCTTGCCCGAAGCATCACCGACTGCACTGACAAGCGATTCGCACGCCGACAGCAGTCTCAGGGCCCGTACCGACTCATCGTCACCAGAACAGTTTAGTACGCACTCGACTGCTCGGTTGAGAAGAAATCGATTCCGGTTTAAGACACTCATGAGCGGGTAGATGTTAACTTCATCAGAATCGTAAGTGAACTCGAGGCTCAGAAGAACAAAGTTGTCCCTGACAGCCCGCGATAACGAGAGGAGGGCGCTGTCCGCAAAATAATGTGTCTTGAATTTCAAGATCTGCAAAGTTCTGTTTCCACGTAGCAAGCCGTTCAGAGCCTTGAGATCTTTCTGTCCGCTAAGCGTATTTAAGAAATTTGCCTCAACAACACTTCTGTTTCGGACAAGACCGCGCATGACGGCGGTCGCAAACCCTGAAGAACTTTCCGACTCTTCGACGGTAAGTTTTTTCAAGGAGTTCGTTGACTCCAGAATGGCCACGAAGGCGCTGGCGCACTCTGGCTCACTAGCACCGCGAGAGTCGATGAAGATTTCTGTAACAGAAGCAAAACTCATGCCTAGAGCGGAGAAATAATTGACGACAGCTGCTGGTTTGATGCTTTGCGTCCAGCCAACGTACATTCGAGTAGAAGAGTAGTTCTCTTTTCTTAGACAGGCTGTCCAGTGTTCTAGACCAGGCGTGTTCAACGCCACCCGCATACGAGCATACATGTCCGCTGTGAGAGTCGAAGGGGGAGTCCAGTCATCAAAAACACAGACACTATCGAGACGCACGTACTCAAGTGTGCTGTTGCTTGCAAGAGCTTCAGCAAAATTCCGCACGCATTCAACCGTCAACGTGCAGCGATGTATGTCCAGACGCTTTAAGCCAGAATTGCGTTCCAGGGCCTTGGCTAGAGCGCAAGCGCCCAAATCGCCAATAGGATTTACAGGGAGGCACAACTCCTGAAGGGTGTTATTTTCCTGAAGAATGTCCGCGATCACCAGAGCCACGCTGGTGGGCAGTTCTAGGTTCTTAAGCTTGAGGTACTTGAGCCTCTTATTTGCGCGCAGTGCTTGCAAGCCGTCCCACATACTGCACTCAGGAGCCGATACGGCCGTTTTGAGCGACAGCTCTTCTAGAGTGTTGTTTTGTTGAAGGGAGCAAAGGATGATGCCCAGTACATCGTTTCCAACCAAGTCAATCGTCAGTTTCCGCAGGACACTGTTCTTTTCTAACGCTCGAGCGAGGAGAACAGCGTTCGACTGGGGAAACGCCTGCCAGCTAGGAAATTTCAGAGAAGTTAGACTGGACGACTGGCCCACGGCGCGAAAGAGTTTCTGTGCTGCTGCGCCTGAAATGAGGGTGGGCAAAACCAGATGCTGTAACTGACCGTTTTTTAACGCATCCGCAATGTTCAACGCGGCTGTCTCGTCCATTATGAGGTGAATGTCCAAGGACTGGAATCGAAGCCCCTGCTTCGCAAGTGCTGAAGGGAGGACAGCATGCGCTTGCGCTGTCTGGTGCGAGTCATCCGCACTCTCAGGGTCATCTTTCACATCCCCAACACGTTTGTTGCATTGCAGAGCCTCGCTCAGTAACGAAGGATAGCTATCGGCGAGCACCGCCTTTTCTCCCAGGTGAAGACGTCTGATGCAGTGGTGGCGTTTCAGAAGGTAGTATACCAAAATGGCGCCGTCGAGGTATGCGCTGTCGGGTCGCTTGTGTTCAATGCAGTTGGGAAGAATGTTACTTAGGGTGAATGCTCCAGGAGCATGTTCTGTGATCTGCATAAATAATGGCCAGAGGACTTTGTTCAAGGAGTTCAAGTGCCATGCTATCCAGCAGCTTGTGGAGCCTGCATTATGTCGGCAAGGATCGCAGAGGTCCGCACCACAGTCCCTTAGCTTTGCATATATCCTTCGGACTCTTACTAGAAGCGAAGCAGAATTCAGGGTACGAAGTTTCTTTGCGACTGCGTTCAACTCTTGGGACTTGGACTGCATCGCCTTGGTATCCTGGAATAAGAAGGCCATTAAACATTTTAGTCATCAAGCTGTGAGAATGGCTGGCAATTAGGATGTAATGAATTAATTTTGAAAGAAAGTCCTGTACAAAGCATTGTTAATTGCACTCACGAATATCTTTCCAGTAGTTCTGCCCTTCATAACCCCTTCAGTTACGGCGTACACAAATGTAAACGCAGCTTGTTCTTCTTCGGTTACTGTAGGGATATAATGTGGCACGAACCACTGCAGCTGACATTTGAAATTCTTTGCGATGAGCCACGTACAACAATTTTAAGCTAGGCGTGCGAAATTGACGTATAAAATCATTGGTGAACGCCTTCCTTATAAAAATAGTCTATAGACTCTCTATAGACTTCTTACAGACTCTAGTTCTTTCCTGTAGATATTTCCTTTTGTCTATTGATAGTCAACACACTGTGTATAGAAAAAAGTCTATTAGAAGTGTATGGCCATAAATCTGTAGATTGTCCATGACTCTCTCTAGGATCTGTATGGCAAATAGACTAGTCAATAAGAGTTGCCTAAAGAAAATTTATAGACTTTATAGACAATTGTCTGTGGACAGCCTGTAGACTGTCTACAGAAATCTTTGTAATTGCTTCGCGTTTCTCGCAAGCACCGGCTTGGCTCCGGAACCTGTGTGCTTCCCTTCGCTTCTTTTGCAGGCATCAGCATTTTAAAAACCGCGAGAATAAGCAGAATTCTTTAAATAGCGAATTACGTTTACAGAAGTGTGCAAAGGAAGCATAGTTAACACCCTGAGAACGATGTAGTGCTAAGACGTGGAGATATCGGGAGCGTAAAAAAACTCACGGAGACACCTAATTTCTTTATATGTTGGCAATGCGATAACATTAGCAGCTGTTGATTCTATTATCGGAAGCGATGTCATTTTCTTTCTGGTGGTGTCACTTCTCTGTAACCAATGAGATTGTTCCGTTTTGGTGACGTTCCTTGCTTCCGACCAATGGGCGAATTTTATGACCAACGACGTATTTTGGCCCCATGGGGCTTCTAAGGCCTTTTCATTTAAAAATCGCATAAAAAGTGGCCAGGCAAGGTTAGTTGACTTCACTGTGTGCAATCAGAGCATGTTCATTACGGAAATCTTCAATTTTGAGTGCTGCTTCGTGAGGATCATAATGCGTGACTAAAGGGGTTAAGGGACCGTGTGAACCGTCATCGCCATCAAGCACTGTGTATAGAGATGAACATCTTACGGCCTTCTCAGATAAGCCGCTTACGAAAAATATAAGCACCTTGTGCTGTCGATAGCAAGACTTCTTAAATTTGGGCTATTTATAGACGGCATTAGCAAGTATACGGAGTGTGTAGCTCGTTGAATCATGTGTCAGTGAGAAATCATCCGCTACTATTCATGAGCTCAATACTATGCGCCGACTGTCGCTCGGTGGGAAATCGTACCCCAGGCGTACCACTTTGAAGAGCGAAGCTCATCCGCGAAGGAGAGCGCTAGGAAGTACGTGGACGAGCCCTCAGTTCCGTTTGGCCAAGCGCCCTGTGCATTTACAAAGGTGCAGCGAATGCAGCACGGTCCATTGCTACAGGGAACATGCGATCGCGTGGCTTCCGCGCTCGGCGATACACCGCCGCCGAGAACCGGCGAGAACGGGTGAAACCATGCGCATGCGCTTAAACTTCTGTGAAGTGCTGTTGCCGAAACCCGGCAGCAGCACTTCACAAAGAAAGGCTGCCACGCCATCGCATGTTCCCTTTAACAGTGCACGATACTGTAGATCAAGCCGCACCCGCCTTCCTCAAATTAATGCCTCTCTTTTTGCCGTTCCCATAGGGCGAATAATTCATAGCAGTAGCCATCACTGCCGTCAGCACCATCATCCCCATCACATGACATGACATGTCATCACAAGACATATAACATGAAAGTATAACCGACGCACCTTTGAGGGAGCTGACGGGATTTCAAAAGAGAGCAAGCATAGAGGGGTGTGTCAGAGGGTCAGGTAGGCTGTTGAGGTTAGGAAGTTAGCGGGGACAAGATGGCCGGAGCTAGCACAGGAGAGGGTTAATTCGAGAGATATGGGAGACGCTTTTGTCCTGAAGTCGCCTTAGGTTTATGATGGCATGATAGATCATGATGGCGTGAGAGATGAGGGATTCAAACTGCGATGTTGTGAACAGTTTTCTTAATATACTGTGGCATCAAACTGTGATAGAAGTGATAGATCGTTGAGAAAGAAAAACATCGAGATTATTTAGGTACGACTACATCCACGCAAGAACACTATCATAAGTGAACTTCTAAAAGTACTTTCTAGGGTTATTATGCTTAATAAAATCAAACATGCAACTATATCTTTAGCATATTGGCGCTAGTGTATACAGCACCGTCACTCTGTAGTGGGAAGCAACCTCTAATGCGGCCTAGTTCACTCAGGATGACCATGAAAAACAAATACATCTGCAAATAAAAAACGCGCTTAATTCACTTGACATTACAAGAAAGAAAAAGACGCTACTACGTTTCTTCAAGCTTTTATGTTGTGAGGCGGCGGACGTAGGGTCATTTGCGAGACGCTTCATAAATTAAGCTTTCGTGTCGTGTCGTACCTAGCATTCAAAAACCATTTGAAGATGATTTGACATATTTTCAAGATATATTTATATTCCAAGTAGTTTTGAAAGTACAAGTTCAGTTTGTTCGTTCGTTAGAATAGGAGGAAAATCGATTGGCTATTCCGAAATTTCGAACATTCGCACACCCTTAAAGAACGTCTGACAGCATGGCTTCACGGAACGTGACCATATGAAAGAAAACGCGCGCCGACCACATGAAAGAAAAAGCGCGAGGAGGAACAACGCTTGCGCTTGTCGTAGTCCCACCATGGACGTCGCCAGGACATTCCTGGTGGGGTGGCCCTAAGAAGCAGGGAGGGGGGGGGGCTGCAAAATATTGGTTAGGCATGACCCCTGTGTATACTAACTGCTAGTGATAAAAAAAATAAATGAACAAAATGCAACGGTGAGATCTTCACATAGCAGCAAGGGAGCCTAATGAGGACTGCACTATTATGTTCGTCACGGTTTTAATGAAGCGACCTGCAAATTTTTCTCTTGCGCGGAAAATTTCCGGGGCGGTGGCCGCGACCCGACGGCCCCCCTAGGCGCCGTCGCTGTATCCCACCAAGCGATCAATAAGACGAGCTCAGCATACACCAAGTGGCATACTTACACGAAGGCAGATCTTGCCACAGGAGTATAACGAGCTTCCAGTCTCCAAGCCCAAGCCACACAGTTATATAACGAGCCTAGACTTGAACTGTGCAGGAAGCGCACAAAACATGAGCAATACGTCCCAACACGACCTCTTCGCCCTCCATTGATCCTATACACATTGCGGCGGTGGCTGACCTCTCGAGAGCGTTCTAGTGTGTTTTGCTAGTTGCATCGCTCCCTGGTGGCTTTAAGCAGAAGCTGAATTGCAGCTTCCGAGATCTGGGCGATTAATCGTTTTGTTGGCGGAGGGCAGCTGCAGGAGGTTGGTCCCAAAACGTGTCGAAGCCGTTTGATGGCGCTGTCGACGGGATTATGAACCATTGAGCAGCTACTTGAGACCACACGCCACAGAAAACCAGCAGCCTGCGATATTTACCTCGTTCGTATACTGAATGAATGATTACATTACTGTTATATTCTGCACATCTCAAGTTTTGGGTGCAAAGAATCTTATATTGTTCACCGATACCAGTACTACTGATGATTGTTGATTGTTTGCTTACTTCCGAACTGTTACATGTTAGTGCGCAACTAGACTGAAGCGGATTAGGGTCACTAGAAAGCTATTCCAATGACTCTGAAGCAGATGAGAAGGGTGCCGCTGTTTGAGTGTGACTTCAACGGTCTGCCGAAAACTACCGGGATGAAGCAAAATAAAAAAAGTTTCAGTGTTGCTTGTGTTATCACAGATGATATGATGTCACCACACCATTTCGCCGTGCGAGTTGAACATTTTCGAGTAGAAAACAAAGGTGCTGCAGCTGCATTAAGGAAGGAAATTGCAATCGATCTGTGCCTTCATTGACGACCGGTGGCAGCACTTGCCAACCAAGGCAGTGGCGCACCGCTTAACCGCTGCACCACTGCGCCATGAATGGTATGAGGACTCCCAAGAATCTATAATGGCTGAGCAGAGAAAGACCGATTCTCCACATATGGCCATTAACCAATTGGCTGTCGTCATAACCTTAGGACGCAGCGCGGGCCGCGTTACGGCGGCGATTGCCCTCACGAGGTTAGCGTGCAGATCATAAGGGGTGCGGCGGCGTCGTGACGGCGGTACGTACAGCCATGCAGAGGTAAAATTGCCAGCTGCGCGGCATCTGTTTACTTCACGCCACGCGGCGACTGCGTTCACAAAGGCAGCGGGCGGGCTTATGCCTTTGCATACGTAAGCAGTCGTATGTGTCTCTGCCAACTTTTTTTATTGTTCGATTTGTAGTTTAAGGTCAATAATAAAAGTACCTTACATAAACCGCAGCTCGGTGCAAACATTTCATCAGCTTTTTTTAAGATGGTCTACAACTTCTTTCTTTGTTCCTGAAGCAAATAATTAAAAAGTTCCGTAATTTTTATCTACTTGTTAATACAGTTTGGAGAAAGAAAAAGCACTTCAGACTAGGCCAGGTGACTCAATAGATATCAATTGCTTCAACGGGGCTAGGGCACTCGTATTTTTTTTAAACGCTTGGTTATATTTAGCTGGGACACCTGGCATATGTCTTTTGTCACGCTGTCCTGCTCTCAGATAAGTGGCAACTCCCCACAACTGGTCTGACAACTGCTCTCAATTTGTGACCGCTGCAATCAGCGTTGGCTGGAGTTTTCATTTTTTTACCTAGCTTTTTGCGGTATCTGTTCTTAACCACCGGGGAAAGCGTTTTTTCTTTGTCTCTAATTTTGCGGCATCGAACATCTGCCCGGCCTACTATCGCCGTATTCCGATGCATGCCGGTCTAACATAGCCTCTGAGATCCGGGTAAAAACTGTATGATCCCGACGCATGCAGTTTACTTAAGAAATCGGCTGATGATGGCACCACCTGCATTTTGTCGTTTGGGCTTTACAAGCCTATAAAAGCTTCGTTTTCGGTCAGAGTGGCCTCTTTGTCGTTAGGATGCCGTAATCTGTTGATAGAGGCTAGTTTCCGTTCGTCTTCAGTTTTTTAACGATTCCTCATAGTTCCATTAGATATCAAGAGAAAGAAATGGGCCTGGGCAGCCAATGTAATGAGAAAAGAATATAACCGATTGCTCTTTAGCTTAACGCAGGGATTGCGGCAGATAGTCAGGTGGCCGAATGAGATTAGTAAGTTTGGTTTGGTTTACGGCTTTATTGGGGTTTAACGTCCCAAAGTGACGCAGGCTATGAGGGACGCCGTAGTGAAGGGCTCCGGAAATTTCGACCACCTGGGGCTCTCTAACGTGCACTGACATCGCACAGTACACAGGCCTCTAGAATTTCGCCATCATCGAAATTCAGCCGTCGCAGCCGGGATCGAGCCCGCGTCTTTCGGGTCAGGAGCCGAACGCTGCAACCACTGAGCCACCGCGGCGGGGTATGATGAGGAAGTATGCCAGTGCATATAAGTTCACCGAAGCTGCTACTGGGCAGGTGTTTTTCGGAGGGATATACGGGAAGAACGTTTCTCCTGCAGTAGATATAGTTAGGCTGATGTCGATCGTTACTAGGTATCTATCTGAGGTGCGCGTGGTGTCTTCACGCGCAGAGGTCTTTCACTGTCACGTGTCTACGCAAGCACCCTACAACGCGTTCCCCCTCGGCCGTCTTGTGTCATAAATTATAAGGTATACATCAGAAATTAAGGTACAAGTTAGAACAGCGAGTCCTCACTGCCATCCCACATCACTGTCCAGCTAGTCATTTCTAGTAATCAATCATTTCTTTACAGCTCTAAAGAAGTAAAGATTCACTGGGACAAATAATTACTTTGCGCGTTGGCAATGCACGCGGAAGTGAAGCCCCTCCGGGTCCAGTGATATCTCTTCCATTCAGCCAATCGGAATTATCCGCTCTGGCGACGTCATTTCCCTCCCGTCAATGGGACTTATATGGTCTGATGACGTCACTTTCTTCCAACCAATGGGATTTATCTGCTCTGGAAATGTCACTTCCCTCCAGCCAATGGTCGAATTTTATGACCTACAACAACGACACATTTCTTATCGATAAGGCGATAAAAGAAAGATAATCGGGTTTTATACAAGAAAAGGCACATTAACTGCCTCACTCTACGGTGGACACCTCGAGCACACCGTGAGGGAACGAAGGAAGTGAAAAAAGGAAGATAAAGAGAGAGGGGCTGTTGTGGCGGTGGTGAAAACTTTTATTCGGTCAATAGAGAGAGTTTGGGAGCCACGGATCTTCATTTTCGGTATCCCTAGTTCAGGACACCGCACGACGATGTCTCGTCTCGCTCTGTTGGGGAGAGCTCTAGAGTAATTTCAACCACCCGGGGTTGCTTAACGTGAGCTGAAATCGCACATCTGCTAAAAGCAATAAAATTTCTACAGTTGTGCGGCTTTGCATTCCCATAAATGCTGCGGAGGGAAACATGGAAGCGTGGTGGCGTACGTGAAGTGAAGCGCGCACACAACACACGCGTAGTGGAACTCTGAACAAACAAGCGATGTTTTCAAAGGAAAAGTATGTAGTCTGACGTCGAGGATACCATACATACGTGGAAAAAATATAGAGATTCTAGCTAAAAACGAACACAAAAATAGAAATGCCTGAACAGAATTATTCAGACGAGGCAGATTTCATGGCTGTAAAATTATTATCTGTGCCTCTTTTCGCAGTATTTTTACCTTGTTTTTTTCCCCTACAGGTAAATCATCTCCCCCAGGTACGCAGACTCCTTTTTGTTTAACTTATAACAGCGTGCGGTTAATTAACATTCTCGTGGAACAGAGCAAAAGGTATGAGTGAGGCCTCAAAGAAACGAGTGGCTGCCGTTCTATTTCCACATGTGGGTCGGCAGCGATGGCGTTTGACATTTAGCGTTGTGAGCGACAAAACAACAAGACAAAAAAAGGTGCGACTGACGCCATCTGCTTCGTCCGGCGTAGCTGCTCGCGAGTTGTACTCCCGGCGCGACCCGCACCCGTTATCATTCAGTCATGTCCTGTATCCGCTAAGGGGGCCGCTATGGAGAGCCACGGACATTCGGTGAGTGAAGCGAGATTTATATTCGCGACTGGAACCTTCCTCGTCGAATGCCTATTCACGAGATGACTTTCGAGCAGATCAGCGGTTAGTTGCTTCTTCGGGATGTCTTCAGCAGGGAACGAGCCATGGTTTCAAGAAAAGAAGCAACCACACAGAAACCTTCGTGAAGCGTCTGCGTGTCATCGACGATTGCTAGGGTGTCAGAGTGATAGGAGCCATTACCAAGGATTCCGGACATGCGCTTCTAGTTCCCTTGGCTGCCACCAGGCGGCGCATAAATTTGAACATTGGAAAACAGTGCGCTGACATCATGCGTGATGTAAGAAAGAAAGAGAATTGGAGAACAAAAACGTTAGGGGCTGCTAGGCTTAGCAGCACTGTCTGGGAGCTGGTCCTAATTACTGGTAATGTGGGAAGGCAAGCAGGTTAACCAGTGTAGGGTGGCCCGACTGGATACCCTACAAATGGAGAGGGTGATAGAGGGGGTGAAAGAGAAAAGAGCAGCGAGGTAGAGTCTATCGCGTTCGTGATGTCGGTTCTTGGAAACGAATTCGCAAAATCTGAAATTCGTGCCGCTCCAGCCCTATGCAGAGTGTTTCACCTAAGACTTTACACAATTTTTAAAAATAAGCTTTTCGAGTTAGAAGAGCGGGAAGTACACCAGAAAACAGCTAATACGTGCTAACTAGCAGGCTGTTTAACCGATGTTGAATAGTAACCTTTTTAACTATTATCCGTTAGGCTCGTTAATTATAGAGAGGTGTGGAGCGCACTGTTGACGCTGCCACCAGTTGTTGGCGAAGATGGGTCGGTTCGGCGTCGTTGCTAGCTCGCTGCTGCTGCTGCTCGCTTGACGGAACCGTGGTCAAGCTTCTGCACCGTTCCCACCACCACTACCAGGACAGGAGTGCCGCCATGTCAAAGAGTTAAGTGATGGGAGGAAGATTACAAGAGGGTTTATTTACATCTTTTTACAACATGGTTAGAGACTGAAGTGAGGCTCCAAAAGAGGCTCTATGGGAGGCAAAGTGAGCTCTATGGGAGGCTATAGTGGGAGGCTGTCCTGCCGCACTCGTTGTCGACTTTTATATTGTTCGCCTTCCCTAAATTATCTAGGTTGAGGACGCCCACGCCGGGGTGGGAGGGGCCCAGATCACAAACAACACAAACTTGTGCGCACAAACACACCACTGCACTTAGGGCCACGCCCCCGTCACATGTGGAGTCTGAGGGAAAGAAGGTTGTCGAGGTAGCGTTGACTGCGGTAGGTGATGGCCTCCGGCCAGTCGAAGGTTTCTGCGGGTCACCGACATCTGCTGATAATCAAAGACACCCGCCGCTCGAGGCTGGACGCGAGGTCACGAAAAGGCCGAAAGTGGTTCCTCGTGCTTGGGTCGGAGATGATGCCCGCCAGCTTGTCGTGACGCTTGGCACGCCAAAGAGCAACAGGAGACGAGGCCCTTTGTTCCCTGGCACGGTCACGGCAAATGGGGAAGATAACGTTCGTCTCCCCGATGCGACGGCGGCGTTCTACACGTGCAGGCACTTTGTGAAGGGGGTCTGGTTTTGGTCCTGCACTCCAACCGTGCAAACTCCGTAATTGAAGCCAGCTGTCACCTGGGTCCTCTCAGTGCGTGCGGTCCTTGGCGGCAGGCCCGAAGGTAATCACACTCTGCTCGCAGCCATACACAGTAGAAGCAGGCGAGCTGGCTGGCTCCAAACGAGACCCGCTGACGTCGATCTTAATAGCACCATAAGAAATATCCATACCAGTTTTGAGAGTCTCGAAAAAGCGATTACCCTCGCCACTGTGGCCCAACAAATTTAGGCCATTTCGGCGAGTTCCGTGCACTGGAGAACTTGATTTGCCGGCAAGCTACTAGAGAGCGCATGCACTTTGATGGCATAAGAGTATGGCTCTTCCAATTTTATAGGAAGATTGGGTTTTGATCTGCCTTATCGTGAGTCTCATAGGAGGGACTTATGCTATAATATATTTCGGGCAGCCTCCTGCAGGCCGTCATTAGTACCCCCGAATTTGTGAGCGACGTACTGTATAGGGTTCTGTTGATGGACCTTTTGGAGACCTCAACGCCTCACATAGAGACTGGGACTACGGTCGCAACAGTTGCAAAGGGAACAAAGGGAACGGACACGAACTTCTCAACCCGCAGGAGTAATAGTGTGGCCAGAGATACGTGCCTAAATCACACCTTTAGCAAGTACGTTCACCATGCGACCTGGGCCAATTTGGAAATGGACCTAGGCACTGATCCCAAAATCATCAGCCTATCAATTCCCAAGGAACAATGCCGCTGTCTTCTCGCGACCACACCCCTTAACAATTGGGACACATTAAGCAAGAAACCTCCGCCATCCACAGACCGCGGACTGTACCAAACAGGTCCTTAAGGCTCCCTCCCAAGCCACCCACACCGTCAAACTCACCATAGAAACGCCGGCAGTAGCTCCCTACCTCGTCTGCTTACGGGAAGCCCGGAGAGGCCCATTAAACGATGGAAGAAACAAAACTCAACAGGCGACTGAAATTTGGAAGACTTCTGTGACTCAGTGAAGGCTACCCTGAGGACGGCCAAAATGTGGAGAATTCTCAACACCGTACTCCATCCCGAACAACCCACTGGAAGAACACGTATTGTTGGCTTGCATCACACCGACCGTTGTCGTAAATACTCCATAGCCACTCGATTCCTTGCGCTTATCTTCCGTACCATTCCTAGGTTGACAAGTAAAGGTACATAATAGCTAAAGTGTCATACGTAATTCCTGCTAGCAACATTCAGCTGTCGTGCGAAGCTCTAGTGACTAGTCGATGCAGCTGCTGATTCTGAGGGTCGGTTGGAGTGGGTTGACTACTGCTGTGACACCAAGACGGTCATCCTTTAATCTCATATCCACGACGTCTACTTGGGGGCGTGGTTAAGTCCCCGCAGTTGACGACGGGTAGGTCTGATCTGCCCGCGATGCACGTCTCAGATTTTCTATGTCGCGAAAAGGCATGACCAGTAAATCTGTATTTGCTGCGCCGGCAACCCCTATTTGCTCCATGAAACACATCGATGCAGCCGACTTCTTTTTTTCACGCTTCTTCGTGACTTACTTGTTCCACTTATTTCAATAATGTGGTGAGGCTCTTTTTTCGGTTTTCTTGCAGCCTCCATCCCGCCTTTCTCTTTCTTAGGTTATTTTCTTATTTCTGCGTCCAGTTTTGCCGTCCTGAAACCAACGCTTACTCGAGCTCATGGTAGACAAATAAGTTTCGAAGCGGATGTGCCCTCTAAAAACAAGCACAGGTGCGTTGCGGCGATGAACACACACGTTTAAAACATACTCGCGCTTCCTGCTGCGCACCCAAAGAGGTATAGGCTCGATTGTGGTATAGTTTTCAAGTGATGTTGGCGGACAGGCGTACAGGCGGACAAAAAATAGCGGACACGGCTAAGATACAAAAATAGACGTTTAACATATTCCTGCATTAATTCAATGCACGGCAGTTTACGAAGTGCAGTCGCCATCTTCGTGGCCAGACGGGTGGCTAGGAGTCTATAAGCACTCGTTAGAGCCCTTTAAGATGTCTTTGACGAAAGTGAATTGCTTCGTTGAGGGAAATCTCGGGAACTGTAGCGTCCCTGGACACATAAATGACAAAAAAAAAATCATACGCCAGCCCGTTTATTGTAAGGTATTGTATAGCGTATTGCTGCGCACTGAGTCACTTACTGCGTACTCTTGCTCATATTTGAGCGATACTCGACGCGTGGCTTTTGCTTAGCCCGGGACGTTACACTCTGGGTCCTTTTACAGGCAAAGGCGAAGCCGAAGAAGCGTTGCCTGGCAGCGACAGTATTTTCGCCATGCCAGGTATCGGTTTTCTTTTTGGTGATACGGTCCCTCAGAATGCTGACATCTATGACAAACCCCATTTAGACAAAACCTCAATTGGTGTGTTCTTTTAGTGGGTGCGATTGGAGATTAGTATTTCACAGGAAGTCGCTCTTGACTTGTCTCGTGGCTCGAATCCTTAAATTGTTTGGTGACGCCGCATTCATTGGACAAGTGCTTCGCTGATAATACAGGCATGAAAAACCGAAACTAAGGGCTTTTGTGAAGCCGCCTAAATGATCACCATGAACTTCGGCCCACATGCTATGCCTGCCCGACAGTTCTGTCGGGAGCCAAAGGGGTCTACCCAACGTGCCACTGCGAAGTGGCTCGCTCTTCTTGCGGCACCTTGCGGCGTGGTGGCTCAGTGGTTAGGGCGCTCGTCTACTGAGCCGGAGCATCCGGGTTCGAACCCGACCGCGGCGGCCGGTTTTCGATGAAGGCGAACGCAAAAGGCGCCCGTGTGCTGTGCGATGTCAGGGCACGCTAAAGATCCCCAGGTGGTCGAAATTATTCCGGAGACCTCCACTACGGCAACTCTTTCTCCCTTTCTTCTCTCGCTCTCTCCTTTACCCCTTCCTTACGGCACGCTTCAGGTGTCCACCGAGATGTGAGACAGATACTGCACCATTTCCTTTGCTCAAAAACCATGCCTCTTGACAAAAAAAAAAAAAAAAGAAAACCGCCGTGACTGTCCCGTTAAGTGGCAAAGCCAAAAAGTGACCTGGCGATGATGTCTAACTAAGGATTGAGTGGTATACAGCCCGTTCACTCTTGAGTGTGTATGGAGATGTTTGTAGAACACTCATCGCTTACATAAAGTTACCCCGAGTTCTGTGGGCGTTTAGCGCATTCCAGTGAGCAGACGGCGCGCGAAAGGCCACCGGAAAGCCTGAATCACATATTGTTCACAGTCATCATTATCAGCTACGCTATGCTCCACTGTAGGTCGAAGAGCTCTCTCATTTATTTCATGGCATCCCTTTCCTGTGACAGCTGCAGTCACCCTAAAAGAGGAAACATCCCAAGTCTGAACGAGGTAACGGTTATTATAAGGTTAGGTCATGACGAATTTTGAGTGATGCAGACGCAGCTGCTCGCAGGAGCGTTGAACCAGTCCGAGGTCATCGCCAGCCACTTGCGAGCGCACATCCATGACGCACGTGCCGTCTTGCGCACTAACGCAGCTGATACGTGAGCTCAATGCGACACGACGTTTCTGTATGCAGAGCAACGTGTGTACTTTGCATATGAATCGCTCGTCTTTTCCTGATTTGAATGTTTGTTTTTATTTGTCTGGCTTTATGAGCGCAACTGGCAACGCGTGAAAGCCGCGAAATTCGTTGCCTCACAAGCTGTCATGTGAAAATAACTGACACTTTGCCTCAGTAGGCTTCAAGTTTTCTTGTCTCTGATATGTCCAGCGTTCCTGGACGTCACCAACTGGCGCGATCTGTCAGCTGCAAATGGCGGACACCACGTAACTGAAGAGCATTTTTTTAATTAAGAGAAAACTGAAGTCTCCAGTGAAATGGTGCACGAAGATGCTGATACTAATAGACTACTCCTCCTATGCGCCGAAGAATAATAGTCATCATCATCAGCCTGACTAAGCCCACTGTAGGGCAAAGACCTCTCCCATGTGTCTCCAATTAACCCTGTCCTTTGCCAGCTGCAGCCATCCTATGCCCGTAAACGTCTTAATCTCATCCGCCCACGTAAATTTCTGCCGCCCCCTGCTACGCTTGCCTTCTCTTGGAATCCACTCCTCTACCCTTACGAACCAGCGGTTGTCTTGCCTCCTGCACCCGCGCCTAGAAATTTTCTAGGCGATTTGAAATAAACGGACTGTGCCAAACATTCAAAATTCCCGCGGTAATTTTTTATGCTCAGCGCCAAGCACCACAGCGTGGCAGCCGCACTAACTAGAACCGCTTGTAGATATTTGAATAACACCATCTGTCGGGCTAGTTGGTTGCGATCCATATGTATCAGCAGCGCGAACGCCACATGGGAAGAAGAACGAGAAGAAGGTAAAGAGCGCTGAACTTCCAACTTTTATTTGAGCAAAAACTGAACCCGTACTTTTATGCACATACCAGTAAAATCCCACCAGGGGGGTAATCAAGGCGCGCGATCGAACTGGGACCAACACGATGTCCAGGGCATCAAAATGATAACTACTATCGCACTATACAAAGACTTCCATGAAATTAAGCACGAATGACATGCGGAAAAACAAGCCAATGTAAAAACAGGGTTGGGGGCGCGAATTTTGCTAAAAACATGGGAAAGCAAGAACACGATGAAAAGGTAAAAACAGGGTTGAGTGTGCGCAAATGGAAAAATGTAAAAACAGAGTTGAGGGCGCGAATTTTGCTAAAAGAAAAAAACATGAGAAGCGCTCTTTACATTCTTCTCCTTCTTCTTCCTTTGTGGTGTTCGCGCTGCTGATACATTTGTAGATATTTCTTGGGCTTGATCCACTGGTACCGTAAAAGATCACCGTTATAGCTCCTTCGGAATACTTCTGCGTGCCAATTATGTTTCTTATTCTCGATTGCCTGTATAGGATGGCATTGACTCCATTTTGTTCTCTGATAAAATCTCCTCTCTTTCGAGGCCCGTGCACTGAGTGATGTCAATGCACGTTAAAGAACTCCAGGCGGACGAAATCCACCTTGGATGGATGGATGGATGGATAGGAGCGCCCCCTTTGAAACGGGGTGGTGGCAATTGCCACCATGCTCAGCTTTTCTTTATTTATTATTTTTCACAGGATATGGCGCCCTCTGGGGAGTGGCAAGAATTCTTCTACTGCTGGTTGAAAACAAACGCAAGTGGCAGACGCAGGTGCCATCTGGTTCCACGACGAACCAGTTGCACCTGCGAAGTGGCAGGTTTGTGTGTGTGCTTGACAGCTACCGCCATCTGTCGCATACGCCTGTCACTAACATGAACTGAGCACGCGCAGTAGGAGCTGGTGGTTTTGTGTTCAACCAGCGGAGCTGGAGGAGAAGAGGCGCGCTTGCGCACAGCGGCCTGATGAAAAAGGCGGATTATCCGGAACCTTGCACTACGGCGTACCTTATAGCCTGAGTCGCTTTGGGACGTTACCATAAACCGAAACAAACCGACCTCTTTTTCTCCCGTTTGACGTTTTCGCTGTCATTTTCTTTTCAACAGCTCGCTTCACTGGCCTTAGTCTAATTAAAGCCTTTTTCGACAGATGAGTACTGCCCGGATTCGTCTGTCGAGGAGTGCTAAACTACACTGTAAAAAAAAAAAAATCTGTCAAAATGACGGAAAATATTTCGGCAGCTATGTTTACAAGCACATGACCGTCAAAGTGGCTGCAAGCCGTCATTCTCAAATGAGAGTGTTCTTGATCCTTTTGACGTCTCACTTGTCAACCTGGAATAAAGTGAGCCGTGAAAACGACGGCTTCAAGTCGTGTCATTTAATCGTTTCTTTGTGAATTTGAAATACATTTACGTCGTCGGTATGGAGGCCTGACATCTTTTCTTTATAGAGTGTGTCGTCATTTAAACGTCTGCCGATCTGAGATACAGTTAGGTCGCCAATATGACGGCCTGAGATGTTTTAATTATAGAGCGTGGTGTCATTTATAGGAGTATCGACACTTAATTTTAGTTCCATGTTTTCTTCTTGCAAATGATGCGTTAGACATAAATGTTAGTATTTCGATTTCGTCAGCCGAACGATGGCTGTGACGTGTAGTAGGTGTTTAGGTCACTTAAGTTATGAATCAATCTGCATTATAACCACTTATACGTTTTAATTCACTGCAATAATTAAGCTAGCCAGCGCCAAGAGGCGGCATGAAAACAAACGACGTATCAGCAGTTTTAATGGTTTTTTTTCGTGTCTAGAGTGACCTAAACACCTACTACACGTCACAGTAGTCATTCGGCTGATGAAACAGAAACTGAAATAACAACGACGAGAAATTGAATGATATACTATTTAGTCAAAAGTTTAGGGAATCCCCAAAGGTGGAGAAGATTTGTAATAACGGAGTAATTACTCGCTGAATTGCTCAATTGGTAGCGTGACTGCTCCGGTGAAGCGGTGGTCTTGGGTTTGAACCCCGGACCAGGAAGAATTTTTCTTTAACTACGAAGTTTCTGAGAAAGCTGTGCAGCTTTCCTTTGTAGCCATATGGCTGCGCTGGGGTGGATGTCAATGAATAATTACTTCCTTATTATAAACTACTTAGCGGTAATAGGCGAGTACCACATGGTAGGTCATTTGCTTTATGTGCTACGCATAACTTTTAAGATGAAAACATGAAGATAAAGGGTTTCTACGAAAGCGAAAGTCCACCAACTTCCTTGCATCTTTCGCTATTTTTGTCAAGCTGAAGCTGCCCAGATTATGTAATAGGTTATAAACATTGCTACAAAAGTGGCATCTTTTCGGGCACTTATTTCTCATAAATGTTGTTAGTAGCCAAAATACAAAAGGAAGCGTTAAACATGCGGCTTTTTTATGTCGTCCTAGGAGCTCACTCCCAACAACAGATATGGACCATGACACCTTAAATGCAGAACATAATGTATAGAAAGATTAGATGCAATGATGATACTTATACAACATGTGCAAAATTGCACAATATGGGGCCATAAGAAAAGGGCCCCACCTAGACAAGAATGGTGGCTGACAGCTAAAACTAACTTAAACTTTGAACAAATATGTCTACGTACATTTCTGTTGCCATCATTATGTAATTGTAGATGAAATCGAAACGCGGTCATATTTTCTATAAAAATATGACACATCTCTCCAATTTCTATTGATGGTTAGTGTGCATTTTAACTGTTGTGCTCGACGTAGTTAATTTTAACTTAACTCTTGCTATGTGTCGTGAGAGACATAGTCTTTGTCCAAAACAGCCGTAAGAAGTGTAATTTGAATTCATATATTAACCACAACAGTTGTGATGACAGCCCATTGCCGTACTATATCATAGTTCCAGGGAAAATTTACACTCTCAGTTCTATTTGATTGCCATTTTACCCATGCAGCCATTCAGTCAATATCCACGAGGTTGCCTTTACATTTACCGCTTGAAAAGAACGTAATAACTGTTTTTAATTTCTCAGTTGTCTTATCTTGCCTGATCATTTGGGAAGAAGACAACAAATTCTTAAAGTGTTAATTTCCTAAAACTTTCAGTATTGTGTGACAGTCTCAGTTCCGCAGGGCATAAATTTCATTTTCAGGGAGCGGCACTTGCACCAATTTAGGCAGTATCAGGAGGGAAGGTCTATAGGTGGACGACAGAAGCACTTCATTGAACTGGCTAACTCTGGTAAATCAACGTGTCATTCCGGAGAAAAGCACCAGTGACCATCACAAGGCTGTACTGATAGTAATACACATTACCCCCTTCAAGTCTGCGTCAGCTGCACAAATGTGTTCGAAAGTTTTGAAGTTGTATGAAATAATGATGCCACAAATGTTTTCTGCGACATAGTGTTACTATCATAGCTACTGTCACCTTCCACCAAATCTATATTTCTCTCATTAAGGACCAGAAATATGTAATCCAATAATACTGTTTCTAACGAACCGCAGATACACTTCACCTCATACAGCGCCGTGATTCCTTGAATTGTATAAGCGTACAAATATGCATGAATCACAAGATTTCAAATGCGTATTGTTGACGTTTGATATTTCGAACCACATTGCCGATTAAGAAAATTTAAAAACAAGGCTCACCTTCGATGTTGACGGCCATCAAGATCGCAGTAGAACCTGGACCCCTAAAATAAAAAACAAACAAACTATCTCACTATTTAATCTAAGTTAATTAATCGTCTAGTTGTTGATCCTTATGAGGTAGATAATGTCGGCCTTGCTGTACAGCCCAGCTCTACAGACCGTACCGAAATATCTTTCCCAGTGTTTAAAATAAAAATCTGTAACGGTAAAGAAAAATTACCCTGTATGTGCTGCTGCCATTATTGCCGCCACTACCCTTACTACTGCTGTTACCTACGGGCGTTAAATGGTGTCGGTTTTGGGAATAGAAGGCTGTGTCTCCTGATAGATGCGGCTGCGCGGAGCTGCCAAGCTAGGCAGCATAAAAAGCTCGATCATAGCATTACGCAGAATCTTCGCCATAAGAAAAATTTTCACTGGGACATCAAATTACATTATGTGGTGACAATGTGATTACATTAGAAGTGGTTGATGTCTTTACCAGAACTGATGTTACTTCTGATCTGGTGGTGTCGCGTCCTGTCTGGTGACGTCACTTTGCTTTCACCAATGAACGAAGTTTATGATGGACGACGCATTTGGGGCCAATTAGGGTTCTAATGCTACCGCATCAATAGCAAACAGCACTGGTTACAGTTGTCGCGCCTTTTCTTTATTCATAACCTCATCCACCCTCACTTCTTACGAAGACGTCTTTTTATGCACGTGCTGACTTGCACTCGGCGTGAAGCTCACCATCGATGACTGTCTCGTTCTCTTACAGGCGGAACTGACCCAGTATGCGGCCCGTGTGGCGTCGCAGCTGCTCAAGTGTGCCACATTCGCCGTGGTGCTGCTGTGCGGTGCGCAGCAGACGGCTCAGAACAACTACCCCCTGTTCCGCCAAGGTCCGTGCTGGACCCTGCTCGACGTCATGCACTTCGTGAGTCCGGCTACACAGTGTTCGCATTTTACTTCAGAGCACGTGATGCCGGGCACAGGCGTTTTTGTGGCGGGAATTTCGATTCCCGTTGGTCTCTTAATTAATATTTGCAATGAAAATTCGAACACCAATTGGCTATTCTATCCTGCGAAGCCAAGACGAGTCTTGAGGACTGTAATCCTGTTTAGTTAAGAAATTTGTATCTGGGCAAGATGTGGGAGGGGAGGGGGGGGGGGAGAGGCTAAAGAACACAAGGAAGCGTCTGCTGCACAGGAAGGGTATCGCAGGAGTAAAAATGGTTAATCGAAAGTTAAAATAATTGTGCTCAGCGCGAACTTTATTTTTTCAAATAAACAAAATGATGAGTGTACACGAGAATACATCATCACCCCCTCTTTGGCTTCGTTCACTACGAAAACTTCTCTGGAGAAAAAGAAATTGAGCCTAAACAGACTTACCCTTTACACATCGATAAAAGTAGTATTGAGAAAATAGCAGGGCGCCACCGCCGGGATTGATAGTGGTCGATGCCATACAGACCGGTCGCTCGATCGATGCACTAATCTGTTAGTTAATCAATAAAATGTCAGTGAATAAGTTAATGATTAAACTATTCAGTCAGTCAGTTAATCAGTAAACTAATCAGTCAGTCAGTTGATCAACCAATAAATTATTTAGGAAGTTTATTCTTCGTAAGAAGAAAAGGTGTCTCTGGAAGAATGAAGCCGGCTATTCCGGAACTTGACATGGCTCCCACCACCTGCACAAGAATGACTAGTAACTGAGAATTAATTTCATAAAACCGGTTGCCTTTTAATATGACATGAAGGGAACAGTGTTCTTAAAATAAACCTTTCTTAGATGTCTAGTTGATGAAGGTGATGGCATTATTTGCTCATCACTGCTTAATTGAAAGCGCAGATAACACTACACACAACAAAGATTAGTAGCAGCTTTTTACACTACAGGACGTTGATAGGAACTTGGGAGCGCATACCTACGGATGGAAGAGTGGAGCGTCCCCATTGAAAAGGGGTGGCGGCAGTTATCACCATGCTTAGCTTTAAGGCGAATACCTTACTAGCCCCATTCGAGATATTCCATGGGCAACCATTGTTGCTGAGGCCGAGAGATGGTCCCAAAAAGATCGCGTCGCAACAGCCATCGTCTAGCCACCGAAGCGGCCAGTGCGACGATGGCATGCACAACATAAACCAGGAGCAGTCATCTCACTCGCCTTCTTTCCAACCCCCAATGTAGCGTGAAATTAGAGCGAATGTGAGGGTGGCCATCATGGGATGTTGCTTCAGGTATCACCAGGCACGCGCTTTCGTGTTCCCGCTAAAATCGTGGAGGTCTGTACGCGCACCAGTCAAGGCCTGTGCGAAACTTGCTCCAAAATCGCCCTCCCTTGTCCCGCTTGCTCAAAATTAGGTGCTACTCCTGCTGCCTGCCGCTCTCGGCGTTACCAGAGGCTACCTGACCCTGAGGGCAGGCCTGCTGACCGACACGGTGCTGCTGTCTTCCCTGAGAGAAACGACGTGCGACTTGGTCATGGCCCTGTCGTTTGTGAGTATACGCACGACCACATCAATATTGCCCTGGCGCAATGGCCGGTGCCCACGTCCTGTGCTTGTGGGCCGTTGACATCATCGCGTTATGTACAGAGTACGCCAAAAAGTGCCCAGTCCACAGGTTGTACTTTTCAGCAGTAAATCATGGAACTTAAGGCGCCTATGAAGCTACCAAGGTTCTCGTAGGTGAAAATGATTAATTCCCCCTCCCCTACGGAGATTCTGAGGTTCGAGAATGTCGTAAATACTGAACTACACTAGGCTCAAAATCCTTGTAGAGTATCGTCTATAGTACAACCTGCACCTACTCAGCGCCCTGTACGCGCCCTTGTTGGGCCATCTTTGTGCATTCAGGATGTTCAGTTAACGCCATGTTGTGTAATTCAGCGCTTTTTCTATGCCGTTCTTGCCTTCTCCTTCAATGTTTTCAACTCGGCTCCTCATCTGTGTGCTTTCTTCATCCTTGACTACTGTTCAGGTATAGTCACGGTATGTAACAACTGGGTCCACAATGTCCTATTGCCAGCAAATTTGATCGAAGGTAGGCATGCACAAAAATATCTAGTTTGGTGTGGTTTGTTTTGTTGGGTTTCGTGACGCATCATACTCTAAACACAGGATTATAAGAACAAAAGTGGTACGGTTTTAACGCAGTTACCCCTAGTAGACCTCCGAAAGCATGCGTTTAGCCTGGGCGTCTCATGGTTTTGCTTTGCTGGGTCGTCGGCACGTTTGGGGACGATTTTAGTTCGATAGTAGTATTAGTTGATGATGACGACGATGCGGAGTGCAGAGCTCGAGAGTGTGCTGCAGTTTAACACGAGGCGTGATCGGCTGTGGCGATAGCCTAGTGCTCTCGTGCAGCGGCCAGCGATTGTTTCGTCAAGGTCACCCTCAAGGTCGAGCTTCACATAGACTAGGTCCATCGGTTAGACCTCATGAAGTAATGCTTTCGCACCAGAAAGCTTTATTTCGTCACAGTAAAGTACGGCAATCGCCTGAAATGTCTGAAGGTATGATAGCACGTCCATCCTTTATTCGCTGTTAACAATATCAGGCGACTGGGCTGCGAGGCAGCACTGCTATATATATTTTTATTTGCGAAAACACGTGTGCCGCAAGCTTTTGCTGCTGCATGCTAGTACGTATACGTTTATGGTGGAAGGTTGTCGGCGTTCATGGGCCTGTATTTCTGCGCTCGGTGTTAGCAGCGGTGGCTGAACCGGCCTGCTGTTGAAACGGCAACAGCAGCTGCAGCACAGTTGGTATAGGCATCTCTGAGCGCGAACCTTGGCATAAAACCTTTTTTTTGCGCTTAAAGGCTAGGGCTGAAAAAAAAAAAAGCTCAGGCACTTTTGACCTCTTATCGCGGCGAAGTGGAAGTTTTAACGGTACAGCGACCTGCCGTCCTTTACGACAAGAGCAATCCGGGGCCACCTGGTTCCATGGCGCACTGTTGGGTTTTGGCATCCCACCGCTGCCACCACTGTTGGGACTGAGGCATCCCACCGTTGTCACCACTGTTGGGACTTAGAGTCCGAGCCAGGAAACGGTCGAGGCGACGGTGAGTAAAGGGACGTTTATGTACAGTATGTACAAGGGCTTTTACATGATACAAGGGCCAAGAGCACCACGGGCGAGCACAAAGAAGAAGGGCGGCCCCGGCGGCGAGCGTAGCTCCGGCGTGATGGCTCTTCTGCTGGCCGTCTGCCGCTCGGGTTCAGCGCGGCTCCGTTTTTATAGCCGCTGGTAACGGTTACGGCAGCCAGCCGTTCAAATCCTCCAATCACTGGCCACCGTTCAAATTAGACCAATGGTCGAGAGCCGGCCAGCGTCGGAGGATTTCGCACCGACGGAGAGGAGGGAAGGAGGAAGGGTCCGTGTCGGCGCCGCGCCGGCGGGATGAGTCACGCTGCATGTCGCGACTTGTCCGAGAAAGTCTGGGCCTGCTGTGAGCGCCGGCGGGCGCGCAGCGCTGGTTTAGACAGGCCCGCCAGCGAAATGTGGGCTCCGGCACTACAGCAGCACCGCCGCCAGACAATGCGCCACGAAGACGAGCTACTTCCTCGTGGCTCGGATGCGGGGCGCGCTCGTACGCCAGGCTCCTCCAAGTTCTCGTCCGGTGTTCAGCCGCAGGTAGCTCCAGGCTCCTTTCCATGAACAGGTCCGGCTCGTCAGGACAGGATCACTGTTCCGCATCTTTGTCGCCGAGGTGACTGGATCAGCTTCGCTCGGTCCTTCGGAAGAGCTTGCTTCTCAGCATCGGTCGTTGATCGTTCTGCAGGTTGCCAAGAACCGACCGACCACAGGCAACACCCAACACGAGCAAGTGCCCTCCGTCACCCGTCAAAACACCAGACTTCAATGTCACAAAAAACTCTGCTGGCTATATTTCTGTCCCCTTTTTGTTCCCTCTTCTACAAGAGACACATGTGGGATACAAGACCTCTAAAGTAATAAACTCAAACAAAGTGTCAAACACGTAACACGGAATAAAATGAATGCAAAATAAATTTGCTCTCTTGAGATCAGTCGGCCAGGAAAACACTCAGTTGAGGCCACAAATGAGGATATCAATTTTTTTCCCGATCTACGAGCGAACTTAACAGCTGTTCGCGAAGAGACAAAATGTAGGTCACGAGGAGGCGAAGGCAGTCTTGCTTAGAACACACGGCTTAGTGCGTCTACGTTCGCGTTTTCCTCGCTTCTAACGGACGGTAAACGACACCCGCTACAGCGGAAACTAGTGACTCTGCCTCTTTCGCTGTGCTGCGCTTTTCTCTCTCTCTCTCTACTACCGTGGTAGCTAACGTCTCTGCCTCTTTCGCGGTAGACGCGCTTTTCTTTCTCTCTCTACTACCGCGGTAGCTAATGTCTCTGCCTCTTTCGCGGTATACGCGCTTTTCTTTCTCTCTGTACTTGTCTTTCCAGTTTCTACGGGAGCTACAGTACGAGAGCGATTCGCCTTCATAGACTGGCAACTTGTCCCTTTCTTTGCGCTTCGCGCGCCAGTCGCGACGTCCCATAGCGAGTGCGCAACGCTTCCGATGGGACCGTTCTTTCTTTCTCTCTGTTCGTGGGGGCAAGTCAGACCTCCCACGAGTCGTCCATTTCTCGCGCAACTTTTTGCCTCTCCAATGAATGTGAAGTTCGCCTCTACCTAGCCTTTTGATTTTGCGCCTACTAAGTGGCGTCATCTCGAATCGCGGCTTTCTATCGCGATAACTGTGCTTGGCCCAGCGCTTCGACGGTTTCTTCTTGGCAATTTTCTTGCCCCTGTCACTGCGGCCTCGTACTATCTCTCGCTCTTTGAGCCGTTCTCGTGTTTTCCTTGCGCGCGCGTGCCGCTTTCTGTGGGAGCGCGGTTGCTCCCGTGACTGCAGCGGAAAGAGAGAGCCCGCATGAGAGCATGTGACTTTGCGCCTCTTGCTCTCTCTGTGCTCGGGGCAAGATTCACCCCTGCCTCGCTCCTTTATTTTGAGCTTCTTGAGCAGCGCTCTCTTGTATCTCGGTTTCATCCCTGGACACTCTTTCCCGCGCGAATTCTGGTATGATTTCTTTTTGCAGTTTATTCTACTGCCCAGACCTATGTGCCGCGACACACTTACGCGCTTCGCTTTGCGCGATAGTAATGCCTCGCACATTTCTTTAGCTCTGGTTCTGACGCTAGTTTCAGGGCTGACAACGTGACTGACTTTACTGAAGTCATTTTGCCGGCGACGCTGGCGCTTCCGATGGTGGAAACCCGTTTTCGCGCGTTTGCCCTTTCTCTCTTTTCGGCGGCGCCCGTCTTTCTTCTGCCTGCCTTTCATCTTTCGGCGGCACCACTCTTTCTTTTGCCTGCTTTTCATCGTCTTTCGGTGACAGCTGTCTCTCTTGAGTTTGCCTTTACTGTTCTTTCGGCGGCAGCACTGCTTGTCTATCACCTTGTGGTGATAGCTCTCTTTTCGGAACTGGCTGTTACTTTCTTTCCGGTTGCAGCTTTCTTTCTCGTGCTTTCCTATCATTTTCTCCTGAGGAAGCACATGCTGCTTTCATCGCCTAGGTTCCTGTTCTCTGACAATGTCACTATGATTCTCAGCCGATTCACGTGCGCTACCTAGATCAGACCTGTCTTTAGCGTCTTTACTAGCGTCCTCCAAACTGCGTTCTTCCTCGTCAGCCTCTACGAGTGCACATTCGTCCTCATCTTTCTCGGACGGAATGACGTCTACCGCCCCTATGTCGTCTGGAACGTTCTGTTCTCCACTGTCGTCCAGCCCCTTAGTTTCTCCAGGCGCAGACGAACCAGTGTTTTCTACTGACTTTACTGCTGACACGCAGCTCTCGTCATGCTCCTGACGCGTTTCAGCCAATTTCGGATGAGGGTCGGCTCTGCACTCAGTCGCGGTGTTCCCGCTACTGCAGCTGCTTTCTGGAATGTCGCAAAGCTCAGAGCAGTGCGAAAGCACAGGACTCGTTTCGCATTCCTCGCCAGAGACACTAACGCACAACTCAGCGTCCGCAAACTCTCCATGCGCCTGCTTCCGTTGATCGTAAGTTTCGTGTTTCTGCATCTCTGCCGAACGCGCTGCACAACACGGTGTGCCGTCCTCATCTACTTCGCTTGCGTCGGCGCAAGCGTTTTCACTAATGTCCAGACGGACGTCCTCTCTGCCCTGTTCGGCAACTTCTCCTGCTTTCGACACGCTAGGAGATTCGCTTTCCGGTAACTCCGCCACAATCTCAATGGGCGAGACCTCTGTTAGTGCATCGTCCGATGCTGTGACTACCTTATCCGATGGTGTAGAGGTTTTCTCAGTTGGCGAATGCGGGGCAATTCCCAATGTTACAGCAGCAGTTACATCTGCCACGTACGGACTACCTTCCTCTGTGCCGCACTGGCAGCTCTGCTCTACAGCTACGCACTCTACCTCTGCGTCACGATCTTCCGACCCTTCAGCATTTTCGAGACACTCTAAAATGTCGGCTTTAAACTGGTACGGAAAATCGTTAAACGATGGGGTGCTATTCTCTCGCAGGTACCTTTGGCGAAGGTCTAGCGGTGACACGTTATATCTCGCCAGTAAGAAGCCTTTCAGCTCATCGTAATCCGCCAAGCCGTCGTCCAACAGGCGCTTGACAACGTAATACGCTTCGCTGGAAAGCAGGGCTACCAACTTCTGTGCCCAACCATTCCGCTCAACGCGCTTTCTCTCGCAGACGCGCTCGAACTCCGCCAAATATTTCGCCATATCTTCGGCGATCACGAAGGGCTGCGGCCTGTCTCTCAGCTGCTGACCGTTGGTCTCATGTA
This sequence comes from Amblyomma mixtum, assembly GCF_055824585.1. Classification (NCBI taxonomy): domain Eukaryota; kingdom Metazoa; phylum Arthropoda; class Arachnida; order Ixodida; family Ixodidae; genus Amblyomma; species Amblyomma mixtum. The sequence continues at coordinate 28,005,525 of NC_143018.1, read as the reverse complement.
GAGCGGACAATGTTTTATATCTTTCGAAATCGGTCTCATGCGCTTCAAGCTCCAGGTCCATCAGTTTCTTAGCGCGAGCATACCGTTTTATCTCAAGCTGCCTCCGTTTTTCTGCCTCTTCGCGCTCAAGCTGTTTCTGTTTTTCTGCCTCTTCGTACTCAAGCTGCTTCTGTTTTTCTGCCTCCTCGCGCTCACGGCGTTTTTCTGCCTCCTCGCGCTCACGGCGTTTTTCGGCCTCCTCGCGCTCACGGCGTCTTTTGGCCTCCTCGCGCTCACGGCGTTCTGTGATCTCTTCCCAGGCCTCATTGGCTTCCTCAGCCGTTACATTCTCCCTTCGCATGATCTCAAGAATCGCATGCTTTCGTTTTGCGGGGCCCAAATCAATGCCCAACTCTTCACAAATTTCGATGAGTTCCTTCACTTTGAAGTTCTCCATCGCTCACAATAGCCTCTTGTAGTTTGCCCTTTTCTTAGAATTCCCTTGCCGTTCACTACTATAGCGCTACTAGTATGACACGCGCAAGTAATTCTTTCCAACAACGCCTCGTTTACTCCCTCTGCACCAGCTTTCGTTTCAAAGCGCTCCGACTTGGCTCGAAACAGCAAAGCTCTCTCCAGTGCAACACACAGCCCTACTCTAAACTACAATCACGTGTGCTAGAGCAGTCTGGCGAATTGAGGGGAAAACATCAGGCACTCACCGCGCCGAGGTAGCTGACGCCGGTCGATCCCACCGCTGCCACCACTGTTGGGTTTTGGCATCCCACCGCTGCCACCACTGTTGGGACTGAGGCATCCCACCGTTGTCACCACTGTTGGGACTTAGAGTCCGAGCCAGGAAACGGTCGAGGCGACGGTGAGTAAAGGGACGTTTATGTACAGTATGTACAAGGGCTTTTACATGATACAAGGGCCAAGAGCACCACGGGCGAGCACAAAGAAGAAGGGCGGCCCCGGCGGCGAGCGTAGCTCCGGCGTGATGGCTCTTCTGCTGGCCGTCTGCCGCTCGGGTTCAGCGCGGCTCCGTTTTTATAGCCGCTGGTAACGGTTACGGCAGCCAGCCGTTCAAATCCTCCAATCACTGGCCACCGTTCAAATTAGACCAATGGTCGAGAGCCGGCCAGCGTCGGAGGATTTCGCACCGACGGAGAGGAGGGAAGGAGGAAGGGTCCGTGTCGGCGCCGCGCCGGCGGGATGAGTCACGCTGCATGTCGCGACTTGTCCGAGAAAGTCTGGGCCTGCTGTGAGCGCCGGCGGGCGCGCAGCGCTGGTTTAGACAGGCCCGCCAGCGAAATGTGGGCTCCGGCACTACAGCACCCACCCACTTGGGCACACTCTTCCCGGCCTAACATAACCCAGGCTTATGTGGATAACAAGCATTCTGATTTCACAGGAGGTGAACGCAAGACCTTTCGGTCGCGACATAGAATGGCCGTAGTGCTCCTTAGAGTAGTCACTGTACTGCGTTGTTATTGTGCGATCCTGGAATACTATTGGTCTATTGGGGTTCGACGTCCCAAAGCGGTTCAGGCTTTGAGGGACGCCGTAGTGAAGGGCTCCGGACATTTCAACCACCTGGGGTTATTTAACGTGCACTGACATCGCACAGTACACGGGCCTCTAAAATTTCACCTCCATCAAAATTCGGCCGCCGCGGCCAGGATCGAACCCGCGCTTTTCGGGCCAGCAGCCGAGCGCCATACTCACTGAGCCGCCGCGGTGGCTGATCCTGGAATACATTTCTTCATATCGTTATAATGGTGTCCACATCACGTCTACGCTTAATCGGCCATTACATAATATTAATTAACTAGTCAGCGGCGCTAACCGTCAGATAGGATATTTGCGCCGTAACTTTTCCATTGTTACTAAAACTATTGTTGTACAAAGAACTAATCCTTAAGCTTAAATATGGAAGCATCTATCTAGGACTCCAGCGATGAGAACCTGATTTATTCCCTCGAATGAATTCCGTTCGTTTCATTCTTCGTAAATATACTCGCATCTCTAACGTAACTGCAATGAAAAACTCATTGAATCTTACATCTCTCGCCTTCCGTCGCAAATTTTGTATACTGTTTATTTCAGGAAAGTTCTTACAGGTACGTTTTGCCTAAAGACATACCTATACAAAAAGTGGGCGTCGCTTTTTAACACACAGAAACTTTCCGTCAGTTATTCATACCGCGCACTTCGCAGGACTGGATCCGCATTCCCGGATCGTGCACCTCCATTGTTGGTCATTCGCGTTTTCACAGTGCCTTAGCTAAGATTGTGCAACCGGAATGTAACAAAGCTTGTAAACTATTTCAGCTAATATTTTATAACCAGGAAATCATCATGCCTGCCATTCAAATCGTTTTATACCCCCTCCCTTCCATAGTGAATGCCTTTGTACCTGAGGTTAATCCAAATAAATAAATAAATAAATAAATAAATAAATAAACAAATAAATAAATAAATAGAACAGATATCGATGACATAGCGGAACTTGAAAACGTATTTGTAAACAAATGGAGATATATATAGATGTTAAGAGCAGAAATATGTATAAAAAATGGTTGTATTGAGGTAAGAACATATGCGGAAACAAAAAAATTGAAACAAGGAAAGACAAGTAGATAAAGAAATTGCGATTTGCATTCAGATATTAAGAGATGGAAGAAACGTGCCGACTTTTCAAAATCGATCACGTAGTCAAGGTGGAAAAAGGGCGATAGTTGTAAAGCACTCCTTCACGCTGGGCCCCTTTTGCTATTCCTCACAAGGCCTCAACAGGCCCGTCTGGGTTACACCTACTTCTTAGCTCCATTTCGCTCGGGTATATCTTGATGACATATCCATGGCCTGGATTGCGAATCCGGTAAGGTCCGTTTATCAGATACGCCGGTTGTTAGCTGGCTCCGTTTACCTAAGATGACCTTCCTCATACAACATATTCTCTAAAAGAGAGAGAAATTGAATAGTTTGAAGGTGTTGTAAAGAAACTGAGACATGGCAATATGTTTTAGTGACGGTAGAACGGGATAAATGGGGATGTGTAGACTGTGAGCTGCGAGGGAGAGAAATTTAGATATGAAAAAAAAAAGTGCTCGAGTAGTATAGAAACTGAAATCCGGAGAGATGCACATAGGGAGAACCTGAGAAATGGCCGAGATTTTTCACATCGTCCAGTAGTGAAGAAATGCCATGTGCAGGTGGAGTGTACAACGACTGACTCATCACTGCAAACGCCTCCTTCTGCTGTCCCGTCTCTGAGGTTTCTACTGAACATATTGCAGCGTAACAACTAATCCACGTGCCGTCCAAATGACAGATCTGTGGTTTGATTTTGGAAGAGGGAGGGTTGTAGCTCTTGCCGACAGCGTATGGTACGCCGAAAACAGCGGATTTTAATGCGTCGTCCTTCATAAAATTCGCCAATTGACTGGAGGCAAGTTACGTTTCAGACCAGGGCAGTTCCAATGCCTAGAGGGAAATGACGTCCCCAGACAGGAGCATTCCCACTTGCTGAAGAGTAGTGACGTCATCAAATGAGAACATTCTCTTTAGCTGGAGGGAAGGGATACAATCAGAAGGAAAGTGACTTCACTTCTCGTAAAGGCATCAGCAGGGCTGATAATGCGGTCGAATTGCCAACACTTCATGGAATTAGGATTCCCTGTAAACTTTTTCGGGAGGCTTAGTTTTATTATGCAGAGGTCAGTCGCACAAGCCTGGGTGCAGTGTTTTGCGCTAGGATCGTACCAACAGATGTGCGTTCTTGGCAGGTGGGACTACTGGTTGTTGTTTGGAAGAGGTGGAAGCGTTTCCTACCGACTTCAGGATTCGTCTGCACATTGCTAGGGGTTTTGACTACGGCTACAGTGCTGGACGCTGTCACGGACTACATATGTCTCGAGAAAAGCCAGGTATGAAAAAGCATTTCCGCTGGTTGTTTATTGCTGACGTTTACGGTTTCGCAGTGGTGCGTAGTGCTACTGTCTTTCAAGCGCTACTCTACCCCGTGATCGGCTGCTGTCGTCTGCGTTCGTCGTCGTAATACCGAATAAAGAAGTCGTGTTTCTTTGATCAGATAGTGAGCAAGGTATCGTTCAGAAATAAATCTTCGCATTTCTCTGAAGAGATAATATCAGCAGCGGTTGTTCAACTAGCTCTTCCCTATGCGAACACTCCCAAACCTTATAAATATAGTCTATAGACTGTCTACAGACTTCTAGACTGTTGCCTTCCTATAGATACCGGTATTTTCTTGTGTTTACTCATAGTCTGTAAGAGTGTCTATAGACAACAGTCTAATACATGTATTGCCATAAATCTATAGATGGTCTATGGACTGCCTGTAGAGTTTGTATTGCCTCTAGACTAGTCTTTAGGACTTGCCTGCATAAAGTATATAGACTTCATGCAGACGGTCCATAGACGAAAGTCTATTGTCTAAAAAATTTTTGTAAGAGAAGTTTTCCCGTTTCTCTTAATTATCTAGACCATTTCGATTATAACTCAGTAATTTATCAAACTTCTCTGAAAGACGCTAATAGATGAGGTCAACAGACAATATATATGTCTCTTTTTCGAATAATGCATCAGAACACTAAAAAGTTCGGTACTACTAGACAGGAATCCAGCGTGAACATTGTTTACGGATGAACCAGAATTCTTAACCTCGTCCAGAGTGAGCGACTAGCCTGGCTCATGTCTCTATGTAAACGGGTCTAATGAAGCATATGATAATCTATCAGGTGCACATTAATCTGATATGCACACTTCTGATAGCACATAGCAATCTGATAGCACATGTACTTTTTGGTAATAGATTCGGATCCGGTATAACATGCGCACAAGCATACGAATACCAACGCAAAGTTTCTAGCATGTTGGTTTGTACCCTGTTATCCCTTTCGCTCGTACCACGTGACCAGTTGTTAGCGGCATAGCCGTATACTCGGAGCATCATGCGCGGTATGTGTGTTATTCAGACTGGTGGCTGAGGTGGCAAGAACATGGAAATCAAACTGCTGAACGCCAGCTCAGACCCCAGTGGTGGCGCGCAGACTTCTGTTAGGCTTCCTCATTATTTACTAAAAATAAAAAGTTATGACAAACAATTTACTCAATACAGGTAGGGTGCTATGCAATTCAGTGGCCCTTTCTTTGGAGAAAATATATGTTTGAATCCTTTTGTATGTAGCACTTTGACAATCACCAAGCAAATTCACAGGTGATACCGTGAAAAGTCGCAGATTAAAAAAAAAATTAAGAATCAGTAGACAAGGGTTGTGTAAATATGTCAGAGGATAGAAATCCTCTAACACCTTCCACCTTGAGACAGAGTGATAGAGACAGAAATTTAACTTGATTGAAAACTTTGTATGCTTCGTTACCGGATGAAGTTATTTCTGCTTGACTCCAGTGGCTCTTCTGAAAGTATGTGCTAGGCTTTCGCGATTAAATTAGATACTAAGGTACAGGATGGATTTATAACCAATCCGTGGTCCTGCTTGATAGGAAATCGCACTGGTGGACGACTTCTTCAGCAGGCACATCGTCACTGTGACGTGTCTGCTCGTGATTTGTACAGCTGGGAATTTCATTGGGTCCGGAATACGAGACCTGGTCATCACCAAGCGAGACCATCTACGAGTAAGTTCTCTTTCAGCTCTGAGTGGTACTCCTGTAGGTTCGACGTTATAAGTAGTTGAGAAAATTATGCCTTAACTAAATCAATCAACCAGCTCATTTATCTACCTATCTGGCTGTCTACAAGTCTAATTATTTTCACTACAGGACAAAGGCGTGTTCCTCTCCAGTTAACTCTGACCGACGCCAGCTGAGCTGCTGCTAACTTTTCCTCAAAAATGTTTTTTTCCTACTTACGCCTCACTTTCGCCTGTTGCCTGGTGTGTTTTTTCTCTAGGACTTCACTCTGTTACTCTAAAGGAACACCCGGTGTCTATTCTTTGCATTTGCCGCGTTCGTTTCTTCTTGATCTCTGATATGAAAACCATTAACTAGTCGGCTAACGCATGCTGGTCTTGTCTCGCCCTTTAATTATAAATACGAGTGGTCGCCAACCAGGCCGAGACAGGGGTGGGAACTTCGGTTAGTTTCGGTTTCAACTACTACAGTTTATCTGGTGGCCGGAGGAGAGGCCCGCACCGCGAGAGGTGGCGCCGATGGCTGACTATTCCTCAACCACCACGAAATGAAGCTTCTTTGTTTTTGCCGGCGGTGGTTTCGAATCCTACTCAAGGATGAGGGCTTTTTTTTTCCTTCTGGAAACCATTGCCATGGAAACGATGCGATGCTCCAGTTGGCGTTTCACCATTCCTCCATACTTTCCTCCGGCCGCTATAGGAGGATTTGTTGCAGACGTCTGAATTGGCTGGACAGTGGTATATTATACAGACAGTTTCATACCCCTGGCCGAACGGTGTAGGTTGTTCTCTTTTCTAAACTCTGCTTAACGAAAAATATTGCTGCTGACGTCCTCAAAGGTCGGAAAGTTGCTAGATTTCTTACCCCTGCCTCTCCCAATAAGAAATGGAAGATGATACCGTTTTTGGAAAAACCTCAGGGGCCATGTCGAGAACCATGAAGTGAATACCTTGAAGTGAATGAAACATCAAGCATACAGTGTAGGCGCTACTAATAAGGTACTATAAACCGTTGTGGCATAAAGGCAAGCCGTCCAGAGCGGGATGTAGCGCTACGGGAATGAGAAGGACACATCACATTTGAATATGGAGTGGGGCACTGCTGATCGAATGACAGAGACAGCGAGACTGCTGCAAAAGAGAAATCACTGTAGGACATTGGGGGAGGCCTTTTTCCTGCAGTGAATTCAACTTAGATCTCGATGACGGTAATAGAATAAGCATCTGTAGCTCTTTGACAGAGCGAAAGCATTTGTGTAATTGGGTGTTTTTTTTTTTCATGTGTGCATCTTGTCTTAAGGTGTATCACGGCTTCGTAGACGAGGACAGTGTGTCCCCCTTCGGCAGGATGGCGTGCCTTGCTTTGTTTCCGTAAGTGATTCCATAAAAAAGTTTTTTTTTCTCATCTGCCAAGTGCTGAACGATTGTTTAAATTCTTGAAGCTGGCATTTGGATACCAGACTAACATTAATTGAAGTATTGCTTCTTGGAAAAGTATTCTTTTATATTCAGGAAAGCGCGCGCTGCACAACCAAATGGTGCTTAGCTTCAGCACTTCTGGGTGTTCTGGAAACGATTTCCGCAAATATGAGTTTTGAAAGCAGGGAGGTTGGGCTGAAACAAGGTGCTTAAGTTCGTCTAGTGTGACACGCATCTTCACAAGACAAAAGTGAAGTTTGTTGGCTCCATTTCTTGATGACGAGTTGATAGTCATGATACATAAAAAGTCGCTCAGCTTTCTATCCTTACTGAAGGTCGAGTCATGGAGTGTCAAACGAGAGCCTACACCATGCAACAGATGCTGCGAAAATGCTTCGGCGCCAACACGTTCCAACCTTGCTCTATGGAAAGCCACATGCAATGTGACTTGGCACTGCGTATTGAGGAAGTACTTTCTAAAGAGCTAACTCTTGGGAAACTGCCGGTTGAACATGCCGTGTTGTAGGAATTTTGCCAAAATACAGCGTCGATTCCTTTTCGTTTTTAGGTTGTTAATATTCGCTTAACTTGAATTCTCACTGCCCTATACCGAACTGTCGGCTTGCGTTACGGTCCCGCTAAAATCACGTCAGTCTGAAATAAATCTGTGTTCCGCTTGGAGCTCGCTCGCTTACTCACTGACCCGGCTTAACGCAGCCTCTGGTCACACGCTTTTGAATGTGCTGCGTGTGGTCGCTAACATGGCAACAGCAGCTGGTATGATTACGAAATGCGTAGGTGTAAGTAGGCCTCGGTAGAAGCAGGCCAGAAATGAAACGCAGGGAAACTTTGGAACGCAGCGCGGCGGAAGAAACAGCTGTGCACCATCCATATGCCTGTTTTTTTTTGTTAATTTCAAAAGTGAGTTAGGACGACCTCCGCGCATTTGGTTGCGCGTTGTCAACCATTTTTTTTTATTTTTTACAAGTTACTGCATTGTTGCAAGTAGACAAAAGTGTAACTCCTGGGTTCACCTTAAATTTTTTTTCCCTCTACATACGTGCTGCGTAGCCAGTGACCTCACATTTCCTGTTTTCAACGCCATTGCAATCGCATTGTCTCTGCTGTCCGTTGAGAGGCGCTGCTCAGCAGCAAACTGGTTGTTTATATGCAAGGAGCGCACACTGTTTTCTGTGCAACAAACTTCAAACATCTTTCCATAGAACTTTATATTTTTTAGGCATCGCCTATTAATACACTAGTTCCCATGGCACCATGAAGCCCCGCATAGCCTTTCTACGTCGGTTTTTTTTTCCTTGCTGTCAATGCGTCTAGCTCGGCATGCATGGCTTCAAAGGTTGCGACAAATCTCCAATACACCTTTCCTTTCCGTTTCATGTGAATTGAATTATATGCCAAGATATTCGAAATATTCGCTTCGAAATTATTCGAAGATCAATATTCGCTTCCTCACCGTGAATTGGCTTCTCTCTGTATACACTCGGAACAGGACCTTCAAGGAAGCGTGGAGCAAATCGAGGCCGGAAATTCCTCTTCTGCGGAGAGGCATCGGCAGCAAGCAGTTGGTCGATGTACTGACGTCACGGCTGACAAAAAGGTGGGACGACGACCAATCCTCGTATTGACAAGCTAATGACTGAGAATGCTACCGCAACGTTGCTGGATAGATAAACGCAGAAAAATATAATTGTAGAGCTAAGCTTACTGGTTCACTGCATTAGCTGCGAAAACTGTAATAGCGTTGGTTTAGCTATTTATGTTAATTCCACACTCCCCATCCTCTCTCTTGCTCTCAATTGACGCACCTTCAAATTCAAGTTCTCTCCATTTCATAATCATATAAATTGATACTGATAGCCTGTACTAAAAGTCACTCAAACGGCTTGACGAGGTCCATGACCCATACACATGGCGTAGACTAACGCAGCAAGAAACCGTATGCAATGCATGAACTTATACACATTTCGCACATTGGAGCAGAGAAAGAAAAACAAAATTGAAAGAAAAGAAACAGAAACGAAAGAAAAACACGAAAGTGCCCCGAACAAATCAGCTTATGCAACTCTAATTAAATAGCTTAGAAGAAGGACACTTGGCATTTGCTCCCCGCTTGGCCATAAATTTGTAAGCTGTTTTGATTGCACTGCCAGCCAAATGGCCAGACTATTATGTGCGTGCGTCGGCAATATCTTCTTGTGGATGGGAATGTCGCGGTACATCTGTGAACCACTCCTGATAGACAGTTAGCGAGAGTGCTCGTCTGACCTCTGCGTTACTTTATTCTATTGCGCTGGGATATCCATTTGAGTGCTTTCATTGCTGGCTATTTGATTAACTGAGGCACCGCCGGTGTTTCCCAGCGTAAAAAGAGAAGCATGGACACGCTTCAGTAACGTGTTTGGAGCTTCCACTGGCATGATATAGAAAGAGCACTTAAAATCATATTCTAATCCGGAGTCCCATGTGCCACTACGGGAAGTTAAAACCCACAAATTGCAAATTGCGTATACATTTTAGAGCAGCCCAGGCTAGCACTCAGCAAGTATAGATCTCAGCCGTACGTATATCGTCTTCTATTTTATATATTTTGGTGACTTGCAGTAGACGTGATCTTCTTGCGGTTTGAGCATCTGGACTGTTGGTTCATATTCTGACGTCTTTTAATCGTTAAATGGCACATCACTCATAGACCACAAGTTAAAGGTTTTTCTAAAGCGCTACTGTTAGTGGGTCACTCCGGGAGAGAGTGGCATCGCTGGCGTAGCACATAACGTCGGCACCTGCAGTCGCATGACAACGCACCGACCGTGTAACTTATGCAATTCCTTAAGTGTGCTCAAAATCATGACGTCATCACTGAGTCAAGGACCTCTGATTCTATCACGTGACCAGCGCCGATCACGTCAGCCTGCTCCATGACGTCCACGTGAGCGTGCAACCACCCAAGCGTGACTAGCGCCTCTGTCACGTGATTATGCACTGTGACGTCATCGTTATAATGAAGTCATCCGAGCGCGTTCTCTGCTGGCAAATACTGTGAACGCGCTCGATTCTTGCTTGAATTAGGAGCGTTTCAATTGAAGTTGGTCACGTTGACGAAAGGAAAGATCAAACAGGCTGAAAGAGGAGTTGCGGGGTGCCATGGATGTCCGGATGACGTCACACAGTTCTTCTGTCTCTTTAATCTGTTTGTGAACTGGAGCATGACATACTATGAGCCACACTTGGATGATTGCCATGATCTGTCTGCTCGTCTCCTCAAAGGGGCAAGACTCTGTCTACTCAACGATCCTTCCTGGCCTACGTGTCCCGCGTGCTGTGGATTGACGTCATGAGAGTGGCGGTGTGCACAGCCGCTTACTTCGCCTGCATCTTTGCCAGGATTCCCGCTCTCGAGTGAGTCCCCACTCAGGTTGGTCTTGAGGAACACGTTTTGACTAGGGTTTAAGGGCGTCCCGAATTACGGCGATAATTTTATGGAGACTTCCACATAGCGGCAACCGGGTCCAGATATGGAAGGTTTGTTGCGAACTCTAGAAGTGGTTAGCTGAAGTTAAAGGAACACTGAGGTTTGGACATAACTGCAGCACGAAAATGACAACCACACAGAGAAGGAAACACTCAAGACACGGACAAACGCTGCGTCTTTTTTCCCACTGCAGTTAAGTGCAAGCTAAGCGACCAACTTGCCCAAAAGCTCGTTTTACTAAAGAACACTGAGGATAGCTTTGTACAGTTTTTGTTCTCAGTGAAAGCGAACTGCCTGGTTCTTTCTGCCCACGTCTTTGTATGTGCGAATGAAAAAGGCGCATTTACCGTATTTACTTGCACATTGCGCGATGCGTCGTATAGGTCAAAACCGAGAAAAAAGGTTTGAATTTCGTATTAGTCGACCAAAGGAAGCTCAGTCCCGCCAAAGAGTAATTAAGGCGATCGACACCATGCCCCCATAAAGTGAAACATATAGCATTGTCAGCGGCGTAGCACATCAGAATACAGCTAAGACTAGCAAGCTGGTTAAATAATAGCAACCGCAAGTATAGTATCCATATCTGTTTTCAGAATTTCGAAAACACGGTTACGCCAGGCGGTGTGGCCCAACAAATTCTGGATACATCGCACAAAAATACATGCGCTTTCGAGAAGCTTGCAGGCATACCAACCTCTTGAGTGCACGTAACTCGTCGAAGTAGCCAAAATTTGTTGGGCCACTACGCCGAAGGTAACACCGTTTTCGAAATTTTAAAAACTAATGTCGCTATTACTTACGGTGGGCGACATTCCTCCCAATAATTAAGGAGCCTAACAGTGATGTTTAAAAAGCTAGCTATTCAACATTAGTTAACCAGCCGTCTAGTTTATATACCGCAATTGTGGAGGTGCCTCGAGCAACTCATCACAGGACGAGCTTGTTTCCCAGCACCCAACGCACTTTTTGGCGAAGTCCAAATCGCGTGCTATCGCCAATTGTTTCTGACGCCTCCGCGCCTTTGATGACGAAATCGTGACTCGCCACTGGGCTGAGGAACGGAAAAGTTTAATTTTTATCAATTTTACGCCGATGCCTTTGAGTCCGCGGTCGATACGGCGACGGTGAGGTGGGTTTGCTTTCGTGTCTGCGTACTGGCGTTATCTGAGCGGTGAAAGCTGTGAGTAGTAATAGTGGTAGCAATTTCCTAAGTTTGTGAAGGCTCGAAGTCGGCTATGACGCAGAACTTTCCATAGTGTCGTCATTGGCGTCGCCTTCTTTTATTTCTCCGAGTTTATACCAGGTTTCCCACTTGGTCTTAGCTATGATTCGCGTATTGGTCGATCCGTGAGATTCAAGAGCTTGATTTTGAAAAAAGAAAGGACAGGTGCATCTATAAGTGAGTAAATACGGTATACCTGAGGAATTTTGATCTAACGTAATGGATTTACTGTGGACTACTATTTTGGAAGCGTAACGCATGATTGCATAGAATGCTTAATGTGGTACCTTGGTAGGAGCGCAATGCTTTAATTTGTTTTTCTCTCTCTCTATATCTCTACGAGACTGCTGATCAATAGCGGTAGCAAAACCGAGACGACCACGGCGTCCCTGCTCTTCGCGTCTACCTGCGGCGCCGAGTGGCTAATCTCGACGTACCATCTGGATCTCTTGGCCATACTTGGATGTCGCTGTCGGGCACTTCTACAGGGCATGGTCTTCCGAAAGGTAATACGGGCCCATTAGCATTCTTGCTTTCATCACACCTTAAAGTTGATGCGGTTTCAACAAAGTTCATCTTTATAGCTGCATCTCGGGGCGCAAACTTGAGAGGACGCTGTAGTTCATTACTGATTAGACCGTTTTCCTGTGGTCATGACCTTTCCTGAAAAAAACAACAACAAAAACTGACAAGATCATCAGCGGGTGGAATCTACTTTGTAGGTATGGCGCGTTGTTGGCTCTGCAAAGTACCAAACTAAGTACCGAGTGTACATTTGAGCCCGAAGCACGGTGGGTCGAAGCCGAAGTCTCGCTATATATCTTTTTCGCATCGGTTCCCACTTCGGTCGCCGCGGCGTAAGGAAGCAATTTATGTGACCTTACGAACACGACACACACACACACGCACACGTGCGGCCCTCGTCTGCACTGTGCGTGTGTAGAACGGAAGACCTATCTTTTTCAAGAGTCTTGAAGAAGATCGGTCTTCCGATCGAAATGTCGAGTGAAATAAATATTGTTACGTTCTGTGAAAGCGCGTGACAATATATTTTTCTTTAACGAAGAGTATACTTCGCCATATAATATATATACGGAACCATGTAGCCTAGGGTATATATTATTTAATTTGTGGTGCTGATCAATGCGAGATTAATAGTGCAATTATTTTATCGCTTAAAGATAGTTTATTAGAAAGCAGAAGAACAACCTCATACCGCCGGTTGGATTCGAACCCGGAACTTCCGAATGTCGAGTCTGGCACTTTCTCTCTCTCTCTCTCTCTCTCTCTCTCTCTCTATATATATATATATATATATATATATATATATATATATATATATATATATCCCTTTCGTAGTCAAGAGTTTGACGAAACGTCGTCTGTTCAGGTAGAGGCATAATAAAAACATAGGGTCACTGACCAAGTCGAAATTTTAATGAAACGTATTGACGTTTCGGAAGCCCTACGGCTTCCTTGTTCACAATGGGTGAAACCAGGCAAAAGCATGCGTTTATATCTTATTCAAAAATGCGTCGTAATGATCTTGCGTAGTCAGCAGGCAATTTCCTTGCGTCCGATTTAGTGTACCGGGAGTGGTTTGTATCATCAAGGACTGTAGATACAAGCGTCTAGAAGTGATTCGTTCTCTGGCAAGCACACGTGCCCCGTCCCAATTGATGACATGTCCAGTTTCTTGCACGTGTTCGGCCAGAGCGTTAGCAGCACTGCGTCCTTTCGCCACGTCATTTTTGTGATGCTGGATCCGTCTGCACCAGTTTCCGGATTCCCCGATATAATTCCGGTCGCAATCTTCACACGGAATCTTGTACACGACCCCAGGATATCTGTCAGGGGGAAGCCGGTCTTTCACATTGACGAGCTCGTGTCTAAGCTTGCTTGTTGGAACGTGGGCAACTTGCACGCCGTACTTTCGAAATACCCGACCAAGCGCTTCACTGATCTGTGGCATGTAGGGGATGGAGGCGCGTTTTGGCTTAGAAGCATTGGAGACGTCAGAAGGTGGCGGTCGCTCCAGTAGTTTCTTTTTGTGTTTGCCACACAGCTTCTTGGATGGCCATTTCTCGCCAAATCCCTTTCAACAGTCTTTAGCTCTTCCTTCAGGGATTGCTCGTTAGAGCACGTGTTTATTGCTCTTTCGTCCAAAGAGCAGACGACAGAGCGCTTGTGTGCCATCGGGTGGACAGAATAAAAGTCAAGATAACGGCCTGTGTGCGTAGGCTTCCTGTACATGTGCACGGTGAACTCCAGGCTCGTGGGTTGTTGCGTCACACGGGTGTCCAGAAAAGAGATGCAGCCATTCGCCTCCTCTTCCACAGTGAACTTGATTGAGGCTTCTATGCCGTTGAGGTGGTTTAAGAACCGTTGGACGTATTGTTTCTTTAAGATGCAAAAACAATCGTCCACGTACCCGACGAATAATTTAGGGCGTGGCTCGAATGTTTCTAGGGCTTTTGTCTTGATGGCTTCCATTGTGAGGTTAGCCGCCGTCACGGAAATTGATGCTCCCATGGCTGTGCCTAAGGTCTGTCGATAGTAATTGCCACCGTACGAGAAATATGTGTTGGCAAGGCAAAAGGAAAGAAGCTTACAAAGGTCGGGTACATCGAAAGGTGTGCGCTCTTCAAGAGACGAGTCCTCGTTCAAACGAAGCTTGCAGGCTTCCACCGCCAGGTCAACCGGAACGCACGTGAAAAGGGAACAAACATCGATGGAAACCATCACTTTACCACCTTCAAGTGCGACGTTCTTCACTTTGTTAATAAAGTCCACTGTATTCCGTATATGCGTCTCGGTCTTGCCAACTAGAGGCGATAAAATCTTGTGCAGGTAGCGAGACAAACTTTGTAGTGGAGACCTCGTAAAATCCACAATAGAACGCAACGGAACACCTTCGTTATGAACTTTCGCAGCCCGTAGATAGCTGGCGCCGATCCGTTTGTGCAGAGTAGCTTGTAATATAGGCTTCTTTTTGACGGCGGAAGGAACTGAAAAATCGTTGACAGTAGCTTTTGAAGGTCCCTCTGGACTTTAGAAGGGGGGTCTTTGGGTAGGCGGCTGAAAGGTTCCGGGTCCTGAAGCAAATCTTCAACTTTGACTTTATAAGACTCACGGTCAAGAATAACTGTGACGTTGCCTTTGTCGGCTGGTAGTATCGCAATCCTGTGGTTACTGCGTAGCCTTTCTAGTGACTTCCGCTCTTCTGAGGACAGAGGGCACACAGGGTCAGATTTGCGTATACGTGAAAGTATCCCTATCGCCTTCGTACGGACTTCATCCCTGAGACCAACGTCTAAAAGTTGAACAGCGCTTTCAACGGCAGAAATCACTTTTCGTGAATCTGGTGGCTTTCCTTGGTTGAAGTTCAGTCCGTGACTTAGAACCTGGGCTTCGCTCGGAGTCAGAGTGTAAGAGGAAAGGTTCCGTACCTCAAACAATGGTGTCGCCCGTCTGCCCCGTTTTTCGGAGGTAAGTTTGTCGAGCTTCGATTCCTGGGCCCTCTCGTGCTTTTCCTTTGTCAAGCGGGCCTCTTGGTTGGCAACGAGTTGGATCTCGTGGAAAACGTCTGGAGCCGAAGACTCTAGGAGGCGCCTTTCACAGAACACATCATTGTCAAGGCGTTTCAGAGTAAGTTTGCATTCTTCAATGCGGGCTTGGACGAGAAGGCGCTCCGATTTGTTGATCACTTGGTGTCCAAAGGCAGATCTTACGGGTCTGTGCAAACGAAGGGATCTCGGCGTCACACGGTGAACCTTACAGACCAAGTTGAATTGCAGATGCGTTCGGAAAGCTGCCAGTTTTGACGAACTACGAATGAAATGGCGGATGCTTGTAATGACTGGCTGCCCATACTTATGGCGTGTGCTGATGTAGTCAAGAGTTTGACGAAACGTCGTCTGGTCAGGTAGAGGCATAATAAAAACATAGGGTCACTGACCAAGTTGAAATTTTAATGAAACGTATTGACGTTTCGGAAGCCCTACGGCTTCCTTGTTCACAATGGGTGAAACCAGGCAAAAGCATACGTTTATATTTTATTCAAAAATGCGTTGTAATGATCTTGCGTAGTCAGCAGGCAGATTTCCTTGCGTCGGATTTAGTGTACCGGGAGTGGTTTGTATCACGTGTGCTTGCCAGAGAACGAATCACTTCTAGACGCTTGTATCTACAGTCCTTGATGATACAAACCACTCCCGGTACACTAAATCGGACGCAAGGAAATCTGCCTGCTGACTACGCAAGATCATTACGACGCATTTTTGAATAAGATATAAACGCATGCTTTTGCCTGGTTTCACCCATTGTGAACAAGGAAGCCGTAGGGCTTCCGAAACATCAATACGTTTCATTAAAATTTTGACTTGGTCAGTGACCCTATGTTTTTATTATATATAGACCAGGCACTTCTCCCTCCTACCCCCCCCCCCCCCCTTTCCCCGTCCGATACAAGAAATTACCTTAGGCTACATGCCTTGTGGTACAAGCCTGTTCGTCATGACACTATATATTCAGCAATTGCTTCGTTGCGTGCCAATTTTCGATCAGAACAGAAATGTACAGCGAACGAGCTGTGAGATGCATCGTGGATTGAAACCTTGACCCAAAAGCAGGGACGTGGTTAGCTACAGCGCGTCCTTCACTACTGCCACGATTCACCTCGGCAGGCCACGCTCCTGTCAGCCGCCACGTCGCAGTCCACGGGCTACGTAGCGTCGCTGCTTGGCGTGGACTGCCTGCAGTTGTGCAACACCGTCTACTCGATGCCGATAACCCTCTACGGCATCCTCACGATGCCCCTGCTCTTCTGGATGCTGTCGCAGAGGGCGGGCGTGGCGCCGGCGGTCAACTGCGCCGCCTGGGCGGTGGTCACGCTCATTGCACCAATTTTTGCGTCGTACGCACAGAAGCGTTTTTGGGTGAGTAAAGTTGTGAAGAAAAATGAGAAACTCCCACACTTTCCTCAATCCTCTTGGCGGGCAGAGGAAGGTAGCAAGAGGAGCTAGTAACACACCCCTGTCCCTGCTTCCCGTCCTGTCCGTTTTGTGTCCAGTGATGTTAGATTCGGTTAATATTGTCTTTTTCTGAGAATTTTATTCGTAAAATTTTGAAAAGTGGATCTCCGTGGATGTCATTACCAAAAGCCGCTGCAAAAAAGAGCTATAAATAGGGATTTTTGGATATACGTAAGATAATTTTCAGTTAGCGTCTGTAACATCACTGTCTGTGCCTTCGCTCTTGTATTTTTTTGCGCTTCCTTTACGTTGAAGACGAACCAAGTAGACCATACCAAGCTTATGTACCTTCGACAGACGTGAAGGCTACAGCAGGAAGGGAAGAAGGAACCAACCAATCACAGAGACGGCTGGACACACGGCTAGACTGGACGCGGCCGCGCCGGGTCCTGACCGGCCGTGCCATAGGGGCTGGTCACGCAGGCTTTATTTTTTGTTATCCTTATTAAGTCTCCCCACACTAAGACAAACAAACAAACGAGTGCACAGTTCCGTTTCCAAGACATAAGCTGCAGCGATAAAACTCCCCAAACATTTCAAACGCACAACTGGGCTATCAGTCGTCGGCTTCGGCGCCGGTGCACCAGTGAGGCATGGTCTTAAGGAGCATTTATGGAAGTGCCACAGATGACAATTTGAAGTCAGCGTGCATAGCCTGCTGCATTTTAACAATGCAGAGCTTACACTAACCAAAAAACGAGGGTTTTTAATGCTAGAAGAAACCAAAAAACGAAATACATGTGTAGCCATCACCGACCTATTTTGAAAAAAAAAAACTGAATTCGTCGACACTGAATTTTCGCGGCATCACAGAGGACATCCTACACCACCATTCACTTCAAAACGAATGCAATTGCTTCTCCTCCGCGTAGACATCGTTAGTTTCAGTCATGTAGCGAGGAAATGTTAAAATTCAATTTTCCCTGCCATAGTATCTGTTTACAAATACCAATATGCCATGTTTTTACATATACACGCGTACCGTATGAAGATAAGAACGGTATTCTGCATTGAAGGTCCCGATAGGCAACTGGAAACACAAGCTGCTCTTAGGGGAACTAACATAAGAGATAGATATTTCAGCAAGTATTATGGCAGTGTTATCGTAGCATGAGTCCAGGTATAATAACTGAACCCTCTTGTTGGTCTTTGACTTCTCCTC
The DNA here is from genome assembly GCF_055824585.1 of Amblyomma mixtum. Taxonomy (NCBI): domain Eukaryota; kingdom Metazoa; phylum Arthropoda; class Arachnida; order Ixodida; family Ixodidae; genus Amblyomma; species Amblyomma mixtum. The sequence goes on along the minus strand of NC_143018.1, from coordinate 27,987,542 downwards.
AGGACGCCGAGATTAAGGCTCGTGACGAGCGTCTGAAGTCGATGAGTGACCTACTGTGCAACATCCGCGTCGTGAAGATGTATGCGTGGGAAGACTCCCTGCAGCGAAACGTGGTCCGTGCTCGGAATGTGGAGCTGAGATCCTTGCTCACGGTGAACATGCTGGACGCCGTTCTGGACTCTCTCTGCAGCGCCTGTAGTGCCGTGGTAGGTACTGGTACCTTCAGGTTCCGGCTTGTGCCAAGAACATCGATAGAAGCTGTGTCCATGACAACTTCCCATGACTGATGGTATGAAAAGTTGGTCGGTAGTAGGCTCCGGATCAATCAATCAATCAATCAATCAATCAATCAATCAATCAATCAATCAATCAATCAATCAATCAATCAATCAATCGATCGATCGATCGATCGGTCAATCGGTCGATCGATGGGTCGATCGATGGGTCGATCGATGGGTCGATCGATGGGTCGATCGATGGGTCGATCGATGGGTCGATCGATGGGTCGATCGTTCGATCGATCGATCGGTCGGTCAATCGGTCGATCGATCGGTATATTGGTCTATCTGTCGGTCTATTGGTCTATCTGTCGGTCTATCGGTCTATCTGTCGGTCTATCGGTCTATCTGTCGGTCTATCGGTCTATCTATCGGTCAATCTGTCTATCTATCGGTCTATCCGTCTATCTATCGGTCTATCGGTCAACCGGTCGGTCAACCGGTCAATCAATAAATAAATCAATCAATAAATCAATCAATCAGAAGCCACTGTTTCCTTGCGCGTGGCCGGGCGATGAGATTTTGCCGGGGTTTGCAGTTGGATGTAGGTCGCAGTTAATAAGCGTTTATTGCGTGCCGATTTTACCACAGCGGACTGCTTTAGTGAAATGCTTGACCAGGAAAGTAACCTATGCCATTTCCTGGAGTAACTTTTCGTACTCTGTGAGATACGTACAGAAATTTGCACGGCTGCGTCGTTCTTCGTCCCATCGTTTTACTTCAGGCTGGACTGTCTGTGGCCGAGAATTCTGCTCTAAACATAATCGTATTAGTTTGAACGATCACAGCTCTCTAGAGTGAGTGGCTAAGCTTACAGGCGTCGAGCCGATTCAGAAGAATTGTTTTTATCGCGATAGTTTTAGATGCCTCAGCGGAAAAAAATGCGTCGTCGGTCATAAAATTCATTCTTTGGCTGGAGGGAACAGGGAAGTGATGTCATCAGACTAGAAGTGAAAACTATACGTTTCGATGCGTCTTCGTTGCATCTGTGTCGCCAAGTCTATACTCCTTCGGGGAAGCATCTGGACTCCAGCTAGCGACTCGGTGAGATGTCTGGTTGTGGGCAGACAGACCTGTAGGGGCCCGCAAACAAAACCATGAAAGAATGGCACAAAACCCGATGTAAAGACAGCAGTAACTTTGAAAGATTTATCGCGTTGCCAACACATAGTGTAATTAGATGTGCCGGTGAATTCTGTTGTTCTCCAGGCATCTTGTGGCGCATGCCGACTCTGGGGGAGGGACAAAGAATAGGGAACTGTTCAAGGCTAACATCAACAGGACAAGATTTTGATTAGAAAAAAGTAATGTACAGAGGAAAACACTTTGATATTGTTGTTTGCCTCCGGTGACACAACACGTGCAGCGCACTCACTAATCTCTTCTTCCTCTTCCCAGATGATGATCATTCTGTTTTCAACGATGTCAATACTTGAGCCCGACCGCGTCCTGAGCCCAGCGCTCTCGTTTTCCTGCGTCTCCCTGCTGTACATCACTGACTTGACGAGCACCAGCGTCGCTCTGGCTTTCAGAAACATTAGCAAGGTATAACAATGTTGTCGCATGCTATGCGATACATAGTTGTTATTAAAGAGTTTTAGAACAGGAGAATCCGAGATCTGGGGCGTCATATCCGAGATCTGGGGCGACCCTTCTTGCATGAACTTTAAGAGCAGGGAGCTGGCCGCATGAGGATAAGGATAGCCGCTTGCAGCGCGATTCCGGCTGAGAAATGAAGAATTAAAACTTATAAATGTCACAAATTTAAGTTAACTTCCACTTTTATTTTCGCCAGCATACGCAAAAAGCCCTACAAAATAATAAAAAAAAACGTGTCACGCGAAATACGTGGTGTAAGTTCTGTGAAACTCTTCTTTTTTGTGTCGCAGCCATTACTTAACCGGCGAAGAATGATCCCGTAATTTCAGCCAGAGTTGTTGTGTAAAAAGCTGCAAAGGCACTATGCACTGTCTTTGGCGAAGAAGGCTTCAGCTAATTTGCTTTTTTTCTTTCAGTCTGCTGTTGCACTAAAGCGTATATCAATGTTTTGCACTGGTGAAGAATACGAAGACAGGAACAAAGGCCAAGTGAAAAATCCTTTCAGAAGAGAAGGTACTTAAGATCATTATTTGTATATATTTACGGGCGCGAACTGGTTTTATGTATAGTTATTTTTCAAGTACTGCTACTTTGTATTTCTGGCGTTTGGCTGCTGACGGGTAGAGATATCGTACAAACATAGGAAAACGGTAGATTGAAACAGAACAAGCAAACATAGTGGAAAAAAAAACACTCTTCTATTACGAAAGCAACAAATCTGTGAACTTAGCAGAACGCTTCGCGCGAAATAGAGATAAATATGTGCCTTATGATTTGTTTAAGGGTTACTGAAAGAAGTTCGCTGTCGCACAACTGACCGAGTTTGCGGGTAAGCCATTGCTTTCCAAAGGCACTCGTGTGCCTTTGAAGTAGTGGATAGTGCGAAGAAACATACATGCTGAAATATAAGCATAATTGTACAGAAGGCATTACAGACAGGATAAACGAAGACCTTCAGTCGCGCTTGAAAGGGGAATGTTAGAAAAAATTGAAAAGAGTCAATATTTGATTTCGGTTTCCATAAATGGTAAGATTCCCAAAAAAACATGCTCTCCAAACTCCATGTCACTATGAGCTCTGCAAGAGATTTCAAAATAGCGTCTGCCATGCCTATGCGCTTTTTAAATTATGAGTTATTTCACGAATTTAAGGACATGGCTGGAGTGTTGAAAACAAAAAGTTGCTGGAAGGAAATAACAAAAGAATCAAAACTACAGGAAGGTGCAACGTCGCGTGACGATGTCTTCATATTAAGTAACGCTGGACACCTTTTTATCACCGATTTTGCGCTGTTTGATCACACCTTGTGAATCCATAAGTGCAGAAGCTTTGTAAATTTCTATCTTGAAATCAGGCGCTTTGGAATACGCTTCTTTTTGTAAAGTGTTTGGCGGTCATTCATATAGACCGCATGGTAGCACTCGCCAGAAAATTTAATATTGCTCGTGCGTAGACGGCCCAGTGTGCCTTGTTCACAAAGTCGTCCTCATATTACAGCTTGTGAAACGTGCGTTGGTGTTCTTTTCTGCTGATATTGCGGCAAAGTGATAGACACAGTCAAGGCCAGAAGAAAAAACTGGGCACTTAGCGGCACTGCTACCGTGTATGACGATGGTAGCACAGACCTCCCTTTCTGTTCAAAGATTGCCAACACTTTCAGCCACTTCTGTTTTAGAACGCACGGTGTGCCCACATAAGGAGGAACACGAACTTCGCGGAAGCTGTTACGGCAAGATAATACAGGGAACTAGTGTGTAGGAGAATAAAACCGTCCTGGGATTGTAAGTTGAGTTGCTCAGAGCGCAGCGGAGCCAGGGCTTGAAGGGCGTGATGAGTGAAGTAAAATTATGAGAAGTGGACGCTCGTGCAATTTTGGTGCATATCAATAGCAGCACGTGAGAGCGAAAATGACCTGCAACAGTTAATAATTCAATGCTTAAGTTATTAAGAGGATAGCATTATTGAATGTTAAGGGGATTTATTTCTCTGAAATTACTTTCAAGCTTGTACATATGCATGTCTTTTTGTGACACTGTACGGCGGCCGTATCAAAGAATGTGCATGGATTAGTAGGAAGGACAGGGTGACCAATAACGCAAAGTGGAGAAACATATTTAGAATGTTCGGGCTGTGAAGTGGAAATCATAAACACTGCTTTAGCCCATTTAAATAGCCTGTTTTTAGAACACCATTCGGGAATGTCTCAAAGACTGCGGTTATGTAGCTCACTTAGATTTTATGTATCTTGATGGGATGTCAAACTAGTAGTGCCATCAGCACATAAGATACACTCTAGGTTAAGTCCAGCAGTTGGGAACGTCTTTAATATAATTTAAAAAGGTGGCCCAACACAGAGCCTTAAGACAGTTTCATAATAATATGAATTATTTCAGTACCACACGTTAGACTAGATATGCTGAATAACTGCGTTTGATTAAATAAGATACTACATCATTAGACGGTGCGTAAGAAACAAGAAGAACGTTTTTATGTTAATGTGCGTCCAGCTTTCTCTACGTGAATGTCCGTGCAGTGTTCCTATCGCTGATTGTGTAAACAAACTAAGTGCAGCATCTCTCCAAACTCTTCCATCCCACACATTTCTCTCTAAGGTGCTGTGAACTTTGATAACTGCACGCTTGCGTGGAGCTGCTCCTCGATCAAAGGCGCCGAGGCTCAGCTTCAGCACGTCACTCTGGACGTCGAACCCGGCTCCCTCATCGGAGTGGTTGGCTTCGTCGGCAGTGGCAAGTCGTCGCTCCTGGCGGCCGTCCTCGGAGATATGCAGTGCCTGGAGGGCACGGTAAGCTGCGCGGTAAGTTCTGGCGCAGTTAACCTTCCTCTTCGTCGTAGCTTTCCAGACAACCTGCACAGCGATGTCTCCGTGGGTGTGGCGTTCTGTTGCTGAGCATAATTTCACGAGTTAAGTCCCGGTGGTGGCTGCTGCGTTTTGATAGAGCCGAATGAAACCAAGCCTGTGTATTGAAGTCCAATTGAACGTCGGAGAGCTGCAAGCGGCTAAAGTAGCCCGGAACCTGTTGTCAGGAATTTGACGCACTTTCTAGCAAGTACCGCTAAGCAATTCGACCTATGGCGCTTCAACGGGAGAGGTCACGTTTTTTGCTATACCTAATGAAAAAGGTAACGGACTAGGTTTTTTCGAAGGGTTTAGCTTCCAGAATATTTTCCGCATGTGTAAAAGATAGCGCCATCTCGATGCCTCGACTAACATTTCTTCCCAGTCCATTCAAATTTAAACTGCGGTCGTCCGTGAAAAGGACGAAAGCTTAGAGCCGTCTTGGGTGACAAAACGTAAAATTTTGCAGAACCCACCGCTGCAATCGCCTTTTTAAGCGGATTCAGATAGGACATAGAACATAGAGTATGGCTTCCGGTTGGGGAATGCTATGTTTCAGAAAACAAAACAGCAAAATTTTCCAAAATTTATAATCTCACAACGCAGTTACTTCACACCACGCTGTATGGCTGCGGGTTCACACGGACGTTAACATCGCACAGGAGCGGAGCGCCCCCGTGTGCACCTTTCGTGCAAACTAAAAAAAATATATATACAGCCGTAATTTTCTTGCCATGTGCCGTGTGTCCCGAATTCTTGGTACCCAGCTGCTTCGTCTCTCATGTCCGCAGCGTTGCATCGGTAAGCCATTCGGTCCGGTCCTTTGTGTGCATGTTTGACCCTTAGGTTCCTCTTTTTGGTCTCAGAAGTGCTGCATTTGCTTTAGTTTTCATGCTTCATATCATGTTAAGAGGTCATGGTTTTGGCGCTACAGTTCCCACACATGCGAAAAGTTGTTAAAGTTTGCACTGTTGGTAAATAATAACGAAGACAAATTTGGCCTCTCCAACATGTCCCCCCCCCCCCCCCCCCGACAGGGCCGCATAGCGTACGTGCCGCAGCTGCCCAACGTGCACAACATGACCATACGCGACAACATCCTCTACGGCAGACCCATGCATGGTGGCAGCTACGAACGCGTGCTCCGCACCTGCCAACTGCTCAACGACCTCAACAAGATCCCGTCGGGAGACATGGCTGAAGTGGGAGAAAAGGTACGGGTCTAGACAAAGCACCAAGACTTCTAACAGGCACATTCAAAAAGATTTTGTCCACATAAGGTGGCAGTAAGGGGGCATTACTTTCATGTGAAATGATTGTATGGTATAAAGCACTTGTTTACCTTGGCGTTATTAAGTCGTTTTTTTATCTTTTCGAAATCATCACCTATTAAAACACCCGCATTTTGGCGGATCAATGTATAGAGGATTTCTCTGCATATGTGTATGCAGAGACCATGGCAAAAGGGGAATGATGCCCCTGTCTTCGCATTGGAAGTTCAAGTTCAATCATTGTCCAAAGTTTTTGGTCGAAAATTTTTAATATTGAAAAATTGTAAGGTACCGTTATGAACATATTGAAGGTAATGGTCCATTCTTCCGATGTGTTGGAAAATGATTATTTTAAAATTTTTACATCTATAGCAGCTAAGCCTTCCATAGAAAGACCGTGGGGAATGCTTTTGACGATAGCAAAAACATTAGTAGCAATAAAATGCAAGGCTGCCGATGGGAGATTTTCGGATATATTGACCGTTATAGTGAAATCTTAAAATATATCATAAATGGCGTTCATAAGAATCTTTCCCGTTCAAAAATACTTTTGTCCAGAATTGTTGGGTACGTAGACTGTTTTCCCCGAGCATACCTTCAATCACCTTTAAGTCAATCCCTCCTCTTCTTTTCTCCACCGTGTTGTAAACAGCAAATACTGGCTACGTAACTCTTAGTACTGTTAAGGTTTTGTTCAAATAACTGTTTTCTAAACGTAATCTATTACATGCAGATGTTTACGCTTACAGGCCGAGCTAAAAGAATGACGTTTCTATGAAGTCTTCTCTACAATTCCAAACACTTGTTGCGCCGGGAGGAAACCCGTGAGGTTTATGTGAGATGCATGACTTCTTCCTTGTTTCCTCTGCTTTCGCTGCACTCGCCATAGGGGACGAACCTAAGCGGAGGTCAGAAGCAGCGAATCTCTCTGGCTCGTGCAGTGTACAGCAACAGTGACGTGTACCTCTTCGACGATCCGCTCAGCGCGCTTGATCCCGTTGTGGGGAACAAGATATTCCGAGACGTTCTTGGTCCAACCGGTTACCTCCGCAACAAGGTGCGTTTGCTGATCGTGTGTTTTTTTAATAGATAGCCAATACAAATGCAAACTCACTGATCCCATTTCTTTCGCGGGTAACCTCAAAGTGCGCACTTGCGATTATGATGTATATAAGCAGAAGTTAGTGTCTTCACTTGTTGGGTCATCAATTCTAGAAATCAGAAAAGACAGAGGAAAAGACAAGATACAAGGCTGTGCTCGTATGTGTTTATTTTGTGTCCCGTCTTTTGTGCTGTTTTTCCGAACTTTAGGTACGCGAAGTTACTGGTGCATCACATGTGAGCGCAAGCGTATACAGAACATCAGGCAAGAAGAAAGTCGCACGAGCCTGTGTAGTCTAATTTTCTTGAACATGTTATGAGCGGTCAGGTTGCAAAAATGAACAGCTGACTTGAACTGAAACAGCTTGTGTAACTGGATACTATCTGTGCGCCGGATTCGGGCAGGAGCGGCTCTGACTCCTTGTGTGCGTCATCGGTGGCGTGACAAACGTTACGAAGTGACAGACAAGTGTCCCCATTGTGGTGCTGCGCCCGACCAGTGTGATGAAAAACACTTGCTGTGGACTTGCCCGGCTACAGCTTCCGTGAGACGACGTTTACTAAGAAAGGTTGGCCTGCGATGGGACGTTGCAGACGACTATACCAAGCGGACTCTAGATAATCGCTATATCACGAACTTGTGCCGCTTTTTAAGCGAGGCTTGTTTGCACTCCTTTTTATAACTTTCTTTCCTTTTTCATTATGCCTGATGGCAAACAGCTCGAATAAAAAAAAAAAACTGGATACTAATAAAATGTTCCTCTTCATATTTGCCTATTTTCCTTGTATATTTGAGACTGCATTGTTAAAGTCCGCAAATACATCCGCACTTTAAAAGCAGCCTGACACATGCTTAACAGCCTAACAAGGTTTTACTGACACTTCGATTGGGGTGGCTATGTTTTTAAGCGTGTGGCAGACTACTTTATAAGTATATAGCTTCTGGTTCAGCTCTCTGGTTCTGGCTCTTTCAGGTGTGTGGCGATGGTATCCACTTGCAAAAAACTGTGCTTGCACAATATTTCGTGCTTACGAATGCTAAACCACGACACAATTTTTTTTTTGTTTTCATTTGCGGATCCTGCAACAGCGGGGTCGAGCTATACGATGTATAAACCACTGCTCGAGAAAATACGCGAGCTGTGTCTACTACGTTTGTTTGATACTCAGTTTTCGCATTTCATTTGGCGGAATTCCAGACTCGCATTATGGTCTGCAATCAAGGAACGTACTTGAAGCACGTGGACAAAATTGTGTTCATCCACGACCGAAGAGCACGAGTGTACGCGTCTCTCGAGGAGCTACTGAAAGACCCAGCGTCGCCGAGGAATTTTCACCTCGCCCTAAAGCACAAGTCTCTCGAACCCGGTGCTACGAACATGTAAGCTAAAACCAGGAATGCATAGACTCAAAGGACGAATACTTTTATGCATAAAGCGCATGTTTTAAAAAAAAATTGTTGTAGTCCGGAGTTTCAGCCAATTCCCCTGTTCGATGTTTGCAAGCGGCTCATTTTTAAATCGAGTAGAAGCATGTAGGATCTGCATGTGGGCACACTGGTTGTATTGCAGTGAAAGCAAAGACTCTTGGCTGCAGAAGCTACTCACATACTACTTCCGTTGCTTATGGTATACCAACTTTTATACTTTCCAGTGCTGGCCCTGAGCGCGGTGAAGAATGCGAAACTGTTTGCCGAATTACGGACGAAGAACTCGCCGAGTCAACGAAGGTGTGTGAAAGCAAGTATAGTAAAAAAAATTGCTCGTAGTTGCTATTATATAGTGTAGCGATCCTAGTACAGTCATTTTAGGAAGTTATTCTTGTGATTTACAGACTGAAACGCAGTGTCATCTAAAATCTAGTGCTAATAATATGCTGCACCAGCCATCTGTACGTCCACCAATTTACGCTTTGTTCTTACTCAAGTCAAGATAGATGGCCAGGTGACTGATTTAATAGCCCACTCCTAGTCAGTACGAGTCGCTGCCTACAGGTTTTTGCCGACTACAAATGAGCAGTTGCCACCATTCTAGCTCAACCCAGTAGGTGTCAGCTTAATTGAGTTCAATATTTTCTAAGTGTGGATACGTAGTGAATAGCGATCTCAAACGCTAGTCCCTATAATCATTACAGTGCCTTGGATGTCAAATTTTCTATGTGATCATTACGAGAGTTCTACAATATATATTTGACTTTGACACGAGATTTCTACAATATATTTGGCTTTGATACGAGGGTTCTATAGTATATTTGGCTTTGATACGAGAGTTCAACTGTATATTTGGCTTTAATACGAGAGTTCTACAATATATTCGGCTTCGATATTACTCGTCCACAAATCGTCATCATCAGCTTGGCGCTCACACTTTATCAGCAAAGAAGGTACATATTTCAAATATCTCTCTGTCACATTTTTAACCCTTAACCCTTAACCACACAATACCAGAAAGAAGAGGTGGCTTAACTGTCACAACTTTCCTATACAGATCCCATGACCACATATAGGGCTCATCGCCCATAGTGCCCACTTCCTAGTACAACATGTGAGCTGGCATTCCAAGGCCTTCATGACAGATACTCACCTGCCGCTGTGAGAGTGCTCTCTTTGTGATTAGAACGGGGGTACCTTATTGGTATAGACCGGCCTCACTTGCCACCAGTGTGTCCCTTTAAGGTATACCTAGCGGCGGCGCCGGACGTGTAGTACGTGCGATTGGTAATTCCTTTCCCTACATCCTGTTTCGCCGCGATTGACGTCACTACCAAATGAAATAAAAAGCGAAATGAATCGTTACAAAATACGGCGCCAGCTTTGCTCGCTCTTAATTAAAGGGTGATGCCTCGTCCGCAGTCCGGCTGGCAGTTGATGCTGGCCCTTATTCGCTACTCCGAGTGGCCCGCACTGGTGGGCGTGGCCGTACTGGCAGCGGCTGCCGGGACCACGGCGTTGCAGCAGATTTGGATCAAATCGTGGACGGACGCTTCGACTGCCAACCCCGGAGAGGCGACTGCGGCCCGGAGGTACTGGATCGGAGGGCTCATCGGCATCTGTGTGGCCAACGGTGGGCATCTTCATTGCATAGACAGCGACGTTTCTTTTTGCAAGTTTCAAATTGTTCACTCGTTTTTTTAATACTGAAGAATAGATCTGTAGTTACTTTATACAAAACCCTTAAGTTAATGCATTGGATCAACTGATTCGTGCGAGGGAAGTGGTAAAATACTATTGCGCATCAGTCACTCTATTCAGAGCGGGATTGAGGCCCGAAGTGCATGTATGCCCCCGTAGTACGTGAGTTAAAGAGGCACTTGTCGGGTTGAATCCTTCGGAGAGTCCTTCGGGGCTGAATCCTTCGGGGGAGTCGGGGAGTATGCTCCAGCCCAGAGAAACGAATAAATTTGCAGCCGCAGGCGCAACGGTCGTCTTTACTGACATTTGTGTGGACTCCGCGCGGCGAGTCTCTTCGCTTTCGTGGGACGGGCGCCTTTAGTTAAATGAAATTACAGACCATCCGAGAGAAATGCATTAGTAACCGGACACTTACCAGACTGCTGACAATAGAGAGCTGGCTTAAACAAACTATTTTGAAAGACCCTCAAGAGAGCTCTTAGCGCCAGGAGCATATAAGAGTGCAGTGAGCATTACGGCGTTGCCCATGGAAGCCCTTAGTGAAAGGTATAGAATCTATAGCAATTGTAAAAGCAGAGGAAATGCCTCATAAGAACCACGAGACTCTCCACCCTCTCCCGGGGAGAGGGAATGACAGTAGAAACTGTACCGCATCCCTCCTCACGGCAGGCAGCGTTCGTTACAACTACAACCCCCTTTTAAACTTCTCCTTTCTTTCTTCCAATGCAGGATATCCAAACAGAACCCCCTTTTGGTTAACTTCCCTGCTTTCCCTTTTCCATACTGTACCGTACCCTACCATACCTTACTAGGCTCTGCTAGGCAAAGTAAACGCAAGCAATGCCATACCTCGCCCTATTATACTGTACCGTACCCTATCATCCCCTACTGTACCGTACTATATCATACCATTTACTATAGCGTATGATGTCATACTATATAATACCATATCATACTGCGCTTCCTCTTCCTTGACTACTGCGGCCGTATTCTATCAGCTGTCCATTCTCCCCAGTCGCTTTTGCGTCCATTTGGTCCTCTGTCATTTATTACTGAGATATAACCACGCTTTTCAAGCGTCTGTTGGAAGCGAACCGGGTGGTGACCAGACCTCACCCTTTGCTGTATATCGCAGCCGCCATTGACAGCCAGTGGGATGTCCGGACGCTTCCCACGAACGCTTGAAACCTGCGGGTATGTGAGTGACCAATTACAGATGACTAAATGAACGTGAAAAGGACAATGGAAAGCGGAGAGCTTACAGAATACGGCTCCTGATCTGTTTTCTAAGCTGCGCTATTGTTTTTCTGCCTGTTAATCTTTGTTGGCCCCAGAGCTTGTCTGTAGCCTTGCTTCAATAACGACTCCACAACGTAACTGATTCACAACATGCACCGCTGTCTGACGCAGTGATGTGTCGCCTGGTCGGTGGCGCGCTCCTGGCAGCAACAGCGAGGCTGATGTCCGGATCCCTCCACCGCACCATGCTGGAGGCCGTGCTGCGCAGTCCGGTGTCCTTCTTCGACGCGTCGCCTCGGGGCCGCGTGCTTAACCGGTTCGCGGGGGACCTGGACTTCGTGGACGCCGAGTGCTTCGTGAGCAGCAAGCAGACCGTCCAGGGCACGCTGCTCACCATCGCCAGCGTGGGAGTGGTCGCCACGCAGGCGCCCTTAGTGGTCGCCGTCACCGGCGTGGTGGCTGTCCTGTTGGCGGTGGGCATGGTGAGCGCTTCTCTCCCGAAGACACTACCTAACCGCATTTCAATCCTGACTATCGTAAAGTGGTAACCACCTGAATCCAGGGTACAGAGAGGGCAAAGACAGGAATCTTGACAGAATAAAATGGGAGGCGAAACGCAGAAAGCGCCCGTGTGCTGTGCGTTATCAGTGAACGTTAAAGATCCCCAGGTGGTCGAAATTATTCCGGAGACCTCCACCACGGCACCTCTTTCTCTCTTTCTTCTTTCCCTCCCACCTTCTTCTCTTCTCTTACGGCGCGGTTCAGGTGTCCATCGTGATATGCGAGACAGATACTGCGCCATTTATTTTTCTCAAACAAAATTTTCAATTTTCAATTTCAAAATGAACAGGGGGCAGGGTGGCAGCTCCAGTATGTTAACCAATGTTTTTAAAAGACGACCGGGCCTGCTGTCGAAACGTTGGCTAGTGCTCTCAAGGTTCTCTCGCCACGCGTTTTTCATCTTGTGCGGCCAAAATAACACACCACGAAAATGAACTTTCATTCCTTGCCAATTAATGGATTTCGAAAATTATAAAGCTGCATTATAATTGCCGATGTTTCTCTCAGACCGAAAGCTCTACTTCATTGCCAAATCTGCAAAACCTTGGGAACCGCAGAAGTCTTGACCTTGCCCTTGAATAAATGAATAAATATTGTCGCGATTGGGATTCGAACCCGCGGCTTCGCTGGCCATTGCACGATAGCACTATATGCTATCGCCGCAGCCGATCACGCCTGCAACACACTCTCGCGCTGTGCACTGCACATCGTCGTATTCATCAACTTACATGTGCGCCGCGAACAGATCAGGCCAGCTTAACCTCTATCCGAGCTTTACCTGAGTTTAATATCGCCTCGAGACGTGCCGACGTCCCAGCAAAGTAAGAGCATGAGCCAGTCAGGCCAAGCACATTCTTTCGCTCATCTGTTCGGTTTAACTACGTTCAAACCATGCCATTTTTTAGTGCTTATATTCCCTTTTATCTTTTATTTTTTTTTCATGTTTGTATTATTGTATTCACAGTAAGTGAACGGAGTGGGTTTCTTCCTAGCCAACTCTGTTCCTATCTGAAAGCAATCAGGAATGAGCATCGGCAGGGCATGTAATGCGCAGGTCAGATAATAGATGACCCACTTAGAGTAGCACAGTGGATCCCGCGACCAGAAGATGGGATGGATTTAGTTGGGCAGATTAAGTTATGACACAATCCGGGATGGTGTCGCTGCAGCAGGCGCAGAACAGCATTAATCTGGTCTATGGACATCTAAGTATCACTTTTTGTAACCGCCCTTAGAACCACCAACCAAGCTCTGATTCTGATTAACAATAAGTGTAGCTTGGCTGATGATCTTTCATTAATTTAGTTTTAGCGAGTTGAACGTCCCAAATCAACTCAGGCTATGAAGGACGTTCTACATTTCGGTTTATATGTTGTATTGGCATGTTCTATAAGTTCACTCATGTTTAGCAATTCTCTGCAAGCCTTAATGATATCAAAATAATACGTTGTTCCCATTACGGGATCGGGCGCACCTCATGCCTTTGAGGCTTGACGAAAGTGGCCATCTTGCAGAGGCCAAATGGAATGCGGTACGGGACATTTTTATATGCGCTTCCAGTGTCCTGTGTCCTTCACAGAGGCATGCAGGACCACTCCTACAAGAAAATTCTCAAAATGTGATAGCGGTCGGCGTCCTTGCCTTCTCCTTTTGCAGAGCATGGCCGTGAGGGCGTCGAACACTTCTCGCTTCTTCGACAGCGTTGGAATGTCTAGGCTATTGCAGCACCTCACCGAGACCCTGGACGCCCTGAGCAGTGTGCGGGCTTACGGTGTGCTGGATCGGTTCAGGCGCCACTCCTACCGGTTGGCCGACATCTGCATACGTGGATACAACTCATACTGCACCTGCTACCGCTTCACCAGGTCGCTCACCGCGTTGGGAGGCTTTGCGGTCATCCTCTCGGCGCTGCTTCTCAATACTGTGGGCTCAGAGTTGCCGGAGCCCAGTAGTTTGGGCCTTGCCCTGAGCGCGGCCACGTCGGTAAGTGTGTGTGTGTATAAGAGAGAGAGTGAGAGAGAGAGAGAGAGAGAGGGAGAGAGGGTTTATTGACAGGAAAGGCAGACAGGGTGGCTTGAAAAATGAGCATCTTTCCTGCTACTCTGCACTGGGGAACGGAAAAAGGAGAAAAAAGAGGGTCACGAGGAGGGATGATGATGATGGGAAGAGGCAAATAAAAAAAACACAAGGTGCCGTGCTGTTTACTTCACACCCTTCCATACTTGATGAAATCGGCGTCGCAACAAGGACACTAACCAGAGAGGGGACACCACATGCGCACTGAACAAATAAAAGGGCCGACTGTACAAGAAAGGTACTTCAGAAGAATGGCCTGAGGGGCGAGTTGTTGCATGATGAAATAAACGGCGGCGCAACAAGGACACTAACAAGAGAGGGGACGACTGTGGTGCACATGTGGTGTCCCCTCTCTTTTTAGTGTCCTTGTTGCCCCGCCGTTTATTTCATCACGCACCAACTCGCCCCTCAGGCCATTCTTCCTTCCATACTTGTTCACAATGGGAGTGTGAAGCCGATTCGAGCACTGCATTGTTTACCAGAACCGCTTCTCAACACAATACAACAACAAACCTGATTCATAAACTATGCGGATGTTTAAGTCACCTTAACAGTAGAATGCTATAGCATTGCATTTCACATTTGTCGCAACTTCTGTTGAAATTTAGTGTATGTTTACGTCAGTTTCTTTGTAACTGCCGGCCCATCAGCTGCCATATTCGGAATGCTAGATGCAGTAGTAAAGATCCGCTATGCTGTGACGATGCCGATATTTGCATTCTAGTATAGAAGGAGTTTGCTCGCAACCAGGTGTACAGGTTGTGATGACGTTATAAGGCCACGTGACCTCTCGTATATTATATTTTATACAGCCTGTCTGATGTAAACCACATGAAGTCCAAAGGCCAAGGCCTGGTGGGCAAAGTCGTCCACTTTCGCTCCTGAACTGGTTCCGCGTGTGTGTGTCCCCATCGCCTTTATTCTATTAAAGACGGCTAGATACGCCTCGCAACCTTTCTTCTCTCGGTTAGAGCCCCCTCGGTGCGCGCCGCAACTGCTGTACCACGCTGTTAGAAGTCGCATGTTTTGCCTATCAGACCAGAAACGCAAGCGCTGATGACGTAGGCCGGGAGAGGTCTACTGCCGCCTGCAACGGTGGGCAGGTTGTGATGATGGCACAAAGTCACGTGACCTCTCTTGACCAATCAAGGTGGACCATCAGGGCAGGTTATGATGAATTCACAAGGTCACGTGACCCCAAATACGTACATCTGAATGACGTTTTAAACCAACTTTGCTGCAGGTTCCGCTGGCGCTGATGAGTCTGTGCATCATGCTGTTCAGCACGCTGCAAATGATGGTGTCCTTCGAGCGGTGCCTGGAGTACACAGAGCTTCCTCCTGAGGTATTATATCTTTATTTAGGTGCTTTCACTCAGTTTAAATATAGAGCAGCTAAGTGACTGGTTTATTCTTTTCCCTCGTCTCTCACACTGCTCGGTGCAGAGTGACGTAGTCGACACCCCAGGAGACGGCAAACAAGCACTGAGTGGAGCTGTATTGCCCGAAAAATGGCCGTCTCAAGGTGAGGTGGAGTTTCAAGGCTACTCCGCCTCGTATCGACCTGGAATCGCACCCAATGTCCTCAACGGCCTTTCATTCACCGTGCTGCCCATGGAAAAGGTGAACATCTGGCTTCTTTCTTCTCTTTTCTCTCATCTTCTGTCTTCCTTCATTGTTTCCTTCCTACTTTCTTTTCTTCGTTCCTTTCTTTTCCTGTTTATGTTCCATTTTCTACGTCACCTTCTTTCTTCATTTTTGTTTCTATTTTCCTCTTGTTAATGCTTTCTCTTTCATTCTTTCGGCCTCCGTATTTTAATTGTTGAACCCTGTTATAACGAAGTTGAAGGAGCCAGCCGGTTGCGATTACTTCATAAAAGCCATAACTTCGTTATAGCTCGTGTTGGCAGAGCTTCCGAGGGGAATTACCGTTCCTTCGTTATATCCATTATTTGGTTATAAACAGTTTCGTTATAGCGAGTGTAGAGGGCTAGCATGCGCCATGTGTGTTTATTCCCCCCTCCCCCCTCCTTTCTTAGCGGCTAAGGAAGGGGGGCTTCGTCGTTGAGCGGGCCCCAGGGAGATATGTGGATGCGTGCGGTCTCATTAGGAGCGCCCATCTTTCTGTCGCCTTTGGTGTCGCCGCTGCAGAACCCGGAGAGCCCCCGGCGGCGGGGCTGCGAGGAGAGCGCAGAGCGGGCTCACCCAAGCCTCCCATTGTCCCCTTTTGGGGAAGGACGCGTGTTCCTCGCCTTTGTGCCAGTGCACAAAGAACCAAGAGCATAAAAAGGTCAAGCCGCCGTTTCATCTTACGCCGACAGCTCACCGCGGCTTCACAAACACCACTTGCGGCCCAATTAAGTTTCGGACGCTTCGTTCGGAGGTTCGACCGCTTTTCTTTTGAGAAGAGAACACTGCCGAACGAAGCGGGGTCCGGTGCGTCCGGATGAATGGGAGCTGTGGGCGGCGGTACAGCTGGCTGGCGTCCGGGATAGCCCCGAGGCTCGACAACGCGGGCTCAAGAGGCGGGCGCGCGCAGAAGACGCCGCCGCACAGAGCGAGCACTGCCACCTGCTTAATTGAGGACAGTGGCGGCCATCTCGACTTATGTCGCCGCCCCGACCCCGGAGGACAACTGGTGGCTTCGGCAGTCCATTGTGATCCGACTCTTATCGGAAAGTGGATCTGCGCTCTCGGGTGTTGTTTGCGACAGTCGCAGCTGGGTTGGGGCCGACAATTGCCCTAGTGCCGGGAAGCGTCAAGGTCACGGGTACTGGGGAGACGGACGTGGGAGTGTCTTGCTATGTTGTTTTGTGTGTTTTGCTTCTTCCTCCTTAGGGGAGAGAGTTGGTCTGATATAGTGGCAGTGTTTTGACATGTTGTTCTTATGTGTTTTGCTTTTTCTATCCATAGGGGAGAGAGTTTGTTTACTACGGTGGAAGTGTGGGGCGGGGCACGTAACCCGGGGGGCCAATCCGTATGCGTGTGAATTCTCGGAATGTACGGTGTTTTAAGGGAAAATGATGCCCTTTTTACAATATGTACATTTGAGAGAGAGTTATGTGCCTTAAGGAAGTTGGAGGGCGGACCACGCGGCTAAAAACCAATCGTGTTAAGGGTTTGACACGATTGGATGCTGATGAATGTGGGCCGGGCCCAGGTGTCTTTAAAACTGGGTCCCGGAGCCCGGAAGAGAGGTTCTGGGCTACGGAGATAGATGCAACGCATCTTCGGCTATGCCGAGTAGGGGCCTCCCCTAAATGTTAGCCAGTTCCATGTTGTTGTTGTGCTCACTGCTCAACTTGTATATATATGTAAACTATTGTATATAAAGCTTCGAGTTATATCCCCTGCAAGTTCTCTGTTGTTTGCAAGTATCATCTCCTATAGACCTTCAGCCTTCAAGTAATAACAAGCCGTCTCCGACGGGGCACCCCTGGTGCAGAAGAAAGAAGAGAAAAAGAACCTATTCGCTTCTTTTCGCCAGAAGAAAGAAGAGGCGAAACTTTACTGCGAGGTTCCATTGTATTGTCCCGAGGAACTTGTTCTAGATAAAGTATTATTTCAAAACTCTGGGCGCCGTATTTTTGGTCCACGAATCTTTTTTCCAATTCATTCTTCCGCCTCCCTGGCATTGGTCAGTTTCCGAGTAGGCATAGAGGAAACAACACACTGCGTAAGGCTTGAGAGGTGTGTGTATGATTATCGTTCGTTCTTGCCGGAATGGTGATTCTTAGTACATCAAAATCATGCTTTCTTTGTCATACTCACTTCATCACCGACTCTCCTGTTCAGGCGTAGATCTTAAGTGTCAAACCTTTCTTCTTTCCTCCGCTTCATTTGTTTTTCTTCAGTTACCAATCATCGAAATAGCTTCACTTTTGTTCCCACAGTTTACATCATAAATTTTTCCATCTCGCAACTTCTTCCAGTAATGTGGAAGCTGCATTCAAATGCAATTCAAGGATCAAGCGGCAAACACCCCCAACAGGAAGATCTCCAGCCAACGGCGTCATGAGGTCGGGGTTAATCCCAGCATAATCGTGCAGGTGGCTGCCAGGAGCTCCGTGAAATGGGATTAACCGCTACGTCAGGACAATTCGTCGATGCCACTGGCAGGAGGGCCACCTTTGAGTTGTGTTTGCCGCTTTGTTCTCGAGTTGTTTCGGACTGTACAGCGAATGCGAGGGGGCGCATTCCGAAACAATGCATGCCCTTTTCACGCGCTCACAGGACAGCCGAGAATGTTTGGAAGACCTCGCTTTGCCCTCCTGACTTTCGCTCTACTGCAGCAAGTTGTTATCTGAAGTGTAGGTGAGCCCTCACACGTAATCGATAAAGCCTGAGCGTTGCCAACTCCGTGCATTTTCCGCAGGTAGGCGTCGTTGGGCGGACGGGGGCCGGCAAATCATCTCTCGTACTAGCCCTCCTGCGCGTCCTCAGAGCCTCCGAAGGACGCATCCTCATCGACGGCGTCGATATCGCCAGCGTGCCACTGAAGAGACTGCGCACTGGCATCACTGTCATCCCTCAGGTGACGGTTCTTGTTTCCTTAATTTACTTAATTTACACGTGGCTCTTCGCACGTAACTTCGCCACCTGACTGGCCTGTGACTTTGGCGTTGGTGCGCCTATATCTTCGGCTTTGTCTACTTGCTTGTCCTGATTGGCAAACGCACGAGCATCGGCCGCTTATCGAATGAACTTGCTTAGGAACAGTTTTTAACATTCTGCCCCACGTGTGCAACGCAACAGATCACTGTGCGTTGTGATCATCATGGACGGTAAACATACATCCAGAGGTTAAAGGTGCACTGAAGAGGAATCTGAACTTGTCTTTTTGCCGCGGGAACTCGATCTACACGTTCCTAGCTTTCTTAGAAACTTCGATTTATTGCCCTGTGTGGCCGGTTTCCCTGATTAAATCGAATTAACGTCCGGCTCCCGCCTTTTTTTTTTTTTAATTCTCTCTCGTACGGTGGGCGGAGTCGACCAACGCGTGGAGCGCCTTTCACCCAGTCCCGTGGCGGCTTGCCGCTCTGCCATCGGCGGAGTAATACGTAGTAGTCCGTAGTAGCAAATAGTCCGCGCGTATTTTTATTTCTTCGGGCTTATTTTGCGGCTATATTATCTGCGAATGAAACTATTTATTCATGGAAACCTAAAAAACAAAATAAAGCGAAAGCAATGCCTCCACGGGACTGGGTGAAAGGCGCTCCACGCGTTGGTCGACTCCGCCCACCGTACGAGGGAGAATTAAAAAAAAAAGGCGGGAGCCGGACGTTAATTCGATTTAATTGGGGAAATCGGCCACAGAGGGCAATAAGTCACTGTTTCTAAGAATGCTAGGAACATGTAGATCGAGTTCCCGCGGCAAAAAGACAAGTTCAGAATCCTCTTCAGTGCACCTTTAAAGGAAGCGTTAGAGCCACAAACTTTCTTTTTGAGATTGAACCGACTTAATTACTCAGCCAAATCTATTCAATTTTAAAAGAGTGGCTTGAGCGAGGGTTATGTACGCCGTTCTGCACGAAGCGCATTTCAGCATCCCGCCCCTATAGAAACGCTGACGTTACAGCATCGAACATGCAGGACCCTAGCCTAGTGCGCGGCACCATGCGCATGAACTTGGATCCGACGGGGTCACACACAGACGACCAGCTGTGGCAGGCGCTGCGCCAGGCCCACTTGGCTACTCTGGTCAAAGGTCACTCAGCAGGACTGGAGATGGAGACCGCAGACGGAGGCGCCAACCTCAGGTACTGTGGCACGCCATCCCTTGTTGCTGGACGACGAAGTGTTTTGCTGGCTCGCGACGAGTCGAGTTCGTCACACAACACTAGATATATTGTTAGCTGACACGCGCGGAGGCGCTAAATAAATGAAGCCGCAAGAACAGGACACTAACAGGAATTGCATAGGTCAGCTCCTGCAAGTTTTCAAAGCTTGCTGCACTTTATAGGATCGGAAGTTTGGTTCGGTGGAACGAAATTGTACTATATGTGAGCGCACCTGTCTAAAAAGAGTGGGCTTTTGAGATCGGAATGACTACGAATCATATAGCAGGTCTATTTACCGTTTTACCGTAACTTCCGGTATACAGTCTACCACAGCGCCAAGTACGCGGGGCTCAACTTTTGCTTAAATTTTTTTGCAAGATAGTCCCTAGCCGGTACCTAGCCCCTACCAAGGTGCACAACCAGTGCATAACATTATATGTGCGCGTACCGCGCAAGTATCCCAAAGCCTCATGATAGAGCAAGCACTGGCGATTTCATACCGCATTCGGCGACATTAAAAAAAATCAAAAACACTGTATTGCCTGCACACAGTGATAGCCCGCGGCGCGCAAACTTTTAAATGCCCGTAGTCGGCGGTCTATATATCGCAAACTTCGGTACTTCGGCGATTTTTTTTTGAACTCCGCTAAATGTGGAACATGGCATAAATTTTATCTTTTTGGTGCAGTTGAGACTACCTTCGGTTGATATGAAGAATTTGATTGCCGGGGAACGGCTAAGTTTTATTTAGCTGCATTAAATGTAGAAAGGGTTATAAATTTTATCTGTCATGCGTGGTTACACTAACGTGACAGATATATTTTTGCTACAATTCCTTTTGAAAAGAAACTTTCCCTCGTCTTGCAGTACGACACGCGTACGGCCGGCCCCCAACTTTTCAGAGACTTAAAGAAAGTACAGTTTCGTATATACCATATATAGAGAAACAAACGATGAATACAAAAGACAGCAAGAATATCGAAACAGAAAAAAGAGCCAGCTCAACTGCATGCAATTTTTCCAGGGAGGACAGCTTCAGAAATGTACTTTGACAAGATTCGTCAAGTGCTTAACCCGAAGTGTGAAGTTAAGTATTATCCCTCTCTCTAGCACTACTGCTGCCGCCATTTGAACAGAGCCTTTTGTAAAAGTTGACCCCTCTCATATTGTGCTCCTAACTGCCATTTCATATGATTTCAACGAAGCGTGATTAGCGTATCATTAATCTTAGCATCTTTGGCAGCATTGTGATCCCCTTCGTGCCGATGACTAATTTAACTGGAATCGCCTGTCCACCACCGTCGTTTTCATCTCTGTCCCTCTCATTTAAGATCTTATTTCACATATCACACATCGTATATATTAACACATATAGTGATCCAATCCCGTGAAGCCCAAACAGCCCTGATATTGAAATGAACATGGATAACTGGGTATCACCTTTTCCTTGCACCCAGCGTGGGTCAGCGGCAACTGGTGTGCCTCGCACGGGCGCTCCTCCGCGGGTCCAAGGTGCTTCTGCTGGACGAGGCCACCTCTCAGATGGACGGCGACACTGACCGCCTGATACAGGCCACGCTCAGGGAAGCCTTCGCGCACAGCACCCTGATCGCCATCGCGCACCGCATACACACCGTGCTCGATTACGACCGGTAAGAGCGCCAACGTTCGCTGTCGATGCCACGCAGCACACAGCCAGGAAACATGCTAGTGGCGCCATCTCGTGAAGTGGTGCCATACTAGAGCACTGAAACAATATTGCTTTTAATTCTTCCTCTCTATTCTTTCTACATTTCCCGTGGCTGTGAAAAATGCCAGCCGTGAGTCAAAAGGGATTAGGACTTCACTTGCTTGCTTACTTATTTACTTACTTGCTTACTTACCGAGGAATGCAAGCTATGTTACTTCGCTGCTCTACTGTTTCTGCGTTGAAAGGGAGCTAGGATGACTGCGTTAAGATTTTCAGTGCCTTGACACCTATGCCAGTACTTGCACATCGCAGAGGCAGTGAAGTTATGCTTTTACCCATGCAGCCTCACGATGGGTCCCCACAGGCGTTGTACGGCGTCCAGCAACGGCTGCTGTTAGGGCATTATGAAAATAAGAATACCAGCATGAAGCTCTAGAACTTCTAATTTTTTGGCGCTTAAAACCCACATTTTTTTATAAACCACGTTTGTATAATTAAAACGTTATGCTAATGGATATAAATTTATGCAGTGAATGCATAATTCTCGTGGCAATGCATAAAATTACCCATGCTTAGTTTTCTTCTCTGATTTTATTGAACGAATCGCTTTTGTCCGGCCACACATAAATGTCAACTTTTTGTGTTTTTATGTTCAACGTTCCTTTTAACTTCTGCTTTCCTGCGATTGTTTGTTATTCACTAATCCTCCCTATAATGCTTCAGAAATGATTTCTGATAAAAAATAACTGTAAAAATCTCTGAAAAAGATAGAAAAACCAAGCGTAAACGCAGGCTTGTGTATGTCATTATCAACATATTTATTTACACGTGCTGTTGAACAGTACATAGAATTATCAGTGCTAGAGAAGGAGATCCTTGAGCAAGAACTGTCTGGGGCCCTTCCTGTCAGAAAATCGATCATTTCGGCGGTTTACCTACTTGACAGATAACAGATGAAATAAAAAAAGACGCGCAAAAGGAAAGTTGACAACAAAGCGCTAATATGCACTAAGCAAAAACTCAACAAATATTCACAGACAATCAAAATACACAAAGAAAGCAAGGTAAAAAGTAAGCAGTACACATCAGGTGGAGATACAATTCATTGAAGAACTGGTATGTTAATGCAAGTTAGGAAGGCAGGAAACGGGGAAATAATATACTAATCAGCGAAGTAAGGCATGGTAGAAAATAAGGGCTAATATGGGTACTAATATGGTGTCATATGATTTCTGATGGCAAGGAATTCAGCGCAAAAATGGCTGAAATGTATGCAGTGTGCTTTCGGGAATCAGTGTTGACTTTTGGTGGTATTTAATTAGGCTTCTTGAAAAAATAATATTATTGTCGTCCAAGAATTCAAGGTAATCTTAATGCTTAGGTAAGTAATAAAGGCTTCAGTGTTTCAGTAATGAGTATCCTAGACCGTGATCTGAAATTAACGAGCTGTTGTGTTGTTGTGACTGAGAGAAAGATGAAAAGGAAATTGCACGGGCCTGCCTACTGGCTCGAGCCAAGCCACCACCGCTGCCGCGTGCAGATAGAGGAGAGTTAAAAGATCAGAGGAAAGAGAAAAAGGAAAGAAAAGACGCTGCGAGCAGCAACAACTGCGTCCGCCGGAGCGGACGCTGCTGAAAAAACAGATAAGCGGCGGAGAGAGAGAGAGAAACAACTTTATTGCCATAGACTGGCGGGATTTAGGGCAGGTGGGCTTGGTGTGGCCCCCAGGTGGGGGCGACTTCCTGGGCCCACGAAATGAGTGCCAGTTGGATGCTCTTGTCTGGCCTTGTGAGGAGTTGGTTCCATCTTTCTTCGGAGGGAGCTGGCAGTAAGGTTCGAGGGGGCGGATTTCCCGCGCAACCCCAGAGGATGTGAGCCTGGGTGGCGATTTCTCCCTGGTAACAATTTTGGCAGACGGGGTCGTATTCCCCGTCTGTGATGAGTGAAAGTCTAGAATGGCTAAGGATGGAGTGTGTCTGCAACCTGCGGAGCAAGGTGGCTTGCGCTCGATTCAAGTCGGGGTGTGGAGGCGGCAACTGGCGTCTCATCTCTCTGTAGAGGTTGGTAATTTCGGCAAAGGTC
Organism: Amblyomma mixtum; assembly: GCF_055824585.1. Classification (NCBI taxonomy): domain Eukaryota; kingdom Metazoa; phylum Arthropoda; class Arachnida; order Ixodida; family Ixodidae; genus Amblyomma; species Amblyomma mixtum. The sequence goes on along the minus strand of NC_143018.1, from coordinate 27,963,879 downwards.
TGGGGAGTCTCGGCAAGAGCGTCTGGGTCCGTGGGGCCGGCCGCCCGGTTGGTTAAAGCCGCGCTCGCCGAAGCGAGAGCAGATACTCAAGCTCCCCTTAACGAGCTGTATTGTCTTAATTTCCAGAATACTCGTCATGGATGAAGGTAGGGTGAGGGAATACGGCACGCCTGCCTCGTTACTCTCCGATGTCAACGGCGCCTTCTACCGGATGGCCATGGACGCAGGCATCGCAGCTCAACAAGCTAACCTTCCGCTTGCTATCACATACTTATGACACGAAATAAACTCAAAGCGTACGCTTTAACTTGCCGCGCGTCTTGTGACTTCCATATATTGATACAGTTTGAAATCAGGCGCATATGTGCTCATGAGCTTAGAAACGGTGCATTCTAGAACCAGACCCCTGCGAGAAAATACAAGGAATAGCGAGATTTACTGCGTTTGTAAGATGTCGACAAAGGTATATATAGAATAGCAGAGGTTTAAGAGCATGCTAGGTACGGGATCAAAACCAGCACAGGTAATTGGCCCAGTATTGCAAGTGGATGGTTTCACTATGGTCCCTTGTAGGACTAGCATTTGCCAATACGTTTCTAATACAGGGACGATTGACTGTGCTACTTGGGATACCTAGTTTATTTATTTATTTATTTATTTATTTATTTCAGGATACTGCAGGCCACTGCTTGGCCCAAGCAGGAATGAATTTACATTGTTACATAACTAAAAGAATAAAATTGTACAATATTAGCAGCACACGGATACCAAAAGAATAAAATGAAAAGAATAACATTATACAATGTTATACATCGTTACTCGACTAAGGGCCGCACTTTTTATTCACTATTCATGGCGGGGCGCAGCCCTTACCCGAAAGCTGCCTATTTCAGTTAGGCGTCCGAATTATATTCTAGAGAAATTACTTCGTTGTAGCATAGACTCTCGCGCTATATCTGGCTCCTAGTTACAGATACCTCTAAGGCTTTTCATCGCAATCACTCTCGCCAATGTTGGGTCCCGGCCACTCACCAGCTTTGTAATGAACGCATCTTCGGTTCTATCTACTCCATTTGAAACGCCTGCCACTTCACAACGTTCAGTAGTGATTTCCAGTGCACTGCAGGCCTCGAATTCATAATCCATGAGCAAAATTAGTGATGCGCTTTTGAGCGCTCCTGTCGGCGTCATTCCGTTGCTGGCCGTTCCGTCCACTCTCAATACAGGAGTCAGAACTCTGCCGTACTCGTACGCATGGTGCATAGTGGTGCGTGGTGGAATATGGTGATGATGATAGTAGATGTCACCGGTCATCATCTGGCAGGCAGCGCCCCAGGGAGCCTACAGCGCAAACATATTTATATGCACATAAAATGCAGTTCCACTAAGCGTGCTTTGGTTTTCTAGGTCATCATTTCCCGAGTTGGGGGGAGCAGCCCATACATCACAGCAGCCCCTAGTCGAGTCTTTACGCAATATTCATAAACTGTCCGCATGTTTCCTGATGCTAAATTCAACACCGCAGTAAAGGCAGCGAAAGAAAAACAACTAGAGAGTCAGATCGTTACAGAGGCTGGCTTTGTAGAGATACTCCGTACGTCATTGGAAGCTCTAGCTATCAGTCTGGCTTTACGAAATGCCCCGATGCACTTCGTTTCTAAAGTTAAGATTACATTACTTTTTAAAACGAAACGAATAATCACCGTTATTTTTTAATTTCATGTTCCAATTCACATTTTTTGGCTCTTATAACTTCGCATTATAAAGCTCATCATTCAGTGCGAGTGACTGAGGAACGAACTGCTGTAATCCTCGTGAGTTTTTTTTTTTCTTTTCGATATAAGGCAGGGCACCATGCTGTGGGCTGCGGTTGGGATTGCCTAAAAGCCGTCCTTTTAATACATGAAACAAGTTCCGCTCAAGTTTCGCCAAATATACTCCCGGCGTTTTTCTACGATCAACATTTTCAATCCAACTTATGTTCTGCGTTGGTGTGTCGGCGCTAAAGTTCTTCCTTTTAAAGTTGGCAGCGGAGTTGGGAGCTGTGTCTCAGGGAGTGGTGCCGTAGCGCCAAAGCGGATGCATGTCTAGAACATGCATCGCCTATTAGTTTCTCATAGCTGTGCTACTTCGGACGCCGTTCGTGGAAAGCGTAGTTACACATGACTTCAATACCGCTATTAGTTTGCCACTTCTCGGAGCTTTTGAAGCAGAAACAATATCCGTTAGAAAACGGCGTTTTTTATGGTAATGAAGCTGAGCTTCCTGAATACCACGTGTACAATGCCGCATTCCGAGAGCAATTGAGAGATGTAGTTGAACGGTCTGAGCGCTCGTGAACCGGAACCGGAAACGGCAATTTGTTTTACAAAATGCGTGCACGGACTTCCCGGAGTTCCCGGAGTCGCGGTGAGCAGGTCCTTGCGCCGTGTTCGTTGTCGATCTAGAGGAAACAGGAAGAGCCTCTGGTCGAACATAGAAAAGATAAAAAAAAAAACAACGTCATGCCCACGTAGGCGTAGTTACGAATATTTCTGCTTGCCTAGTTCAACAGCTGTATGCCCGGCCAGGCTGTAGAAGTTTTATTTCACGTCCTGTCAGGGGATCTCCCTTCTCTCTTAATACCTTCCTTTTCGGTGTGGACCAGATGTAAACTCACGATGAGGCCGGTACCGCGCCTTTCCTTTCCTCACAACTATTTTAAACCCCTACGCAAATTAGCACTCTGTGGTTTCGACAGATAGAGGACGCTAGTGCTTCGAGAAATAATACGAATCAAATGTGACGCCCTACCACGACAAAGTTCCAAGGGTAGATACGAGAGATACCATTGAAAAATATCCGACTTTCGCACAGTTTGCGATGGGATAATTGCAGAATGATTTTACGCGCCTCCACAACTCTGCTGTATTCTTCAAGCATGACGACAAGCTTCTTTGTGTAGGGATGTTGCATGTGTAGGGTTCGACGCTCGAAGCAAGCGACGCCTGGGCTGTGTGGGATGCCGTAGTAGGGGTCTACGAACTAATTATAACCCCAGGGGTTCCTTAACGAGCGCTGACATCGCACAGCCCACGGGAGGTTTTGCATTTCGCCTCCAACGAAATGCGGCTGCCGTGGCCGGCTTTAGATTCCACGACCTTGGGATCAGCAATCGAACGCGAAGCGACTAAGCCACCCCGTTGCAATGGACACAATCGAGGGTGTTTATAATGTAGGAGAGATGGAGCATATATATGCCGTTCTAGCGGCGAGGAGGAAAGTAGCCTCGAACTGAGCGTGCGAGCGCCGTTCTTCCTTTCTGGTATGCGCGGCGGCGGGGGTACCGAGGCATGTACCAAGGCATGGTACGCAGAATACATATTGTGTGGTCTGCGATCGTAGCGGCCACTACAGCTTGAAAATCTTTTTTTTTGAGTCGGGAATTTTAAAAGGCAAAAAAAAAAAGAAACGATCGCGGAAACCCCATAATGTCGATTTGTGCCACTGACACTGCGACCCACCTGTCAAATCTCAGTTGCACAGTGGTTTGAGGTGATTGGTTTCAGTTTTCTTATTTCAGTGTGAAAGCGTATGGGCAGCGGTTTATAGAAAGTCCAACAACGCGAAATGATCTCAAGCCGTAGACTTCGCGCGCTGCGCACTTTTGGACTTCTGAGGATGCAACGGTAGGAACTGATTTATTCTGAAAGAGCTGATTATGGTCTCTCCTGATGCGTACGAGCTCCAGCCGTTAAAAATGTTCCAAACAAACTTTGTTCTGGTGATCCGTGAGCGGTCAGCTAAAAGCCCACACAACTACACATTTTTGAGCACTACAGCTCGCGTTTAGAACGACAATTAGCGGGTAACGAGAAAAGCTGTCTCATGTGACTCTAGCTATGACGTCCGGCCTTTAGATTTAGCAGAACTGCGCACATCGCAACCCAGCTGTGAGTGCGTTTCACAGCGTCCCACACGGCTTCGCCTGTCAGATTCGTTCTGACAAAGAAGGATACTGCCGGCACGCTGGTGTCATTTCGCTTCGCGGAGCGGATGGACAGACGAGGATACTCTGGAAATCCGACGTCCGTATAACGCAAAGGTAAATAGAATTTCAAAATGTATTTATTTCGACATTTGCTGCTCTCTTTGTCCTGAGTCACCGGAGCAGTAAAACATGCATAGCGTGGCGCTGGGCGCTTAAGTAGATAAAATTAAATCTACAAATCTTTAGATGCCATAGCATGGCGCTGTGAGGGAAGCCGCAGCGAAGAAATCCAGATTGACTTCGGCTACCCGTGCTGTATCTATAAAGTGCATCCATATCTCAGCACTCCACAGCTTCCACAATTTACCTACATCTATATGCATACTGCATGCATTCGAAGTATAAAAACTGCTCAACAGGAGCAGCTGAACGGCAAAGTGATCCAACCATCGGGACAGCTGATCGGTCGTCACCGTGGCAAGAGTCCGGTGACTTTGACGGCATTCGTGGCAAGTGCTACGCTCTCGAACCGTTATTCGTAGATATAATAGGTGCGCACTTTCGGTCAGAAATTTGCAGAATAACGACAGACGCGCAGTGCCAAACAGGACAGCACGAAGCTTCTGTTTTAGTCACAGGGCTCCTCTGTGATATTCGGGAGGAAGACTGTTGGCCAACAGACAAGTCTGCAAGGAGACGAATCATGACAGGCAATAATAAAGGAAAAGGGCGCTAGACTGTTATGAAACGCTTACTTGAGAAATGTCCTACGCACCAGCTGGAAGTAGCCCTTGTGAAGATGCACCGTCTTCCATAATTTATTTATTTATGTATAAGATACTGCAGGCCCAAAATGGCCCGAGCAGGAATCGGATACCCACAACAGACTAACTCCTTGGCGATGTTGGAGGGATGCAGGCAAATGATGGCAGGTCAGCGCTTTTATAGGCATTGTAGATAAACGCGTGAAAACTCTGACACCGTGCTCCTATATGTAGTTGCCGCGGTGTCTATTGCGCCACAAGTAATGTGTCTTCATGTATGCGCTTTCGAGAAGTGGGTAGCTAGGAACTTTAAGTGCCACCCCATGGTGTATAGAGGACTGTGTTTATTTGTTTCAATAGTTGTGGTGTTCGCAAACAACTCCGTTCCCTGGAACCAGCGGTGCAGCACTGACTAACCGCAATGCTAGATGACGTCTCACTCGTGCATACTCGAACCCCTTGCTACATGACTAAGGCACTCGAAGGGTAAATAGCTTCGTAGTTAGAATTCAGCGGGAACAGACAAGAACGTCCTTGTCTGTTCACCCTGAATTCTTACTGGGAAGCTACTCCACATCACCAAGTTGAGCATTTCCTTTGCGGTGGAAATACGTGGATAATACCTGCTTAGCATAGTTACAAAGATCTCCATGAACAAGCCCACGCGTTGATGGGCCTAACTTAAAAAGTCCGGAATTTGTGCAGTCACCAATGGCAGGGAAACAGGCCGCCTCAGAGCTGCTCAAGAGCTGCAGTTCGTCTCCGATAGATGTCGCCACAAGTTGTAGGTGGCGCCTCTGTCTTTTACGTCGTGAAAAGTGACTGCACGAGATTGATTTGTTTGCAGTCGTTGCTGTCGCATCGCGCGCACACTGGCCGCAAGGATAGCCACATTTGATTACTTTACATCACGTTGCCTTTCGTACTCCACGGCCACAGGCATGCTCCAGCCCTTTTTTTGTAGCGGGAAAACATGTTTACTGATCGACGCGCTACGTTGGCATGTGCTGGAACTGACATGAAATAGAACACTCTGCGCTGTCAGAAAGAAGTGGACGCCAGGTGCGGCCTACATTAAAAACAGCGCATAGCAGCGTGTTGCTCGCAGGTAGAGGCACAAACACCTTGCATTTCCTATTGCACCCCGGGAGGCAAGGACTCCTTAGACAATGAACACGCGTTTGCTCCCATTCACCACTGGAGCTGTTGATCCTTTGCAGTTTTCCTTAATAATTCGTCGAAATGGTACAGGGCAGTCGTGGGGCGAAAGATCTCAAATCTCTTTTTTAATTCGATCAACTGACACCAAAAGTAACAGGGAAACGTAAGGAGAGGTCGTAGCAGTGGGCTCTGCATACAATTAAAAGACCATTTTTTTAATAGGGCATATCACTGAAATTGTAACATTGACAGGTTTATCAAAGTTTTGTGGAACTTATTCTGGCGAAAAGACGCCTGACGACGGTTCTTTATTTCCTGTTCGGTTGCTGCTTCGGCAGCCTTCAGAGTAAGTGCTACTTACTCAATGCGGTGTCCCAGCTGCATTACCGCTCTGCTTTTGAGCATCAGACCGTGGGTTCGATATCCGGCCGCTGTGACCGGATTCGAATGAAAGCCCAAGAAAACGTTCTTGCTTGGAGATTTAGGTGTACGTAAAAAATACAAAATGGTGAAAATTAAACAGAATTAACTTGCAGCTTGCCTCATACAGTTTCTCGGCTCTGTCAAGCAAAAATTCATTAACAATTATTAAGATTAAATAAAGCGATTTTGAAAAAGTACAAAAAAAACCTGCTTCCACCAGCCGCTTTGTGTGATCGATGCATGGACACAACTTTCTTTTTTTTTTTGAGAACGAAGGTCAGTGGAAGATTGCGCACATGTGTACAAAAAGAAAAGTAAGAAAAATTTAACGCATTCGAGGCATATGATTGGCAGCTCTTTCGTAGTTCATCAAGTGTTCCGATTGTGCTCGTGCTGTTGCCAACCTACGAGGAATTAACACTGCATCATCTTAAGCAGGCTAATTTATCGTAATAACTGTACAATTAAAGAATTACCTAAAACATAGTTACGTCAAGGAGCGGTAAGCGATGCACTGCGTAGAAGTCTGGAACAATTGCAGGTTATGAGCACAGTTATCGAGCAGCCAAAAAAAAAAAAACGAAATGATTTACATGGCGATCATGTTTTCTCAGATTAAGGAGTATACAAAATCACCATAAGCGACAACAAGCAAATATTTATTTAAACTCACTAAGGCTTTTTTTTATTTCAGAATTCCATTGTGACTATTGTAGGCGTCGTGCTGAGTGCGGCTGATCCCAACGTCGTGGCTCTACTTGAGCTCAGAGACAAGGTTAACTTTACACACTGCTCAGACACATTGTTCTGTAACACACAGACTAGTCAGAAGCGATGTCAGACGGTAATAAATCCCTTGGTATTTTCTGACTTATGTATTTATGGGAGGTGGCAACCCGGGGTTTTAAGAGGCGGCGTTAGCATGCAGCTGTGGCAGCAAAATGGGTTGTTGGAAGCCAAATTCGCTTATTGGCCAGAGGTGACGTCACCAGACCGAAGCACTCTAATTGTGCGAAAGAAAGGAACGTCAGCAGATCAGAAATGACGTCATTTCTTGTAAAGGCATCCACAGGTACTAATGCTATGGCGCTGCCAGTACATAATGGAATTCGGTGATCCTGTGACTTTTCTTAAAGGCGCAACGCGAACCAACTGAAGTTTGCTAATATCGCCTGAGAACAGAATTTGAATGAGAGGAAGGCTACTTCCGCAGAAAACGAAGCGTTCGAAAGTCAGAATGGCTCAGAAAATCAAATACAAGTGTCGCCGCCGCAGGCCGTTGTCGTAAGCAAACTATTTCTTTCGCAGATCTCTGAGGCTTAACCAGACCGCCTCATTCACTTCTGGAGCGATCAGGGAGTCTAATTCGATCAACGTCATATCAATAACAAAATTTTGAATAGTGTGCGGGTAAAAATTCTAATTTCAGTAACCCAATTTATCGGTAATAAATGCGTCTTGTCTTGCTGGCCAATTGTCAATAGGGTCACCAAGAACTAAACAACCGAATGTTAGAAAGAACTAATTGGATGTTAAACCTTCATAAACCATAAACCGCCCATTTCGGCGTGCATCATGTAGGCCACGGTGTTACTTTCGCAGGTGGAAACCTATCATTATTTTCTCATTTTCTTTCTGATGTATAAATAGTCTGAATTGTGTGCCCAAGTTTAGTTCGATTTTGGGCTTCGCGCGGAAAGCTGCTCTGATGGCTCAGAGGAGCCCGATTTCTATAATTGTGCTTTCATAAGAATGTGTATGAGATATGATTGTTACTTTTAGTAGTAGTAATAATGGTAGTAGTAGTAGTAGTAGTAGTATTAGTAGTAGTAGTAGTACTAGTACTACTAGTAGTATTAGTAGCAGTAGTAGTAGTAGTATTAGTAGTAATAGTAGTAGTAGTAGTAGCTGTAGTATTAGTAGTAGTAGTAGTAGTAGTAGTAGTAGTAGTAGTAGTAGTAGTAGTAGTAGTAGTAGTAATAGTAGTTGCGTACACAACTGCTCTGGAATAAGGGTTGGATTTCAAGACCTTCACTGCACTACAAGCATTACTGCCCTTAGTTTGCTTATCGTTCAGTAACGGATGCACACATGCCAATTAAATATAGCTGTAAAGAGAAGGACGATAATAGCAATGTACGGAACGCACCAGCGGATGCTGTTTCCGAAGCTGGGTTAGGATTTCACCTGCACATGCCATAGGAAACATACAGGAAGCGCTGACATACAAATGCTTTCTGCATGTGAATTTTTCGTGGTAGTTCTACCCACACTGTTCAGGCTGACAGTGCTCCGGTGAACAACCTCTGCCTCCCAACATCATGGCTGCTCTTGTGGCCTTGTTCTCGGCGACTCCTGCGCTAAGCAGCTTCGGATCGCAAGGAGGCACGACAGCACCTCAGGTAAGCAGATGGCTCTGCCTGTGAGGGACCCCTAAACGAGCAAAAACCCGCGTGCGCTCGCCGACGCACGTTACTTGAGAATGCTAGTTCCTCAGTTGATAACTTGGCAGTAGTATACTCTTGGCTCGTACCGCCACCGCTCGCCTCACTGCGTACCGCCACCGCTCGCCTCATCATTGCATCACTGCTGGAAATTTTCACATCCCACGCAGCACTCTCGCACGCAAAACGAATTTATTCTTCTTTTTTCACTCCCGCCTTTATCTCTTCCCTTACGGCGCGGTTCGGGTGTACACCGAGATATGTGCGACAGTTAGTGCGTCATTTCCTTTCCTCAAAAAAAAAAAATACAATTTTTTAGCAATCTTCTCAGAATCTGGCATTAGCTTGCGTCAGTAAGAAGCGCGGTTAGACTTGCGCAAGCCGCAAAATAGCATCTAGCTTTAGCTTGCGTCGGAAAGAAGCGCGGTTAGACTTGCGCAAGCCGCAAAATAGCATCTAGCTTTAGCTTGCGTCAGAAACAAGCGCGGTTAGACTTGCGCAAGCCGCAAAATAGCATCTAGCTTTAGCTTGCGTCAGAAAGAAGCGCGGTTAGACTTGCGCAAGCCGTAAAATAGCATCTAGCTTTAGCTTGCGTCAGAAAGAAGCGCGGTTAGACTTGCGCAAGCCGCAAAATAGCATCTAGCTTTAGCTTGCGTCAGAAAGAAGCGCGGTTAGACTTACGCAAGCCGCAAAATAGCATCTAGCTTTAGCTTGCGTCAGAAAGAAGCGCGGTTAGACTTGCGCAAGCCGCAAAATAAGCTTGCGTCGGAAAGAAGCGCGGTTAGACTTGCGCAAGCCGCAAAATAGCATCTAGCTTTAGCTTGCGTCAGAAAGAAGCGCTAGAGTTAGACTTGCGCAAGCCGCAAAATAGTAGCTAGGAGTGGAGAGGCATCCGCTGTGTCGCTAGAGGAAAGCCCAACGTATTTCTTAGTACTGTTTGCCGACTGTCCTGTACCGCTGTCACACGGGAACTTTCCAGCCTGATGGAGTCGATTATGGTTCAACGTAACGCGTAGGTTCGGCGATGCTACACGGCAGCTTTCAATTTGAGGGAGATAGTTAGAATTCAGAACGCATGTGTGACAGCAGTGGAGGGTTAGCTTGCGAGGGATCGAACGAAGAAATATGGGATCTTTACTACTTCAAGAAAATGCTGCTCGTTTACTGACACTCAAATGAAATGCACACTTACTGCCTAGGTGGACGGCCTTGGTCCTCGTAGTAAACCTTGGGTTGGAATGAATGCGTGCGCGTTGGGTGGATACATCACGTGGCGTGGGGCGAAACGCAGCTGTACAAGATGATAGTATCAGGCACATGACTAGTGATGTAAGACTGTCGATAGCTGAGTCACTGTTGAACTATCTATAGCAAAAAAATATCTGTAGTACTATAGATAGCATGACAGCCCGCAATGTACCGCCCGTAATCACTGCGGCATAAACTTGACGACGTTTACAAGCCGGTGGCAGGAACAATGACAGCACTCTCCGTTCGACCGTCACCGAGCGCTGCAGACGTACCCCGCGTAGTATCACTAAATAAATCAATCTGAGTACCACAAAGGTACTAGTTGTACAGCCTTTGTCAAAAGTTTAGAGCCCAGGGGGTCTGCTTCTGGGCCACATTGCTTTGCTCGTAATGCGTCCTCAGCGTCCCGAATCTCCTGAAGGTAAGAAGTTTTTTGGTCCTGCTCCCTCCGATGCGTAGGACTTCCACTGGTGCTACGGGAGCGCCCCAATAGTGCTTAGAAGCAAACCCCCTGGGCTCTAAACTTTTGACAAAGGCTGTAGTGTCAGCCTTTGCGACCGGCGCCGTCCATGTCTTCCAAGCTACCGCAGACGCACCGTTGGGTGCGCCTGCTTCTGAGCCGAAGTCGTGTTGAAATAATTCTTCAGCGGTAATCTTTGCCGACTTTTTCTGCTCTTGGGAGTTTAGCTGCTGCTTACTAAACAGTAGAAGCTGTAGGTTATGCGAGATAAGCTTGTACGGAACGTTCGGCGTCAAGACGCAGACTATGCAGATCACGCCAACCCAGTGATTGCCAACACTGCAGAACCCGTAAGCGGAGCATTGGTAACATGATTTTCACTTTTCTACCTTACATTTTAACCTAAGTTACAGGTTTTAGGGCGTTGCGCCCCTCCTAGATTCCAGAAATGCCGCACCTGGATGCCACGTTCCGGATGCCACGTCGAGTAATTTTCTCGTTTGGCGCGGCTTGCGGCGAGCTGTTGTGTATTATTTCTACCCGGGCTATGTAGGGAAAAAAATAGCGCTGGAAAAATTTTGGTGTTGACGTTGCTTATTATGCGATTAGTATCATACACGTCATACAGCAGTGGCGCGGGAGGGGCTCTTTTTGCGTCGAATTACACTGATATGACATCATGCTGACTTGATAAGCCGTCCCGAAGTCGCCGTCCATGAGCCTGGTTTCTCCTCTAACCCCAACGGGCAGTTTTGTTAGAGCTCGTGGCAAAAGGCTTTCTTTGGTTTTTTGAGGCTCACAGATAGCTTTTCCGCTATCTTTTTGTTTCTGTCGTGTGCAGTGACATCCGCCACACATCTCATAAAGAAATAACCGCAGGTCGTCTGTACTCCGGAACGCGGACAGCTGTTGGCTGCCTTCCGTTCTGTACATTTGTTACATGAATTCATACCGTTACTTCTGCGATTAGGCTTCCTGAAGGGCCCACGAGCTGAGTTGCAGACGCGAAAATGCTCCTGATAGTAAATGTTCGGGAAGTATCGATATTAATACTAACCATAGTACTTCTTTGCTTACTAAAGAAACTAATATACAGTCGTCACGCGTCCACAGTGACACACGCCCAATGCGCACTTCACGTCGCCTACATAATAATCTTAGCTTCCAACATCTATTCGGCCGAACACTCGCGTTTAATTCTTCTGCTTTGCCACGTGCTATGAAGTGTTGGAATGGCCTTCCAGATTGCATTGCTACCATACTTGGCCCATTAATGTTCAAAAACGAATTGACCACCTTCATGCATCCATGATATTGTACATAAATTGTGTTCGTATGTGTTGTCAAATCCATGCAGTGCCGCTATTTGTTTGCTGTTTCTGCCTCTGTGTCAATATATTACGGTTTTCTTCAAGTACGGTGTAATAATTGTTTGCAGTCATATGTATTTAAAATTGTTTAATTTTGTCCTTTCCACTATGTACCATCTTTTGTCTGCTAAATATTGTAACCCCTCCCCTCACACAATGTTCCAAATGTGGAACCTGTGAGGTATTTGTATAAATAAATAGTCCAGTTATCGATAGCTTTGCATTCCCACGAGCCATGACATTATAGGCACAATGAGGGACCAGGGGCACCTCGATAGCGGTATATCACAACAGTAACAAAAAAGCTACCTCATTCCGCCATCATGGGCTACACCTTAGCGAAAAGAAACAGCATAGGGCGCGCTAATGTTTACTAGAAAACATGCTCTGATGCATTTCCACCGTCTTAAAGGCCACTGTATTGAAGCATGTCGCTACAGAAAGTAAAGGAAGACAGCAATAACGTGCTACGAGGCATCTTGTAGATATTCTCAGGGGCATTTTGCCGGAATTCACCGGAAAGAAAAAACTATAATCCGTACAGCCGACGTGGCCTGAGATTAGGTCCTGCGAATAGGACCAAGAGTCCGATATATATCAGAGAATAAACACAAGCGAATGGCATGTATATAGCCAGGTAAGGTATGCGACGCGTGAAACAAATTATCAGTTTTGTATTAACGCGGTAGGGTAAAAGGCCCCGTGGTCCAGCAAGTCCTGGCTCAGCGTTGTGAGCGAAACATCACGAACGTGGCTCTGGCCGGTGGTACACAGAGAGCAACTTAGGATGCAGGTGGACCACCTTGGTGACGTGACCTTACTACGTCATCACAACCTGCCCACCGGATAGTGATCATACTACGCACCGTGGCAGTTAAATTAATGAGTGGTCGCTCGGAAAGAGCAACCTGGGCCGCACAAGACCCACCACTGGGAGCACCTGCCATCGTAGGGCAATGACGCATCGCTTAACCGCCGCACCACAGCGCCGGGAGGGGTATGAGGACTTTCATTAATCTACGAATGTAAAGTAGAGAATGACCTACTGCATATATGGGAATTGGCCCATTACGCTATCGCGTCTTATCCATAAGGCGGAGCTCCATTGTGTTCCCTCCAATTTTTTTTAGATCAATGAACGGGGCAGTGCTCTAAGAGAACCACTTTGTTTGTTTGTTTGTTTGTTTGTTTGTTTGTTTGTTTGTTTGTTTATGGGGTTTAACGTCCCAAAGCGACTAAGGCTATGAGAGACGCCGTAGTGGAGGGCTTCGGAAATTTCTGAATAACCACTGAGCCACCGCGGCGGCCAGAACCACTTTCCGTCGGCGCGGAAGTGGAATAAGAGAACTAGATTAGTCCATTGTCCACACGCCGTGGTGGCTCAGTGGTTACGGCGCTCGGCTGCTGACCCGAAGGACGCGGGTTCGATCCCGGCCGCGGCGGCTGAATTTCGATGAAGGCGAAGTTCTAGAGGCCCGGGTGCTGTGCGATGTCAGTGCACGTTAAAGAACCCCAGGTGGTCGAAATTTCCGGAGCCCTTCACTACGGCGTCTCTCAGCCTGAGTTGCTTCGGGACGTTAAACCCCAATAAACCAAACGAAACCAAAGTCCATTGTCCTACCCCTTGTAATTACACTGACGGTGACCAGGGGCAACATGGTCATTGTTCAAGCTCTATGAATGCCGCACAGTCATCTATGCACTGGTGTAGGCCAGAGGTGAGAGGTCACAGTCCTGCCATGAAGTTTGTTCTGCTGACAATGGCTGCGACGAACGCTACTCTCCCTTTCCGTACTGCAGCGATGCAGTACGACGAACTAGTCATCAAATGTACCGGTGTAGGAAAATGATGTCGCTTCCATTCGGGTTCGAACGAAACAGCTTCCTATGTTTATGGCTTTACGCTCACGTTCACGTTTTTTTTTTTTGCGCGTTTTTTGGCCATGCATTAAAAACAAAGAGAACATAGCGCCAGTCACAGCGATTACATCGATCAGAGAGTGAACGCAGCTGATACCCTGGAAACAGTTTCCACAGGAAAAGACTTCCGATACGTCACAGGACAGGATCCGCTGTTTTCCGAAGCGCGGCAGATGTTCAACGCCGGACATGATATTCCCGGTGACAGTGACTCTTGAAACGAGCGGTAAAGGATAGACGACGTGTAGTGCCTACAGTGCAAAGGCAGAGCAAATTACTTCGGCGCAGGTAAGAAAATTCTTCGTGTTTAAAATACTGGTTAGTTTAGTGTAAAAATGTTTGTCACGCACGGATTTTTTGTTGTCACACGATAGATGTTACTTGGTTACTTGGAGATGGGCGACAAGGTCCTACAACTTCAGTTTAAAAAATAATTGTACCGCTGGAACGCTGGGCTTCTCACGAAGGATTTTTCCTCTGGGACCAAATATTGTATTTACTGGAGCAGGGACTGCATTTAGAGGCAGGTGTTTGCATGTGTAGGGAATGCCAGTTGGCAAATGTAAAATGTTCGCAAAACCCTTGACGTTCACTTAAGCATATGCCATGCTATGTTATTTAAACTAGCCGTTTATTTTTCTCTCCCCTCAAAAAATTTTGTTACATACGCCCAATATTGCTATGGTCATAAAGTGCAGACTTTGGCTTTAAAACAGGCTAATTTGTGAAAGCTTAAGCTGTCAGAGCAGAGCTCGGCACAGCTTGGGAGCACTGTGACGCCAAAAAGTAGAGCTGATACCAGCGTCGATAATGTGGCTCTTGAGAGAGAAATCGGCGATTGGGAATTAAGAATGCATTGTTAATACCTTTTACTGCACAAATCCGTGATGCTAATCTTGTGATCGCTATCACAGCTTTTATAATTTCGAGCTTTAGCGCGTCAGGATATCCGCTACCCTCGAACGTGGAGAGAGAGGAAACGAGACGATAGACGAACAAATGCAAAGAAAAAAGAAAAAAAAAGGAACGAACAAAGTGATGAGCCATGCACACTGCACTCATTCTCCTTTGTAGTTTCATGCCCTAGCTCACCGCATGGTTCCGCCGCTTCCGCTTGCAACGCTTTGCAGTCTTGAAAGTAGGACATGTTGCGCAGTGCACTCTGGCAGCCTATTTCTGCCTTATCGCATCCCGAAACGAACACTTGCGTGTCTGTTCGCGTTTAAGTGAGCGCGCAAGTAGTCAAGCGTGTGTCGAAAGCGGAGCAGCTACGGCCGCTGCATTTCTCCCCACTCACAGTTCCGACGACAAAGTGTTGCTTACGCAGATGGCGGATGTACTTCGACCGGCCGAGATCGCCTCCTTCCTCCTGAAATGCTCCCCTCTCATCATCCTGGTGCTGTTCTCCGGCCCCGAGACGGCGCTCAACAACTTCCAGGTCATCTCCAGGGGACCCTACTGGACGCTGCTTAACGTCGCCCAGATGGTGAGCCCATTTATGGATGGATACGCAGCGCTTGATAGAGCTTCCCATGTTATCTACTTTGTAAATCGCGCAGAAATTATTTCCTATACCTTGTGCTTGGCGCATGATGGCCTTAGTTGCCTATGTGCCATTAAACCGAACACAACACAACACAGCACAACACATTATCTACTTTAGAGATGATATGGTAGGCTCTATCAACCACTTTGGGCCGCTTCGGTGGCTGGGTGGTTATGACGCTCGGCTGTTAACCTGAAAAACGCGTGTTCGATCCCGGCCGCGGCGGTCGAATTTCAATGGTGACGAAATTCTAGAGGCCCGTGTACTGTGCGATGTCAGTGCACGTTAAAGAACCCCAGGTGGCCGAAATTTCCGGAGCCCTTCAATGCGGTGTACCTCGTAGCCTGAGTCGCTCTGGGACGTTAAACCCCCCATAAATTCATAAATCTCAAATATTATGTACTTTTTATAGGCCCTTAACCCCCTGCACTTCTGCTTTACAGCTTATTTTTTTCGATTTCCATTTTTTTCAGAACACGTAGTGAAGCACTTGTCTGTTGTCTTCACTGCATTTCTTTGTCTTTTGCGCGCTTTACATCAAAGCTTAACAACCTCGAACATTTCGTTGTTACTGCAGTGGAAGTAACTGGGCTGTTGATGATAATGGTTCGTCAACTTAAGCTTTTGCTTAATTGGAGACAATAGGGACGAGGTAACTAATCCGAATCCCTTGCCTGAACTCGGAGGAATGGCAATCAATACATATTTCTGGCGTTTTGCAGGATTATCAAACCTAGTTTCTTTTTAGAAGCAGCATATGAAATTTTATCCCGAAAGTAAAGCGTTACACCGTGACAGTGTACTGCTTACAGAGCGTAAAGCTGTTGAAAATATTTTACCATATCTTGGACAGATAGAAACAAGAATGTTGGTGAATAAGATCAGGGATTGTGAATATAAAAACAGAATATGTGACATTATTTTTTCTCGAAACGAAATGTTCTGAAGAGAAAATGTGTTCTTGTTTCTGGAATTATCTGTTGGACATTGACGTCAAGTTAAGCAATATTAACCGTGCTATAAAGTGAATCATTCTGCATGGTGTGTGACCAATATTGGTTCACGAGCGTAAAAGTTTCGGTTTCGTTATTTATTAGCATTGGCTTCGCCGATTAATGCACATTCATTAATAAACGTGTTCATTCCTCCCAAGGGCACCGAATATTTCATTTATTTTTTAGCCTTGCACTGGCAATTGCGCATCAAACATGTAGACTGCCTCGATACTGAGACGAAGTTAGAGTTCGGCTACTACAATCTTGTGTTAGCCCCGGAAGTTTATTTAAGTATTTGAGATTTATTTACATATCCTCAATGCCGAATGGTGTTGCAGATAGGAGTGGGTCGCGTCAAAATACACAAAAAGCAGCAAAAACTGAAAGAAGAACTATAAATAGGGCCTTCCACCAGAATCTTAGTCACTGTCGTGCGAAGCTTAAGTGAGCAGAAGGAAACGCGTAAAAGATATCATGCAGTTTCAAAATCCACCAGCGAATAATACGCAGTAAGGCGCGATTTCGTAAATATATTACAAGAGAAACTAACAACTGTGAGGCTAACAAATCCTAACAGGGTGAAAACAAAGAACACCGGCCAGCTGCAAGTACAAAACGTAGGGTCAAAGACTGTTTACTAAAATAGAGTAGTCAGGGCTGTGCGGAAAGTGACGTCACTCTTGATTTCAGCAATGGCAGGAGAAAGGGGCTCCCAACTGGCAGATGTGCCGGGTATA
Source organism: Amblyomma mixtum (assembly GCF_055824585.1). Lineage (NCBI taxonomy): Eukaryota > Metazoa > Arthropoda > Arachnida > Ixodida > Ixodidae > Amblyomma > Amblyomma mixtum. Next base: position 27,946,838 of record NC_143018.1, on the reverse strand, counting down.
AAAGACTCATGGAAACATATAGTGCGATATGACGGAATTTCTACATTGTGGCCGTCTTATTTATTATGAAATCAGCATGCGGTTTCCTGTTCATGTTAGTGAATACGTGAACACCCAAATATTTATAAGTAGATGAAGGCTCAAGAGGAGTCTTGTTAGTGTAGTAGTAGCAGTAGTAGTAGTAGTAGTAGAGGTAGTGGTAGTGGTAGTGGTAGTGGCAGTGGTAGTGGTGGTAGTGGTAGTGGTAGTGGTAGGAGGAGGAGGAGGTAGAAGATGAAACGCGGGGAGGTTAACCGAAGAATAATCGGTTTACTACCCTACACTGGGGGAAAGAGATGAAGGGGCATAAACGTAAGGGAAAAGAGGGAGAGGTAAGAAAAAGTAGAAGGCAAAAAGGCTTCGGCAAAGTCACAACCTGTTTTGCAGGCCCGACACTCTTATCCCTTTGAGGGTCGAATTATTTTGCAGAAAACTTTCCCAGGTGGTCAAATTACTTTATTGCGGATCTTGAATCTACAAAATGTATATAATCGAGAATAAATAGTAAAAAAAAAATTAGGAACAGTACTTTGGTGACAGCATCACTCACAACTGGAAAATGTTCAATAGAATAGAATAGCAACGGTGATAAGCAAGCTAAGAGCAGCGCCAATAAAGATAGAAATCAACTTTCGTCGCCTCTGCAAAACAGTGCCCAAAAAGAGAAAGCACGTTTCGCGCGACTCCGTTGCGATCCCGCGGCGGAATCAAAACCGCGTAGGCGCGTTGCCACAGAGGGCGAGAATACCTCGCGAGCAACGGTGATAAGCAAGCTAAGAGCAGCGCCAATAAAGATAGAAATCAACTTCGGCAGCCCCTGCAAGATTGATTGTAAAACATTTTATTCGCCGGGAAGAGCTTGGCAAGAGGTCGCGTTAAGTGGTCGAGAGTACATAGCCCTCGACGACTTTGTCAGCCCACTCCACCGCCAAAACTTGCGTTCTGGGGTCAGAGCTAGCCAGCACGGTCTCCCACCGCTCGAGAGAAGGAGCTGTAACTAGATCACCCGGAGGTGGCTCTATTTTGCAGTCCCACAGGATGTGATCGTAGGTAGCACGTTGGCCACAGTGTTTGCAGTTTGGGTTGTAAAGATCTGGATAAATGCGCGCGAGGAGTGATGGGGTGCGTATCGATCTCGTCTGTAGACGACGCCACGTAACCTCTTGTTCTTTAGTTAGGCTTTTGTCCGCAGGGGAGAAAATTCTCCTCTCTTGTTTAAAGTGATTGGTGAGATCATGATATGTGATCATGGAGTCCTTCGTGAAACTCAGGGAGCCAGACTCATCCACTGCCCGGTCGACGAAACCTCGGGCTTTATTGTGGGCTGCCTCGTTCCCCGGATTCCCCGAATGGGCTGGGACCCATATCAATTCGGAATAATTTGGTGAGAATTTGGTTGCGTTAAGGATTCTAAGGGAGGTGTTTGTAATTCGCCCTTAAGCGAAATTATTGATACCCATTTTGGAATCGCTGAAGATGATGCTTCCTTGGGTATGCGCTAGGGCGAGGGCTATAGCCGCCTCTTCTGCCGTTTCAGAGGATTTCGTTTTGATTGTCGCCGAGACGATGTGGTCACCATTCTCGTTCACAACCACAATTGCAAAGGCATTGGTATTTTTGTATTCTGCTGCATCTACATAAAGTGTTCCAGCGCACTGTCTGTATTTGTTATGTAAGGCTTTGGCTCTTGCTTGTCTTCTACCCTCATGGTGTAAGGGGTGCATGTTTTTGGGGAGTGGTTTGATTAGTAGGGCCGTCCTATAGTCGCGGGGTAAGTCCACTTTAGCGTCGTTATTCGTAGGTTGAAAGTTAATTCCGAGCCTGGTAAGAATACTCCTGCCAGTTCTGGAATTGGCTAATCGCGCTGTTTGAGCCATGAAATGGGCTTCTTTCAGTTCATTGTAGGTGTTATGTATTCCTAACCTCATAAGCCTTTCAGTTGAGGCATTTAGTGGGAGTCCTAACGCAGCCTTATAGGCCTGCCGTATCATACTATCCAATTTGTCCTTTTCTGCTTTCGAAAATTTGAGATAAGGGGTGGCATAGAGTATCCTGCTTAGCGCAAAGGCCTGCACTAGTCGGCATAAATCTCTTTCCCTCACCCCTTGTCTGCGGTTAGCTATGCGGCGGATTAATCGCGCCGTCGCTTCTACCGTGTGTTTTAGCTTAGTGAGTGTGTCAGTATTATTTCCATTTGTTTGTAAATACAACCCCAGTATTCTCATGGTCTGTACCTCTTTGACAGATCGTCCATTAACATAGACGTTTATTTGCGGGGGCGTTGTCGTGGTACGCCTACCTCTTTGTTTACGACGGATCACGAAAAGTTCAGATTTTTGCTCAGAACAAGTGAGGCCGGATTCCCATGCGCATGCCTCAATGATGTCCACTGCTGCTTGGAGTGTGTCTTCTATGTAGCCTTCGCATCCTTTGGTTACCCAAAGTGTGATGTCATCTGCATAGAACGTGTGATGTAGGTCTGGTATTTGTGCCAGTTTGGGGGGAATTTTGATGAGGGAGAGGTTAAAAAGGAAAGGGGACAGGACGGAGCCCTGTGGCGTTCCTTTACTTCCTAGTGTGATTGGGGCAGACTCTATTGTTCCGACCGTTATCACTGCTGTTCTGTTAGTGAGGAAGGATCGGATGTAGTTGTACGTCCTTTCTCCGGGGTTGATTTCTGACAAGTTTGTCAAAATGGCTTTGTGGGTGACGTTGTCGAAAGCTTTAACAAGGTCTAAACCCAATATTGCTTTCGTTCCTGTTCCCTCGTCAGCTTCAATTATGTCCTTGTTAAGCTGCAAGAGTATGTCCTGGGTAGATAGTTGGGCCCTGAATCCTAACATTGTTTCAGGTAGGAGGTTCATGTCCTCCGCATAGTTTTGGAGCCTATTGAGGATGACATGTTCCACGAGTTTGCCTAGGCATGATGTTAATGAAATTGGGCGTAGATTCTCAGTGCTGAGTTTCTTACCCGCTTTAGGAATAAAAGTGATTTTCGCGTGTTTCCACTCTGGTGGTATGTTGCCTGCATGCCAGTATTTGTTCATAAGGTCTGTAACCGCCGCGATCGACGTTGCGTCTAAGTTCCTGAGAGTCTTATTTGTTACTTTGTCTGGTCCTGCCGCAGATGTTGTCCGCAGTTTTCCAATTGCGTACCAGACCTCTGCGTCTGTGATGTCTGCGTCTAAATTTGGATTAGGAGTCCCCCGGTAGTCTGGTTGTGTGGTACCATCATCCGTGTTTAGATAACGTTCTGCTAGCTCTTTGATTAGGTCTTCAGTTGTACCCTCATATTTATGTATGAGTCTGTACAGTTGACTTTGTTGCACGGGACGTGTTTGTTCTGGGTCGAGCAGGTGTCTTAGAAGATGCCATGCCTTCTTATTTCCGAGCTGTCCATTGACGCTTTCACATATTTGGTTCCATTGTTGTGTTTGGAGAGTAAGTGTATGTTCCTCGATTCGCCTCTCGATTTCAGCGATCTTTTTGCGTAGTCGCTTGTTGTGTTTTTGCTTCTTCCAACGTGTTTGGAGGCCTTTTTGTGCCTGCCACAGGTGTAACAGTTTTGAGTCTGCAATCTGCTCCTCCTTCTCAACTGGCACCACAACGCTAGTGGAGCTGACATCCTCATTCAGGGAGATAACCCAGTCGCTAAGGTTAGAGATCTCCTTTGGAGCTGTTTTGTCGCGAAGTTGCCTGAACTTGTCCCAATCCGTGGTTCGTATTTCTTTTGCTTTGTTTTTAAGTTTTGTCGTGGGGAAGGCGGAAGATCGAAACCGTACCCGTACGGCAAAGACCTTGCGGGACAGAAAACCGCCGCCGTACATATACGGCAAAAACCTTCAAAGGGTTAAGAACCGCTCGAGGGCCTGGCAGGGTCTCATCGGCGATGATCGCCGCGGCCAGTGTCTAAGAATCTTGGACTCCGTTATCGGGCGTCAATCGACGTGTTCCAGCGCACGGCGTAGAGAATTAGGGTAGCAAGTAGGAACTGTTGTAATCACACGGGTCACACGCATATGGTAGCACATATCGATGTACTGCGCAATTCACACCTTTTTAGCAATACTTAAGGTTAACATCACTGTGCAAGACAGAGGCGTCAAAGTCGTTGACAATTTCATGATAGACAAAACAATTATCCGTAAAGCGTTCAATTGAGGAACTAGGGTCTGTTGGTAATTCATTTCTTTGGGACGTTAAACCCCATAAACCAAACCAAACAAACCCTTGGTTCGAAATTAAAAATGTGCAGAGGAACGTTACCCGCTGGAGTAGATGTAACTTAACTATCGATCACAGCTTTCACTTGCTTTGTGCATTAGTTGATTCTTTAGATAAAAATGTATTAGCTAATTAGCATCGATTGTCAGATACCTTCAGTTACTTATAGGTAAGAACAATATGTAGCAATTTAATTTTGCCTCTGTGCTGAACTTGCTAAAGGAATTAAAGGGCATGTGAGTGTAAGAAAACTACCCAGAAAGACAATCAAACAAAGAGTAACTTTCTTGATGAATTCAGACTAATCGTTTAATGCATTTCATAAACTGTTGCCTTTGCTGTGCTCCAGTTTATAAGTAACTCAGTACACCTATTCCTAAGTGTTGCTTTATTGATTTCAGTGCTAACTTATCCTGGCTTAATATGTGCAGGTGCTGCTGATTGGCTCCACTGTACTGGCCTTCGCCAGAGGCTATTGGGAGCTGGCGAACGTCGAGCTGCCGGACTATGTGGAGATTTCAGCGCTTCGAGATGCGGCTTCAGATTTTGCCATGGCCATTTCTCTCGTAAGCTGTTCCTCCAGAGAAATACTTTGCCGCAAGAGAGAATATGTTTGTTTCGCACAAAGTTCTAAGTAGCAACTTACATTATTTCTTGTTTTGGTCCAAGATGTTGGCTTGAAAATACCGGCTTAGAGGTTGTGTTGGTTAGCTGAGAGCAGTTTAAAGTTTATGTAATTGTTGATGCTCTGACAATTCTTGGTTACAGAAAGATATAAAGTTTTTATTTTTATTTCTAAAAAGTCAGAGAAGAGTTTTCATTGTCAGTAATCCTGCCAACCTGCCTTCCTCCAAACAAGCTTCCACGTTTCGTACAACATGGAGAGCATCATGGTTCTTGCTTTATACCGTGCTTAGGCAGTTTGGTTTTTAGATAATGTCACTGGCAAAAGTACAGCACAATACCCACTGCAGTCTGTAGAGGTGTATGTTATTTTCGCCTCTTAAGGAGGGTATCGTTACGGGATTCTTCCACCGCGTGTTTAGCGATCCAGGGGGTTTGACGGCTAATGCATCTTTGTTGAGGAATTGCAAATAAAGAAGGGCTAGAGCATTTTTTTCGTAAATTTTAAGTCTATCACTGCGATCCGATTTTATGATTTGCTTGTGTGCGAGGGGTGATGCTAAGCATGCTGCTATCCTATGCAGCTATGAAGTATGCCGCATTTTCTCCAAGAATTAATTTTAGGTCATCGCTGAATAATTTAGCTGAGCTTCGTGTAAAGTAGAAGAGTACCCTGCAGAGACTTCATTTAAACTCCACATTTAGGAACTGCAGTCCGTTTATTAGAGGACAAGCCGTACTGTGACAACTTTAGCTCAGTGGATGCAGTGGAGCGTGCGTTATTGGAATTACGGACACTTACGGACAATTTACGGACACGACAACCTTTTAACAGCTAGAAAACAGAAGTTCAACTCAATTGCCACAGACACAGCAAAAGTATTGGGCCATTTGATTAGCCCTTTCTCAGTCGCACAAAGCATACGACTTTTTGTTCTCCTTTCTTCGAGACACTGACCTCCTTGAAAAACTGCAGCTCCTATGTCAGAACGCGTATATTTCCATCCGTGAAGAAATTTGATTGAATTGGCATACGTTTATCATTCACAACAGCTCAGCAGACACGGACAGAAGGGAGACTTAGCTAGGACAGGCGCTGTTGTGAATCATGAATGTATACTTCCACATTTTATGATCGCCAGGCGTTTTAGGCGTTTAGTTTTTCGGTTGCCTGATTTTAGCCTAGAGTATATTTCTTCCGCCCTTGCCGTCTTTCAGGAGATCATTGTTTATTGGTTTTAAACGTGACTAAAATTTCTGCTCTTCCACAAAGCTATCTTTCTCCGCTTCTGCAGCGTAACTACGAAAAATCTGAGTCTTTGAGGTCACCCATGGCAGTCTTCGTGACAGAATGTGAGGCTTGCCGAAATCTGTGTTATATGTCTCGCGACAAACATTTGTTTAAAGCTATATAAGGCGTAAGCTTTGTGCACCTCGCACTTTCACAGAAATGGTAAAATCTAACTAAGAATGTCTACAGGAATTGGATGACACCACTTTCAAGCCGTTTAAAGCAGTGATATTGAAAAGAACAAAGGTGCACATAGTTGTACCAGAGACTTCATACGAAGAACTCAAATGTTCGTACACGCACTTTTGGACGCGACAACTTGCATTTGAATTGAAAGTTGCTTTAAGAAGTGTTATGAGGCAGTTGGCTGGTGGGAAAGGCTCAAAAGCTCAACGATTTTTCATTTTTTTTTGGTCCCCGCCAAGATGAGCTCAGTCGAACTGCGCACCAGCGCTTGTAAAAATACCCAGAGCACCAAGGAGGCCAAGTAGCGAAAGATAAAAACACTCTGAATGTTTTTTTTTGGTAGTTCGACAGTATTCAGCACGCAGAAATTTGGTAGGTAGATGCCACGTTTTCCGTTTGCCGACACTTGAAGCTAGTGGCACGCATGTATCCCGCTTCCGTGCAAATGGTTATGTATACATTTCCCATATTTACTGCACCACTTATTTCTGTTTCATAACTCAGGGATTCCTTACGCTGCTCGTGTGGCGGCGTTGGCGGCAATGTCTCCCACCGTCAGCCTTTGCAGCGGGTCTCCTGGGTGTGCTGTCCACGGCTTGTGTGTTGGACGTGTTCCGGCAGTTTACAGCAGCGCTCCGACTGCAGGTAAATGAACTGACTGCCATATGCTTGCAAGTGGTTAGGAGGCACGAAGCCTGCTTTTCGGTTTATTGTTTGACTACTGACCCAGTTTATTCGACCCTGAACATAAAAAGACATCCTTTATGAAATCCCTCTTTTTATCTGCTTTAATGAAAGGCGAGCTCAGAATTTCATTAAAATCAAATGAAGGTATAGTTGTTCCATAAATGAGACGGTAAAGTCAAGTTGTAAAGTTAAGACACCAAAAGAAAGCAGCATTGAACTAGAGTGAGTTAAGAATTTTCTAGCTTAGGTCAACAGTATAAACAGAGGACTTGGGCAGGGCATGTGATACGCACAATGCTGGTGGCCAAAGAGAACAACGGAGCGGATGCTAAAGAAAAATCACGGATGAAGTTACGAAAGATGTTGGTATAGGCATGAGCACAGCAAATACACAATAGGAAGAACAGGAAACACTTGTCCATGCCATAACTTTTTTTTTGTTCTCCGAGCAAAGCCTTTAACGTCCTTCCGAATCATAGCAAGAGAAACACTGTCTTCCACGCCAAATCTTTCTAGAAAAGTAACTTCCTTTGTTCTCAGCTTAGTGATGAGAGCATGACGAATATTTGATTAACTGATGAGAACTTTGGATAGTTTGCTTTAAACAAGGGGTATATAAAGTTAAATTTGCTTCCTTTTGCATATTTCTTTCTTTTGATAGACTACGCTTGGAACTGAAGCTAATAATGTAAGTAAACATATTATCCAGTTGAGCAGCTGGTGCAGAGAGAGAATCGTGAGAAAAGGGTATGACATAAGTTAACCAGTTGCACTGAGGTCAAACTGTGGCAAAGTCGGGCACCTCTCAGTGTCTTAGACGTTTCTACGATTTTAGGCGAACGTTTTCATGCAAGAGAAACTTACTGTAGTGCCGAACTAACAAACTGAAAACTTTTCTGTTAGGGAGCTAACTTAAAACGAAAACGAAAGGTCGTTGTTAATGACAGTAAAGAGTGTCTGCAAATAAAATGCACCCGTACGTTTTTCTTTCCTTTTTAAAATAATCACACCGTGAGCATTTTTTGGTTAGTTAATTTTTTTTCTGTCTCGAATGTGAAAGGCTACCGGACAGAAGGAAGACATTACTTCTATTGTTTTCAGGACATACGGCTCTCAGTGGCTGACCTCGAGGAAAAATCAGTCATTGTGAGTTTCATCGTGGCGGCTACCATGCTCGGGAACTTCCTCGCATCTGAGATACAAGATTTGGTCATCGAAAGACCGACTAGACCTGCCGTGAGTGTTTGCATACGCTTGATAGAAAAGGATAAACGCCAATTGCTTTTCTCAAGTCGTATGTTGACGTTAACTAAAGTCGTACGTTCAAACAGAGCTCGTTCCTTCCATATGCACTCTAGACGCTATTTATTGAAAGATAATTTAAGGTTAGTGGGAGGAATTGCGGGTGGATGTGGAAACAGGCAGCAGTAGAATAAAAGGCAGGCAAAAACTTACAGACTAATGTGCGGAGGTCAGGAATGAATGTTTGATACAAAACTATGTAGCCCATTCTGCTTACACGCAGTATGTTATTGTTATCTAAACTGTCATGTTTTTTTGTTTACTGACTACTGTCACCGAAGCGACTTCATCACTCTCTCTAGAAGCAGTAACAAGTCTTGGTTACCCCAAAAACGATCCATTAATTCAGCTTTCAAGCTGTTCAGGTCAAAGGCGAGAACTTGTAGAAACTAAAATGATTGCAGGCTAATCCGTGGGACCCCTGGATGTCCCTACTGCATGAAATGCAGTAAGACATTTTTCTATGCACTAGGTACCTTCTAGTTAAGCTTCAGTTGCCTAAGCCCCATAGAGGCCCATGTCTTCTTGGAAAATATCGATTAGGCTTTTGAAGACACGGGTGCACCTCTGTAGCCTTAACTTATGTTAGTGAAGTGGCCTCCCATTGAAACCATTTCAGTACAACGCTTGCCCATTAAGGACCATTGGCTCGTTTCCCCACAAACAGGTACACTGTCCGCAGGATGCAGACAAGTGCAAAGCAGGGTTACATCCTCCTTTGTACAGGTTTTAACCTGTGGGACGTATGGTCCATTTTCGAGCGGTCGCTAGAGACCGGACAGATGGAGACCAGACACATGAAAGTCAAAATGTAACTGTGTAATTGCTTTCATACATGATGTACAGCCATAGAGAGAAGTTCGCGGGATGCGGATCCGCAGGAAAATAAGTAATTCTTCGCAATCAGGGAAACTCGGTCAAGCAAAAATCATTGAAGCATGAGGGGACATACGAGTCTATTTGCACGAAGGAATGCCAGCTGACTGACCAGCAATGCAGTGCAGAAATATTTTTTTCTCTCGAAATCCGCACCTCGTAAAATGTTGTCCACATCTTTACACAAAGTCTTTTAACACTGGGAACAAAAAACAGCCTACACTTATAGTTGCGAGGTTATTTTAGAAACATTTCACTCTGTCCCTGAGCGTCCACACAGCGGCCGTGGCGTCAGCTCTACGCGTGTCATTCTTGTCTGTTGCGACTGAAATGAGCCACAACGAGATAGCACGGGCCTGGACTTGACATAGTGACACGTTCTGTCGGCTCGCTCCGGCGGCCTGGAGGGGTCGTACGCGAGCGGCCTTCACTGGCCGAACGAGAAGGAGCAAAACAAAAACAGCACGAAATCACTGCTGCCGCGTGACGCAACTAGCAGAGACAGCTGTGTTTTGCAAGGCCTCTCCGTCCTTGCAGAGTGAAAACTTTAAACGGCGCCGAGGTAACGAAGGACGGCACGTCCGACCATTTCAGCGCGGCTCCAGTCGGATGCACGTGGAGACTGGGCGAGAATTGCAGCTACACACTTGCTTGGGACGCATTCCGCAGATTTTTTTTTTTCCATGGATTTCTGACGAAAAGCGCTCTTTGCTTGTACAGCCATGACGCTCACTGTACTGCTGAGTGCACATGTGGCAAGTATAGGGGAACTGGTAGTGCCAGTGCTCTGTCCTTGAGAGCGTTTGCTCTTCTAAGTCGAATACAAATTGTACTCTTTAGCTCTATTCTTGGTGTCACGACGTCGTCATGAGTGTCTGCGCCCGCAGATCGCACTGCTACTATACAGCTTGGTAGAGAGTGACATGTAACTAGTGACTTCGTTTTTTTCAGGGATGGGTTTGCGGATGACAGACTCTGCTGCCCTCTGTAGGGAACACTGCTTCGCATCTGTGCGGGAGGGGGTGATGGTATGGGTAGCAAGTAGTGTGTTTTAGGAATGGGACGGTGAATGTGGAGGGTAAGCAGGTGTGACTAAGAGCGCCGAAGACAAGGATAATGGCGTAATAGAGACATTAGAGCGTAAGGACAAGCCCTGTCACGCAACTATGTCGCGGTGCACAGCGACAGCTCTAGTTTGTTGTCGCTACGCACAGAGTGCGCCACAAAGCCGTCCAGAGTCCAGCGGTTAGTCCGCGACGCATTGCACCGGCGCAAGTTTAGGCGGCTTTAGTTTAGGCAAGTTTAGGTTTAGCAGTGCCAGGAAACCGTGCCATGGTGCTCATCTCCGCTTCTCTTTCCTCGTAGGGATCGGGCCTCATGCGGCTCGTGTGTGAATTCAACATACCTTGAGAGATGAGTTTAAACCTGAAAAAAACCATAAAACATCTCTCTGAGAAAGTATTATTTGATATCACACCTAAGCTCACACTCGAACATTCTGGTTACAGTCTCAAAACAATCCTGTTAGTTTTTCACACCTATTTGCTAAGGGCATTTGGGATGAGGGATGAGAGGTAAGAAGCTATTATAGACGTTAACGAGGGCATCTGAACCACTACGCGCGCATAAGCATGAAATATTGAAATAAGGGGAGAGAAAGAACCATGGTAGTGGAGAGCTGCGGCTTAATTTCGAATTCCAGGAGTTCCTTATTCTGCCGTAGAGTCGCGAAGCGGTGCGGAGGCCGAAGCGCCAACCCTGAACCGAATCCTGGATCACGCGATATGGAAGCACACATGGACTTGCGTTACGAACTCCTACGTTTTGGCTGCCGCGGTGGCTCAGTGGTTATGGTGCTCGGCTGCTGACCCGAAAGACGCGGGCTCGATCCCTGCCGCGGTGGATGAATTTCTTTGGAGGAGAAATTCTAGAGGCACGTGTACTGTGCGATGTCAGTGCACGTTAAAGAACCCCAGGTGGTCGAAATTTCCGGAGCCCTCCACTACGGCGTCTCTCATAGTTTTATGGGCTTTGGGACGTTAAACCCCATAATCCATAAACCAACCAAGCTCTATCTTCCGTGAGGTGGCGCGCTCTCTTCTGTACTACTACGCGGAAACGTGTGTACTCCAAAATTAGTTTCCAGCGGAATTTTATGTGGGGTAAGTTCCGTTGTATATTGTACTTTAAAAAGCTGACTTCGCACGTTGACCAGTATTTTGCTCAGCTGTGTCTGAGGCACCAAAGACAATAAGCGGAAGGAAGCGGCCCTCCTTGTAAGACACCATCTGGTGAGATAACATGTAAGTGTGTGCTGTTCGACGAGGCGGGACTCGGGTGGAATGCAGCGATCACTGTGTCTTCTTCGCTTCAGGGGACGATGAAAGAGGAGTTCTTTTAAAATTACTGCCACTAGGACAGCCAATTATAGGTGTTGAAGTGAAGTAAAATTAGCAAGCAGCAGTTATTTTGCACTTCTTGTGTACGTCACGTAATATCATCTCCACCTATGTCGTCACTATAATGTCGTTCGGCAGTTGAAATCGAAACAAAAGCTTGCCGTAATAAGGAATTCAGTTATAAATTGTGGTCTAGACGGATATGAATTTTCCTTGGCAATAAAACCTTAGTTATGAGTTGCTCATCATTCCGAAGAATGAAGGCACAGCAAAAGCTTGGCGCCTCCACATTTTTATCGCAAATAAATTGAATGGGCTTCGAAGAGTAACCGTGATGGCTTAGAGAAGTGAAAGGACTACGGGCATATTTTGCAAGTTTTTTGTGGTTTTGTCGTGTCTACCTATACTATCACTTCTTAAGGCCCAGCTGAGAACCTAAAGATGGTAGTGGTATTATGAAATCTTTATGCTGTTTATTTGATTTCATTACGACGCAGAAATTAACAGACGAAGATGTGACGTCCCCACTTGGTCGACAAGCCTGCTCAGCCTTGTTTCCGTAAGTGCACTGTAGTCACAATTTTTTTACTTTGTTTTGACACTATCAGTTCTAGAGTTAGGAAAATAAGTTGCGATATGCAAGTTTTAAGTATCAATAAAGTCTTTATTCATTTTGTAAGTGCCTTTACGACATAGGCTTTGCCTTCTTGAAAGGAATCACACATCATGTTTCCATCGAAACTGAACTCATAAGGAAGTAAAGCTGACGGAAACTGGAAAACTGTGCTACGTCAAATAAACTAAGTAATGTGGGGCCTGCTGCTTAACTTGTATCTAAGAGTACGTTGAACTCCGCATAGCGGAAGCTCGTACCCCAGCCGGAGAGATATGCCTCTCAGCATACGGCTTCAAGCTGGGGTAAGACATGAAGTGTAAAAAAGTTTGTCGTCCTGCCGTAACAAAAAATATTCTGTTGTATTGCAAGTCGCCTGTTGACGCCACAGAACTGTGTCGCTACGGCATGGGATTGCGTAATACTACTGAGTATTTGGTTGGTACTATAAGATTTTGTGCAGCTACTACAAGGTAAGGCAATAAGATGATACACAAAAATCTGCTGTGAAGAGAGAAAATATACTGTTTTGTTATACAGCAGCGCAGAAGACAAGGCACAAAACGAAGAAAAGACGACACGAGCGCTGTTGTACAAGTTGTTGTATAATGGATGGTAACCAGCTTGTCCAGATTTATGTTCATACTGTTTTGTTTTTTTTATATCTATGATTGGCACAAGGGGCATACAGGGCCCATTATTATGAGAATATGCAAGAGGTAATAAGCTTCTGGCGCATCTACAAACGCGAGAAGCTATTTTAGGGCTCAACTTATAGAACAGCAGAGAAAGCGCGCCAGTAAAAACACTGTGAAGGCGGCCGAGTTGGAGGTGCATTCTCACGTTGCGGCTTCCCACTCAGCGTAAGTCCTTTGCGCTCTTTGGTTACACAGCAGAACTGCGCTTTACTGACAGCCTCTGAAGAGCGCAGGGTCGCCAGCTGTTTTCTGCCGACCAATTCACTACGTACTTTTTCTGAAGTTTCTCATTTGACGTCGCCGGTTTTCGTCGATTCACAGGCTCTTCAAGGAGACGTTCCGAAGGGGGGCTTCCGCACCGGCACGACTTCCTTTGCTGAGAAGAGGACTGCACTCCAAAAATCTTGTACAAATACTCACAGCCAAGCTAGCAACAAAGTAAGCAACGCTCTCTTTGACACATGAGCTCTCAAGCCCTGAACTTTATATATCCTCCATATACCTAAAAGTATAAATGTATTACATATATTTGTGCTGCATATTTCCACTCAACACATTTGCGTCTCTAGAAATCCGCAGAATATTTGTATATATAGACATATTTATGTAGTCTTGAAGTATTCGTGCTTCTTTACATGCAGTCTATCTAGAGTTCAGGAGGGCTGCCATTTACTTGCCCCTCATGGTATAGCTATCGTGAGAATATTCAGGCTTAGGATAGGATAACTTTATTTGGCTCTAGCACAAGTGCTTTTTTTTATGTGGTCAGATGAGTCCATCCGCAACGGTCGGTTGCCCCTATTCCAGGGCTCCGCTGGATGCTGCCGTCAGCTGAGCTCGCCGTATCAAACCGATCTGGTCATCGCGGCAGTCGCTGGAGAGCAGACCCTCCCATTGCTCCACACTGGGGTTTTGTATAACTGGGACGATGTCGACTTTCTGACATGCCCATGTGATGTGGTACAGTGTAGGTTTTTCATGGCACCACGGACAATTATGTGCGTAAAGTGTGGGGTGAATTTTACTTAGTGTGTTTAGATTTGGATATGACCCCGTTTGCAGTTGTCTCCATGTGACAGCCTCTTCTTTGTTTAAAGATTTGTGCGGTGGTGGGTACCGCATCCTGCTGCCTTTGTAGTTGTTGAGTATGGCCGAGTATTCCTGAGGTACTGGCAGGGATTCCTCAAGGTCGTTGACGTTGGATGCTCGGTAGTTAGTATATCCTCGAGCTATCCTGTCTGCCTCTTGGTTTCCTGCCACCCCCGTGTGCCCCGGTACCCAGATGATCTTATGTTTGATCGGCTTGTGTGGTTTTGCATGTGTTTGTTGCGTCTTGCAGTCTACAGAGCGGAGTATGCGGAGCGCTCTGTGACCTACTCTGCCGCAAAGATAGTTGCGGCAGGCTGCTTGTGAATCAGTAAGAATTGTCAGTGACCGCCCAGTCCGATAGCCCTCCGCTGCCGCTAGAGCGACGGCCGCTTCTTCAGCCTCAGCTATCGTGCAGTCTTGCAGGGAGGCGCTGGTAATCTCGTGTAATTCCGAGTTGACTACAGTTGCCACTGCGTTGTTGGTGCCTTGTCCCCTAGTCATGGCATATGTGGCAGCGTCGACATACACTGTTGTATCCTGGGATGCGTGTGTTTTCTGTAAGCGGTCGGCCCTTGCCTCTCTTCGGTCTTTGTGGAGGTTCGGGTCCATGTTTCTTGGTATTGGTGCCACCCTGAGCGTGCTGCGGTACTCATCGGGGATCGTTTTAGTTCTCAATATTTCTCGAATTTGTTCGGTGTAGCCCAGTTTCTTTAAAAGAACTCTGCCTGTGGAGGTCTGCTGTAGTCTGCGCATTTGGGCAACATGCTGCGCTTCCCGTAATTCCTCGAACGTGTTGTGTAGTCCCAAGGCTAAGAGCTTTTCAGTTGAGGTGTTATGGGGTAGCCGAAGCGCGGTTTTATACGCTTTGCGTAAAATCGCGTCCGCCTGTTGTATTTCACTTTTGATATGATTGTAGTACGGGAGACTGTATGTCGCCCGGCTGACCACTAGGCTCCTGACCAGCTTGAGTGTGTCTTCTTCGCGCATGCCATGACGTCTGTGTGAGATGCGCGTAATCATGCGGGCCACTTGAAGTGTAGATGCCTTTAATAGCGCAAGGGTGTGAGTACAGCGTTGATTTGACTGTATCCACATCCCTAGTACCCGTATGAGTGTCTTCTCTGGTATTGGTTCTCCTTCGAGGTAAACTTGTAGTCGAAGTTCTTTACTGGTAGGGACTGTTCGGTTCCGTTTTCCTCTCCAAACCCGTAAGAGCTCAGATTTTTCGGTCGAGCATGCTAGCCCTCTTGCTTTGACATAGTTTTCAACGCAGGTGGCCGCTTCTTGTAGCCTATCCTCTTTCTCGCCGAGTGAGCCAGTGTTAGTCCATATTGTGATGTCGTCGGCATAAATGGCATGGTGGATGTCGTCAATTTCTTTTAGTTGCTTCGCCAGTCCGATCATGGCCACGTTGAATAGCGTGGGTGAAATGACCGACCCTTGAGGTGTTCCCTTGTTAGGCGTTCGAAACTTCTCGGACCGAAGTTCTCCTATACCGATGGTTGCAGTTCTGTTGGATAGAAATGCTTTGACGAAGCTGTGAATCCTGCGCCCGCAGTTCAGGTTGTCCAGGCCCTTAAGGATTGCTTCGTGGCTCACATTGTCAAAAGCCCCTTTGATGTCTAGGGCCATTATCACGTTTTCTCCGTCCCGAGGAACGTTCCGAAGTACACCTTCATATAATTGGAGGAGTACGTCTTGAGCTGATAATTTTGCTCTAAAGCCGAACATGCTGTGAGGGATCAGTTCGTTGTCTTCCATGTAGTTTTGAAGTCTCTGCGTTACCACTCGCTCGTATAGTTTTCCCAGGCATGACGTAAGCGAGATCGGCCTGAGGTTTTCTATCTGCAGTTTCTTGCCTGGCTTGGGTATCATCACCACTTCAGCATGTTTCCACTCCTCGGGGACAGTTTCAGCTTCCCAATGTTTGTTGAGGAAGTCTGTCAGTTCAGCGACCAGCGCATCGCTGAGGTTGCGGATGAGTGCGTTGTTTATTTTATCCGCTCCCGCGGCCGTATTTCTGGTGGTGTTTCGCATGGCCGCGTAGACCTCTTCTCGTGTGATGGGTCTGTCCAGATTAGCGTTATCGTCTCCCCGGTACTCCCCTGTATAGGTCGGCGGGTTCGTGCTGCCAAAGCATTTGGCGCGCAATCTGTCGAGGAGTTCCGAGTCAGTGCCCTCGAACTGGTGAATGAACCGGTATATGGATTTATTGTTTTCAGCTTTTGTCTTAGTCGGATCGAGGAGCGCTCTAAGGATACGCCAAGTCCGTGTCGTGCTTAGCGTCCCACTAAGGGAATCGCTGAATTGTTGCCAATTTTGTTTTGCCAGCTGTGTGGCGTATTCCTCTGCTTTCGCTGTAATTTCGGCGATTTTAAGCTTGAGTTTCCTGTTATGTTTTTGTTTTTTCCATCTCCTGGTGAGACTGCGCCTAGCATCCCAAAGCTTGAGCAGCCGACCGTCCACCTCGGGTGTTTCCGCTGTTCGGTTTATGGTTTTGGTGTACTTGTCTTGCGTATCCCTTAGCATGCTTCCCCATTCCTCTAACGACTGTATGCCATTCTCGGTAAGGTTGCTGTCGCATGCTTCGCGGAACGCATTCCAGTCCGTTATTTTTGCCGCGCCCAACTGGCGTCTCAGCCTGTCTGAGGTTACTTGCGTCTTGAGTATGTAGTGGTCGCTGCCTAAATTTTCCAATAGGTTCTCCCATTGTGTTTGTCCGAGTCCTCTTACGAATGTGAGGTCGGGGCAGGTGTCGATGCTGACGCTATTTCCAATTCTGGTAGGGGTTGCTGGGTCCGTGAGTAGGTTGCAGTTGAAGTTATCTGCAACCTCGGCAAGCGTTTTGCCTTTAATGGTGGCCTTTTGGTACCCCCAGCTCTTGTCCATGGCGTTGAAATCCCCCAAGATGATTAACGTGTTGTTTTTCGCTAGTCTGTGGACACCGTGAAAAAGTTCAAAAAATTTTGCTTTTCTTTGCTTCGGGGGGCTGTACACGTTGACGATGAATACACTTCCCCCTTTCCTTTTCTTTTTCGGTACGATCTCTACAATCACATGCTCAATGTCAGTGTCGGGTATGCTGTCGTGATTGATGGCTATGACTGCCTTGCTCACTAAGATGGCTGTCTTTCCCGTCATGTGGCTGTCGTAGCATGTGTATCCCGTGAGAGTGGGTGTCGCGCCCGTTTCTTGAAGTGCGATAACGTCAGGTGGTGTTAGCTGCGTCTGAATGAATTGTTTGATGAGGCCTTGTTTCTTGCGATAGCCTCTGCAGTTCCATTGCCATATGTCTAAGATGTCTTGTTTGCTGTGGTTCGTGTTAGCCATGATTTAGGTTCTTGAGCTTGTGCAATTGCCCGTTCCCTGGGATGTAGATGGATTGGCGAGAGCTGCTAACGCAGGACGGTTGTAGGCCTTTTCCTTAATGTTCTCTGTGTGTTTTTGTTTGCGGAAAGCACTCCGTAGCTCTGCTAGTTGTCCTTGTACCTGATGCATTGTCTGTTGCATCATTTGTTGCACCATTTGTTGCATCATCTGTTGTATTTCCGCTTTGAAGTTTGAGCGTTCCTCATCGCTCATCTGCAACGAGGAGTTCGTTTGTGTAGCGTTCGACAGCGGGTGGCAGTTGGATTTTAGGTCTTGAACTATCTTTGTGAGTTCCGCAATTTGGCGTTCCAACTCATTCTGTTTAACGCGAGCAAGTTCTAGTTCGCGCTTAAGTGCTGCTTTCTCTGCGTCTCCATGTTCAAGGTCACGGTTGTTTGCGTTGTTTGTATTGGTGTTGAGTTTGTTACCAGTCCCACCCGAATGTGGAGCAAACCCGGGAGCATCGGCTCTCCAGCTCACCTTGTTGCTGCTTTTCTGGGCGGACCCGGTGTCTTCGTTCTTCCGGTGCTGGTTCCCGGCATTCGTCCCCGCAGGGGGTGGCAGGGGGGGGAACGAATGGGACCGCGAGCGATGCCGTGATGAGCGGGATCCCGAGCGGCTCCGTGATGTCTCTCCCTCCGAGCTGAACCACCGCGGCCGTCTGCTGCGGTCACCGCGGCTGCGGCGTCTGCTGTCGCGTCCGCCGCTGTTGCTGGCGTTTTCACCTGTAGCGTTGCTGAGGGCGGTCTTGGTTTGCTGCCTTCTGACTTTCTTGAGTCGTTCGCGGCAGTCCTTCGACCCGGTAGGGTGGGCCTCACCACAAATCACGCACTTTGGAGTGCAGGAATGTCCAGTCGGCGGGTTTTGCGTTCCACACTGGCTACACGCGCGCACATTAGGTGTGGGGCACACGTCGGAGCGGTGGCCTTGTTGGAAACACACATAACACACTTGTCTCGTGGGGCGGTACGGGTAGCATGCCGTCTCGCCCCCGTAGTAGATAACATATTTTGGGACAATGGGACCGTCAAAGGTGATGACGGCCGTCTTGGTTTTTCCTAACATCCGGGCGCTGAGTATGGTGACTCCTTGGGTGCGCACTCGTAAATGGGCCTTGAGTTCTTCCGGTGTCGTCCCGGGATCAATTCCATGTATCACGCCACGTTGGACATCGTCCGGCGCGGCCACGTAGGTGTTCATCTCAAATGCGCGTCCCGCAAAGGTGAGGCTGGTAATGCGTCTCACGAGTTGGGCAGCTGATTCATGTGGGGTGCTTACGATAATGATGTTAGATCCTGGCCGGAGCCGTATGATGAAATCTTCGTCTTTGCATTGTTGGTTGCACGCTGCAACTACAGCGCGGGCTACCTGGTGGGTGTGAAGCTGTCTGACAGCAAGTCCTTTCTTCGGTCGAATGATAATTTTGAAATCGTTCTTAGGGAGCGGAGGCAGCCTGCGCCTTGGCTGGTGTCCTGTTCCTTGTCCGTTGGCGTTTCTGCCGGCGGCGGCTGGCCCTCCGTCGGTTGGGGTGAGTTGAGTGGAATTGTCTTCGCCGGGGTTGTTTTGGGTGGTCGAATTGTTCCCCGCAGCGATCCGTCTGCTTTTCCTCTGGAGTTTCTTCTGGCGTTTGGACAATGCCAATTCCCAGCTGGCGTCGTTGTTGTAAGGGTTGGGCGGCTCCTGTGTGGCGGACGCCGCGTCAGCGTTGCTCACCGGGCTCTCGGAGTCAGTGGTGTTGAGGTCGTCCTCCTCCATCTCCTGGGCGTCCGGTAAGTTTTGAGGCAATCCTTCCATGGTCTGATCGAATGTGTCGTTCGCAGAGCGGGGTCGATTTCAGGCCGCACCACCGCTGCCTTGTCAGGCCTAGCGGCCCATGTATTCCCGTAGGCGAAGATGCCCTGCCGGTAGGCTCGGCGAGACGCCGTCCGAATCGCAGAGTCAAGTCCGATGAGGAGCCAAAATTTGGGCCTACCGTTCGGAACCTGGTGTCCAGGTGGGGCAGCTTGTGAGTTCTTTCAGCTCCAAATAAAATCTGGTGGCGCTGTGGATTGGTACGGTTCGGAATGGTCAAAAACTGCGGAGGCAATGCGATACACGTCCGCACCTCTCGGCAGCCATGACGGATCCCATTCAGGCTTGAAAATATTAGCTCTGCCAGAGATATCTTCCCGTTCGGTTGAATGTATTCAAGAGAAATGTCCCAAGGTACTCCGCTCAAAATTATTGCCGTTAACATACCTGAGGTACACAGAATGACTAAAGAGCACAGCTCAGTAGCATTCGAGCGTATAATTAACCCCTTATTTGAACAGACAACCGATTCTCATTTCCCTCTATTGTAATACATGTTCAGTTTCGAGGGTTGAACCTAGCATGCCATGCCTTTAGTTTGTAGTGTCCGCGCGTAATGAAACGCGAATCGAATATGAGGGATTCAAAAGCATACACTTAAAGATAAAGAGCTGCTGAAGAAGAAATACCGGCAAGATTCGTTCGCGCCATCGAATGGAAAATCAGGAAAAATAATATTCGGACTTCTACAGTTAAATGATTTACGTTTCGCTAGACCCGTTTCAGCTGTCTTTCTCGCGTTTAATTTCATGCTGGCAGTGACTATATTTTATTTTTAAGTACGAGGAGACGCGTAAACTGTTCAGTATTAGGAAAACTCGCACTCGGCACGACGGCTCAGTGGCTATAACGTTCTGGTACTGAGCACAGGGTTATGGGTTCGATTTACTGCTGCGGAGAACGTGGTTCGACACAAGTGAGCTGCAAGAAAACACCAATGTGCTTGTATCTGGTGGAAGCTGAATGAAGACCAAGTAGTTTATATAAATCTGCAGGGATCCACTGCCTCACTGTTGCGGTTATAGCAGTCCAGAATGCACATCTGACGCACGAACGCTCGTTAATTACATTACACCGAGATGAAAAATGGACAGGATTGCGTCAAAATTACGACTAAATGCTTTGCTTCTTCTCTCGCAGCGACTGTTTTATCCGTTGTTTTGTCATGTTTTTCTGTAACACTGTAGTTGTTTCTGTGTTATATTGCTGCAATCTGTATTTCTGTAGCACCTTTCTGTATTAAATACACGAAATTATTTTGTTCAAAAAATTCTGTTACTGATACAAGTCCTTGGGCAACAGACGACAGAAATTTTTCTGTTGCATTTTACGACAAAGGAAGCTCAAATTGTGGGCAATAGTGCTTCTGTCACAGGTGCAGAAGCCGTGCACTCTTCTCTGAATAAGACAGATATGTATTCTTGAAACATCTAAGGAAAGGATATTCAACTACAGTTGCCTTTAGCTTAGTTTTTAAAGAAAGCTTGCAATTCCTTCTTGCTTTCATGTAGAAATGGCACATACTGTGAAAGTCCAGTTCCACACGACTGCTACCTAGGAAGATGGAACGGAAGTTGTTAAGAACTGTAACATAGTTTTAAGGCACGTTCAAAAAAGAAACAGGAAAGGTGCCTAGTGTGATGTGCCTAAAGTGGAGGCTGTTGTCTTGATTTCAAATTTGTATTGTCTCTAGCTCTCACGTAGATTTATTTTTCGTTCTTCTACAGAAAAATACTTCCAGGACGCCGAGCAACTTTTCTGGCCGTCGTAGTTAAGGTTCTGTGGGTGGACGCAGTGCGAGTGTTGTTGGTGACAGTTGCGTACTATAGCGCTATATACTCAAGAATACCGGCGCTTGAGTAAGTGGTTTGAGTAGTTTTCTAACCGGCGTTCTGCCTCGCTCTTGCTTTCTTGCTTTCTTTCCCCTTTAGTACAAAACTGATTCGCGAGTGTTTCCTAGTAGAGTGTTCCCTGTTTATGTCACTGCCAATATTTAATACGAATTGTTTTCCGCGCGCTAGAAACGAATACCTAATTCTTTAATCACGCAATATACTTATGAAATTTCGTGACTGCAAACACATATATAACACACACATATATAACACACATATATAACAAATATATATAACACATATATAACAAAATTCCTCGATAAACTAAAACAGTCAGAAGGGCCAACACGTCAACCCCCCTGCACAAACTGCACGTCTTGCCTTCTTTCTTGCTTTGTGTGTTTTCTTTTCTAATTATTACTTGTTTGCCTTTGTTTTGCTTACACCTATGTCTGAATTTTGCTGTTAATTTTTACTCCTTTTGTTTGTGTTTCATTTTATTTTGTGTTTTCGTTTCTTCTCGCATATTCAAGAAGCGTTTAACATGTTAATGTGCCTCCCTTTATGAAACGCGTCTGAGGTTTTAAGGAGAAACTAAATGAAATGAAAAACTAGACTGAATATAGGTTTGTTGTGCAAGATTTCAGATTTCAGCTTTAGAATACTATCGTGCCGTTCATATTATTTGTAGAAAGTCAGCGGCTGTCAAATTGAAATGCTTGGGTGGAGCAACTGTTTGCCTTGTGAGTACACAACTGAGAAAAAAGACGACTAAATGATAAAAAGCCGCCATCACGCACAAAATTTCAAAACTTTATTTATATATCAAGGAAATTCAGGATATTCTAGAATGTTTTATGCTGGTGATAGGTTTATTTTTATTTTTCTCTCTGCGAATGGTTCCAAATTAGATGATTCTCACGATGTATATATTATGTGCGCGCTTCTATGCCGAAGCAGTTGAAGTCAGCGCTGTGTTTGTATCGTTGCCCTGTTGTCCTGTGTGTCAGTGGCGCTTGTTTGAGGAATACAGAATTTTAGCATAGCCTCAGAATAAGCTGCCACATGGTGCTTGGATCAAAGTCAGAAGTTGTACCTTTAAATTAAAGTAATATGCGATTGTCTGGCACTCCAGAGTCTGTAAGAACGTTTAGGTAATGCTACGACACATCAAGAAACTGTAATACAGTCAACAACTGTTGTAAAGCGTAAAAACTTGCTGAAATCATGCTCATGTAATTTTGCGGGGATGCAGAGTTTCTCTCTGTTTGCGCACCGACCACTTCTCTATGTTTAAATGATGAGTGCAGCAAGGTTTGCCCGCATTGTGGTCCCGATCACTACACCTAAAGGTTTCAATGCCTGTTTCACTGTCGTTGTACAAAAAGGTGGCTTCCCCGGTTTTTTTTTCTCTTTGCAAAGCTTTCTCCTTTTGTTTTGCAGATTGCTCATAAACAGCCACGATAAAGTCGGAATGACGTCAGCAGTACTACTCTTTGCTGCAACTACAACGTTTGAGTTCTTGCTCTCCTGCTATCAAATGGATGTGCTGCACTTCGCGGGTGGTAGAGCTCGCTCCATGCTTCAAGGACTCGTCTTCAAAAAGGTACCAAAATGCAGGGCCCTTCGTCGATCCTTGCGCTATTTGAGAGGCACTATGAAAATCAGCAGAAAAATGGGTGGTTGTAATGTGCTCCTACCGCATTCGGCTACGGCTCATATGTCCTTGTAACTACGGCTGTTCGATTTAATCACTTTCAGAAAAATTAGCTGAGGTTTAGCTCTGGTTAAACCGGGCAAGTTGCGTAAGCGAGCAGCAACTGTTTTGTTCGAGGCGAACGTGCGTATTTATTCCCCGTTTCCCACCAGCTTCTTCTCTCCTGTCTCCACATTCCGACACATGCGTCGAGAGCGCGCGACTAGGCGCGCGACAGCTGTGGCGGCGCAGCGACGGTCCTGCCGCCTGGTAGAGCGCGGCTGAAACGGTTGCTATGGCAACGGCGCTCCATCTGTTTGACCTCACTGCGGCTGAAGGTCAACCGTGGCCACCGTCGGGAGCTACGCGACGTCTCGAAGCCTGGCGCAGTATTGCTTACGCAATAGATGAATTCGCATTACAATGCCGAAAAGGTGTGGTGGAACATCCTCACCGCGACTCCATTTACAGACTAGCCTGCTAGTTCATTTCACAGCCCTAGAAAGAATGTGCTTCTCCTTGGAAGGACTTCAGTGATGCTTGTTTCGTTCAGATGCACACAAACGCCACGCGCAAGAGCATTTTCGCCGCTTAATATTTTTTACTTAGGGAACACTCAGGGCAATCTCATTCGGTTATTGTTTTCAGTAAATACTGATTCTCTGCATTTTTCTCGGCATGTTGACGATTGTCCAGTAGCTAAACACGCATTCATTGGCGAGAGAATTGGATTTAAAAATCTTCCTTCAAGTAGATTAAAACTCGTGACAACCTACCGAAGAGAGTGGTTTTCCACAATTTTGAAGTGACTAACGGTGTAGCAAGATCCATTGTTCAGGGTGGTTGCAGCAGAATTGATAAATCGAGGGCAAAGAAAGGAACGAACAGACAGACGTGGACGAAGCCCGGCGTCGGTTTCATGCATTTTAGTTATGAAACCGGCTGGTGATGGCGGCACTTGTTTCGTTTTTTCATTAGTTTTTTATGCCTTGTTAATGGTTCATTTTCAGAGCGAGTGGAATAATTACTCTAAAATACTTCTTGAGGACCACGTAAACTATTTGCCCGGTCCCTAATCCTTCTTATTAATTGGAAAGCGAGGGGCATAGCAGTCCCACAAATGAAAAAGTGTACATGTTTTATTCTTGTAGTTCAGAATGGCGCAAAAGACACACACAGGAAAAAGGCCGGATCACTGTAGGGAGTGCAGAGATTGCGGACCGATGCTGGAACAGGCAACGTTTATCGGCAGAGGCAAGGAGCGATTTGAAAGAGAGATTATAGAAGCATACCGTATACAGAAAGCTGGGTCCACGTGCATTAGCACTTCATCGATTAAACTATGCCGCCAGGAGCTGGGTTTCTTGGACGGGCACGTGTAGTTCTAGTTTCTGTTTTTTGTTCTTGTGGTTTTTTTTCTGTCTATGGTGTTTCGAAATATGAATTCAAACCATGAATATGTGTTTTTTCTGCTTCCGGTTCGTGGTTGATATGTCTTGCCTTATAAAAGAGGGTGTTTCTGAAATAAATTCAGTTGGTAGTAGGCGCTCTTTGTGTCATCCCCTTTTTCCTGTGTGTGTGTCTTTTGCGCCATTCTGAACTACAATCATGAACCAACTAGCCCCAAAGCAAGTTCTTTTGCATGTTTTATTCGTCGCTCCCTATTTCTGTTGTTCGAATGGCGTCCAAACTACTTGTTAGCCGCAAGCAGAATGCCGGGAACAACAGACAATTTAGCAGGTCATGCACAGAGACACAGTGCTTTTCCAGCTACTTCATCTGTGGTATCCTGATCTTCGCTCATTTATCATGGTTTCTTACCTGGTTGGCCATCTTCAATTGGCCAAATTGCTGTTAGAAACTGCACAGCTAGTGCTAAGACGCCGCAACATCGAGGCGAAAGGCGGTAGAAAAGCTATAGGGGTTTCCACAAGGTAAAATGATGGCTTCGCTAGAGATTGACGTCAGCCTGCTCATAACTTTTGGTTGCGTAGTAGGCTTAGTTGCTGAACACAGAAAAGCCGCTCAAACTAGATAAAGGCACAGAAGAAATGGCTAGCTTGCTGTAAGAGTAACTGACTGGTCTAAAGCGCCAGATCCAAGCTACATCCTTCAGTGGGCTAGAAGGCCAGAGGCTTCTGGTTCATAAGTTTTAGGTGGACAGGATGTGGAAGTTGATTCAAATATAAATTCCGACATTTAAGAGCCCAAGCCAGCTTTCAGTTAGACTGCGGCGTGTATGGCAAGCTCGTTCCATCTTTGTCTTTAAACAGCGCAGAAGCGTCGAGACAAAGCGAAGTACACAAGTCTAGCTTTGTTTAAGTACTTCGGTTCTTGCGCCGTTTTAAGGTGTGGAACAACAACTAATTCTGAGTCTTTGTTTTGTTCTCTTTGTCGCTGTATCCAACATAACCTAAATTTTATTCCTTCCTACTTTTATTCTTTCCCCGATGGCGAATACCTCTCACTTCGCAGGTGACCACCATGTCACCCAGCTCCAAGGCACGCTACCCGGCTGGCTACATCAGCTCATTGCTGACCGTCGACTGCCCGCTGGTCACGGTCTGCTCCTTCTCCATGCCGGTGCCGCTGATGGGCGCCCTGCTCTTCCCGTTCCTCTTTTGGATGCTGGGCAGCCGGGCCGGCTTGTGGCCGTCTCTGTGCTGCGCGGCCTGGGTGGTCGTGGTTCTTCTGATGCCCTTCCTCGGTTCATTCGTCCAGAAGCTCTTCTGGGTGAGCTGTTGACCCGTATGGTGGGAACGCAAATCATTTTGCCTTGAGAAATATACATTTTTACGGGAACAACTATACGCACCACTTTCTCTGAGGTACAGCGCATAAACTGTCACATTTCTTGCCCCGTAATATGATGTAGGACTTAGCCAAAAATGATGAATGAAATGTTCTTTCGTGCTGTCATAACGGCGGAATTTTGTTTATCATCCCCCACACTGCCGTCGTGACGGGGATAGTTCTGTCACGACGGCACAACACTGCGCAACACTACCGAAGGTGCTTTCTTAATCTTATGCAGAAATTTTAGACAAACGTCTTTTTTTCATCGGGAAGTTGTTTATGAGCAAATTTTTTTCGCATATCTTAAGATTTCACCACAACATCCAATATATCTAAAGATGCCTTATTGTGAGGCTTGTAAATTTCTATTTGTTGTCAACAACAGACCATATTGGTTTCCATGGCAGTCTCAAGTACTCATTGCTAGCGCAGGACAAATATTAAAAGCAACATTTTGCTACGCATCGGAAAATTACACTAACCCCACCAGTATGTTCATAACAATATGTCACAATATTCTGCATTTACCTCAGGATTATAAGTGATGACCAAGAGAGCCGCACTTGGACAAGTTCATGTTCCAAAATGCTACAGGAAAATGTGTGTCGACAGAAAATCTGTGCTGTTTTACTTCTGGGGCATTTCCGTTACCTATAGCGCACTCCTCTCCAGACCCTGTGAAAGCGGCAACTGCTCCGGCTAGTAGGTCTCTCGTGGCCTAGATTTGTCTTGAGCAGATGCCAGTGAGCAGCTTCAACGGGGGAGTGGGATGATTATAATTTTAACGAAGCGCAAA
Source organism: Amblyomma mixtum (assembly GCF_055824585.1). Lineage (NCBI taxonomy): Eukaryota > Metazoa > Arthropoda > Arachnida > Ixodida > Ixodidae > Amblyomma > Amblyomma mixtum. The sequence goes on along the minus strand of NC_143018.1, from coordinate 27,920,467 downwards.
ATGTTGCACAATACAAGATAAAGATGAATATATTCTCCACTAGAATTTATTTAATCCACTTTCTGGGTGATTTTAGGCGTCGATATGTTGCTCTTTCAGAAAAAAGCGATCCAGGCTCGCGACGAGCGCCTCAAGGCGACCACGGACCTCATGTCCACCATACGTGTGGTGAAGATGTACGCCTGGGAGGACGCCCTGCAGGCGAACGTGGAGCGTTCCAGGGCGGTCGAGCTGAAATGGCTACTCCGTGTGAACTTGCTGGACGCTATACTGGACTGCATATACAGCTCTACCAGCTCCGTGGTCAGTGCTTCTTTGCAGACGACCCAAGTGGGCTGGATCACCCGTTTACTTGACCTTATGTTTTTAGTGCTGTAGCACTGCTAGGAAAAATTGAAAATTGGTTTATGAGGAAAGGAAATGGCGCAGTAACTGTCTCACATCTCGGTGAACTCCTGATAGGAGCTATAAGAGTAAGGATAAAGGAAAAAGTGAAAGAATAAAGGAAGAAAGAAGTGCCGTAGTTGAAGGCTCCGGAGGTGCGCTTTCCGATTTCGGGCATACGTACCTACGTCCTTGAAACCTGCTTTGCGACAGACGGCCCACCTGTTCACCTGGTTGATTGCAACCTGCACGGTGTGTACATCTGGCAGGTAAAGGCCTTCAAGGTAAATGACTTCATTGGAAAGGCCGTTAGGGTGAAGGCCTTCATGGTCAATACCTTCCAGGTAAAGGCCTTTAGGTAGAAGACTTTCTTGACAAAGGCCTTTAGGATAAACAGCTTTCGGTCGAAGATAGGCATTTATGGCTAAGGTCTTCAGGTCAAAGGATGCTTTGGCATTCACAGCGCGTAATGGCCTTAAGTGTCCGCCGTAACTGGCGCTACCGCACTATATTCAGCGCTTATCCATGTTTAAACTTCTGCTACTTTTTGAAATATCGTCTTCGTGTGGCAATCTATTTTACAGCTCATGATCATCCTATTCTCCACGCTGTATACACTGGAACCAGACATCGTTCTCACTCCGGCGCTATCCTTCTCTTGTGTATCGCTGCTGTACATGGTAGACCTCACCATGAACGGCTGCGGACAGGCGCTGAGGAACTTCAGCCAAGTAAGAACACACTTCCCATTCAAGGTGGATCGGTTGAAACAGTGGCATGTTGAAGAAACGGGCTACTCCTCAGGAGTTAAAAAATAACCCGAGTTTGGCTATGCCATATTTGCACACTGGTAGCGTAGAGCTCACATTTTATGTCATTTATACAATGAGGAATAACAAGCAAGAATGGCATATGCTTTCATCTGAGCATATCCAAAAATTAATTGTATTCCTATAACCACCTTTTGAGGAAAAGGTGGCAGGCATTCTTATAAAGAAGATATAGGAGTTTCTGTCTGATCTCTTGGCTCAGGTCTGCATTTTGAATTCGGGCTAAAATTTATCACGTGATCTGCCTTTCATGAAGGTGTTCAGAGTACTTTAATCAGTGTATACCCTATATTTTTGCAATAATAATGTTATTACATAGCTATTTCTCTTTTCTAGATGGTTTCTTGTTAGTAAGCAATGTATGAACTTTTTTTATGATGTACCGATGTGGATGATATTTCGAGAATCGTCAACCTCTTTGTGACCATTCTTTTCGAGGAAGTCCGCCAGTGTCATTTATGGAAATAAATAATTCCGACGCTCGAGTTCTAGATTTAAACAGGTGCAAAAAACAGATATTTCTTTAAACTGGCTTGTTGTGGAGAACGTCATATGAAATTTTCGTGAGTTCCTGTCATCCTTCAGGCAGACTGACATCCTGAAATAGTACCTGCTGTAGTTAATTCTAAAATCATTATACGCTTTCTCCACCGTTGTCAGCTTTCACTTTGGTCGATGACATTTTTTTTCTTCTTTTATCTGCTATAAAACTTGTTTTAATTGTCTCCTGTCTCATTATTTAGTTTAAAACAATTTAAGAACCATGTGCCATGGGAGGTATGGGAAGAGTAATTTTTATTTTTAGTTTTGGGAAGCTGCTCACAACTTAACGAATGTAGTTCATTCTACATTGCCCTAGAACGAAGAGCTGCACAGTCATGTGTCATCGGTTTATTAAAAATAAAAAAATGAAGTATCCTAGTCCGTGGTTTCTGGCCCCACAACAAATAGAGATAAGCTAATACTTCGCGCAGACTTCACACAGTAATTTGTTGTCGATTTTCTCTCCCTTTTTTTTTTTGTTGTGGTGCATTATCAGGCTTCACTGGCACTCAAGAGGATAGCTGGCTTCTGCACAGCAAGAGAGCAGCAGGAACAGAAGAGTGACCCCAGCAATCAGTTTTCGACTAGAAAAGGTAACGGCGAGAAAGAGTGGCGTCATCACCTACCCCGCCATTTTGATGCTCAGCCTTCGCGAAAATTTCTCAGTTCTTGGTTGCGCAAAGTCCACCGGTGCAAATCTGTCGGTGTGAGCCCAGCGCTTAACCTTGAATGAGATGAGCTCCGCGACCTCACTCTTTTCGGAGAGGTCGCAGCAAGATGGGCTGTGAACAATAGACAAAGATATGCACTGAGGTATCTTATAGCCGCAAGTAATTTGTTGCGATTTCTCACGATATACTAATCGGAAGTTTTAAGGCTCAGTAAAAACGCTGATCCAATTTTTTCATCTTGATCTAAAGCAATCTGGGGCCTCAAACTATTCATAAAAAATACTCCCCTCAGTAGCACATCTTTTCGTGCTATGATAAAACCTTTGTGTGATTTTTACGCATATGTGTAATAAAATTTCCAGACGATTAGAACGTTAAATGCTACATTACTCATCAGCAGATGCCGTCTACGTTATTAACACAATTCCCACTATAATCAGGCTTGGATTTAACGCGAATAGAAGTCATTAAAAGAACATTATCTTTATCTCTTTTTATGACCACTTTTTATCAAAAATTAGAGCCTTACGCCTTTCTAGTTCATGAGACCTGAGAAGTTATTTAGGTGCTTATTATGTGGAGTGTATTTGTGGTGCTCTATAAAAACCGCGGCGATCTGTTATTGAATTCAAGGGGTAAAACGCTGCGTGCTGGCTCTCCGCGGTAACCTCACAACCCCTTAGTGAAAGCTGTCAGTAACTTTCAGATTTACTTTGCTGATAGTGCGCACGTAGCGGTCACGTTAAATTTTTCTTTGGTCAACTAGAATCTACTCAAAGGAATGATCGACTTTTGTTACTCTGTGCTAATTTTACAATTCTCTTCTCCCACGCATTCAGGCGCAGTGGCACTACAGAGATGCTCATTTTCATGGAGCGAGCCTGATGACGGTATATCGGAGCCCAATCTTCAAGATATCGACCTGACTGTCGAGCCGGGTTCTCTCGTCGGTATCGTGGGCTTCGTCGGGAGCGGCAAATCATCGCTGTTGGCCGCCATTCTGGGCGACATGCATCTGATAGGAGGCAAAATTACCTGCACAGTGAGTGAAATATAACAACAGTAGTTGGAGGACTTTGGGAATTCTGTATTGCATTCAGAATCACCGGAACACTGTTGCCCGCGCTAGTTGAAGTCACTTTGAATGTAACAAAAACAGTAGCATACACGCTGTAAAATTTGGACATTCGTTAAATATGCCTCATATTGCAGATTTCCATTTCGTTTCTATGCACAATGCGCAATACTCAGTACTTCTCGCAAAGAAGTGTTTTATCCTTTTTTTTAGCATTGTACACAGCCCGTTTGATCTCTGCTTATGTCATACGTGACATCCTTTGCTGCTGCCTGTATCGGTATCTTCATGTTAGTTTGTTTAGAACATTGCGGATTCCAGTCTAGAAGGCTTTCGACTCATCACTTTCAAAGGCGGCTAAATCGTGACTGACACAAAGATTCGACTTGGCAATTGTTTTTAAAGCTCAATAGCTTTTTTTTTCTTGTGATCTCATGTCGCAACCATTCGGGCACAATTTTTGCAACGCCTGCACACTTCTTGAACAAGTAACTTTGGATTTCTGACGCGCAAACGCTGAAAACAGTTGCTAATTACTTTTCAGGGCCGAGTAGCTTTTGCGCCACAGTTGCCAAATGTGCACAACATGACAATAAGGGACAACATCACCTACGGAAAGCCGATGAATCCTGCCTTCTACGAGCAAGTTATTCGGAGCTGCCAGCTGATGAATGACATCAACAAGCTACAGTCGGGAGACATGACTGAAGTCGGAGAAAAGGTAAAGTATCATCGCTGAAAGTTTTTGAATCCCTCACGAACCGATATATTGAGACAACTGTAAACTATTCCTTGAATTTACTGAGGCACAGTCGGGTGTCTTGAGTTCATAGTTGTGGGGTATTGGTTCCTTGAGCATAACCTCGAGGCTCATTAGCCGTCAACGCTTGGCCCGACCTTTTAAATGTTATGTCCAGCTGGAGCTAGGTGTATCATTCAAAAGTGTGTGAAGTTGCGGGGTATCATTGCCTTCCGAAAACGCCGCAGGGAACCAACCTGAGTGGAGGGCAGAAGCAGCGCATTTCCTTGGCCCGGGCGGTCTACAGCCAGAGTGACGTGTACTTACTCGATGACCCCCTCAGCGCCTTGGACCCAGTGGTCGGCAGTCGGGTCTTCAGGGACGTCATCGGAAACCGGGGCTTGCTTGGTAACAAGGTGAGGTCTCTCCAAGGAACGATCGTGTATAGATGAAGAGATTACGCGCTTAGTAAACTTGCTTTTCTGACGCGCACAAGATTGTAGAGACCAGAAAGGCTCAAACTATAAAAACGACATCGTCTTGCACAACATGGTACAACAGCGCAATAACACGAGACACACTGAAGAATGCAATCCTTAGCATTAGGCATCTTATACTTGGGTACAAAATGTGGTGTTTAAATACAAAGTGAAAATACGAAAGTTTTATATGACCTTCGGGAAATAGCACACAAACTGTCGATTAGAGGAGATGTAGTGTAGCAATGTTAGGTTGCCATATATCTGCAGAGACTTTTGTTAAGATTTGCGAACCTTGATAGCCGGAGCATCTGCGAGTGCAAAAATGACGAACTCTTGTGGTCTGCTTGCAGGCGGAACCTGGTCGAGACACTCTGATAGTTTTTTGTTCCTCCTAGCTGTAACACTTTTTATTTGTTGAGCATTTTTAGGAGGGCAACACTGAATAAAAGATCTGAGAAATCTGAGAAGAGCGACTTTGATGACACACCTTGATAGTTTAACACAGAAAGCCTTGGAGAGGGGCAGCAACGTTGTTACAGTGTTGCCAGACTTGAGCGCAAATGACCCGGCCGGCCGTTTTTTATCGCCCTAGAGTCCCATTCTGTTTATTTTTACTCAGTTATGCGTACAATACTCAAGAAACAGTCACCCAGTGTATCAAAATTTTCTTGTTTTGTTACGGCTGTTCCCGTTTAGCTCGAGCTGCTTACGGAGCCTCATAACCCCATGCTCACAACTGGATAATTTGTTTTCAGACGCGAATCATGGTCTGCAACCAAGGCCATTACCTTCACCATATGGACAAAATCGTTTTGGTCGACGGAAAGAATATAAAGGTATACAGCAGACTCGAAGATCTTGTGACGGACCCGGATTCTCCGCAAAACTTCCGCGAAGCTCTTGAAAAACGCAAGTGGAGTGATCTTAACAAATCATGGTGAGAGAACCGTATTTGTTTCTATTCAAGTTGGTAAATGCGATTTTTTAATTTGTTCCCTGGCCATGTATTAGGCTCCTTGGAATAAAGCCTACACTTGTAGGACAGGATCGTGCTTGTTATAATCCTTGTTGAGCCTGTGCAAATTATTTGTCAATCCCTCTTCAGCGCAGGAACCGAAGAGATGGAAGAGAATGACACAGTTGGACGAATAACAGAAGAAGAGCTAGGCAACTCAACAAAAGTAAGTATGACAGATGCTTTGTGTTGTTAACGTTAGCTTTAATATTAAGAGTCTGGTCATGACCCCAATAGTTATGAGGTTAATGCCAGAATTGTAACGACGCCATCGCACTTCGGCACTTTCAAACATTAAGGCCAGCCTTTGTTACTTGTGTCACCATCGAAACTCAGGCCGAAACGTGCTTCCAACTTTCTGTCGGAGCCTATTAACTTGACAAAAAAACAGCGCTGTGTTATGTCCCTGCCTGTGTCCTTCTTGTCCCGTTCGTTGCGCTGTAGTCATGAAACCTATTCATGTGTTAGACTGATTAACAACCGCGTAAGTTCCGTACACGGCCCGCCTGAAATAACAGGCGGTTATTGCCAATAGCTAGCACAACCAGCCAAACCTTTCTGGGCCAATTTTCCTGGTATTAGCCGAATACAATATCTGTACGTGTCTCTTGTCCAAAAGCGTTGCGGTTATTTTGCTGCTTGGGTTCGCCTGAAAAGAGTTCCTTACATTCACTATAGAGGCAATTTCTTGTGTACCCACTTTATCTTTATTTTTTCTCCGCTTCCTTTTCAATTTAGTCCTTTCATCGTAGCGTAGAGTCGCAGACAAGATGCTAAACTGGTTAAACTCCTGCAACTTTGTTACTTTCATTCCGTGTAAATATCTGCAGCACTTTTAAAAAGAGTTGCATTTGCATCTGATAGCGCAGCGTAGGTTATAGCGTCTCACAGGTATTATTGCGGTGTGTGTCTATAGACCACTATTGTGTACACTCTAAACACAAAAGGGACCAGAAGGTATTAAGCTGTCCTCTAGGGCATTCTCTTTTAGGGGCATGGTATCCTGCCCAAACCTTACAGTGGTTTTCTATCCTTAAAAACACGACATACTTAAGGTTGGCAACGGAAACAAATTCTCTCTTCAAAACATTCAAACATCTTGCAGTTAAGAAGATTTTAACCGAGGTTTCAGTCTGCTCTCTTTGCTGACCTCAGAACCTCAGGTTCCGCGTGTAAAAGCCTCCTCCCATTGCAAAGTGCATCAAGTTACAAAGTTTTGCTATTGGTTTATGCCTTCGTTGGCACAAGTATGCATTCCGTACATATAGTGTTCAAAATCTACCGCGGAACTCGGGCAGACTACCCTGCCCTGACCATCTACCACACCCACTCTCTAAGGACCATCTACCACACCCTCCCTCTTAAGGACCATCTACCACACCCTCTCTCTAAGGACCATCTTCCACACTCTCTCTCTGAGGACCATCTACCACACCCTCTCTCTAAGGACCATCTACCACACCCTCTCTCTGATCGCCAAGAACTGCCCATGAAAGGTTGTGCGCTAGAGGAGAGCATACTCCCGTTTTACTCCCATATAGGCCTATTTTGGTTTAGAGTGTAGAATATCAGGCACCCAACTGTACAGAACGGTCCTCTGCAAGATGCGCGGGTGCAGCTCAGGGTAGATCTGCTACTGATGGGAAAGAGCCGAGCGTCTTCAGGCGCATTCGCTGTCTGAGGTAACGTGAAGGTAACATGAGCGTCTCCTTCCAGACAGGTTGGCAGCTACTTCGCAGCCTGTTGCGGCTGTCGCAATGGCCGGCACCCGTGGGAGTCATCATCTTTGTGGCTGCTTCCTGCTTCTTCGCCTTCCAGCAGCTGTGGATAAAGCAGTGGACGGACTATTCGAGCCGCGCCGCTGCGGGATCTACGACCGAGCAGGTGCCCTGGGTGCAAGTGCTGGTGTCGCTGTGCGTCATCGACGGTGAGTTCCTTCGAAGAGCCTCTCGGGCGCAATACTAGTACCACTTGTCTGGGTGATATGGAAGGTAATCAGAAAGAAAGAGGATATAAGGCACCTTGCAATGCAGCAGGATGGCCTCTGGATCATACTTGGCGGAAATAGATTAATATCTTGGTCAAGGCTAGTCGGTTTCGCATGGTAAAGCATTAAGCAGCGCTGAAAATGGGAGCGTCAAAGAAACAGACAGAAATGATGGGACATGGGCTGTTTTATTTGCTACGTGCGTGTGTGTGCGTGAAATCGTTTTGAAATGCCCTTGAAGAAATGTGGCTAATAACCCAGCTCACTGTCTTTATGCATGGATAAATTCAAATGATGGCGGGTGGTGGGTCGTCGATGGCGACCACGATGACTGATAAGGATATTGGCAGTTGGCTGTTGATCGTATAATTGCCGCAGCAATACGAAGAGCGCCAAGCGTCTTTGACCGTCGTCCAGTGACAGGTTTCCGATTGAGGCACAGACCTCGGTCTTATCAACAAAAAACTGTTAATTGTGGACAAGAGATGATGCAGAAGACTTGGGAAAGTGATAAGCAGTTCGGAAGTGGACAAGTCTGGGCACACACTTCCACATTTCTTTGTTCGCAGCTCTTTAAATAAACTTCCATATTGAGGGGATTTATAAAATTTCGTGCTTTCGCTTACTCTCTAACGACTCGAGATCACTAACAAATCATCCAAATATGTGAGTGGCGCCAAACATCAGTACAAAGTAAAACCGGTACACTCTGGGCTACCAACGGCGCGTAGCGCCCGCGATGCGTATGCATTGCCCGCTAACAGCGAACGCAGTACCTTAGCCGACTTAACAACTTAGCCTGAGACTTAGCGAGGGCGTCTTAAAAGCCATTAACTTGATCGCTGAGTCACCGTGAACACTCATACGTGCTCACGGCAACAAGACATTCGCAACGCTTGCACTGTTCCGAGGTTAACACTCCTCAAAGCGCTCCTAAAACATTCAGCTGTCAGAAGCCGTGCAACGGCTTGGTTCTAAAGGTCTGTGACCCCTCAGCTCCAAGCCCTCAAGAGCACACAGAACGCACTACGCTTACGCTTTGTCCACACCCACCACGCCACTCCCCGCTGCGTTTACAGTATTTACTTTAGTACAGCGGCTGGAAGCTGAAACAGATCATGAAGTCCTTTTCGGCGTGAGCGTTACGAATTTGAATCAACTGGCTGCAAAAGTTTTAATACAATTTTCTGAGCTATAAATAGACCTTGTGCTACGAGAAAAATATGAATGTAGCCAGAAAGAGTCACTGAATTGATTTTATTGACAGATATTGTACCAAGTTTTGCTCATCATCATCATCAGGATGATTATGTCGACTGCAGAGTAAAGGCCTTTTCCATGCCTCTCCGTTAACCCTGTCCTTTGCCAGCTGCAGCCACCGTATCCCCGCAAACTTCTCAATCTCACACACCCACATAACTTTGTGCCACCCCCTGCTACGCTTGCTTTCTCTTGGTATCCACTCCGTTACCCTTAAGGACCAGCAGTTATCTTGGCTTCGCATTACATGCTTTGCCAAAGCCCATTTCTTCCTCTTGAGCCGCCGCGGTGGCTCAGTGGCTACGGCGCTCGGCTGCTGACCCGAAAGACGCGGGTTCGATCCCGGCCGCGGCGGCTGAATTTCTTGAAGGCGAAATTCTAGAGGCCCGTGTGCTGTGCGATGTCAGTGCACGTTAACAAACCCCAGGTGGTCGAAATTTCCGGAGCCCTTCACTACGGCGTCTCTCATAGCCTCAGTTGCTTTGGGACGTTAAACCCCAATAAACCAAACCAATCTTCCTCTTGATTTCGATTAGGATGCTTTCCCTCACCCACATCGCCCGGTTCCGATCTCTTAACGTTACACCTATCATTTTTCTTTCCATAGTCATAGTACACATGAAATGAAGCCGACTCTTTCACTCTCTCTCTCTTAAGGACCAGCGGTTATCCTGCCTTTAGGGTAACGGAGTGCCCTGTAAAGTGCTTCTAATTGTTGTTCTCGTTGTATTATTTGTTACATAGTCGTGCTGAAAAATACTTTGTGGAGACATTTTGTGCGATTCGCCTCCGCGGTGGCTCAGTGGTTATGGTGCTCGGCTGCTGACCCGAAAGACGCGGGTTCGATTCTGCCCGCGGCGGTTGAATTTCTTTGGAGGAGAAATTCTAGAGGCCCGTGTACTGTGCGATGTCAGTGCACGTTAAAGAACCACAGGTGGTCGAACTTTCCGGAACCCTTCACTACGGAATCTCTCATAGCCTGAGTCGCTTTGGGACGTTAAACCCCCTAAACAAACCAACCGTTTTGTGCTATTCAACCTTATTTTATATTCCCCTTATTTAATGTTCTTTGGGTTTGATGATGATGACAAAGGTAATGATGAAGATGATACAGTGATACAGATTCCGACAGCCATGCACGTTTCCAATGCACCAAGGTTATAGGACTCACAATGCAAGTGCATACAGTCCGAGGCCTCATTCACTCAAGAGGCCTTGACCAACGGAGTTTTGAATGGGAGCTGGATTGAAATCGTTCCGTCTATTCTTTGCCAGTGGCCTTGCGTGTTGTGGCCAGCGTCTTGCTGGCCCTCTCGGCGAAGCGGCTGTCGAGGTCGCTGCACAATGGGATGCTGAGCCACGTGCTCGGCAGCCCGGTGTCCTTCTTCGACGCGTCGCCGCGGGGCCGCATCCTCAACCGCTTCTCGGCCGACATGGACTTCGTGGACGCGCGTACTTTCCTCAGCGGAAAGCAGACCGTTCAGAACACGCTCATCACGCTGGCCAAGATCGCCGTGATCGGCACCCAGTCACCCGCGGTGGTCGCCGTCACCGCCATCGTGGCCGTGTTCGTGGGCTACGGAATAGTAAGTCTGCTTATGTGCCTAACAGGTGGTTAACAGGGTGAGGAGGTAGGAGCCTGATGGGTAGGCAGCGCCTGCGTTATGAGAGGGAGATACACTAATAGGATCCGCATTGCGGAGAAAAGAAGGAAGTTATATTGAGGAGCTGCACACATGAGTGTACAGCTTGCACTATCAATCTGCATGCAAAGTTTTTGTTGGTTTGATCCGTTGGGAAGAAATACATCACCACCGGTTGGTTTTTTATCTAGTTGGGAATTGACAGCCTTCATAATTTGCGAGCCCTTTCTGTTTCGGACTTATGCGATGACACAGTAGGTTAGGGTTAATTACGTTCTGCTAGGTTCTGGTATATTAGCTTATAGTATGCAATAAGGGATTAATTATACAATGGGATCCACCCAAGCACAGTTATACGGCTACAAAGAAGAGCTATAGACAATCTTCAGACCCGCCACGGTTGCCCAGTGGTTTTGGCGCTCGGCTGCTTATCCCAACCTAAGTTTGCGGCAAAAAAAAATCTCGGCTGGCGCGACCCGGATTTGTTTGCCGCGAACTTGGGTTGGGATCACCAGCCGAGCGCCAAAGTAACGGGGCTACCGGCGGCTGCATTTGAAGGGTGGCGGAAAGTCGAAATAGAAAATCCGTGTGCTACGCGATGTCGGCGCATGTTAGAAACCCCAGGTGGTCAAAATTACTCCGGAACCCTCTACTACGGCGTCACTGACAGCTCATGAGTCGTTCTTGGCCGGTCACAACTTACCAGCTCTTTCAACTTAAAACAGTGCGCAGGGACAGGACACAGTCAAGAAACACACAGACACAGCACTGACTGACAACTGAGGAATTTACTGCTTTGCTTGCAATAAATACAGAAAGTATCGTCTAAAATACAAAGAAAGCCTTGAAATCGTCATTTTGTCACTTCTGTCGTCATTGCTTGTCCAGATAACTCATTTCTTTTTTCGTCAACGTTAGTGATGGTGTGCTCACGCAGGTGGAACGATTCTTCTGAATGATGAACGCTTCGTATATCTCTCGCATGAGCTTTCGGGGGTATCTTCTCAGAATCTTGCAGCGTCGAAAGTGTGGAATGCATTCGCAGTCCGACACGTGTCCCGCTAGCTTGCTGCCATATCCTTTTTCGATGTTGCCGACGTGGTCCATGAGACGTATGTTGACGCAGCGTCCTGACTGCCCAACATATGACGCCCCGCATGACAAGGGGATCTTATAAGCTACATCACTGTCGCATTCGGTGAATTTGTCTTTGTGCTTTGTTTTACAACGTGCTGTTTTTTCAGCGCCTTGGTTGACCATTTTGCACAACTTGGATAATTTGCTGGGCGCATTGAAAACTAAGTCCACTCCAGCTCGCGCCACCACTTTCTTTAGTGCGTGGCTGACACCGTGGACATATGGCATGACGGCTACCTTCCGCTCTACTTTTTGAGGCTTCTTGGGGTTCGGTCGCCGGAACTCTTTCAGTAACTTGAAGCCAATGCTACAGATGAGGCCGTCCGGGAAACCAGCTTCACGTAACCGTGTCAGCTGTGTCTGGACGCTTTGCTTTCCCGGACGACCTCATCTGTAGCCTTGGCTTCAAGTTACTGAAAGAGTTCCGGCGACCGAACCCCAAGAAGCCTCAAAAAGTAGAGCGGAAGGTAGCCGTCATGCCATATGTCCACGGTGTCAGCCACGCACTAAAGAAAGTGGTGGCGCGAGCTGGAGTGGACTTAGTTTTCAATGCGCCCAGCAAATTATCCAAGTTGTGCAAAATGGTCAACCAAGGCGCTGAAAAAACAGCACGTTGTAAAACAAAGCACAAAGACAAATTCACCGAATGCGACAGTGATGTAGTTTATAAGATCCCCTTGTCATGCGGGGCGTCATATGTTGGGCAGTCAGGACGCTGCGTCAACATACGTCTCATGGAACACGTCGGCAACATCGAAAAAGGATATGGCAGCAAGCTAGCGGGACACGTGTCGGACTGCGAATGCATTCCACACTTTCGACGCTGCAAGATTCTGAGAAGATACCCCCGAAAGCTCATGCGAGAGATATACGAAGCGTTCATCATTCAGAAGAATCGTTCCACCTGCGTGAGCACACCATCACTAACGTTGACGAAAAAAGAAATGGGTTATCTGGACAAGCAATGACGACAGAAGTGACAAAATGACGATTTCAAGGCTTTCTTTGTATTTTAGACGATACTTTCTGTATTTATTGCAAGCAAAGCAGTAAATTCCTCAGTTGTCAGTCAGTGCTGTGTCTGTGTGTTTCTTGACTGTGTCCTGTCCCTGCGCACTGTTTTAAGTTGAAAAATGAACCAACTGGCCCCGCTACTTCCCATGTTACCAGCTCTCACAGAAAATTCACAGTTTTGGAAAAGGTATACGTAACGCGTATGCTTCATATTCCAAATCCACTCGAACATGGGGAATTTCTCCAAAACATACTGGACCAGGCAGCCGCAGCGCTGGCTCAGTCGTTACGGCGCTCGGCTGCTGACTCGAAAGACGCAGGTTCGATTCTGGTCGTGACGGTCGAATTTCGATGGAGGCGGAAATTCTAGAGGGCCGCTTGCTGTGCGATGTCCATGCATGTTAAAGAATCCCAGGTGGTCTGAATTTCCAGAGCCCTTCACTACGGCGTCTCTCACAGCCTTACTCGCTTTGGGACGTTAAACGCCCGTGGACCATAAAGATTAGAATAGGTTAGAGCATGACTGGTTAAATTAGGCCCACGCTCCAGGCATCTGTTAACCTGTTCTGTTAGATTAAACCGAGTGGATCCCTCTCTTTCGCACCGTGCAGAACCTCGCCGTGAAGGCGTCGCACAGCTCCCGCTTCTACGAGAGCGTGGCCATGTCGCGGCTGCTGCAGCACGCGGCCGAGACAGTGGACGCGCTGAGCAGCGTGCGAGCGTACGGCGTAGCCGACCGGTTCAGGAGACACTTCTGCCGCCTCCTAGACGACACGATGCGCGGCTACTCGAGCTTCGGCGCAGCGTACCGCTTCACCCGCACGCTGACCTCGACAGCGGGCTACGTGGTGGTCCTGTACACGCTGCTCGCCAACACCCTGTTCGCCGGACCCCGTGGGCCCGACCCCAGCAGCCTAGGCTTGGCATTGAGCTCGGCGATATCGGTGAGAGAGCCGGTTTTATTCCATGTGAACTATGGCGTACTTAGCGCAAAAAATGATTTTTTTGAGATCGATAATGCTGGGAAAGTGAGGTAGTATCTAAGAGGCAAATAACAGGAATAATGCGACCAGAGTAGTGTCTACAAGGTTTATAAGTTAGGGCCCTGCATGACAGAAAGTGGCCTTGCTTTGACAGTGGCTGTTTAGTGATCATCACCGTACACTGGTGCAAATTTTGAATGAATGAATGAATGAATGAATGAATGAATGAATGAATGAATGAATGAATGAATGAATGAATGAATGAATGAAAAAGGCTAGACTTAGGTAGAGGATGAAATTTGTAAAGCTTTATGTCCGGACCACTTACTTAAATTACAGGAGTGCGCAAATAAGTATAACTATGACAATAATCTCGTTCCGCCGGCCGCAGGTTCCCCTGGCGTTGATGACTCTGTGCGTGATGCTGTTCAACGTGCTCCAGATGATCGTATCTTTGGAGCGCTGCGTCGAGTACACAGAGCTACCGCGTGAGGTACGTTGCACGCAGTGCCAGAATTCCAAAGACTGACAAGGACCATGGTGGGCATCACCACGTCATCATCAGTGTCAAAAAACATAAACTGACCCACATTCTTCACGCCTCTGGTTACACACGCGCGAACTTTGTCATGAAGCTCATGGGTGGTTCATAACATAAGGTGCATTGAGAGCACAACGTTACAATTTGTTGTTGTTCAAAAAAAAAACAGTGTTTTCTTTTCTTGTCGCTAATTCTTAAATTTCACTTGGAAATTTCTGAAAATTTCGTTAGATCCTTAGAGTTGTATTTTTCTAACACCTTACCGTGTGATACATACGCAAACAAAAACAAAAAAGCGATGTGGTTACTCTCGTACTCGCAAAGCAGTACTCGCCCTAGGACCCAAATTCAGTTTTGAAGCCTCTAGATTCAACCCGCTATACCTCCACGAAGGTTTCCTCTAGGTTTTCAGGCAAGCCTTCTCGGTTATTTTTGAATGTCTTGAATTAGAGCCAATCCGCGGCCAACGTAACGGTCGCCTTATCCAGGTTGTGCTGTTGACTCGTGATGCACTTCCGAAGAACTCAGAGGGACTGACCTTACTTTCTCTTTGAAATGCGAGGAACACCCACAGGTATAGTTTGGGCTACGTGCACCATGTAATTTTTAATTGCGGCGCGACATTGTCTTCACCGCATAGTACTACACAAAGTTCCCAGTTTGCATTATCTTTGTTCTGAAACTCAGGACCTGCACCCACTTACTTCATCTTGTTTTGTGGGGCAGGTGAATGAAAATACTCAGCAAGACAAGCAGGTTATCAACTGCGCCCAAAAGGTTTAATTAAAGTGAAAGAGAAACGAGAAAACCGTTTCACCACAGTGCGGTGACACAGTAACATACTAAAGAACAATTATCCATGTGATTCTGTTTACACAGGAGGATCTACCGTCTACTTGGAGCGAGGAGCAGAAGGCTGCGGTGGACAAGGCCCTGGTCAGCTGGCCTAGTGATGGAAAGGTCGAGTTCCAGAATTACTCGGCCTCTTACCGTCCAGGAGTGCTGCCGAACGTTCTCAGCGGCGTCACATTCGTGGTTAATCCCAGGGAAAAGGTAAGTAATAAGAGTTAGCTCTATATATTTTAGTCTTCTAAGCTGCAAACGAAGAGGTTGCGATCAGAGGGTGGCATCTTAAGACACCCCTGTTATTTTAAAGATACCAGAAGAAGCAATGGGCATGGGCTGGGCATGTAGTGCGAAGGCGCAATAAATGATGGTGCCACCCGCAGGAATTTATCTGTTTGCCTCCTGCGAATAAAAGCCCATTCAATTCAAAGAGAAGAGAAGGTAAGCGTAGTAGGGGGCAGTAGAAAATCAGATGGGCGGGTGAGAGTAGGAAGTTTGCGAGTATAAGGTGATAACTATTGGTATAAGACAGGGTTAATTGGGGGGGATATAGGAAAGGCCCCTGCATCGCTGTGGACATCGTTAGGCTTATGATGATGATGATAAGGTTTTGAGGCAACTGGCGAAGGACCGGGTTAATTGGAGAGACATGGGAGAGGCATTTGCCCTGCAGTGGGCGTAGTGAGGCTGCTGCTGATGATGATGATGATAACCTTAAGATCCCTCGCGGCATTTCTCCAACCAAAGGTTGTTGCATTGATTTGCGGTTTCACGTCATTGCAATTCGCGCAGTTTTTTGTTCTACGTATATAGAAGTTCTCCATTCGCTACGAGTGAAGTAATGCTATCGGAGAAGTTATGATCGACTGCAAGTAAGCTTGGCGCTGTAAAAGTTGTCTTGCGACAAAATATATTGTTCGCGCCGCACTCCTGACCGCAACTTTAACGCGCTGTTACCTATAATATCATCTTGTCCTCCAGTCGTCAATAAAAAGCTACTCCGGTTGTCAGGCATTTCTCTTTAAAATGCAAACTTTGAAACATTCTCCAGCAAAAGCGCGATTATGTGTGGACTACGCGGCAGGCTTTAGACTTTGAAACGTCATTATAACTTGAAGTATTCCGGCGAATATTTCCAATGCAACAACTGCATAACTACTACTACTGTGCCAGGGCTTACGAATGTACGACCAGTGTGCTACGGTTTCTTTCCGGCCATAGAAAAGCGCGCCAAACTAGTTTGCTTTCATCGTTTCAGATCGGAGTTGTGGGACGCACTGGAGCAGGCAAGTCTTCTCTGGTTCTCGCCCTTCTGCGCATGCTCAGAGCATCCGAAGGCCGGATCCTCATCGACGGCGTAGACATAGCAGGGGTGCCACTTCGCAAACTCCGCAGTATCATCACCGTCATACCCCAGGTGACTGAGGATAAAAAGTGTGTGGTTGAATTCAAAGCTTGACTTAAGGATGTTATTAGCAAAAATAAAAAAATGACGCATAACGTACGGTGCCTGACGCCAAATATGGGCTCTCCTGTCTTCATATAGGCAATTCTTGAGGAAACAAAAGTGGTCTTTCACTTCATATCCTTCTAATGTCGCTGATCTGTATCAAACGCCTAGGATATGATAATATCGGTTCGAAAACCTGATTGAAATATCGTTTGCTGCGTTTCGAGCTTATGGCTGTGTGCAGGGAAATTCACGTTATACAGAAACGTATGCAATTTTCGGAGCTCAGAGGAAAATGCAGCCTCCTCATGATTTCAAAATGCGCTTATATTTTTTGGGTTGACAGTTCAAACTACTAGTAAGTGATTAAAAGTCCTCCAGAGCTTATTGTAATGCATGTAATGCCTTTGGTTCTTTGTTCTTTGGCCTTCCCCGCAAAATGCGATCGCACTGACACTCACTTTTTTGAGAGCGCCTGAAGGGGAGGGAAACTATAAGACTGGCCGCGCTCATTAGATGGCGCAGCAGGTTTCAGATCTGTCTAAAAAAGAGATATTTACTATAGAAGACCCCATTAAATGGCTCCCACGCCAGCGATGCTGTTGTCCACTAAACTAGAATATTTTTCCACAGCTACGTTTCAGGATGAACTCAGACAAACGATATTTGCCTGCCGCAAAACGGACTAAATTGGTATTATGCAAAAAATGTTAAAGAAAGCTCTGAGGGAGAAAATGAAGGAAAGTATTGCATGGAAATAGGTATAAAATTAAATTATTCTAAAATGCCAGCTGCAGCCCTAGGCCTGGCAATGCCAGACCTTTTAAGATCCGGTCTACGGAATAACCGCAATTGAATGACGATACATTGAATGGGAAATGGCCTTTATCAAATCTAAATATAACTACGAGTAAAACAGGGAGTAATATCAATTAGCGAATCTCTTTCATTAGTTTTTTTTTTGGTTAATTTGATGATATACTTTTAAGGAAAAGAAAAAAGCCAGATATGCGACTACATTTCACGTAAAACTCCTAAAACCTTAGCCAGGCTTACTTGGTTTTCAAAGTCTCGGACATTCATGGCATGAAGAATAAAAGCGTTGATGGACGTTTCGAGCTTATGGCTCGAAACGAGCTTATGCCTCGAAGAGAGCCCCCACACATTACATTGACATTCTTTTGAATAACCAATCTTACAGTGAATACGGTTGTTGGTAGTTACTACTGGGGGCGATAACGCAATATTACGTTTCGATGTCGGCCTGAGTGGCGACATGCTTTAGCAGCAAACTTTACAGCGATATCTTGATGAAATTTCAGGATCCAAGTCTCGTGAGGGGAACACTGCGCATGAATCTGGACCCGACGAACTCGCACTCAGACCGGGAGATATGGCAGTGCCTGGAGCGCGCCCACCTCGCCAAGGTTGTCTCGAACGACGCCAGGGGCTTGCTCCTCCTTACCGCCGATGGTGGCAGTAACCTGAGGCAAGTACATTAGAGTGGGACTCTAGGGCCTAGGGGTCGAATACGGCAGCACTCAAACATGCTTTTGGCGTGCAAGCTAGGACACGCCATTGGCTACACAGTGCCATCCGCCATATTACTCCAGGTTTTCTTTATTAGTTCCATTCGGTAGGGCTCACAGGTGTGACTGCGAAGTCGAATGCTCGATCTTAGTTAGATTTATGGATGCTCGAATATGTGTCGTTGTGGAAGCTGCCCCTAGCCCCGCATTAAGCTCCAGCAAAGGTAAACTGAGTAGGTGGTCATTAAGACCTTCGAAGTACGAGATAACGGACGTGGCCAAAGATCGAGAATCATTCGAAAGACTGGCGCAATGTCTACGTGTCTGTGCTTGCTTTACACACTTTTTTTTTGCGCTAAGTCGTCTGATAGCATAAATTAATTTAATAAAAACGGCGCAGTCTCATTTCGTCAATAACTACCGAAACGTGATTTGAACGTTTCAGTGAACAGATATGGGCGAACCAGCCTGAAAAAAATCTTCTGCAAGCCCGCAGACTTGTCTTCAAAAGCCACTTCTCCGCCATAGTTTCGGATTCTGTTTCTGGCTTTTTTTTTTTTTAAAGGAAGCTAGCGCCGGGCAATATATGCAAGGATTTCATGTGGATGACGCTGTCGTGTTTACGCAGCGTTGGCCAGCGGCAGCTGGTATGTCTCGCCCGTGCCATGCTTCGAGGCACGAAGATCCTCCTCCTGGACGAGGCCACTTCGCAGATGGACGGCGACACGGATCAGCTCATTCAGGTGGCGCTACGGAACGCCTTCGCGCAGTGCACCCTCTTCACCATTGCGCACCGTCTACACACGGTCCTCGACTATGACCGGTGAGAGGGATACGCAGAAAAATGTTAATTTTTGCCTATGTTTTGGTCTGTGAGGGTGTGACTGTACTTGTGGACACTTATTTCAAGTTTTTAAATATGCGCTGGGCTTCGAGTGCTTGAGTGCATAGGTGAGTTGGATATGAGTACGAGAATAGCAGAAATGATGAAAAGAAATGTGACGAAGAAACATTAATAGTTTGGAAAACCATTGGAACAAGATGATTTGAGTAACGTTTTGAAACAGGAAGACAGCATAGTGAATCAAGGAACAAGAGAGAGTTGACAGCATCATCGAAATCAAGGAGGAAAAATGGGTATGGGCAAGGCATGTAATGCGAAGGCAAGATAGCCAATGGTCGTTAAGGGTAACGTATTCCAAGAGAAGGCAAGCGTAGCGGGGACTGGCAGAAAATTAGATGGTCAGATGAGAATTGGAAGTTTGCGGCGATAGTGTGGCCATAGCTGGTACAGTACACGGTTAATGAAGATCAGTAAGAGAGGCCTTGGGCGTAGCTGTACTGGTTGTGGTTATACAGAAATAGAAGAGCAAACATCGAAGAACACACATATTTATCGTTTTAATTGAAATCTACAGTGAAATACAGTGCACTGAACAGAAAGCAGTGACCTTCTAGAGTGACCGAGGAGATATTGAGAAAAAAAAGAAACAGAAGCTGATCTGTTTTCTTTGAACTCTAAGGTAGATTGATGAGGTCGGACAATTTGCCCAGCCAGCGGCTAGCGCCTTAGAGCTCTACATGAAGGTCATTGCAAGAGTCATTTGTCCTGCTGTAGAATTAATCTAGCTGGCAGTCAAGACTTTTTCTCCTGCGGTTTGTGTACCGGATGAATTAGCCGGCAGGTACAGGAGCATTGGAAGAAGGAAGACTCCTGGACTCGGACGGATTAAGTGGTCTGTTTTCTTAAGCGTATTTTTCTCTTTTGCCGTGGTGTTCTTCCAAAAGCATTAAAGGTCAACTTTCATTTGTGTCCACCTTAAGTAACTGCACCTCAAACTCAATGTATAAACTCTGCGTGACACAAAAGCTTGAGAAGTGTTCAGCATGCTCCAGTTCTCAACAGAAATCTAGACCATTGCCATGAGCTTTGTACGTATCCCAAGCGTCCAATGCAGGAAAGCAGACACACGACTTCTCATCAGTCATCACGACTTCAAAGGCACCGTCATTTTTAGCAAAATAAATGCCGAGAAAGTCAAGGCTCAAGCGACTGAGAAAAAAAAATACTTCCTCAAAAGCTTGTTCGTGGAAATTTATCATCATAGTAGAATTCTCTCACTTTGCTTGTCTGTTTCTTTACAGCCACTGTTATGGTGTTCTGAAATGTGTATTAATTTTTCTTTTTCCAGGATACTCGTCTTAGAAGACGGCAGAGTCCGAGAGTTCGATACCGTGCCCCAGCTGCTTTCTGACACGTCTTCGGTGTTCTACAGCATGGCCGTCGAAGCTGGAATTAATAGCCCCAAATGGAAAGCTGAAGTGATCAGTACTACTTTGTGATCAACTCGTTATGTCATGCTCTCAAAGCCAACCAAACGAGGTTCACAAAACTATTCATATCAAACTGGGGGCCGTTATTGGACTGTGCGTTTCTGTGGTAGCCGTGACTGGCTAGCCCTCTTCCGTTTACCAATAACGGTGCGCTGTTACGTAAGAGAAGTTCGGTGATATATACCATTAAGCTTCTTTGAACCATTTGCCTAGAGCTAATAGCTACATTCATTCTAGTTCATGCCTTGCTACTGTGCGACGTCATTGAATTTTCACATTCTAGCACCTGTATGTTTTTGCACATCATCATGTATTTATCTTCAGTTATGAAAACGTATATGGGCCACTGTGGCCAGTCCGGTGTTGGACGTGAATCTTATAAGTGATCACCTAAATGCCAAAATAAGACTGGCTGGAACGTTAGACACACTCTCTTTATTATTTAACGTGGAATATGGCGGTGTAGTATTCAAATGATGTCAGTGTGCGCTACCGTGATCTCTATCGAATACAATGGGAAAGAATTATACTCATACTTTCCTATTTGTTCAATAAAAAACAAACTCCTGCGGAAGCAGAGAAATTGTGTCATTGGGGGCAATAAAAAACAAACTCCTGCGGAAGCAGAGAAATTGTGTCATTGGGGGCAAGCCACAAGGCGCAGTATCTCTTTTACAGCTATTCAAAACAACGCTGCTGTTGCCGTACTCATCCGATGATTTCCATTGCCGCTTTTATCGAATTTTTTCGTCACAATGCGGGCGTGCTATACCTGCGTTATGTGGCAAGTGGCGTTATTTATGCCCGTTCAGTTAAGGACGCCGCGCTGCATACGTTCATGTCGTCAGCATGTGATACGTGCATAGTTGACCGAAAAAAAGCACAGGGAAGCCGTAGGTTCATTAAGCCGTGGCAATCTGGAATATGTGTCCAAGGTACAAACACTCAGTGGCGTCATGAGGGGGGTGCGGTCCGCGCCCGGTGCAGAGCTCCAGGGGGTGCATCTGGGGCAAAAAGGGGGCCAGGAGGCCTGCAGTGGCTTTTTTAACTGTGAATGAGCTCAAATTTTTAGAATACGAAACTCACACCCTTCACTGACTGTATTAAAGGCGAAGTACCGTGACTATGGACACTTTGAAGCGGCATGCATTGAGCTGGATGGAGCCAAGCACTGGTCAGCACTGCAGTTCTTTAGACTCATCCCTGAGTTGGATTTTATAGCGGGAGCTCTACTGCTCGGGGTATAACTCCGATTTCGATGTGAATCAGTGACCTTCATTGTCTCACAAAGACAAACCGAACTTAAGCTGTGTGGTAGTATGACCCAAGGTATGGTTGTATGACCACGCGATTATATGACTATGACCATTGGGTACATGACCTTGACCTTTGACCTTTGACCTTTACCATTGACCCTTGACCTGGACATTTGATTAGAGACAGTGGAGTTAAGAGAGCTTTCTCTTGTGTAACTAGGCTCAAGCCACGTTGAACGCCCAGCCATTTTTTTTTCATCTTGCGTAACGTCTTGACTAAGCGTTCAAGTATTCCTCAGGATATCCCTACATGGGACTGATGAGAGGGTCGCGGGTTCCATTTTGGAACCTACGAAAAAATACTTGACACCTACAATGGAAACGTCTAAGTTCTCATGCATGCATTCTCATGCATTCTCATGCATGCATTCTCATACTTCGAAGTAGAAGAAACGGTCAGCAGCTTTGCAGCCCTCACGATGAGAAAAAAAAAAGTTACTTTCCTTTCTTTAGAGGAACTACGTGATGGCGGTGGAAAGACGTCACGATCCTGTAGTCCAGTCAGAAATTGTGCTGCGACGCCGTCAGTATTGTGCTGTGTGAATTACTCACGCTTTGAATTACCCGCGCAAAGTCATGTGGTTGCGGCGTCACCACCCTCTCGACCAATCCCGATTTTCTGGACACGTCAACGCCAAATATGGCGGTTCCTTCCGTGAATGGTGTCTTTAACTCTATCGCGTTAAAATCTGGCTAGGAAAGTAAAAACAGCGCTAAATTCTACACAAAACACACATAAAGACGGACAGGACGGGCGCTGTATTTACAGGCTAAATTCTACACAAAACACACAAAGACGGACAGGACGGGCGCTGTATTTACAGGCTAAATTCTACACAAAACACACAGAAAGACGGACAGGACGGGCGCTGTTACAGCGCCCGTCCTGTCCGTCTTTCTGTGTGTTTTGTGTAGAATTTAGCACTGTTTTTACTTTCCTGACGGGCGCTGTATTTACAGCGCCCGTCCTGTCCGTCTTTCTGTGTGTTTTGTGTAGAATTTAGCGCTGTTTTTACTTTCCTGAACACAATGTCACACCAACTAGCCCAGCAAAAGGTACTGTTAAATAAAATCTGGATAAATGCAAGAACTTCGCGCATGTTTCGAAAATAGAATCTGTTTCTCTTGACAAACACAAAAAATATTCCGTACTTTTAATGAAGGCGATCTACTCCAGGGTTTGGGCATCATGCCCTTCCCCTATTAAGAAGATCACTTACTTCCATTTATTTTACTCCTTTATAGGTTAATTCATGTTTATAGTGGGGCTAGCTTTCCCATTCTTCGTTTAAACTGACACGCCGCGTTGCATGAATAGCTGACTGCAACACTTCGCTGAGAGCGTTTATTCTCGTAGTGCACGACGTTTCGGTGTCCCGGTGCTGTTCGGTGCCTTGGGGCTCGATTTCAAGTTCTTGAGCTGTTGCATCTAGGACTTCAGCCGATTCTTTGTGGGATTCGTGAAGTTTCTTCCGGCTTTCACTTTCGAAGGAACGCCCGCCGTCATCACCAAGGTGCGGTTCTTGGAATGCGTGCTAAGGTGTACTGTGTGTACGTATGTGAAAATGATGGAAGGCGGCATAGTGGAGCCCGTGCGGTTCCTGAAAAACAAACAGATGACGATAAAACTATTAGGAGGCTGTACTTCATTTTTTACCTAGACAACTAAAGCCCTACTAATAACGCTTGTTTTCTTCTTTTTTTTTTTGCCCGAAAGCCGCCGCGGTGGCTCAGTGGCTATGGTGCTCGGCTGCTGACCCGAAAGACGCGGGTTCGATCCCGGCCGCGGCGGTTGAATTTCTTTGGAGGAAAAATTCTAGAGGCCCGTGTACTGTGCGATGTCAGTGCACGTTAAAGAACCCCAGGTGGTCGAAATTTCCGGAGCCCCCCACTACGGCGTCTCTCATAGCCTCAGTCGCTTTGGGACGTTAAACCCCATAAACCAAACCAAACCTTTCTTGCCCGAAAATCCCCTTCCTACGGCACTGGCCGGCTTACAAAAGCCGTCCAATCGTGAGTAAAAGAGAGGACGAACTAATCGTGATCGCCAGTAATGATATCCCGTAGCCAATTGTAAGCCGCTCTTCCGCTGGTGACATTTGGAAGCATTGCTCTAGGGTCTTATTATTATCTCGGAGCTGGACAGAAAGAAACGTTACTTCACAGAGACGCCCTCAAAGAAGCGGAGGGGTCAATATTTTTGGCCGGCGTCCCATGTTGGATTAACACAGAAAACACATGAACGTTAGTACCGTGCTATAAAAAATACCCAGCACCTCCACCACACTGTTCCACGTTCTATTTACAAAGGCTATTTATAGAGGCAGATTGGCCCGATCCTGGTGCGTCAGCGGCAGGGTACCGAACTTGTGGTTTGACCAATGGCCATCCCGAATTGCGGAAGCAACGGCGCGGCAATCGCAGCGGCGGCGGCATCTCAGGGGGCACTTTGACTGTCTAAAGTGCGCAGAGGTGAAAGCGTTTTCCGCACCACTTTCACAACTCCTGTGGCACTGGTGACGTCACCATCTGATGACGTCACACATAATTGAGTTCTAATTACTAAGTAATCACAAAATTACCAATTAATGGCTAATTACTGATTAATTACTAAATACGAATTACCTGTTCATTAATGACGCTTAAGCTTCGCCTTTAGGAGTGGAACGCGACAGCGTGTTGTAGCGCGGCCAGGGAGTATACGAAACGCCACCACCCGTTCGGCACGATGCCTTGCCCTTTGAACGCAACGCTTTTTGAGGAAAGGAAATGGCGCAGTAATTCTCTGTTATCTCGGTGGACATCCGAACCGCACCGTACAGGAAGGGGTGAAATGGGAGTGAAAGAAGAAAGAGGGGCCGTAATGAAGGTAATGAAAATTGTATTTAAGGAAAGGAAATTAAGCAGTAACTGTCTCGCATATCTCGGCGGTCACCCGTCATCTGTGTGTAGAGAAAGGGAGGAAGTGCGAGTGAAATAAGAAAGAGGGGCCGTAATGGAGTACCCGCCGCGGTGGCTCAGTGGTAAGGCGCTCGTCTACCGAGCCGGAGTACCGGGTTCGAACCCGACCGCGGCGGCCGCGTTTCGGTGGAGGCGAAATGCAAGAGGCGCCCGTGTGCTGTGCTATGTCAGTGCACGTTAAAGATCCCCTTTCGACCAGGTGGTCGAAATTATTCCGGAGACCTCCGCTACGGCACCTCTTTCTCTTTCTTTCACTCCTACCTTCCTACCTCCTTTACTGCGCGGTTCAGGTGTCCGCCGAGATATGTGAGACCGATACTGCGCCATTTCCTTTCCTCAAAAACCAATTTACTAATTTATTTACGTTATGGAGAAAATGAACATTGTATTTGAGGGAAGGTTATTACTTAGTAACTGTCTCACACTCGCTCCTCACGCATGCGCAGTTGGGGCTCTCCGGGGCTCCGCGAAATCGCTCACCCTTAGCGTAGTGTTGCTTCCGCAACAAAAATTCTCAGGGACACCCAGCTGTGCTGTGTCTTGCCAAGGCCATAGCACTAGCAGTTGTGGATGCCTTTGCCGAAAGTGACGTCACTTCCCGTCTGGTGACGTCACTCCCCTTCAGCAAATAGGAATGCTCCGATTTGGTGACATCACTTCCTTCCAGCAATGGCTATGCTCCGGTCCGGTGACGTCCCTTCCGTCAAACTAATGGGGGAATTTTATGATCGACGGAGTACTTTAGCCCCATTGGGCTTCTAATGATGTCGTATTAAAAGCAGCTTTGTTTTTGGAGGGTTAGTTTGGTATGATCTTGCTTTGTCTGCATCAGTGTGAATGTTGTCCGCTTGTGACGTGTTGATCACCTGGTCACACAGAATGAAATTCTGCCTGAGAGTAGCCGATCGCACCCCCAAGATATGTTGCTTGCATTTACGAAAAATGCCGCGAAACTTAGTAGTGCTGACCATGGAAACACTTAGTCCGTGACCTTACAGACAAACACAGGACGGTTGCCGCTCTGTAAAGAAGGATTCAGTGAGAGCTGTTTGCAGTGGTGATTATAATACTACTTATTCATTGTTAATGGTCGCCTTCTCTGCATGAGTGCGCGAGACGTCACCATGCTGGCATTCAGGACGTGACTGTGTTCGGACCACTAAGCGTGGCGCGTTGTAGTCAAGACGTGCGCTACGTTCTGCAAGGTAACCAATCAGAGTGGAGCGGCGTAACGCCGGCAGTGCCAGCAAAACCGGGAAAGGTGCCTTCAACAGCTGCTTGCTGTAAAACCAGCGGGAAGAACGCGACGCAGTACAAGAGGGCAGAGGACAACGCCGGACTTTCAACTGAACTAAAGTGGCTGTTTGGGCTTGTTGGCCAGTGATCATGGTTACAGAATGCAGCGCGAAAAGACAAGGACAAACGAAGAAGTGGACAGGACTGGCGCTGACTACCAACACATTTATTGGTTGGTTGCGGTCGCGACTGAGGGACGGATGGAAAGGAAAATTGCACGGGCCTGCCAACTGGCTCAAGCCGAGCCACCACCGCTGCCACGTGCAGATAGAAGAGAGTTGAAAGATAAGAGGACAGAGTGAAAGAGAGAGTAAAGACGCGCGTCGCAACAACCGCGTCCGCCGGAACGGACGCTGGCTGAAAAAATAGATACACGGCCGCAGCCCGAAGGCTGCAAACCCCACATTTATTCAAAGAAACGAGCAGCTTTTTGTTGTGTCCCCTTATTGCTTTTGTGTGTGTGCGCCCCCTCCTAACGACCACTCGCATTCCCCTCCTAACGACAGTTCGCATCCTCCTCCTAACGACCACTCAATCCTCCTCCTAACGACCGCTTGCCCCTCGTCGCACGCTGTCGCCGGAGGCCCCCCCACGGTGCGCCCCCGCACCCTCCTCCTGTTCTGGGAAGCCACTCCCTCCCGTGGACGCTTCTCAGCTCCCTCCTTTCTTCGGGCGGCCAGTTCGGCTGCTGCCTCGGTCGACGCTGGTCGCACCCTCTTCAGCTTTAAATAAACGAAGTCTAAAAGTACCGTGTGCGTCTTTCGCTGCATTCAACACAGCGACCGGACACGACAGTGGCGACGAGAAAGTGGATTCGACCCGCGCTACGCAACGCTATTGACAAGCCATGGCTACGCGAGGGTTTCCCAATCAGATACCAGAATTCAACGGCTCATCGTGGTCATCGTGGGTTGGACGCCTTCAGTTCTACTTTGAAGCTAACAACATCACAGACCCAGCCTTGAAGAGGGCCAACCTGCTGACGCTGTGCGGGGAGCAGACCTACGATACTGTCTGCGCCCTTATTCAGCCAAGCACACCAGCGGCAGTGTCTTACGACGACATCGTAAAAGCGCTGCAAAAGCACTACGACCCAAGGCCATCCGAGGTCTACAGCCGGGCTCGCTTCCAACGACGAGATCAACTGGGAGGAGAAACTGTGAGCGCCTACGTAGCCGCGCTCAAGAAGCTCGCTGCCGACTGCAATTTTGGAACGCTGTCGACAACAGCTACCGGGCAGGAGGGAGACGCAGCTTCTTCTGCTAACACCACCATGCTTCCCTTGGACGTGATGTTACGCGACAGATTTGTGTGCGGACTGAGTGACGAGTCACTGCAGCAGCGCCTGTTCGCTGAGAAGGACCTCACATTCAGCAAAGCTTACGACATCGCCGTTCGAGCGGAGAGCGCCGGTCACCAGCAGAGAGGGATTCGCCGGAACACCGAGCCGGTACACCAGACAAGCAACCAGGTGCGCAAGCCTTCTGTTGTTGTAAAATCGGTCAAAAAGGCACAACGCTGCTGGCGGTGTGACGACCAACACAACCCCCAGGGATGTCGATTCCAGTCAGCCACGTGTAATTTTTGCCACAAGCGAGGGCATATCGAAAGAGCATGCATTACGAAACGGAGACTTGCCAAGATAAAGTCACCTTCCCAGCCTAATCACAGCGTCAACGCCTCAGAGAATACGCCGCTATCTGATCTCCATGGAACAACATCAGCAACGCCATCTGTGTTGTACGACCTGAACACCATGAATCTCGGCACGCGACCGAAGATTTTTACAGAAGTAAGCGTACATCACCAGCTGATTAAGTTCGAGGTGGACTCCGGCGCAGCCTGTACTCTGATCAGTGAGGACACGTTCCGAACTTCATGGCCATCTGACGCACCCGCCCTGCAACAAGACGACACGCACCTGCGAACGTGGTCAGGACAGAATCTGCCACTATTGGGCTCTGCCAACGTGCAGGTTAACTACAACGGCCAGACCCATACGCTACCTCTGCTTGTTGTGAAGGGCACAGGATCAAGCCTTCTAGGGAGAAATTGGTTTTCTCCACTAGGCGTGATGATATGCAGTAAACATCAAAACGCCGATGCGCTAAGCCGTCTGCCACTAGACGCAACTGTTGACGAACCATTTCCACCAGGAGACGTTCTGATGTTCGAAGCACTGCCAGAACCTCCGCTTACAGCAGGCACAGTTGCAGCATCTACGCAGAAGTGCGCAGCTCTCCGGCTAGTTTACACAGCTGTTCAACAAGGCAACGTGCATAAACTCAAAGGGGACAACTTCGACGCTTACCGCAGGCGAGCTACAGAGTTGAGCACCCATCGCGGCTGCATCATATTTGGGTCCCGAGTTGTGATGCCGAGAGAACTACGCGCACAAGCTATGTCTCTCATCCACGCCGGACATCGGGGCATCGTTGCAATGAAAAAGTGTGCCAGAAGCTACATGTGGTGGCCTGGCATTGACAACGACATCGAAACAGTGGTGCGAGAATGCAAGCCTTGCCAGAGCAGCCGGAGCGCCCCGCCGAAAGCTCCTGTCCCAGAATGGGAAAAGCCAGACACACCATGGCACACACTGCACATTGATTTTGCAGGACCAATTGAGGGCTGCACTTTCCTTGTGGTCGTAGATGCCTACACAAAGTGGCTTGAGATAAGGCAAATGGGACAGACGACTTCGGCAGCAGTCATTGACAACCTCCGATCACTATTTGCAACGTTCGGCCTGCCGCGCAAGGTAGTGTCGGACAACGGAACACCGTTTGTGTCTGCGGAGATTCTCAAGTTTTATCGCGACAACGGGATCTCCTCAGTTACATCGGCCCCCTACCACCCAGCGACAAACGGACAAGCCGAGCGCTACGTAGCCGAGCTAAAACGCGCCCTTGAAAGAGATCAGACAGGCTCGCTGCAGCGCCGCCTTGCGCGCTTTCTCTTCAAGCAGCACACGACGGTTCAGAGCACAACAGGCGAGACCCCCTCGAAAATGATGTTCGAGCGTGAAATGCGAACCCAGCTCACAGCCATCCTCCCCGAGCCAAAGGCAGAGACGTTCCGGGAAGAAAAAGCAATTCCGCGCTGCGGCACGCTTAATGAGGGGCAGCGCGTCCTCGCCCGACAGTTTCTGAAAAAGCCACGCTGGGAGGAAGCTACAATTGTCAGACGCATAGGCCAGCGCTCTTGGCTCGTCAACATACATGGCACAGTAGCACGCCGACATCTCAACCAGCTGCGTAGATTTACGACGCCGTCTGAGAGCTGTCCGCCAGCGGAGAGAACACGTGCACCATCTTCCCACATAGCCTGGCACCCCTTCCCGGAAGAAGAGACTTCGCCCAGGACAGACCTGGGAGACGCAGCGAACAACAGCCAGCCTACAAGTGTTTCTCCCCCGAGCGCACAAAGCCAGCGCGCCTCCACGCGTGAGCGCCGACCCCCTGCACGATACCAGGCAACTTTCTAAGGGGGAAGGAAGTGTTGTGTCCCCTTATTGCTTTTGTGTGTGTGCGCCCCCTCCTAACGACCACTCGCATTCCCCTCCTAACGACAGTTCGCATCCTCCTCCTAACGACCACTCAATCCTCCTCCTAACGACCGCTTGCCCCTCGTCGCACGCTGTCGCCGGATGCCCCCCCCACGGTGCGCCCCCGCACCCTCCTCCTGTTCTGGGAAGCCACTCCCTCCCGTGGACGCTTCTCAGCTCCCTCCTTTCTTCGGGCGGCCAGTTCGGCTGCTGCCTCGGTCGACGCTGGTCGCACCCTCTTCAGCTTTAAATAAACGAAGTCTAAAAGTACCGTGTGCGTCTTTCGCTGCATTCAACACAGCGACCGGACACGACACTTTTATAATGCCATCCAAGACTCACGTGACCAGATAAAGCAACAGGCGTGGGAAATCTATCTAACACTGATACACATCATTGCACACAGCCTGGAAGAAACAGCACATCGAGGCGACGCAACGTCACTCTGGTACCTAAAAACTGCATGACTAAATGACCAGGAAGAGCCAAAATAAACGAGTAACAAAAGAATGAATTATCATCTATTGCTGTCCGCTCATCGTGAGGCAATTGGCAGAAACAAAGAACAGAAGCCAAAACAAAACAATTCCGCAAAACTGTTTAAAAGTCGAAGCAAAGCAGAGTCAAAGAGACAACACAACAAAAAGGAACACTACGCGAAAGCTGTGTCAAATGCTGAAAGCCATACAGAGTCTAAGAAAAAGTTAACTGAGTTTGTCCTGCTGAAGTCCGCACGATAAAGTAGCATGGCAGAGGCTACAGAAAAAAAAATAATTGTGGAGACGTTTAAGTCACCTTAAGAGTGGAATGCATAGATTTCCCAATTATCGCAGCGCCTGTTGCAACCCTTTCTGACGTCAGTTACTTTGCAATTGTCAGTGTCGCGTTCATCAACACACCGTCTTTCATCATCTCAACACGCAACCTCGAAAGACCCTGTGGGAGCCCGAAGCCTTTCTCCCTCCTGTGGGCCTCCCCTCGTTATTATATGGTTAGTCGGGGGAGGCGTTTCAGAACGAGTCCCTTCGGCTAGATCGGCCTGTGACTTGGCAATTTAGCGGCGCTGTAGTGACCACCGAGAGAGCGCGTGTCATAGTGATTGGTGGTCCGCTTCAGGAGTGATGGGAAACAATAAGGTGTAGGTTTGGGCCAGTTGGTAATCCCAAAGCCTGTAGAAAACGACAAGGACGAAGATGATAAAAAGGCAAGGAAATAGCGCTTGTCTTTGTCTTCTCTCGTTTTCGTCGTTTTCTGCGCGCTTTGTTTTCAAGTGACGGCAAACACTGGAGAGGGACATAGCGCTCCGCCTAGGGAGTGGAAATGTTTGTGATTGGCGCGATTTGTTTTGGAAACTTATTTAATTGTGTGTTTTGACGTGTGGGGGGCAGCATGCATCCCGAAGTCCCAGCTTTCGTCCAAGGTGGGAGCAGGCCTGTCCCAACAGACCGCCAATCCCTCTCACGAGCACGGCGGGAGAACGCGTAGAACTTCACCGAAGTAGAGTGGCTCAACAGACCGCCGCACCTCTGAGTCGAGCACGGCGAGTGAAAGCCAAAGAACAGACCAAAATTTCAACTGTCTGTCTATCAACTGCCATATCAGGACTGGTAGCTGCAGAAGCAGGTGTCCGCTACGCTGTGACGATGGCGACTTTCTGCGCCCTAGTGTAAAATGAAGGTGACACAACCTGAGGGCAGGCTGTGACGAAGTCACAAGAGCCCAACTGGCGTATTACGCTACAGAAGTCGCCATTTTAATGGATGATGAAAGAGAAATTTATTGGAGCCTTAATCTAGGGACAACTGTCCCTCAGAGAAAACAGAACTAAAACAAAGCGACTAGCGTCTCTCGATACCACATGCCGCCAGAAAATACACTAAAGTGACTACTGTCGCCCTACAAACGTACAAAACGTTCAAAACACGTGTGTCCAGTGTGTTAAAAACCTTCTCAAAGAGAAGTTTATTGGACCCATAATTCATACAAATGGACCACAGTCCCTCACAAAGACAAAAACAACAAGGCAGCGACTAGTGTCGCTCGGTTCAAACAAGCTAGGAAACAAGTACACGACGGCGACTGCTGTCGCCGTTCACACAAAATCATTCACAGCACAGAATGTTCAAAGGGTCCATAATGTCCAAGCATCGCGGGGGGAAGCACGCTCACTAAATACGATGAACGCGCACCGACACCGCACACCACACACTCAATACGGCAGGAGCCGCACCGTGACGCGGCCAAATTGGGAACAGAACATCATCGTCTGTGGCACGCAGAACCCAGAAGTGGTTAAAAAGCTCCTCACGGACATTCAACTTAACACCAGCAGAGGATCGCTCGCATTTCACGGCCACCTCAAGCTCACCGGTGATGTGTGTCGCGGTGTGATATCTGTTCACAACTTAGAAACCAGTGAGTCACTAAAAGATAATGTGCAGTGGCGCGGTGGTGAACTAGTTCATGTGCGCAAGCTGGGACAATCAAACGTAGCTGTGCTGACTTTCGAGGGACGCACTGTTCCGCGTTACGTCCACTATAACGCAGAACTGACTCCCGTCAAGGAGTACAAAAAAACAGTGCCAGCGTGCTACCGTTGCGGCACACTGGGGCACCGGGTGGACAACTGTCCCACCCCGGTCAAGGAAAGATGCGGCCTTTGTGGCCAAAACGTGGGGCTTGGTACTGAGGGGATGGCCCCCCACGTCTGCAATCCTATCTGTTTAATCTGCGGGGGCCCGCACCTCACCAGCTCCCGCGAATGCACCGCGAAATTCATCAAGTTGCCGCAGCCAGGGCCCAGGACGCCACCCAAGGGAGCCAATGCCGGCGCTACACGGGGAGGGCGGCAGCGAAACAACCAGAAGACGCCACGGCGTGGCGTGATGCCTCCCCCTGGCAAGACAGCAACAGTAACGCCACCACCCGGAGCAGCGGAGTTCCCAGCTCTCAGCGCTTCATCTGGCGGCGCCGCCTGCAACCAACCCAAGGTAGGCAGCTGGGCGAGGGTCACCTCCTCTCCTTCCCCTCCTCCCTCCTCCCCCACCAGCACCGCCGAGACACAGGAACTCAAGCGCGAGCTCGCCCTCTTGCGAGCTCAAAACGAAAAACTAGCCAGCGAGCTTAACTCGCTCAAATCCCAATTCCATACTCCGCCCGCGTCGAGCGACGAGGCAGAAAACATAACAGACAGGGAGATCCCTCCTCCTGTGGAGAGTCGCGCAGCGGCCCTGGAGACCCGGGTGACCGCAATTGAAACACAATTGGCTGACCTCCCCAAAATTATCCATGACACCATCGCGCGTCAGGTGGAGAGTGTCATCGCACAGGTGACACAAGCCGTAACGCACATTATCCAAAAATGGATAAAAGATAATCCGCGCGTCCTTAAACGCGTAGGACCCATCAGGGACGCTAACCGCCCCTCAAAATTCAATAGAGCTATTCCCGATGAGTTTGACTTTTCGGAAGACTCCTGCACGTCTGCGCCGGGCACTAGCGGACTGGGGAGTCTTAACAACGTGACCCCACCCTCCGCCTCCGACCATGGCCCCCAACCCTAAGTCGCGAGCAAGAACAACTCAGCCGCTTACACTAACGCAGTGGAACTGCCGAGGTCTCAAGGACCACAAGAAGCGGACTCATCTCCGCCTCTATCTTGAGACCTTTGAGTTCCTCGTCGCCGTGGTTGCCCTTCAGGAACCCGGCGCCGGTGCCAAACTAACAAACTACACTACATTTCAACACAACCCGCAGACATGTATACTTGTTCACAAGCGATACACTGCGCAGGAGGTCACACTTCCCACAACACCGTCTTTCCCATACACGATGGTTTCAGTGCTGCCCCTAAAGCGGTCTGACCCACCTGTACACATTCTAAATATTTACTGCCCACCGAAACTTAACAACGTCACGTTCAATGAAATTTTCACTCAAGCTATGCAGGTGGCGGGTAGGGATCCCCTCCTAATCGTCGGCGATTTCAACGCCCCGAGCAGGCTATGGGGATACCCCCGGGAGGACAGGCGTGGGAGGAAGCTTGCGGAACTTCTTTCCACACTTGGACTCACCCTGCACACTGACCCCGCCAACCCAACACGTGTCGGCAATTCCATTCAACGAGATACTTGCCCGGACCTCACATTTACACGCAACATACGACATGCCGACTGGCTGAATACAGAGGACACTCTAGGTAGTGATCACTGTATAATCAACACAACCATTTACATGCGTCCCCTGAAACGCCCACTAAAACAAGCTCGTATCCCTGACTGGACGACTTTCCGCACCTCTCTACCTATTGTAGACCCCCTCCAGTCGGGATACGACGCCTGGTCCAGATCGCTCACTTCTACACTTACACAACACGAACAGCAGATACAGCTTACAGAAACACAAACAGACGTGGACAACCACCTTCTCCACCTTTGGGAGGCCCGTCGCAGCCTCACGAAGCGATGGAAGAAACAGAAACATAACAGACGCCTAAAGAACCGCATCCTGGAACTCACACAACAGGCAGCGGAATATGCTACTCAGCTAGCCGACACTAACTGGGTGGACCGGTGCAACGCGGCTGCTCGCCAGATGTCTGGCCGCAACACGTGGCGCCTGTTCCGCGCTCTCATCGATCCAATACAAACACGCACGGAAACCCAACGCCAATTACATAGGGCCTTGCACAACTTTACAGGAACGACAAAACAACTAGCGCACACGCTCAGGGATCGCTACCTGTGCACCACTAAGGACCCCCGGCAGGCGGAGTACTCGTATGCAGGCGAAGAGAACACGGAGCTGGACAAGCCGTTCCAGCTCCACGACCTCCGGGCGGCCTTGAGCAAAATGAAGCGGGGCACTGCACCCGGGCGCGACAAGGTTACGGTCAAGCTCTTGGCCAACCTTCCCGACGCAGCCTACGCCGCGCTCCTCAAATACATCAATAGCATTTGGGACGGAGAGACTCCTCTCCCTCTCGATTGGAAATCGGCTCTCGTGACCTTTATTCCGAAAGCCGGCAAACCTATTGATGTGGAGAACCTTCGCCCCATCTCCCTCACGTCTTGTGTCGGCAAGCTGATGGAGACGATGGTGCGCGACAGACTCTCCGATTTTCTAGAAACACAGCACACTTTCGCGGACACCATGTTCGGTTTTCGCCCTCACAAGTCTGCACAGGATATACTTCTGCAGCTTCACCACGACATCTTAGATCCTGTCGAATGTCCCCACAACGACAAGGTGGTCCTGGCCTTGGATCTTAAAGGCGCATTCGACAACGTCAAACACGAAGTAATCCTGGACCACCTCAGTAACACCAACTGTGGCCACAAAACATTCAACTACATAAAACAATTTCTTACAGACCGTCAAGCCTACATACGCATACAAGATGCGGAACACGGGCCATACACCATCGGCTCGAGGGGAACACCTCAAGGCGCGGTCCTGTCTCCCCTCCTCTTCAATTTGGCAATGCTTCATCTTCCCTCCAAATTGTCCTCTTTGCCCGGGATACATCACGCTCTTTATGCGGATGACATTACAATCTGGGCCACGCAAGGTAACCTGGGCCACATGGAATCCTGCCTGCAAGCAGCGGCGACCCTAGTCGACGACTACGCGGCCTACTGCGGACTCCAGTGCGCCCCGTCGAAATCAGAATTTGTGCACATACGTCCCTCCCCTCGGGACACAACCCCGCTTTGCATCAGTCTCCCCTCGGGACCGATCCGGGAGTCCAAGGAGGTCCGCGTCCTTGGTCTCTTCATACACCACCAACGCAGAGTCGACACCACCCTAGCCAAACTTCGCACGGTGGGAGACCAGGTGGGCCGCATGGTCCGCCGGGTCTCCAACAAGCGGGGCGGATTACGAAGCAAGGATGCACTGCGGCTTGCCCATGCTTTCGTAACGAGTAGAATCCTCTACTCAACCCCCTACTTGCACCTGCGCAAACATGATGATGACCAACTGGAGGTCATCCACCGGAAAGTCATCAAGCGGGCTCTCGACCTCCCGGTCACCACGTCCAACCAGCGACTTCTGGCCTTGGGCGTGGTGAACACATTTCGGGAGCTTCGAGAGGCCCACTTAGTCAACCAATGCACGCGTCTTGCACAGACCACGTCCGGTCGCCGCCTCTTGGACCGGCTACACATCAAACATGACTACCATATTGAGGAAAGGGAGAGAGTGCCAGCACCCTGGAGACGCGCCCTCCGGGTCCGACCCCTTCCCCGCAACATGTCCAGAGAAGACCATAGCCGTCGTCGCCAGGCGCGCGCGGAAGCGTTGGCGCGATACTATGGTAACCAACAACATGTGTATTACGTGGACGTTGCCGGCCCACACCACGGGGTGGGGTACACGGCCGCAGTCGTACACAACACAAACACAGTCAACGGGCTCACTTTCAAAGCCTACAGCGCAACACACGCGGAGGAGATTGCCATTGCTCTTGCTCTCACTACTCCCAAGTCGAAACACATCATCACCGACTCGCGAGGGGCCTGTCGGAACTACGAGTTGGGCTGGGCTCCCCCGCTTGCCTGGCGCATACTGGAATATAGCTGTCGATCTGAAGATCCAACTCCACGCAACCTGATTTGGGCCCCCGGTCACCAGGGACTCCAGGGAAACGAACAGGCCGATCAGGCCGCCCGCGCACTCTCTCCCCGGGCTATCTCCCTGTCCTTGGAAGGGTACTCCCAATCAGACAATCTGGCCATTACATTCAAACAAATCACCGATTACTACAAGGAGGAGCACCGGCGCTACCCGGCCCCTTGTAAGGGTCTGGATCGCGCTGACGAGCGCCTCCTCATCAAAATTCTTACTAACACTGTACTGTGCCCGGCGGTGCTTAAACATTTCAATACATCCTTTGATGGCGCGTGCCAGTTCTGTGGGGAGGTGGCTGACACCTTCCACATGGTTTGGGCGTGTCAGTCAAACCCATCTATCCCCCCCAACCCCAACCCCACCAGAGAGGACTGGGAGGCGGCCCTGCTCGGCTGTCAGGACCTAAAGACCCAAAAGGCCTTGGTTCACCGGACGCGGGCGGCGTTGCTTGCCAATGGGGCCCCGGAATAGGGGCTCCACCTAGTATTGTTAGGGGAAAGGGCCAATAGGGCCTACCCCAATCACCTCTCTGTAAATATTTATTGTATTATAAATGTTTTTCACCACCACCACCACGCGGCCCCCGCTGGCGGAGATGAAGCGGGTGCTCCACCGCCGCAGGAACTCGTCTTCTGGGAGGGTCACACGATCTAAACACGCCTGTTCAAACAGGCGCGCCCGAACCCTCTGCAGCATGGGGAACATGGCGCGTTGAGGCCGGCCCTGCAAGGAAGCGACGCCTCTCTTGCGCCACAAAACAAGGGCCCCGACGCACAGCAAGAGCCGCACAAATGCGTCGCGCGGCCTGGGGCGCGAGTCGAGACTCTTCATTAAAGAGTCTCTCTCTCTCTCTCTCTCTCTCTCTCTCTCGAGGCTAACCAAAAAGGCGCGACATCAGCCGCCAAAAAGTGCGCGCTATGACGCACTCAAAAAGCGCGTGTTCGAGGGTCTCGGTCGCACCGCACTGGGGACACCGCGAATAATGAGCGATGCCCCACGCGGCGATGCGGACCCCCGTTGGGAGGACACTCCAGCCTCGCAGCCAGCCGAAGTCGCGGACGTCTGGTGGTATCGAGTGCGACGCCAAGCCTCGTCACCGTACCCGCCTGTTCCGCTCTAGCTGTTCAGGTGTAGCCTCCTAGATGGCAAGGAGCTCGCAAACGCGGGAGGCCTGCGTCTGAGAGACATCGACCTCGGGCAGGGTGGCGGTGAGAGACTCGGCCGTCCAACAGACATACCGGAAGAACCCCGGCTGCTGTTCGGCTGAAGGACCTACGAGTTCACCAAAAAAAGAGGTGCCGCGAAGTCCCGAGAAGGTAGGCGAGGGGCCCTCTCCCCGCGTAGTCGGTGGCGTTGACCAGGTCGCGGACGCCTCGAACAGCAAGCACGCTGCACATTATGCGCAGGTTGGGCAGGCTGAACCTGCCCATGCGCGTGGGAAGACGGAGGAGCGCGCGAGCGACGGTCTCCGTTCTTCCCGCCCAGAAAAAACTGCCACAGAGAGTGGCCAAGCGGCGCGTAGAGGTGCGCGGCGGACAAGCGACGCGAGCTGTATAATAGCACACCGATGACCTGATGATAAACGCGCGCTCCGACAGCGACAGGCAGAAACGCGCTGCTTCTGCCAAGCGTCGCTCAGCGGTCGCTCTCAACTCGGTCCACGAGACGCGGGCTACCTCCGCCGATGAGAGGAATAGGACTCCTAGCACCTTTCAAGCCAGGACCCACTCCACCTCGCCCAGCAGGTCCGACGCGAAGGCCCCGAAACGCAGAGCCTTGCTCTTGCCCCTGTTGAGTAGGGCGCCGGAAAGCTCGCTGTAACCGGAAAAAAGCCGCACAAACGCTACGAAGCTGTCCTCGTCCCGCAGAAACAGGGACGCGTCGTCAGCGCACGCTGACACCTTCACCTGGCCCTGGCCAGGCAAAGGGAAACCGCGAATCGACGGAGACTGCTACGCGACGCAAGAGCGGATCTAAGCATAATGCGAAGAACATAGGTGACAGGGCAGAGAGAGAGAGAGAAAAACTTTATTTCAACAGGAATTCGAGGCACGCCCCAGGGTCCCCGCACTACCCCACTGCACTCAAGGGTTTATGTTCCTGAGGTCCATAACACTGGCAGCCCGGCCGGTGGCGGTGGTCTGCACGGCTGGGTCCTCCGAGCGCATCAGGGTCTCCCAGTCCTCCCAGGTCTTGAGGTTCTCTAGGTCCCGCGGGTGAGGGTCCGCCGGACAGAGGGAAAAGATGTGGAGGGAAGAAGCGAAGGGTTCTGGGCACAGGGCGCAAGCAGGAGTGGGGAAGCAGGGATGATAGTGGGTTAGGGTAAGGGGTGAGGGGAGAGTGTTTGTCTGTAGTCTGCGCCAGAGTGTTGCGTGCTTGTTATCAAGGGAGGGGTGGGGCGGGGGGTAGAGCTGGCGTGAGGCTCTGTAGGCCTGCGTCAGCTCGCTGAATGAGTGCATGCGCTCCTTCGTGAATCCCCGATCCGAGGCCAGGTTGGCGGCCTCGTTTCCGGGATTCCCGGAGTGCGCAGGCACCCATATCAGCTCCACTTGGCTGGGCGGGGGTCAACCCTGGCGAATACCGCGCTCTATCCCGAAACGTGCGGTCAACGCCCCTTTGAAGAGCAAGCGAGCTGTAAGATCGGAGTACAGCCGCTCCACGAACTCCGGCGGATAGCCGAAAGCCCCGATAACGCCAAAAAGGTATCGGTGCTCGACCCGATCGAAGGCTTTAGCCTGATCGCGGGAGACGAAACAACCCGAAATTTCCGTTCTCGAGGTGAATGTGAACAAGTCACGCATTAGTCCGGGCACACTGCAGGTCTGCGCAGGTCTTAGAGCACCTATAAAACCACTATTATCCTCTGCCCTTACTGCTCCCAAATGTCAACACGTTCAGACTGTCCACCCAAAGCCCTCTTTTACGACCTGCATAAGTGTACGAGGTGCTGATTGAAGAAGGTTAAAAATTCTTGTTTACGGTTTCTCGAAAGAGGTAGTTCACGATATCTTCGAATTGAGCGGGCTCATAACGCAGGTTTTTAATTTATGACCAACAATAAAAAACTGTTTAGCTACGACATCTCAAAAGAGATTGTTGTAAAACTGTGCAGCGGCAAAACGAAGGATACCCGGCGCGAGTGCACTGGCGGCGCGCGGCACGCGGGCGTGCCACGGCCACCTGGATCGAGCGCGAAGCCCCGTCGCGCGCGCGTGATCGAGACGGCCATGGGCGTGCACACAAGTATCGCCGTGAGTGCGCCAGATGGCGCCAGGTGCCTGACAGACCAATTGGCGCGTGCACACTGGCGGCGCGAAAAGTCACTGCCCTGTGACACTCCAAAATGGAGCGACCCTTTCGTATCACCTCTGAACATTTGATAGGGCGCTGCTGTGACCTTACATAATGGCGTCGATATCGGCGGAACCTTCATGAAGTGCCGCTGCCGATTGTCGAGAACGCGATCGCCTCTTGAAGCGGCTGACTATATCTTTAACCATGGAAGGCGACCGACATCACGATCGCATAATGAAGTGCCAGACGAGATCTTTCACAAGGGAAAACCAGCATGAATTGCGTGTCGTACAGCACCTATGACAGGCTTTTACTTGGCGTTCTGGGCGACAGCACAAACTACATGCATCAATAAAAGTACGTCTTCTCAGAAACCATTTTTTAGAGCGCAGCACG
Source organism: Amblyomma mixtum (assembly GCF_055824585.1). NCBI lineage: Eukaryota > Metazoa > Arthropoda > Arachnida > Ixodida > Ixodidae > Amblyomma > Amblyomma mixtum. The sequence goes on along the minus strand of NC_143018.1, from coordinate 27,880,567 downwards.
CGGTTGTCCGTCCTCGAGCAGTGGACATCTTAGTCGCCCTTTAAGCTGCGGAACCAATGTTGTTGTTGTTGTTGCGACTGAGAGAAAGATGAAAAGAAAAGTGCACGGGCCTGCCGACTGGCTCGAGCCGAGCCACCACCGCTGCCACGCGCAGAGAGGCTGTGCTGTCCCGAGTCCAGTTTGAATTTCCCGCCCGGGCGCCAACTTCATCTGCGAACACTGGACTTCTCTCCTCCCCGCTCTTTCTCTTCCTTCTCCCCGCGCGCCTTCCCTCTCGCCTGCGTGCTTTCTCCCTCTTTACACCTCCCTCCGGAGGTGTCATGTTACGTAACTCGTGACTCTTTCCTTCCTTCTACCGCGCTGCACGACTGCGGCAGCACCGCGTTTTTACAAGTTGTAAATGCCTGGATAAATGTTCGATTTTCCTTGTGTTTGCGACCTGTCATCTATCTGACGAGTGGCCGCAGCCCCAACGCGTGCCACGGAATCAGAATAGTAAAAACGCGTTGAACGTCGAGTCGGTGTGTTGCGCAATCTTCGAAAGCACCTAGGCTCCGCTGGCTGGCTCCGCTCTTCAGAAGTTCCGTTTTCGCATCGCAGCCACGGACGACATGACGTCACAAGACCGCAAGTCGCCCGCTGCTCAAGTGAGTCCGGACCAATCTCATTTTGCATGCTCTGAGAACACGGCAAGCTATGTGCAGTCACGGCATTCGTCGCGCTCAGCTCGTTCGGAGCGTTCGGCCGTCTCGACAACGCCAAGCATGCTGGCCGCCAGAGCAAGCGCGGAGGCCGCCGCGGCGCGAGTACAGGCTTCTCTCAAGAGGAAAGAAGCCGCGGTGAAACTGGAAAAGGCCAGATTGGTAGAAGAAGAGAAAAGTGCGGCTGCGGCAATCGAACGCAAGAAAGCCGAGCTGGACACAGAGTTACAAGTCATGCAGTTGGAAAGAGAAGCGGCCGCCGCGGAAGCGCAAGCGGACGTCCTGGAGGCTGCCGTAGATCAGCACGGCGGGGAGCATCACATCTGTCGGACTGTCTCCGAGGCATCCGAAGACCGCGCTCAACGTACCTTTGACTACGTGCTTGACCAGGCTCACGTGCGCATCGGTTCGCGCCAGCAATCGCAGCAGCATGACGGCGGGGAGCATTACGTCTGTCAGAACGCCAATGAAGCACCTGAAGACCACGCTCCATGCACACCAAGCGCTCGCAGCCAAGGCATCACGCAGAACATTGCTCGTCATCCGGGAGATGAAGCTAACGCCCCTGAACTGACCGCCATGGCAAAGTATCTGATTCGGCGCGACCTTGTGAGTACCTCGCTTACGAAGTTCGACGACTTCCCTGAAAACTACCGGTCGTGGAAATCTACGTTCAAGGGAATGACTCGGACTCTCGAAGTCACGGCAAGCGAGGAACTTGACCTTCTCGTGAAATGGCTTGGGACCGAATCGTCAACCTACGCGAAGAGGCTGCGTTCCGTGCACGTCGACAGCCCAGAGGCCGGGTTAAAGGTAGTTTGGGAAAGACTTGAGGAATGCTATGGTCGCCCAGAAATTATAGAAGAGGCCATCTTTCGAAGAATTTCGAACTTCCCCAGACTGACCGACAAAGACACCCAGAAATTGAGAGAGCTGGGAGACCTCCTTCTTGAAGTTGAGGCAGCAAAATGTGACCCTCACCTGACTGGGCTCTCCTATCTCGACACCGCAAGAGGGGTAAACCCCATTGTAGAAAAGCTGCCCCAGCGCTTGCAAGACATGTGGATCGCGAAAGGCTCCAAGTACAAACAGAATCATCAGGTCGCCTTTCCCCCTTTCTCGTTCTTTGCCAGCTTTATCAGGGACCAAGCGAAAACGAGAAACGATCCTAGCTTCAAACTCAGCTCCGCAAGCAGCACCCCTTCAAGGCTCACGAGAGCAGACAGATGGGCATCGGATGGAAGCCCGAGAAGAGCACCCATCTCAGCGCAAATGACGGACGTGGAAGCAAGCACTGACCATCCGCCCTCAAACGCATTAAAGTGGCATGATGCAGCCAAGTATTGTCCTCTGCACAGGAAGCCTCACCCCCTCCGGAAGTGTCGCGCATTCAGGGAAAAGCCGCTGGATGAACGAAAAGGTTTGCTGAAAAAGTTTGGGATATGCTACAGGTGCTGCGCTTCGACAGACCACTTTGCAAAAGACTGCAAAACAGTTCTCAAATGTGACGATTGTGGTAGCGATCGGCATGCCACGGCGCTTCATGCTGGAAATGCCAGCCACAGGCCTCCTGTAGCTCAGAACGATGCTGAAGATGCAATTCTAGACAAGGATTTTGCACTTCAGGTGTCATCCAAGTGCACAGAGGTCTGCGGTCAAAGCAACGGTGTCAAATCCTGCTCTAAGATCTGCTTGGTGAAAGTCAGTCATCCGACTCAGCCTCACAAGACTGCAAAAATGTATGCCATCTTAGACGACCAGAGTAACAGGTCCCTTGCAAGAACAGAGTTCTTCGACATTTTCGGACTCAATGGTCACAGTTCCCCCTACACACTAAAGACATGTGCTGGAACTAAGGAGGCAATAGGAAGAAGAGCGTCTGGCTTTCTCATAGAAGACATACATGGCTCCGTGAAGCTTCCGTTGCCAACGCTTATCGAATGCAACGAAATGCCTAACAACAGGACCGAGATCCCAACACCGGAAGTGGCACTGCATCACCCTCATCTCAGAGCTGTTGCTAAATTCATTCCTTGTTTGGACCCTGAGGCCAAGATTCTACTTCTCCTCGGGAGAGACATCCTCAGAATACACAAGGTTCGACAACAGCGCAACGGACCGGCTGATGCGCCATTTGCTCAGAAACTGGATTTGGGATGGGTCATCGTAGGAAATGTCTGCATAAGTCGAAGTCGCACACCGGACTGTGTCAGCAACCTCAAAACAAACGTCCTCGAAAATGGACGTCCCTCCCTTTTCGAGCCATGTGAGAACCATTTCTTGGTCAAGGAGAAGCTCACTGCCATGCAGCGGTCGACACAATGCTTCCAACCAGCTCAGCACGCTGCTAGGAAACACAGCTATGACGATGAGATCGCTGAAACGCTGTTCCAGACAACGGAGGATGACAACAGACCTTCCCTTTCTGTCGAGGACAGGAAGTTCTTGAAGCTGATGGACGACGAGTTCTCAAAGGACGAATCCAACAGTTGGATAGCGCCTCTCCCCTTTCGTTCTCCAAGGCCATGGCTTCCGAATAACAAGTGCTTGGCCGAGTCACGCCTCACTGCTGTCCAACGGACCTTGAAGAGAAAACCAGAACTGATGGAACAGTTCACGGCCTTCATGGACAAGATGTTCAAAAACGGCCATGCCGAGGAAGCTCCACCAGTTCGAGAAGGAGAAGAGTGTTGGTACCTCCCCATCCTTGGTGTTTGCCACCCACGAAAACCCGGCGAAACACGAGTTGTATTCGACTCCAGTGCACAGTTCAAAGGCGTGTCTTTAAACAGTGTGCTGCTTACCGGTCCAGACTTGATCAACAGCCTGCTCGGAGTGCTCATCCGATTCCGGAAGGAACCCGTGGCCATAACTGTGGACATAAAGCACATGTTCTACTGCTTCCTGGTACGAGACGACCACCGAAATTATCTGAGATTTCTGTGGTTCCGCAACAACAACATCTACAGTGACGTGGTGGAGTATCGAATGAAGGTTCATGTGTTTGGAAATAGTCCTTCACCAGCAGTTGCAACCTATGGGCTGCGGAGAACAGCACGAGAAGGAGAGGAAGAATTTGGCAGCGACGTCAGGCAGTTCATCGAGAGGGATTTCTATGTGGACGATGGGTTGAAGTCTCTTTCTACAGACAAGGAAGCCATCAGCCTGATACGCCGCACACAGCAGATGTTGGCCGCGTCAAACCTCAAGCTCCACAAAATAGCCTCTAACTGCCCTACAGTGTTGGAAGCATTTCCAGAAAAAGACCGTGCCAAGGATTTGAAGGATCTTGACTTGTGCAATGGCACGCCGCCAATCCAACGCAGTCTGGGAGTTTCTTGGAACCTGAAGAAGGATGTCTTCACATTTACGACTCCAATCGAAGAGAAGCCATTCACTCGACGCGGTGTCTTGTCAGTGGTGAATAGCCTGTACGACCCACTTGGGTTTGTTGCTCCAGTCATCGTTCAAGGGAAGTCCCTCCTCCGAGAGCTGGTCGTTGGGACATGCGACTGGGACTGTCCACTTCCTGAAGACAAGAGGGCCGCGTGGGAGACGTGGAAAGACTCCTTGCAATTGCTCGAGCAGCTGGACATACCTCGCACCTATTCCCATGCCTCACTCACTACCGCACAGCGCAAGGAACTGCACATATTCTCCGACGCATCAACCAAGGCTGTGGCTGCAGTGGCTTACCTCAGAGTGACATATCCAGATGGTGCGTGCCATGTCGGGTTCGTCATAGGAAAGGCTAAGCTAGCACCACATCCGGAACACACCATCCCAAGGCTTGAACTGTGCGGCGCGGTGTTGGCAGTGGAGCTAGCAGAGCTCGTCAGTCGTGAAATAGATATGGAGCTTGATGCTGTAAATTTCTACACTGACAGCAAGGTGGTCCTAGGTTACATACATAATGAGACTCGGAGGTTTTATGTGTATGTCAGTAACAGGGTCGAACGCATCAGGAGCTCTACACGGCCAGAGCAATGGCACTACGTTCCTTCAGACGTGAACCCTGCGGACCTCGGAACAAGGTCTGTGCCAGCAGCCCAAATGGCAGGATCGGCCTGGCTGACAGGCCCGGAGTTTTTGTATCATCAAGAACACTGCTCGCGGGTATTGAAGGGCAAGTTCGACTTGGTCGATGCTGATTCTGACACGGAGGTGCGGCCCCAGGCAAACGTTCTCGCAACCAGTGTAGACGTGCAAGAACTCGGCAGCAGGCGGTTCGAGCGCTTCTCGAGTTGGATTAAGCTGACTCGCGCAGTTGCAATGCTCGTGCGGCTGGTGAGCAAATTTCGGGGCACCTCTCACAACGTGTCAGACTGCCCGCATAACAGCTCATCTCGACAACTAGGACCTTCTACAGAACACCTAGCCCGAGCGAAGGCAGTCATTATTCTGTCTGTCCAGAAAGAAGCCTTTTCAGAAGAGTTGAAAAGCTTGCAACGAGGAAAGCGACTTCCGAAGTCAAGCCCTCTGTGGAGACTGGACTCATGGGTTGATTCCGACGGTCTTTTGAGAATTGGTGGCCGACTAGACAGAGCAAACCATTTCGACCAGCTAGAGCGGAAGCCCATCATCTTGCCAGGACGACATCACGTCACCACACTGATTGTGCGGCATTACCACGAACTGGTAAAACATCAAGGCCGCCATTTCACTGAGGGAGCAGTCAGGGCAGCTGGGTTCTGGATCGTCGGAGCTAAGCGTAGCATCGCCTCATACATACACAGTTGTGTTACGTGTTGCAAGCTCAGAGGAAGGCAGCTGCAGCAGAAGATGGCAGACCTGCCTGCAGAAAGGCTAAGCACCAAGCCGCCTTTCACTTATGTCGGATTAGATGTATTTGGCCCGTGGCAAGTCGCTTCTCGTCAGACCAGAGGCGGTGAGGCCAACAGCAAAAGGTGGGCCGTGCTCTTCACTTGCATGAGTATCCGCGCTGTTCACATCGAAGTGATCGAGAGCATGGACACCTCAAGTTTTATTAATGCTCTCCGGAGATTCTTCGCCATAAGGGGCCCGGCAAAGCAGCTGAGGTCCGATTGTGGTACGAACTTTGTTGGAGCGTGCTCAGAACTAAAACTGGACACCAGTGGCCCAGACCACGAGAAGCTAGGAACATTCCTGTCAGACCAAGGATGCACTTGGGTATTCAACCCCCCTCATGCTTCTCACATGGGAGGAGTGTGGGAAAGAATGATAGGAGTCACACGGCGAATTTTGGACTCCATGCTTCTTGAGAGTACCTCTCGTCGCCTTACTCACGAAGTATTGGTAACCTTCTTGGCGGAAGTCTCGGGGATCATAAATTCCCGACCCCTCGTTCCTGTCTCAACGGACCCCGAGTGCTGGGAAGTGCTGACTCCTTCAACACTCCTGACCCAGAAAGTCGGCGGCAACACAGTGCCACCAGCCTTCGGTGAAAAGAATGTGTATCGGCGACAGTGGCGGCAGGTTCAGTGGCTGGCCGACACCTTTTGGTGCCGTTGGCGACGCGAGTTCCTTACCACCCTGCAGAGTCGTCGGAAGTGGCAGGGGACAACTCGGAATCTCAAGGCAGGTGACCTCGTGCTCCTGAGAGACAGCCAGATTCATCGCAACGAGTGGCCCATGGGACTCATTGTGAACGCCATCGCGAGCGCGGACGGCAGGGTGCGAAAGGTCGAGATCAAGACGGCGACACGGGGAGTGCTTAAGACGTTTCTCCGTCCTGTGACTGAGACAGTCCTGCTTATTCCGTGTGAGGACTGAACACATCACATAGTGGTTATATGTATAACCAGACGGGGAGTGTGCTGTCCCGAGTCCAGTTTGAATTTCCCGCCCGGGCGCCAACTTCATCTGCGAACACTGGACTTCTCTCCTCCCCGCTCTTTCTCTTCCTTCTCCCCGCGCGCCTTCCCTCTCGCCCGCGTGCTTTCTCCCTCTTTACACCTCCCTCCGGAGGTGTCATGTTACGTAACTCGTGACTCTTTCCTTCCTTCTACCGCGCTGCACGACTGCGGCAGCACCGCGTTTTTACAAGTTGTAAATGCCTGGATAAATGTTCGATTTTCCTTGTGTTTGCGACCTGTCATCTATCTGACGAGTGGCCGCAGCCCCAACGCGTGCCACGGAATCAGAATAGAGGCTTATCCGTTTTTTTCAGCCAGCGTCCGCTTCGGCGGACGCGGTTGTTGCTGCAACGCGCGTCTTTTCTTTCCGTTTTCTCTTTCCTCTGATCTTTGAACTCTCCTCTATCTGCGGGCAATTTTCTTTTCATCTTCTCTTAGTCGACCAGCAAACACAGCGCAGACACAGGAGAGTTAAAAGATGAGAGGAAAGAGTGAAAGAAGAGACGCGCGTCGCAACAACCGCGTCCGCCGAAGCAAAGACGCTAGCTGAAACAAGAGATACCCCAAGATCCCCTAGAGCCCTGCATGTGTAGGCCTCCGCGAAACCAATGGAGCGCTTGGAAAGCAGAGGGAAGCGCATAACTGGCCTCTTGGAACAGTGGACTCCTCAATCGTGCTTTAAAGCTATGTGGCGTCACTCTCCGACAGCGGCAGAAGAAACCGCCATCGCGCTGGCCATCGCTGACCCAAGTACGCGCACAGTCCTCAGCGACTCCAAAAGAGCGATACAAAATTACTCGGCAGGTTTTATCTGCCACCCCGCTGCACGCATCCTTCGCGGCTGCACTCCCGACCATAAGATCAATCTGGTCTGGGTACCCGCCCACGCGGGAAACTCTGGAAACGAAGGGGTCGACCGACTAGCCCGAGGACTAACCAACCGGGCGGCCGGCCCCACGGACCCAGACGCTCTTGCCGAGGCTCCCCAGACCTTTGCCGAAATTACCAACCTCTACAGAGAGATGAGACGCCAGTTCCCGCCTCCACACCCCGACTTGAATCGAGCGCAAGCCACCTTGCTCCGCAGGTTGCAGACACACTCTATCCTTAGCCATTCTAGACTTTCACTCATCACAGACGGGGAATACCACCCCGTCTGCCAAAATTGTTACCAGGGAGAAATCGCCACCCAGGCTCACATCCTCTGGGGTTGCGCGGGAAATCCGCCCCCTCGAACCTTACTGCCAGCTCCCTCCGAAGACGGATGGAACCAACTCCTCAGAAGGCCAGACAAGAGCATCCAACTGGCACTCATTTCGTGGGCCCAGGAAGTCGCCCCCACCTGGGGGCCACACCAAGCCCACCTGCCGTAAATCCCGCCAATCTATGGCAATAAAGTTGTTTCTCTATCTCTCTCTCTCTCTCTGGCGGTAGTGACAAATGTGCGCTGCATGCGTTGGCATTGACAACGTTGTGGCGGAAACGTGGCGCTGAAGCCATAGGCCTTCGGCGTTCATTGTGTTCGTTGGCGTCGACAACGTTTTACACTCTGATCATTTTAAGGAAAGGAAGTCGTGTAACTGGCTCCCTGGGTCAATGGACGCCCGAATCGCGTTTATAGGTATGTGGGGTGATGAGAGAGACATGTGGGCTGCATGCGTTAGCGCTGACAACGGTGAGCGAACTCTCGCGATCAACCATTAACTGCCACCTGCCACCCTGGCAGGTGGCAGTTAATGGTTGATCGCGAGAGTTCGCTCACCGTTGTCAGCGCTAATAACTGCCACCTGCCAGGGTGGCAGGGTGGTTGGGGACTTTAATGTAGATATAAAGACAAATAGGAATTTCTTATCACTTATGCGGGAGAACATCCCGTTCCTCTCGCTCGTAACGCCTCCCACGTCTGTGACAACCTCGCGAAATACTTGCATAGACCTCGTCTTTGAGAACCAGGCACTGGTGCAGCAAGCCGAGCATAATATTGGTTTAGGTTTCATAATCATCATCATCATCATCATCATCATCATCATCAGCCTGACTACACCCACTGCAGGGCAAAGGCCTCTCCCATGTCTCTCCAATTAACCTTGTCCTTTGTCAGTTGCCGCCACTGTATCCCCGCAAACTTCTTAATCTCATCCGCCCACCTAACTTTCTGCCGTCCCCTGCTACGTTTGCTTTCTCTTGGAATCCACTCCGTTACTCTTAAGGAGCAGCGGTTATCTTGCCTTCGCATTACATGCCCTGCCCAAGCCCATTTCTTCCTCTTGATTTCAACTAAGATGTCATTAACCCGCGTTTGTTCCCTCACCCACTCCGCCCTCTTCCGATCTCTTAACGTTTGGGTTTATTGGGGTTTAACGTCCCAAAGCAATTCAGGCTAGGCTTATCCGTTTTTCTCAGCCAGCGTCCGCTTCGGCGGACGCGGTTGCTGCGACGCGCGTCTTTTCTTTTCTTTCACTCTTTCCTCTTTTAATTCTCCTCTATCTGCACGTGGCAGCGGTGATGGCTCGGCTTGAGCCAGTTGGCAGGCCCTTGCAATATCCTTTTCATCCTTCTCTCAGTCGCAACAACAACGATGCAACTCAGGCTATGAGGGAGGCCGTAGTGAAGGGCTCCGGAAATTTCGACCACCTGGGGTTGTTTAACGTGCACTGACCGCGCACAGTACACGGGCCTCTAGAATTTCGCCTACATCGAAATTCAGCCGCCGCGGCCGGGATCGAACCCGCGTCTTTCGGGCGAGCAGCCGAGCGCCGTAACCACTGAGCCACCGCGGCGGGGCGCGAGCGAGCATAATATATCCATCTGTAATATATTCATCTATTTCTCTGACCACAAAGCTTACTTTATGACAATCAAGAACTGTTAATGGAGTGTGTCTTGAAGAAGGAATATGTGTGAAAAATAACAGGTTTCCTGTAATTTTACATGCATGTCTTGCTCGTATTCTGTGCCTCAATCTATCGAAAAGCTATACAGCTGATGAGCTACGCTCAAATTTTGCATTAGAAGTAACGCAATAGCCGGGAATTTTTTCTTCATGGCAACGAAACCGGGTCAGCACGCATGCATTCCTGCACTGAGGTAGTCTAGGCGTGGCACGGATTACAGCTAGAGCTACTCTTTTCTCAATATGGACGCTCAATCAGCCGAATTAATTGAGAACCAGCAGTTCCTGCATCCGAAGGTAACCCTTTTTACCTGAGTGTGCTGCGGCCTGCTCTTAACTGCTTAGTCAATGGACTAGCTTGTTTGTGAGGCTCAACGGCGCTTTGCTAACACACAATCGCTCGCCGCTGTGGCTTAGTAGCTGTGGCGTTTAACTGCTCAGCCCTAACTCGAGGGGTGTTTCGATGTAGTCAATGGAATAGCGCAGGATGCCTTCACTGTGCTGAATTTTAGTGTGGTGACATTTTGCGCGAGAGGAGCAAACATTGTTTAATAGTCAAAGTCTTCTGGATGGGCCCCTTAGTCGAGGAACCCTCTGGCTGCTCCCTCCAGCATGGCGCGCTCGATCAGTCGTAGCTGGCCGTCGGGCTGTGTGGCTGGAAGAGTGGCCTCCAAGGAGGAGGGGGAGGCAGTGTTGATGGTAGGAGCACGGAGAGATTCCCGAAGGTAATGGTAGAGAGAGTGGGGTGGCGTTGCAAGTGACGCGGTGGGGCGGAAAGAGGGTGGGGCGAAAGATATGGCCGAAGTGAGGGGACGGTAAGGAGGGTGTCAGGATTTGTCGCCAGTACGTGTTTTGGGTGTGATTGAGGGTATTATATGGTTTCGGGAATATGGCGTGGGAACGGCGGGGGGGGGGGGGGGGGGGGAGCATCCACCGGGGTCCGGAAGCTCAGTTCTCGGGCAAACGCATTAGTGCCCTCATTTCCAGGGATGCCCTCGTGCACAGGTTCCCATGTGATGGTGATGGATTGAGGAAGCTAGGGTTTGGTTTGGTTTGGTTTGGGTTATGGGGTTTAAAGTCCCAAAGCGACTAAGGCTATAAGAGACGCCGTAGTGGAGGGCTCCGGAAATTTCGACCACCTGGGGTTCTTTAGCGTGCACTGACATCGCACAGTACACGGGCCTCTAGAATTTCTCCTCCAAAGAAATTCGGAAGGTAGGGTAGTGCAGTAGTAATCGAGCAGAGTGTGGGAGGGACCCTTGGAGGAAATGTCGGTATGCTGTTTGAGAGTCTGCATATATATGGTATGCTGAGTGTAATCAACAGATGTGTGCGATGGCGAATGCGATGGCTAGACATGCGTCCTCGGCAAGGCCTGATGCTGAGCAGTATAGTGCAGCACTAAGGCACCTCTGAAGACCAAACGGTACTGAAAAGTGGACGAGGTTTTTCCCCACCATGCTATATGAATGTTCCACTATACAGCTGCAAAGAGTAGCATGTGCACTGAAGGTGACTGACGTAGGATGTATTTTGTATGTCCCGACCGCTTCGCATTGACCATTTAGTCACACCGGGCTGCCGTTGCTCGCTTTCACAGATGATTCTTATTCGCGCTTAATATGTGGCACTTTGAAGTTTATTCTGTCAAATACTACATTCATTTTTAGAACTTTTTGTGTGCTGCAAGTCACGGTAAATGGAACATAATTTTTAATATGATAACAAAATCAGCTAAAGTTCACAAGCGATTAATGAGATTGATGCGTTGGGAACGCGTTAGCGTGTGGGCTCAGATTTCGTGGTCGCTCAGTGTTGCCGGACTGACTCTATTCATGCAAATGGAATTTAAGTTATTTCTTGTCCTATACTGCAATGGTTCAAATCTCCCGCCGTCCCGTGTGACTCGCTCCACGCTCGTCAGACGGCGCTGGCGTGTGACTTTATCTTAACTTTATCCATGGAGGAAAAAAAAAACACGACGTCACGCGCTGAGCCTCTGCAAGCCATCCTCCTCTGACGCCGCGGACGAGGGCCCTTTTGCGCACTGACTCTTGGGAAATAGGCCCTCCAAAGTTACCAGACTGCCAACCAGCGGTGCTTTTTAGTGAACGTCCGTGCTCCGATGTAGCGCAAAGCGCAGCGCCTGTGTTGCAGCTTTGGCGGAATGCGTACCGAGCTCGAGGTTGTCTGAAGGCTCCGCGTCTCAACACTTCTGTTGATTACACTCGGGAGTTTTTGGATGCACTTTAGAAAACTGCAGGTAAACTTTTCATCAAAGGGTTCGTGGTGGGCACTGCGCATTTGAACTAACGTCGCTGTACGCTATACGTTTACGGTACTCCAGTATCGACGTGAAGAGGCGTTTTCATGGTCTTGCTAGAAGTCCAAATTGCTCATGCCCGCTTTGAATGTAGCAAGAATTCAGAATTTTTCCCAGCGGCGTGCGGCTGGGAAAATCTCGTCACTGTTCAAGTGTGGTTCATAAAGAGAATGGAAAGGAATTCCTTTCGTCGTTATACACACATACGGAGCGTTTATTTCAGTGCATGCTATAAGCGGAGAACTCGAGAATAGGCGAACAGCCTCTAAAAAAGGGCGCAGTGGCTTCCAGAGCGCTCACGGCGGACGTGTTTAACGAGCGCACCGGCGCGCTGTACAAGATTCTATTTCTCGGGCAGGCGGACTTTGGCCCGCCCATTCCCGCCGTTCTCCGCTGTTCACAAGGCACAAGTCGCGCCGAATACGCTCGCGCACATACGCGGTTCCGACGTGAAATGCAGCAACAGGGAATTTCTCTCTCTCGCCGTCGAGAGAGTGCCGGCGGCTTTACGTCTGCCCCTGCGCGGGGTCTCCCGGCCCTTGGCGTTAGCTTGTTTGTCGGGTTCGGAGCCGACGCTCGGAGTTTACGCGTGGGTGGTGGTGGTGGTGAAAACACTTATTCAGAAGGGACAGGAGGTGTTTGGATCAGCCCGTAAGGGACCGATCCTTACGAACACCAGGTGGAGATCCCTAGTTTGGGACCCCAGTGGCGGTAGCCGCCGCCCGGGCGCGCCCGACTAAGGCTGGTTGGGCCTGTTGGTCGTGGCAGCCGAGCAGGGTCGCCTCCCAGTACTTCCGGGTTGGGTTGGGGATGGGGGGAATGGCCGGGTTGGAGGGGCAGGCCCACACCATGTGATAGGTGTCCGCAGACACCGCACTACAGTGCGGGCAGTTGCCGCTAAAGGAGGGGTCGAAATGTTTTAGGGCTGCCGGGCACAACAATGTATTGGTGAAGAGGCGGAGAAGGAGCCGCTCATCCGCCTTCTTGAGGCCTTTACATGGGCTAGGGTAAAGGCGATGGCTATCTTGATAGTAGGTTGTGATATCTTTGAACGTATAGACCAGATTAAAATCGGGTTCCTGATCAGGTGGGGAGGAGAAAACAGCCCGGTGAGAGAGCACGCGGGCGGCTGCGTCTGCTGCCTCGTTTCCTGCCAACCCCTGATGAGCAGGGGCCCATATAAGGTAACGTTGTGCGGGGTCCGTATCCCGTATGCAATTTTGGTATATTCGATAGGCTAGGAAGGGAGTGCAGCCTTGTTCGACGTTCCGACAGGCCCCTCGCGAGTCGGTGATGATGTATTTTGAATTGGAATGTGAGGCCGCGAGAGCAATCGCGACCTCTTCTGCTTGTGTTGCACTGCGGGCTCTGAAGGTGAGGCCGTTAACTGTGTTGCTGTTGTGAACTACCGCGGCCGTGTACCATCCCCCGCGGTGAGGGCCGGAGGCGTCCACGTAGTACACACCTGTTTTGTTGCCATAATGCCGGGTTAGCGCTTCCGCTCGTGCCAGGCGCCGACCATTATGGTCTTCGTGTGACATGTTGGATGGAAGAGGCCGCACGTGGAGGGCACGTCTCCACAGTTCTGGGATGTGAAACCTGTCTTCCATTGGAGGGGTGTGTTGGATATGGAGTCGAGCAAGAAGGCGGCGACCCGACTCCGCTAGCGACAAGCGCGTGTTACGCGGTGCTGTGGGCTCACGCCGTTTCTCGAGAACTGGCTGCCCTTGTCGGAAGACGACGGCAGATACCGTCCTACAGAATAATTTAGCTTTCGTTACTGCGAACTGAGAGGCGCTGCCATTAGTGACAGTAGCAAGAGTTTTCTGTTTGTGATTGTGATGAGACCCCAGGACGGCGTTCTTCCGTACGGATCCTGCATCCCGGCACGCAGCATTTCATTGCGCAGCTCAGACGGCCCAGCCGCACTTCGCGAAACATACGGGCGCCCTGAGGCATTGGCCTCTCGGCAAAATCTCCAGGCCCATGGCCTGTGTGCGCTTCTCAAATTTCGAGCGCAGCTGTGTTGGTCGTCTGGCAACACAGCGAGAGAGCGAAACCGAAATTCGGCTAAGAGCTACCGCTGCCTTGTCACGTGAGGGCCTATTTCCCATGACGCTTGCCATTGCAGTTTTTATGACTAGGCTTCAAGATTCTGACGTCATGCTCCCCCCTAGTCTTTTTTTCCTCCACGTTTTATCCGGCTTGATCGATGCCTGTGAGATGGCACTTTCTTGCCCCTTAGTGTTTAGGTCCAAGTGCCCGCGTGCTGTTCAGTTTGGAAGTAGATGACTGTTGATGAGTACGACGACTGCCGAAGCGCAGCGCGAGAAGCGGAAATGAAAGTCGAAGACAACGATACCGGAAGCAGCGCGATAGGCTGGTAGCATAACAGACGGGGCGGAAGGCTGCTCCATTGGCCGAGTGGTCTAAAGCAGTGGCTAACAAAATTGATTTGTTCGGCCCTTACGGGCTTGAATTCCAGTGCAGGACATAAGGGCGGTCTCTTTTTTTTTCTGTGTCCTCGGAGGCTGGTCACCGACAGAAGGCCGCCGCTGGTATTTCGTTCACATCGCTGTTCAAATGCTAACGCAATAAGAGAACCGCCGATTTTTTTGTTTTTCTCGGCTGTGAAAATGTTAAGCTTTGTGCAAAACGAGCATGAAAAATAGAATGAAGAGCTCGTACCTCGCATCAAGGGTCGTCACTGTCTCGGAGTGTGGCGCCTCGGTCTCGGAGGGCTTGGTGGTAGGGCGCTTGGAGATCGTTGCCTCTGTAACGGGGTTGCCGCTGGACTCCGTCTCCGGGGGTTTGGTGGTCGGGAGCTCGGAGGTCGTTGTCTCCGGAACGGGGGTGTCACTGAACGTCGTCTCCGGGGCCTCGGTGGTCGGGAGTTCAGTGGTCGTTGTAGATGCCGACACACAGACGCCGGCCTTAACGCGTGTGCCAGGCATGTCGCACTGACACTTGCCTCCCACGCAATTTCCCTCACCCTTGCAGTCAGAGGAGTCGCTGCACTGTGCTCCAACGTGGCCGGCTGGTGGTTGCGGTCTCTTACTCGTCTTATCTAAATTTGAAGCGGAAGGCGAATAGAGAGCTGTAAGTTTGACGCGGGAAATTTCATGACTTATCAAATTGTACTAAACTCGACCAGTAAGTTGAAAGCCTGGCAAAAGACAAGAAGACTGAATTGAGAGAGCGCTACTTGTATCTCTGAATTTATTGGAAGCCTTTTTGGATGAACAAAAGCACCTTCGCAGTCACAGCTGTCATTAGCTCGAGCATAAGTCGCCAAAACAAAACAAAAAACAAAAAGCTTGAGTTTGCCTCTATACACCCGGCGATTTGTGTGTCAAGAGGCAACTTTAAAAAAATAAACAAGAGAATGCATGGCCACAATGAGCTATAATCATGTTCTGTGCATAGCTTTAGTAAAATAATTCAAAGTAGCATCGGTTTAAACACGGTTACATCCAAAGGTCGAGCGATAGCTGTGAAACTCTTCATTGCACAATATTACAGACGATGTTGTCACCGACTGCACGCACACAATCAACGTCAAAGGTCAAAGTTCGTGGTCAAAGCACAAGGGTCAAAGGTCAAAGGTAATGCCCCTATTGTGACTCATGGTGGCCATGGTATACCCCCCCCCCCCCCCCCCCCCCCCGCTGTTATGCATAGTTAGACATAAAATATAAAATGATTCTGTTGCTATGCTGGCTTCAAGGTCAGTAAGGTCAAGGATGGCACCGACTCGGAGATCAACTTTAGCATCTAGAAGCGCTATCGCTCTAAAATGGCGAGTTGGGATATCCTGCTTAAGGTTAAGGTATGAAGAGAACCATCGACGCATCACAGTGGTCGCCTGATGGTTTTAGCATCCGCCGTGTACGCGGGAGGTATGGGGTTCAAACCCCAACGCCAGCAACTATTTCCCAATGACCGTGTGCTAGCTTTAATAGCTCTGCGTTCGTGCTCGACTCCCATGGTCTGAAATGCTTGCGTGCATTGGTCGCTGATTCCACTTCATGCCTACCTTGAGCACGATAACAGTGATGGTCTCTGGCCAAGCAGCCCTTCAGCCAATGGAATCAAATCATGACCAACATCAAAATACCGAACGGTTCACCTAAGGTGTTCTGCAATTTTTAAAAACAGGCTTTTTCAGTCAAAACAGCGCTTTTTTCGGCATAGCGTTGCCAGCAGCGGTGTAACGCATAAGGAATACAGCTAAGATTGGCTAAGTAATAGGTTAGTTAACTAATAATAACAGTTAACGTTCTAACTCTTACTGTTCGTCCCCTTATTTATTGAGAGCGTGTAGCTCACTGTCAGTATTATGTATATCAGTTTTTGGGATTTTGAAAATGCAGTTTGGGTGGAGTCGTCCCCGTTGGTTTGCTTTCCCGCGATGTATCCTCTCTAGTTACCTTAAGTAACAAGGGAGGGCGCCGTCGTCACAGCGATCCGAGCGCCACGAATGGCGTGATGGCTGAGCTCGCGCTCGTGGGGCCGAGCGCTCGCTCTTTTGCTCGGGAACTCGACGCACGCAGACGTTCTGGCGCGGCACTCCGCTCTTCGCCAGCGGGACAAGCCTCGTGGGGTAGAACGTTATCACTAGAGACCGGATTTTAGGCAAATGCCTATTTTTTTCAACGCTTCGTAGGCGCACCATTTTTACATATGAGCACGAATTGGGTGTTGGCAATATGTTTAATACTCTTTTTATTGTGCCTATAAATGCCTATTTTGGGTGTCAGTGCCTATAAATGCCTATTTCCGACGTCGCTGCCTAAAAATGCCCTATTTTACAGAAAAGGGGCTTGAAATACGCTGTGGTTTTGCTTTCAGATTCTGTTTGCTTTCGAATACATTTCGGTTTTCAGTAGAACACACACGTGGCAACATTAGATGACCTCTTCAGTTGGCTGTGGTGAACACTGCACCTACGCCGGCTGCGTACACGATACCAACCACGTCAGCCGAAAATATCGAAGCAACCTTTTTCCTATTTTCTTCCATTTCATCGTGGCAGCTTGTTGATGACTTTGGCTGTTACAGCGGTAGTTGACCAGATGGCACCACATTTCGGAAAGTATATAGAGTAAGTTATAGGTTCGCCCAAATAATTCCAGTTGGTTCCAATTGCAACCAACTGTAGAATGTTCCATAAACCTGTTGAAAACAGTTTAACTGTTTGAAATTTCCACCTGGGTAACCTGCCTTACTTTCGTTCCTTGTGCCCCAGATCGTGCTTGTCTGCTACTGCTTCCATAGCTTTAACAGTGATTTCTAGATGGATGATGTTTATTTTACCATGGATCCTCGTGGATGTACGTAGGCCCACGCAGAACTATGATTCTTTTCGGCGTATTCCGCATCACTGTGTGTAACATTTTCTATCATCTCGTATTTATGGTTTCCAGACCCTTCTAATGGCAAGCACCATTTGATAGTCGCGTGGCTCCAGACACGTGAAGCCACAAACTATAAAACACTGTTTACACAAATGACAACATATTTATTAATGTTGAAGCATCGTGGATGCCTGCAATAAATAAGTTCAATTCCTGTGTGAGCGAAGGCTGAACTCATTTGTCAGATGCTTTGAATTCACAATGTTTCTATCAATTTCTAAATGCATGGCCTCCTGTTAAGGTGTTCATTGCTTCTACTTTTGTACACGACAAGCGAATTGTTTGTTTCGAGGTATACCAAAGTGTTTTAAAAGGGTTGGTAACCGTCCCTTTTGCTCTCCTGAAGCATGTGTATTGTACGAAAAGTTGCGCGACAGCCTAAAAAAAAAAAACGGCTTCTAATGTTCGCACCTTGTTTAAAGTCCCAAATCATTCCTGCTGTGTTTTTGTTTTATATTACGGCAGATATTGCGCTGAAGTTCGGAACTGTGTGCACTTTTGATGAAGTTTATAGCGCCTATTTTTCACCGTTAGGTGCCTAAAATGCAATTTTAGCCGCCTATTTATGGCGCCTAAAAGGTGCTTTTTAGCGCCTAAAAATCCGGCCTCTAGTTATCACGCATGTTGTCCCGTAAGGCCGTGGAGTATCTCCCCTGCACTAGCGTGGGCGAACATTCGCTAGTAAACTTGCTGGTGAGTCGGACGACCTCGATTTCTTAGCGTATTTTGTTGCTTGCTGGAGTTATCGTTGTAGCTATAAATGGCTGTTTGTGCCAGCCATAGTGTCATTCCTTTGTTACCGGGCAAGAGCAAGGCCCGCCTTGGTCGGCGTGCGCTCTGTAGCACGCGCGGTTATTGGGCGGGGTTTGGGTGGTTTTGAACTCTGTCAGCCGCGATTAAGCGGGGAGAACGTATTTACACTCCTATGGAAACCTAAAATTTACCTTCGGCACTGTGGATCAACACAGTGCAGACTATTTGAACGAGTTACGTGAATTGGGGCGGAGGGGGGGGGGGGGGGGGGGGGTTCCGTTGCCTGCAAGCTTCCAGAAAGCGCATGCATTTGGGCGCTATGTAGCCAAAATTAGTTAGACCACAGCACCGGGGGTAACTGCGCTTTCGAATTTCTATAAACTGATAGGAATATTACTTACGGTGTGTTACATGCGTATCTGTAAATAAGCAAATTAACGGTTATATTTAAAAGGTTAAATATTCAATATTAGTAAGCCTGCCTACTAATGAGCAGGACTTAGCTGTATTCTAATGCGCTACACTGCTGACAATGCTATGCCTAAAAAAAAACGCTTTTCTAATATAAATGCTATTTTAAAAAAGGTGAAACAACCTTTATGCTAAGAACACATCATTTAAGATATGCAAACACTTAAAGTGGGCTAAGAAGTGAGGTGGTTATTTGATATCTCATATGGCGCGGTAAAAGTTTGAAATTGTAAGAATTTGGCCACGCACTGCCATGTTTTGTTTGTTTTTTTGCTTTCCTGAAGATGAAAAAATTTGGAGTTAAACAAAATGCTGGCCATCGGGTATGCGGCTAGGCTTACCGGGTATGTGGGTCGGTATTGTCGCTGTTTTCTTTTCAGGCGTAGTACGACGAACACGACGTTGCTCGACTGCGATAGATATAAAAAACTAACTTAGGCTGCCATCGGTGGATCGTTTGAATGCGTCAGCATTTGTCAGTGGTGGTATGCAGTCGAGTCCACTTACGAGGACCCTGACGGTCACGCGGATTGTGTTCATTGTATCCGATGTTCGTTGTAAGTGGACTCTTAGTACAACAGCCAAAAGTATTAACTCTGACAAAATCGACGTTATTTTCTTTACCGCGTTATCCGCGTCTACTTGTTCAAAGCGGACACTACAGCGGCTGACTTCAGGCTCTCCAGGGCAAACATCTTCTCGCTAAGACCCTTGCTGCCAACATTAAACATTAGGGGCGGGATATAACTAATCGTGGTTCAATCATCCATGGCAGCTGGTGGCAGGTCGGCCACATTAATTAGATTGCTAGCGGTAATAGAGTGCTCGTACTCGGCGTTCAACGGCTTTGTCATAGCACGCGGTACTGCTATGTTGCGGTCCGCGGGAACGCAGTCATCCTAGAAACGTCTCGCGAGCTATGCAACAATGACGCGTTGCCACAAATCTACATGCATCTGACCACGTATGGTTTCTATAGCTTCTTCTGTCGTTATTAGGCCCATGTAGCGACAAAATTAGTGCAGCGCTCATGGCACAGAATGTATCGGCAACACTTTCCGCTATTAACGCTGCCAGCACAAAGTTTTAAAAGCGCGAAAGATGAAGCCGACGGGGCAGGCGACGCGTACCACGTGACCAGAATGGCAAGAAAGTCATCCAAACTTTTCAAATCCCGCTATTAGTTGATTTACGGTTATGCGAAGTAGTTACGCTTGCGACCACTGTTCTCCACTAGGGGAGCTGGATGCCGCATCGGGCGCCCGAAAGTGAAGCCACCGGAAGTAAGCGGCCTTGTCCCGGAAGTCAGCCTTTGGCAGTGCATGAAATCGGACCTCAGCACGGTTTTTCAGTTCCACTTTTGTTTTCCTGCTTAACATTTCTTCTTTTCGTCGTTCTCGTCTTTTTACATGACGATGCCTACCTGTTGCACCGTCAACTGAGCGAGGAGACCGGGGAAGTCTTCGGGAAAGACGTTTCAAAAATAAGGGTCCATTGCATCGCAATGGGACGACACTAGCAGACGACAGGACGTCGCTACACGCAGCAAGTATGGAGCCTCGTCTACTCGGCTCGGTGTCGTCTCGTTTGCCTAGCTTCGCCAACTCTGCTCTTTACTGTGATGCTTGTTCCTACGCTCAAGCCCAAATTATGCTATCAATGGGGGATAAATATAAGAAAGAATAGGATGAAACATTCACCAGGCAGCTTACTTTGCAGCGACCATTTTACCGAATTATGTTTAGACCGAGCCGGAGCGAGGGCTAGGCTACTATATTGTGAGGTGTCGACGGTGTTCGGTTGGTTCACATTAGCGCCTCCAAAAGGTATGGTACTGCTTTTTTGACGGAGCGTGTCATGTACTGTTTCGTATTGGAGCAAGCTAAGCCTGAATGGGCTTTAATTCGTGGTGCTTGGTGCAGTTGACTTCTAACAGCGCTTCTCACGCGCACTGCAGCATTCGTCCTTTTTGTCAGTCGTTCCTCTCGCGCTGTGCCTTTTCTTTGCTGCACGAAAGTTCGGTTTTATGATGACCTAGCCTCATAGTCATTCCACTACTTCTCCTTCACGCTCGGAAGACAAGAACCAGAAAAGAACATAGTGTTTAATGCACGTACTCCTTTGCCGCGGCAAGGTGAGACCTGAATGCCTGTTTTCTTCTGTTTCTCTGAAATTACAGGGTTCTGCACACAATGCTCACATTTCTCGCGTTCAGCTAGCTTGTTCCTTTCATATAACAGCAGACATTGTACGAGAACAGCGCAAAAAATTGAGAATGAAAGGGCGAAAGACGCGACTTTTTGCATTGAAATACACAGCGGACAACCGACTTCCGGGACAAGCCATCCGACTTCCGGTGGCTTCACTCGCGCTCGTCTCGGAAAGCGGGAATGCGGCATCCAGCCACCTAGTGGAGATCAGTGCTTGCGACAATGCCACTGTCTCGCGCCCGCCACGCTTCTTCTTCCACTTGAGATGTCTCGCCCAGCCGGTGAACGGGACGGCAATGCCTGGCCTCCCATCGGCGCGCGCTTTTTATTGCACATTTTGGGCCGACATGTTCTTTCCGGGCGGGTGTCGCGAGAGCTTCACCTTTGAACCTCTTCAACTTTTCCATCGTCAGTGCCAATTTACCCAGTGTACGCCGACGGCATATATGCTCCAGTGCCGCGTTTCAGCGGCAGTGTTGTCAAGCACTAGAGCAATGCATTGCTCCAGCGCCTTTATCGGTGACTACGTCACATAGCTAAAAGCGCGAATGTTAGTTCAATAGCAGTATTAGTTGATAAGAAGACGACGTACAATGCACAACGGGAGAGCGTGTCAGAATTTAACACGAAACGTGTTCTGCTGCGGTAATAGCCTAGTGCTATCGGGCAGTGGCCGGAGAAGATGATCTGTTCTCGCCTCCGTGGGTTCGAATACCAGTCGGGGAAATATTTGTTTTATTCTTTTATATATGATTTGCCCAAGGTCACCCTCAAGATCAAGAATCACACACACCTGTGATTCACATAAACGAAAATTGGGCTTTCGCCCTTTAAATTAGATCCGCTACGCTGCTGTTGGCCCGGAATCCTTGAGAGCATGCCCGGTGCCTTAAGAGACTCTAGGAAAGCAGGAAAATTTCAAGACAACACCGAAAACGTAAGTTACAAGAAATGTGTCGAAAAGATCGGTGATGGCCGGCACGTCTCTTTCTTAGTTTGGTCTTTTCTAGCTTATAATGCTTCGTTTTTGGTGCAAGGGATCTTTTTTTTTCTTATAACGCGGCAATACATCAATACAAGCTCACTTAAATTTGACATCAGTGTTCTTTTCGGCTAACGCCAATAAGAATATGCAAAGCGAATGTTGGACTTCTACAGCACTTTCCATCAATTCAAGGCCAAGAGGTGCGTGAAACTAAGCTTTATGATCCAACACTGAAGCTATTCTTCTGGTACTTGAAGGCTTAAATGAATACATGATAAAGCATTGGTGGGATAAAAATTAGAGCAGTAGTACAGCTGCTCATCAACTTGTTTTCTAGCTCGAGAGGGTGAATGTAAGGCGCATGAACAGTCGAAGAATTTGGTCTATGCACAAAATGTAAACCGATCGGGAGCACATTCGACATCTTTAGCTGACTACGGAACATGTGATATACGGCTCTTGTAGGAGCTCATATACATAGTTTTCACCGGCGTCATAGCGGCCGCCATCTCTGGGTCCCGAAACTGTGAATAAATTTTCAGTATTACGAAATACAACAACATTTCCTTTTTCGGATTGCATGAACGGTGGCCGGGCTTGCAACCTATTTTTCGATGCCCCATATACTTACACGGCTGCGGGGTTGCTTGCCCACCTGAAAGAAAGGTCGAGAGAAATCACTCGGTAAGTCAGCGAGGTTTAGCGGAGAAAAAGCAAGGTCTCTAGCGGAATTTAATGGTTGCCAGACCGAAACTTGCTGGCTGTGCGTTTCTCAGTTAGTGCCTTCCTTTCGTTTGAGAGATAGCCATTGTGAACCGTGCTTAGTGACCTCGTACTTCAAGCATCCACACTGTTCCTTTAAAACGGCGTGGACGGCACTATAGCCCCACCCTCCTCCAGACATCTAATGGGTCCAATGAGTGGGCGAATAGTCGTTTTTTCATCAATTTGTTGTAATCATAACAATGCTATTGAGTTACACGAGCTTCGTTCTTTCTTCCTTGTTTTGAAGAGCGCAAGAAAATCACCATTACACGTAGGTGAGCACATACTCTTACTTACGAGAGCTGAGAAAGATGTAGGGCACCAGGAATAGTACTACCAGCAGAACAAGGGTGCACATGAAGGCGGGTAACCATGGACCGTAGCTGTTAACAGAGAGATAAAAATGCATGTCTTGAGAATTAACAGCCGGACGGTGTGCTGCGCTGAAACAGCTGTCTTTTAGTTAACACCCTTCCACAGGGCAGAGGAGAGGAGGGGAAGAGAAGAGCGGTAGAAGAAGCGCTACGCGCTATGATTATGATGAAAGTTTCGAGTAGTCAGTCAGTACGCGGGAAGAAATCGGGATGTGTAAATTTTTTGCGCGCGAAATGGCACAGCTGATCTTTATTTGTTCGAGATTCACAGGGTTAATTGACACAAGATGGCGAAAAGCTCTTATGGTGAAAAAATTCTTTCGACGAGCATGCTACCAAAATGTAACGGGGGGGAAGTAACCTCCTAACCACCCAGGTAGAGGCCAAGCAAAGAAATGGCTCTGTAAATCTTTTTTTTTTTTCTGACGATTTGGCGAAAGTGCATATTTTTTTCACGTTTTACAGAATTGACACGAGATGGTAACAGGCTTCTGTGGTGGATAAAATGCTTACCGCGAGCTTGCCACCAATATGTAATTGGGTGGGAAAAACAGCTCCCGCCGCCCATGAAAAAC
The DNA here is from genome assembly GCF_055824585.1 of Amblyomma mixtum. Lineage (NCBI taxonomy): Eukaryota > Metazoa > Arthropoda > Arachnida > Ixodida > Ixodidae > Amblyomma > Amblyomma mixtum. The sequence goes on along the minus strand of NC_143018.1, from coordinate 27,857,263 downwards.
AGCTCCCGCCGCTCAGTGAAAGCAACTGCAAACTGAGGGTTTTATTCGTTGCAACAACTTCACCTAAAATGTCGTGTTTACTTGACAGCTTTGATTATAGGTGCACAGAGGCTAAAGTACACGTCTCTCAGGAACCGAACCCGCGACCTCCGGCTTAACGCTCGTAGCAATTAATACCACTTAATTTATGGCAGATGATGCCCCGTTTAACCAGTCATGAAGCTCGAATCATTGAGCATGAGCTTGCGAAAGCAAAAACGGCACAGGCTCGGCCTCATAAGTGCAAGTTTCAGCCTCCATATCTGCTCCATCCTAAATTGAACTCGACGTTTTCTTCCACCATTCAGTTGACTTTGAAGAACAGTAACCACTTGGCGCCACTGGTAGACCACCCCACTAGGCGACATGCGTTTTTAGCTGGGTCGGTCGTTATCGGCTGCTGTATGTTAGGTTCTCGGGTGGAAAGCACAGAGCCGAAAGTGATATCGCAAGGATAGCAGGACATCTGTCCCTGTCTCCTTCGCACTGTTCTTCGCGTGTGATCACTCCAGTTCCCCCAGTCTTCTTCTGTGATGTGTTGGGTATGGTGCCAGTTTGACTTTTATCCGGTTGGTGAAAATAAGAAAAGGCTACACAGCACGGTAGGAGCAGCAGTCCTCCTGTATGTGTGGTTTTACGTCTTTTTCTTCGTCTTGTGTTCTGCGGTTCTAGCGTACCCTTGAAAAAGCTGTCGCTTATTGCTTTTTGGCCCCGTCGAGGGGCTTTATCGTTTTTGCAGGATCACAAGAAGAAGCTGTTTTTATGGAGGTCACACGTTTGACCCCTTTTTGTCTTCTTCTGAGAAGTTTTTGCACTAAGTTGAAACTGTCTTTCGCGGAAAGGTTGTCTCAAGTGAGAAATGCTCGAAATTAATTTCTCAAAGCTCTCTTGAGATTTCAGTTTAGTACACATGCTTAAGGTCTTTGAGTTACCATGATATAGGCGCGACTTTTGCTTTACAAACGATGGCAGGTGCAGAGCACTACGGTAACGCTACCTGTAGCGATGACATTGAAACGCACGACTGGCTACTTTTAAACCACCTCACCTCATCGCTATTGTGAGGTGCACTGGTTTAATTCTGAAGGGCTCAGTAATGCTAGCTTTTCAACTGTCGCTTTCAGTACCACATGACTTGTACACAGAAATTACTCTTGAGAATATTACAGCTTAGGTTTAGTTCCTGCGTTTTCGTGTCTTTAGGAAGAGAATGCCAATGACATCCAAGAAGCAACAATATAAAACACGCTTCTCAGCCTCGTTCTCGAACCTTATAATGAAATATGCAGCCTGATAAGTTCGTCAATGAAAACTTGATTACATCTTGCGTGTTCACCTTTAAATCTGCAATGAGCAAGTGTAACTTACGCCGTCCTTCCATGCTCTGTTTGTTGCGTAGTCTTTGATGTGTCGTCACCCATAGCGGCTGTAGTTGTACTGCTCTCCCAGTCTCCAGATGTCCTTCGTGAGGACTGCTCAGTGGTGGTATATCCTGGCTAAGAAGTAGAGAGTCATAACCACAATGATCAGCAGTAATATTGCACCAACTGCACGGCAAAGACCTCCTGCAGTGAGCTCTAATTACCAGACACCACCGCCCTATCCTCTAAAATTTTCTAATCTGATCTCTCTTCCTGACACCAACTGGCCTGCGGCGTCGCATGCCATTACTTGGTATCCCCCCTCATATCTTACAACCCTAAGTGGTGTCTATTTTCTTCATTGTATGTCTCGCTCAAGTCGATTTCTTCCTGTGGGTTTTCACCGTAGGTGCCATGAACTCGATTATATTTGGTTATTACAGAGTTAGAGAAAAAGACAGGAGCTCATCCTGAAGCACTTTCGTTCAATGAAGCAATAAAAAACCCTCGACAAATAGGAATGCTTATACAGCCTATAGCCTGCTATTGACCTTCAACGTCATCATTTATATAATTGCGCTCTCTTACGGCCGACTAAAGGAGTAAAATAGCAGCGTTGAAGCAGATTGCTTGAAATTTCTGTGCGTCGTGAGCTGCTTGCTACCTTCCATATTCTTGGCCGGGGTGGGAACACATGTGGTACAGGGCCAGGTACCAAAAAAAAGTGCTACACGTAGCACCTTCTGAAGCGATTTGCATGTGATCGCTGAGGTATCAGCCGAATAGGATATCTAAACCGTTTTGGTGTGATGGCCCCTTGTTCTCAAACAAAAATGATGATGCAGAATGGAAGAACCACGCTCCTAGTGATGCTCGCTTGTTCCGTTCAGCCTTTTTGTGCAAACTAACTCAATCGAGCATAAATCTGAGTAGGTTAAGCATAAACCGATCACTTTCAAATCGCATTGCATTGTTCTCTGGCGAGCAGCATGTGGTAGTGTGTGTGGTTTGGTGAGACCATCGACCGCGCAGTTTCGGTTTAGGGCTCTCAAAGAGCAAGAATTCCTTGCTTAGCAGTGTCGAAAAGAATCGCACTTCCAGAGACCCATACTCTATATGGCTATTGCCTAACGTCACTGGCGCATCTCTCATTACAGTCAAGTTCCCAAGAATGCTAGTTAAAAAAACTTTATTGCGATAATATTTAGGTTGTCGCCTCGCAAAAACCACACGGTTTCTCCTTAACGCACTTCCCTGTTTGGTCGAGAGGATAGTGAAGTTATGAGCACATTCAAATGAGAAAATAGAGGAATATAATGTTAAAATACCTTCTGTGTGATTATAATACGGTGTTATACTAACCCGACCCACTATTCCACCTTAATTAACCCACTGATGCCCACTAATCTATCTTAATCCATCCACTAGTTTCCACTAATCCACCTAATATGTTTTCTGTGTTGGCGTACTTCCAAACTTTGGGGGCTACTTTTGAATATTTGGGGGGTGGACCAACTTCAAATCCCATCGCATTTTCTTTAAGAATGTGGTTAAGGATGCCCCCAGTTTTTTAAAAGAATTTTCGTTAAGCAACTTGCGAACCAGCGCGCCTAGCCATGGTTTTGACGTACGGCACTCTGACTACCAATTGCAGAGTAAACCATCATTCTAACTCAAAGACCAAATTTTTAGGTATTCCTTGCAATCTTATTGAAACGCACTGTAAGTTGCGAAGTAGTACTGAATTTTGCCAGTTTATTTACGGTGTCCAAAAGGTAGCATTCAGCGCAGGAAATTCCTTCGGCTTCTTGTAGGGGTGTTCTACATCATCAATCCACTGTAATTTTATTTGTGGTAAGTAAATAAAAAACCTTCCGACTTCACATCTACGATTCAGTAATGAGGTCATTGTAGCAGATTCTACAATCTAATTTAAACCAGGCGTCTTTCGTTTACTCGCACCATAACTCTCGTACACGAAGTCTTATCGTCTTCAGCAATTGTCGCCGCGTGGCCGCTTCGGTGGCGAGCAGAGCCCGGTGCTTTTCTACGTACCAGAGCTCTTTTTGGCCACTGAACATCAGCTGCGGACATTTCTTCGTCTAAAATTTTGCGAAGTATTATGGCTCGCGAACGTTACAGCGAAAGAAAAGGGACGTTTAGACGCTTAGGCGTTACCTCGCGATTTGCAAGTTACGCACAACATGATACATGGATTAGAGTCGCTGGAACATTGAGTAGCTCGCTCTGGCGGAATCAGGGCGACCGGTTCTTACAGTGGCAGTCGACGTCGTTCCCGTCGTTCCCGTCGCGGTTGACGGCGTCTGCTGGTAGTGCGACGAAGGAGCTGGCGTCGCCAAGCCGCCTCCCGGGTACTGGAAGGAGCTTCGCGCGCCCGGTTGCATACCTGCACCTTCTGGCATGGACGATCCCGTCGCCATTCCGTGTCGCTCGGAAGACGCCGTCATCGATGCGGGTTGCATGTTTGAACGATTTTGCAGCCGTTTCTCTGCTGCTGCTTGAAATATTTACGTTCCTTCGTGGAGATGCATTGCGACTGACCACAGCGTCGGTGGGCAAGCAGCGGCTGCAACTTTGTTTTCTTTACCCTAAGCAACTGGGGTAAGCACGCAAGCACGCCTCCTATAGGTTGTACTTGGATGTCAGATTCATTCGCGTTGAATATGCGTACAAAACGTTCGAAAGTGCATAGAAGACGTTAAATAAAATCGATTATCTTTTTCTCCAGAGTGCATTTAAATACAGAGACGTTGGTATAAGGGGCTTTATCGGTCAGTACGATGGAAATAAAGTGCATCACATTTTTTCGCTGAGTGCGCCTTCTCACCACATTATGCTATTTACATTGTTAATATATCCTCTAGTCCTTATGAAACTATAGCTCATTAATTTGTTTCATTGCGGTTGTTTTAACACGGTTATGTATCTGACCTGAATTTGATAGCGAATAATATTACTTCCTTGTCACCGTTCCACAACAGTGTAATATGACATTACTAGACTGCAATACTTAAATGTGACTGTTCCCTGGTCCGACATATTTCCGATTTTTAAAATTTAAATTGTGTGAGTGACAACTCTTTAAAACAATTTTTCTTGTGCTGCCTTTTTTAGTTAGAGACACAACTGTAATGAATTGGGCCATTTACGAATCGGGCTATTACACAAGTGTGTTACAAATTGGGTCATTTGCTACAAGTTTTGAAAACTATGCTTCTGAAAGAAGAACATTGGACACCTGCAGCGCTGAAGCGTTGTTCGTGAAAACAGCCGATGGAGAGGCACGTCCAAAGAAGCGCGGACCAGCGGATGGTCTCAAAGAACCACCACTACGGTGAGCCGCTGCTGACAAACACAGCGCGCTGTGATCAGTGCTTCAGGGGGATTTCAGAAGGTGTTAGGCCTCCCATCAATATTGAAAAGTAATCTGATACCCCCAGTGCTAGTATGTAGGCTGCATGAATCCGAAGCAAGGAACCAATCTTTGTGCGTCTTGTCAGTAGTGGTCTGAACATTTTTTCTCTGTCGTTTTTAAAATTTCGCTGTCGTTTTCAGCATGAATCATCAACATTTTGTGTTAAACCCGAGACGGAGAAAAATGCAAAGCGGCAGCACTACACAAACAGTGGTGAAAAAAAGGGGACCTGTGCCCTTTTCACGGGTCAGTGCAGAGCTGGCTGCTCAGCTCCAAGGCTACAAAACAACAATCAGCACACTGGTCGGGCGTGGAGATCGTTTGGTTCAGGTCCCTGACATAAATTGAGCAAGAAATGACGTTTAAAAATGATCTCTCCTCTTTGTGCAAACCATGTGTAAAGCTGGACGCAAGCTGCTTTCTCTCTCTCTCGTTCTCCACCGGTGCTCAGATCACTCGAGACCCCTTCGATAGACCCAGACATTAAGCACTGCCTATGATGGAAGCGACAATTACTCCCAAATTCTGAATGGGGCCGACGTGAAGGCTGCACATCTAAACGCCGCGTTCGGTGGCGGAAATGCCGAATTTTCCACTGCCTGCCTTCACAGAACGACTGTTTTTGTATGTTTCATAGGTCATGAACTGGAAAATAATTCTCTCAAGGGTATATTCTTGCAGCTAAACGTTTATTCATGTCTAACGATCAGTTTGACAAGGCAAGCAAATGTTAGTGTTTACGTTCATGTAGCAACTTTGAGGCGCTATGTCCACATACGTGGACATGAATAAAATATGCTCGAATACCAAAGTTTCTGCATAATTTTTGCACATAAGTTCTGCTTGATCTACTCATCAGGATTTATGTAATTTTTTTCTACTAAACAGATTTCATTGGCGCCTAGCTGAAGGAGATATACTCAAGGGACAACTCATAGAATCCTGTCACTTTCAAAACACACCCGGAAAAGTAAACCACTCTCAAGACTCTCTTCCATAAGTTCCTTAACAAAGCCCCCTCCGCCCCCCCCCCTCCCCACCCGCCTGAATCTAGCGACGACCCATTGTCAGCCCCATATCATGTCACTCGCACCGCGGAACACTTATGTCTCACTTATTTAAAACAAAACGCACAGACAAAATTTTCCGAATTTATTTCTTTAATGTTAATCTCTAAGCCTTTCTTTTTCGCGTCTGAATTCGCTCAATTTCATGAATTTTTCTTTACCCCACGACATTTCCCGTCCATCCCCTATCACGCATGCACGGGTATTAGCCGCAATCAATGAAGGAAGAAGAAGGCGTCAGAGACCCACAGTGGCGTTCATGGCCGATCACCAAGTATGGGTATGTGCCATCCTTTGTAATGCCAACAACAGCAACCACGGGTGAGGCGCTGGTCAACGTAACTAATTGGAGTAGTTGAGTAAACGCTAATCTGCGCAAAATTGCCAACCAATGGAAACCAGGGTGCTCTCGAGCATTTGGATTTGATGCGGGGCCGCTGCATGACATCCAAAAGTACGCGCTGTATCAAGAACGGCGCCTTGCTTCGTAATAAAGAACCACCATCATGTCGCACGAAGGCAACATGGAACGCACCGCACAGGAGCCCGAAGGGAAACCGGAGAGCGCCTCTTCTTCGGTCAACGCAACGCCCGCAGACGCGGTGTCCCCTGATTCAAAGTCGGCAGCAAGCGCTGAAACCATAGCCGCTGTCAAACAACCCAGCTCTGAAGCGCCGGCAGGTAAAGAGCCGCAGAGTGAAAACTCTGCGGGATACGGCGCCTCTCAAGGGACTTTGGAGTCTGTGACATTGGTGCCCAGCGCGTCATCTTTGAAACAACAGGCATCGGAAGCATCGGCACCCCATTTAGAGCCATCAGAACCGCTTTCGATGCCTTCGAGGCATTCGCCTCAAACGCCAAAATCCGCGACCGCCATGAGGTCATTAACCTTGCTGATGTCCCCTGGGAAACAGCACCAAGAACAGAAGGCACGCTTGGCGGTTAAGTTGTCTTCTTCTCCGAACAGCCAGCCTGGTACTCCGAAGCAGGTTCCCGTAAGTCCGAAGACCCAGGAGACGCTCCCAACAAAATATTCCTTCTCGAGCTCCATCTGGGACGCTTTATCGCTGGGAGCTCCTAAGGTCGATTCGCCCACGCAGTCTCTTCCTAGCTATAGCTTACCTGGTAACGACAAGCCTCAGGAGTTTACACAGCCTGCCCGGCAAAGCAAGTGCACACTTCATGGAGGACCGTCCATCCCTGCGGGAACGCCTGATGGGACACGTTCTATGACCATGGAATTGAAAGCCGAGTCATCTGAGCAAACACGAGCTGTGCTTAGTCCTAGGAACATCGTTCCATGGAGTGATACACCACGGAGACTCGAAAGAAAGCGGGAAACACCCGAAGTCGCCCAAGAGCCCTTGTCTCCGATGAGTCCTGCATCTGTGTCATCACCAGGTTCTCTGCCGTCCCCTCGGAGGACCAAAGGCACTTTCTCGCATCTCCTGAGCGATGAAGCGTACGTCCCTCCTCGAGTACCATGGGCCACGCTCATCGTGACGTGGCTCCAGGTGCAGTCGCATTGGTACTTCCTCCACAAGCACTATCCCGAACGGTGCGCCAGTGTGGCTACCATAGCAGACGACCGCCACTGGGAACGGGTTCCGTTGGCCGCCTTCCACCACGAGAATGTCGTGCACCTCGCGTCCAACCTGGTGTCTTTCTTCGTCAAGTCCGTTGTCCTGGAGGCCGCTTTTGGAATGACGTACTTCGCCGCCGTCCTGACAATTGCTGCCGTTCTCGTGGGGATTATGAACACTTTCATAGTCGCGGTTGCCTCCGAATTCATTAAGGGGTCGCTGGTGCGCACTATGTGCTTGCACACGTTTTCGGGCGTCATCGTCGTACTCGACATGCTAGCCAGGAAGCACTTCAGTCATTCAATGATCCACTACGGCCCACTGGCGTTCAAGACCTGGCCGTTAGCGTCCATGGTGGCCGAATCGTTCACATTACTCATGTTTTCGGACAGGAACTTTCTGCCTATGGTGAGCGGGCTATTAGTGGGTGCATTCCTGGCTAGAACTGCAGCGGGAAACTTAATAATCAGGTGAGAGTATTCACTAAAACTGGTTTTACAGCGGGATTCTCTGTAATCTGGGACTTATAGTTTTTAAGAAAAGTTAACTTCTGTAACTCTACAGAGGCTACCGCCTCCTAAATAATACAGGTTGCAGCTAAAATGCACAGCGTGGTTTCAGCTCATTTACCTGCTGGTAGTTCTTGGAAAGCATAACTCGCTCTTACGCACTCATCATTGTCGAATTATGAATGTTTAATTCTGGTTTAGTTGGCAATTTTAGTTTATTTGATCTAAAACTGTGCCCCTTGCAGAGAATGTAAAACGCTCTGCTAAGTGGACGATTCTGTTATTGCTTGTGCTCCATGCGCGCCAAAGTAGCAAATTTTCCAAAAGTTCAGCAGGCAATTTTCAGGTTAATGCGTTCTTAATAACGCTTACGAGCTAAGCTAAATACATTGTCATTCGCACGGCTCTCTTCGTGCGGAATAGTGTAGTCACCTTTGGCCATTAAAGGCTAGAGGTTTGAGCTCATTGTGGAGGTACAGTATGGGTGAAATATCTTCAGGCCATGTAGTTAGCATGTAAACTATCTTGTGGGGAACTTATGGCGCGCCTGAAGTTTTAATCTTAGTGAGAGAAAATGAGTCAAGTCAGATTTGAAGTAGAGTGCGAGGCTTTATTGAACGCTTATGCGGATGTCAGTGCCACTGTCGCTTTCTGCATTTTTAGGCCTGTGTTTGTTGCACTCCATATCCTTAAGTTTTGAAGCGTAATCAGACGTGAATTAGCGAGGCGTGCAGCACAAGATCATGAGATGGTACCAGTTCCGTTAAGCAAGTGCGATTCGTTTCTTCTCTCCACAGCGTCCGGTATCCTCGGCGACACCTTCACCTCTGCGTCGTTCCGAAGGCGCCGGTCACTTTCCTGTTCGTGACTTCCATCATCGTTGCCTACGTGTATGGACCGTATCCGAAAACGCCAGTTGTGCCAGAGCCGGCCTTGACGTTTCGATATCCCGTCTGGAGCATGCCTGTGATTCGAACACTTTACCTGCCGAATGTATTTATGATGGGCTACGTTGTTCTGTCCCTTCTGCCGGTCGGAGTGAGGCTGGAACGAGAGATCGGTCATTACAGGTCAGTAGAATTATTTTAGGTTGGAAAGAGGTTTCACAGTTTTAGCAAGTTAGGCAAGCTAGCTTACAAGCGATGTAAGTTTGCGACGGACTTTATTCATAAAAATGGCAAAGTTTGTGGTTCAGCTTTTCCATTGGTAGCGACGACTGTCATCGGCCCCACTAGTAACTTCAAAATTGAGCTTTGTACTTCATAGCGAGGGCAAGGAAATCGTATGGGGCTGAATCTGTGCACAATTTAACAGCTGACATCTGTAGCACATTGTAGGAATATATTCACAGGCTTAAGCCATCAGATCTAATAAGCTTTTTTTTATGGCGACAGCATTTCGCTTTGTACGAAGTATTTTCCTGCAGATAATATCGAACGAAAATGCAAAAAAAAATACTTCATGATCAGACATCTGATGCGACAGTTCTACGAAAGCCATTCCATTTATTTCAATGCGTTGTTCAAGTTTCCAACTTTCAATTTCAATTTTCACTTTTTCAACTTTTAATTTGGAAGTTTCAATTTTATGAAGGCAATTAATTCGTGAGTCTGTTTTCGAGTGTGTTAGGGATAACTTCGGGTAAATTCTGTTACCAATAATTAGGATTGTAATGATTTGCGACCGTATGAAAGTAATCTTTTGTTCGAGCCCGTTTTCTTCGGAAAAGTTTCTTCTCAGACATTGTGAAGGCAGCCTCTTGAGACCAGGCAAACATTGGTTGGTCGATCAAGCTAGTTGGCGATCGGTGGACATTACGGGAGCGCCAGAAATTTGGCATAGACAGTGGAACAGCAAACACTGACGAGTGTTATTTTCGTTGGCTGTTGCAGGTTCTTAGCCCTGATCGCAGGGTTACTGTTCGCGATGAACATTTCCCTAAAAAGCCTGTCGTGGGTCATTTGGCAACACCTTATCGCCTCTAGAACGAAGGTGAAAGCAGCCGCTCTGCACTCCGTGTCGTGCGGCTGCGGCCTGGTCGGTGTCCTCCTGGCTCTCAAGGTCATCCACCACATGAGGCACCCCCGAAGCGACTACCAGATGGCGTCGTTTCCCATCCCAGTGCCATTCTGGGCGGGCATGCTAATGGAGCTGATGCACTTGAACTGCAGTATGCTGCAGGGCTCCACATTCGGACACGTCACCGGAGTTTTTCTGGGGCTTGCCGTCGGACACTGCAGGTGTGAATACTTTGCGAATTGTATTCCGGGAGTCGGCAGTTTTTCTGCTTCAAGCACTCCTCAATATCGCTCTGAATCATTGCCACCAAATTAAATGTTGATGCCAGAAAAGTGTGTCTGTTAATTCTATCTTGTCTGTCGAGTGCAACTTCTGCTTAAAATTGGCCTCTGCATGCACATGGTCGAGCGTATGTTGCCCGCATACGAGTGATTGTGGAATGGAAGCAGCACGTAAAAATTTCTGTACATGTGCGTTAGGCTTTCCTTTTTTCAACCTGAAACGAAATGAACAATGGGCGGGAGCCTTAGTCACTTGCCAACGCTTCGGCAAGCGGACTAGAAGTCCTTTTGTGGAAATGTTGGGTAGCTGACTGAGGCTTCCTTTCGACCTTCGTTCATTTCGTTTTGTGTTAACCAGAATCCAATCTTCCTTCATTCTTTCAATAACCTTTCTTCTTGGCAAGGAATTGAAGCCGCTGATATTCGCCTTTCACTGTTATTTTTTCTTTTTGTGCGAGAAAATTTCGCCAGCTATTTGCTATGGCGTTATTTTTTTCGACATATAGTCTCAGTCCATTGTTAACACGATGTTTTGCAGAATGGTTCTTTGCAACATAAAACGTAAGAAAAAAATGGGGTTGACAACTCTGCTTGCCTTGACACCAGAGGAGCAAACTCGGGACACTTGGAATAGCAATGCAGGTTTTGGTAAAAAAAAAAACCTTGCCTGATTATCGTTTAGCTTCACCAAAAAAGCCGCGTTATTACCTGACCATAGCAGACACATTAAGGAGAGCAGCTTTGCGCGTAGTGACGGACTCCCATTAAGCGATCAGGGACTCCATTGCTGGAAAACCTCACGGAATGGCAAGCACATTATTAAGTACACTCTCGCACTCACACAGGATAACATGGACACCTGGAAATAAAGACCTAGACGGAAACGAGGTAGGGAATGATCTAGCCCGAGCTCTCACAAACAAGGCGGATCCCGATCCCTACTCAACCTCTCTCCTAGGACCTTATGGGAACAGGCTGGAACACCTCAGGCTAGAAAGGCGAAATTTCTCCCCGCCACACAAACAACTGTCCTCATCGGGCGTCATACACTGGAGGAGAATACAAACCAAGGCATTTCCTAATCAGCAAAATTTAAACAAGTTTACTCCCACAAATACCAAGTTTACTGTACATGGTGAGTAGGCAGCCCAACGCTCTATCATACCTCTTGAGAATGACAGGGCAAACCAGACCAAACGTTATTAGTGCCATACCCGACATGCGAGCAGTGGCAGGCGGCCCTGACAAGCGGAAAACTGGCCCAGCGAAGCCGGATCATACAGCTAGTCCGCAGATACTGCCTGCCCCCTACGGAGCCCTAGACTAACGGCACATCCCCCTGCTCTTGTAAATTATTCTTTTGGCTAAATAGAAGTTTTCTCTCCCTCTCTCTCGAGCAGATAAAATCCCGAGACTCGAATTTCGAAGATGAACTAGTCTAGATATAAGTGAAACAAATTATTAGAACCTCTGGCTTCATGATCATGATGTTGCTTCTCGTACGCGTATTCTTGTTTCCATTTAATGATCTTCGCGAAAAAAGAAAACGGCCTCTGGGCGTTGAACCAAAACTCAGAATTAGAGACGTGTTATTTGCCGCTGCGGATTTTTGTTCGCTTTTTTTTATGAGAAGAGGAGAAAGAAGAAAAATTTCACAGTGGTTGCTGAAGAGGACTCGAGGCTATCTCTGCCGCGGAATATGTCAACCGGCGGCGTTGTGGTGGACGAAAGCACTTCGTTCCTGAGTGACGACGCGTACAATATCGTTTGTAAGTCATGGAGACCCAACGGAGCAGAACCAAGGTACGTCAGTGCTTTAAATGCTCCATGCGAGTCGGTTCTGCGCTAGGCCTTTCCAGAATGTCCCGTCCCCGGCGCTTGGCGAGCTTGATCGGCAACCATGCGGGGGTTTCCTACTAGAAACCAAGTACCAATCGGAACAATGGCATTCCGTGAACACTGGATAGGCAATTCAGGTGTTGTGTCGGCGTGGCAGCCACGAACGCCACGCCTGAGCACGTTGTGGCACGTTGTGGCACGCTGGGACGGCGGCCTGAAGAGAGAGACTCGGAAGCAGACGCGAACCGACGTTGACAGCCCCTTTTATTCAGAGCAGCGCCGCTAACGTAGCGCCCTCTGAGGCGAGTAATCTTTGGTCTCGGAACTGAAACCACGATAGAACATCAGGGTAAAAGACCTCGCCACCTGTCCCATTTTATCCCTTAGCTCTTCCATTACCAAGCCACGCCGTGAATTTTCTCGTGTATAGCTGCTATCCCTAAGCCCAACCATTTTCAGGCCATAACATCACATTGGAAGACATTTCAGCTCCCGGACCACAACACGTTTGCACACATTACAACCCATGCATCGCGATAGCCCAATGTTGTTCACAAAAATACAGCGGCAAGAGTAACAACAATTCGTTTGATCGCCAGTGCCCAACGCATAGGATAATTAAGTGCATCGTAGGCCTTACTGCACGCACTCCGATGAAAGTTGCTTTATTGATCACGCGATCAATTCCAAGGTTTCAAAAGCATTCGACGAAGCGATATGATGCAATGAATAGCCTGCGAGAGGCTCCGGCAGCCCAGTTTTTCTCTGGGCAGAGAATGCATTTGAGCTCGTGTCGAAGACAATTTCGATCTGAGGGAGCGTGTCGTCTCCTCCTTTCTCAGGGCCCTGGTGTTCATAGCGCACGGCTACGGCAACCACTGCCACGAGCAAAGCTACGACAATCTTGCGCGGACCCTCGTCCAATTGGGCGTTTACGTCTTCTCGCACGACCACGGCAAGTAAAAAGTGGCACATTTTTTTATCACTTTACTCAGTTGTGTGGGATTTGAAATGGGCCTAAGAGGGGAAGTATAGGGTTGATTCTGTATGGTTTGGGAGGGCTGTATAAAATGCTGATAGGAGGCATCACTGAGCCCATAATTACGTGGCGCATGACTTTAGTTTTTATTAATTTATCTTATTTCTTACATTCCCTGCCGGCCACCAGAAAAGAGGCAACGCTTTTTAGAAAAAAAATACAAACCAAAGCATTGAATAATGAAAACTTGAATAAATAATGTAAATGGATTGAGCCAGAAAGGCGTACTTCTTAGCAGGCCTTTGTACCTAAACGCGATAACTTCTAAACTGTTCTGCTCGCTGGTTCTATTCCTGCCGATGCGCCAAACCGTTTCTAAGAAACACTGCTCTTCAAACGAACATTGGGCATCCGCGTTTTCGCAGTGGGCCACGGCAAGAGCGAAGGACCCCGGGCTACCGTCAGTACGTTCGATGTCTACGTGGACGACATCTTCACGCACATCGGCACGGTGCGGTCCAAGTTCTCCGGCAAGCCCGTCTTCCTTTTGGGATACTCCATGGTCAGTCGGGTTCTCTCTGGAGACACACTACCGAAAAGCTGTTGTGCTTTGTGCAGACGGCAAAGCGAACGTCCAGAACAGCCTGAGTTGTGCGCTCCGCATTTGAGACGCGACATCTACTGTTACCGCCTGATTCTAGACAGGCTGCATATGCGAGCATGCGGGAGACGTTGATACAGTTGCTGATGAGCTACCTGTCTGAAACCTAGAGTTATCACGAGAAGTGACGCGTACAGTAATGCCACTGTCAGGGTAAGAAAATGTGCAGAGCTAGGCTTAGCGGCTTAGCGCATCAATTAGCGAAAGCTGTTGCAGCTTTGACTCCCTCATTATGTCAAATTCCATTTGCGTGCTCCGGCCGCTCTTGCTGCGAAGCTTCAAACGGTCACCGACGCCGACGCCAGACAAGTTTTTCCGACACGTGAGTGCTAATGCTCTGGCCTTAACATACAAACTTCACCAACAAAGAAGATGACAAACAGTTTACAGAAAGGTACTCTCAAACCGTACATTTCAATTTAGCAGGTGCAAAGCTGGAGCCTGGATTTGATTTTGGGCTAAAAACACTGTTTAAAGCTATCAACACGCCACTCACTTGCAGCCTTAGCCTGTTTTCTCTGCTTGAAAAGGATTTACTGGTTTTGTGAGTTCATCGGTGAATTTTTTTTTTTTTTTCAGGTAAAGCCCGAGATTTACACACTGGCCGCCTTAGGCAGTGTGCTGGGTTCTTGCTTTCTCTATCTGTCATGTTTATCGTTCCTTGTTTCGCCAATTTGTAGTATTACAATGCACTAATACAGCAAGAAAAACTTACTCGCATGCTAGAGGTGCGGCATTCGATCCCCAGTGCCACCCGGTACCCACCGGTGATAAAATGGTACAAGCTTTCCCCGGGCCTAATGCTCGGCTTCTTTAGGGTGAAATGCTCGAGAAATGAGTCTTTGACATCCCCTTGAGAAGACGAAAACACCTTGTGCCTCGGTGCCCTTTGGCTTTAGGTGCCCTTGCGCCATGAAAATTCATAATCGTTAAGAAAAAGCTTACTTCAGCGCTTGTGTGCGCGATTTTCATCAGAACGTGCTCACAAGTTACGAATAAAATAGAGCAAGTGTTGCAATAGCTGCCGTTCGTGAAACTATTGTTCCCTGTTTATGTACCCCTTTTAATCTGCAGGGTGGTCTGCTCGTTATCATGGCTGCTCAGCGCAAACCCAAAGATTTCGCGGGCATGATTCTGGTGGCACCTTTGCTGGGCTTAGGCACAAATTACTGCGCCCCACCGTTCGCTGTAAGTTCCAGGCGGCCGACTAGGCAGTGCCGAGGGTTTTTCTTGTTCTTTGTGTTTTTATTTATTTATTTATTTATTTATTTATTTACATAACAATGCAGACCGAATCGGTCCAAGCAGGAGAGGGCTCATTCATTTGTTAATAAGCAGCAACAGCACTACGGTTACAAATAAGCTTACACAACAAAAATATACGCTGACACAAAAAAACAAAGTTAAGAAACGAACTACATTGGTTGGAATTACATGTAGCAAACACAGCCGAATAAACAAGGAAGTACAATATGGCGCATTGGTTGCATCCATTGGTCGGACTAGTTTCGTATACGAACGGTGTAGTTCATAAAATCTTAAATAAGAATAAACCATTTTCGTGGCGATTACTTTGCAGACAGAAGAAATGCCAACGCCACTCAGGAAAATCACGCGGCCGTTCACGTTGAGAGAGAAACAAAACAAGAATTCTGTTACCCTTTAAACTTGCAGTGTTTGGAGAAATACGTCACGGTAGCATTGTTTGCTAGCTCGCAATCTGTCGCGTGGACTATATTTATTCTGATCACTTAAAACATACTAACCCTATTTTGAAATAGTTCTTCTGAGTCGGGTTAATTCGGCAGATCGACATTAGTTGAAAAGAAAATTGAAGCGATTAGGGCTATGTTCATACCTGTATATAAGCATAGATCAGGTGTCACAAAATGCTCGGAATGCGTACAACTGTCCTGACGCACGAAATGCTTTGAAGTTGCAGTAGTGCGAAGCGGGGATCTTTCCAGTGGCGATAAAGGCTTTTTCACAACCTGTCACAACATAATAAACGTCATCAATTTCACCATGTCTACACATTTATGTCGACAGATGAAAAAAGGCATCTCCCATTCAGATAGCCTGTCGTGTGCTTAGCGTGGCGTCCCTTTCACCACAAAATTCAACCCAGAGCCTCAACTGGCTCTCCGCTTCCCGCTGAAAAGTTTCTCTTTCCCAGGGGACAAGCTGAAGTTGCTTTAAACTGTGCACGCCTTAGAAAGGAAAGATACACTCCAGTAAAATGCTGCGGTGCGGAGGGAGCGCAATCACGCGCACAAATGAACGCAATATAGTAGCTGATTAGAAGCACTTTACAGAATAGATGAAAGGCGCCCGCTGGCATTAAAAAACGCCTACTCATACACGTCGCTTAACCTCTGCACCACTGCGCCAGAAGTGGTACAAGCACTCCCACATATCTATGAATGTAAAAGAATAACCCAAAATGAACATAAACTCATTATTGCTATCCGAACAACTGCCATCTTTGAACACTGAAAGTGAACTGCTAGTGCACATAATTCGCACATGGTTTAACAGCGCAAATCGATCATTATTTTTTTTGTATTCGGGTGTTTATCAATAGGAAATTAGCAGTGTAATTTATTATATCAATGAAAGATAGTTGATTAAAAATTAGAAGAGAAAATATAAACTATTCCCCTATACTCTTTGGCTTCGATGTCTGTTGGCTTCTTTCTTATGAGCTCGTTACGGTTTCTTAAGAATGGTCAAAAATATTCCTGATCGTGTCGTGTACGTATTGTCTTTCCCTGTTGGGGTCATGACCAGCCGACACTGGCCCGCCTGCTGGGCTGCGTCCTGCCCTGTCTGCCCGTGGGCACCATGAACAACGAGATGATGTGCCGCGACCGCGCCGTCGTCCACCGAATGGACAACGACCCGCTGAGCTACACGGGCACCGTCAGCGTCCGCTGGGTGGCAGCCATGACGGACGCCATCGAAGTAAGGCCCGCGCTAGTCGAATGCGGTGCTACTATTGCAAGGTGTCCTAACCTAACCTAAATGGGCGGGACGTGCAACCTCAATGGCTTTTTTTACGGTAAAGGCGGAGTTCGCTGTATAAGCAGTGTTTCCAGCGAGGTGGTGGTGTCCAGAAGCTTATACCGCTCTCTACTGGGCAGACGTTTAGCGTTTATTCTGTTTTCATTTTTTTTAATGAAGTGAATTGTCTTTGATTAGTGTCGCCACCACCCCCTTGAATGGCAACACTTGCTGCTCCATTTCTGCTGTCGTATTGAAGGAGTGCCCATACAGTGAGAAAGTTACATAGCCGCCACAAGAAAGTTACATAGCGGCCTTCAGAACCACGTGGCTTCCGCTGCGCTTTTATTCTAGGGCCACTGTTTTGGAAGGGCGTTTCCTGTGTTTTCCTCCCCTCCGTATCTTTTGGTCAAGGTTGTGGAATTTCTTCGCGACCGGGTTACACCTTTTCTAGCGCCTCCTCAAAGCGGTATTCTCAGCCAATCAGAGTGTAGCCGGCGCTCCTGCAAAACAACCTCCTAGATGGCGCCATGTACCGACCCGCTACTAACCATGCGTAGTGTTAGCGATACTTGGAAGCTGATTTTCCTCTGAACTGAACCTGGTTTCTTCGATTTCGAGATGCTTCAAGTTTGTTTTGAGGGGCTCTAACATTTGCTTCGAAGGCAGAGGGTTAAAGACGACCCTGAAATATTGCTCAGCAGTTGTATGAATTTGTTTCAAACATATTGCGAGGATCGCTGAGTGGCATGTCACTGAACGCGATCTCAAGGGCGTGGCTCTTCTGTTTCTTCTCGTTAACAGGCTGTTCATGCTGACATCAAAGCTGTGGAATTGCCATTTCTTCTCCAGTACGGCACTGGCGACAAGATATGCGACCCTGAAGCAACGAAGCGGTTCTTTGAAAAGGCCCCGAGCAAGGACAAAATCATGAAAGTGAGAATCTTATCTTGACTCACCTGTGGACACTCGTAGGCCGCTAGGCAGTAGCTTAATTTCCAATCATCTTCAATGCGTTAATTTATGTCTGTGACGCTCACAGAAAATTTCCTTTTTATGGATAAGTGAATACCACTATTGTCTTGAAACTGTTTTTTTTTTTCGATGCAGTTTTCAACAGGTCCAAAACTAAGTGTGAACTCTTGATCGTTAAAATAACTGCTTGGTTCAGATAGACCTTAAAGACGCACCTGAAGACGCACGTGCAAATTCTCAGGGATATTTCTTGTAAATAAAAGGGGCATAGAAGAACTGGGGGAAACGGCATATGTCCTGGCTGCAGCCTTTAATGGCTCTGCATAATCACTTCTGAAAATCAGCGAATTGCTTGAAATTTCACGCTCTCGAAAAGGCTATCCGATATCAGGTTACAAAGGTAATCTCAGCACTGCCGAAGAAAAACTCCGCACCAGCGTAACCAAGGGTCACATGGATTGACTTCGTCCCAGTGAATTCCGGTTGCATATTGAAAAAGCACTTCGCTGTCTTCAAGGTAATGTACAGGCGCGGCCATAAGTAAACGGAGCACGCTATTGCGTTCGAAGTGCAATCACGCTGTCTCCATTGGTAATGAAGAAGTGTTGTTTATCTACAAGGAAGTCCACCAACCTCCGCTACCAGCATGCGCGTACCACTGCTGGAAATTTCAATTAGGTGACGCGTGAAAAATGTTCGAAGACAGTTGCGTGCTCCGTTTCCTTTTGTCCGCGCCTGTACGTACATTCTACATACGTACACGGGAATGATACATCCACCGCAGTGGTGGTCTACTGGTTTCAGCATCCTCCCTGCATGCGGGAAAAAGGGGATTCATCCCCACAGTCACGGGGAACCCACCGCCGCCATAAGAAGCACAAGATTTCCTGCTCGGCTTATTTGGGGTGCAATGCTTGAGGAATACATTTATGACCCTACCTTGTGTAAGAGAACATTATCATCATCGTTGCTATATTCAATACCGATCCAACATTTCTGCAACTTCCAACACTCTCTCATATACAGTTTCTTGGCCGTTTTCAATACTCTTTTTCACAAAGAAAAACCATCGTACGCTCTGCAATGGCAGTCATGTCCGGAGAGTTCTGAAAAGGAAATGTGTTTGTATGTCTAGTACAGTTTTATCGTACGGTTAACCAACAGAAAGTGCACTACAATGACTTATCAGGTTGCTTGTGCAATTAATGATCCAAAATAAACTTTAACTGTTAACTGCTATTCTCCCCATAATAACGCTAGTTCTCAGCATTGTAGCTAATATATGTAGTTATTCCTGGTCTATCTCTATCGTGCTCTGATCTTCTCTTTACTGCAGAACTACCCTGGCGCGTACCACTCTCTCCTGGATGAGCCTGAAGGCGTCGGGCAGCAAGTTCTGAAAGACATTGTTGAGTGGTTGTCAGCCAGGTTGCCTGGTGAAATAGCACGACATGATCAGCCCAGACCATCTGGCTCGCAAAGGAGCACCCCAGCTTTGAACGAGCCCGGACCATCCGGTCTGCAAAAAACCATCCCAGAAACCATTCCGGAATCAGATCAAACGGAAACATCTGGACTCTTTGGGCCACGACGGAAATCATGAAATCCGAGTCAAAGGATGTCGTCAAGCGAAATATCTTTATTTTCTTTCTTAGAAGCTACGCATTTCTTTATCTAATCTGTTTTACTCGATTGCGAAAACCAGTTCTACATTGATACGTAGACTTGTGAAGCTAATAACCACGAATTAAAATGTATTCTTCTTTTTCAGTACTCCTGTATAGCAATCACTGCTAAATGAAGGCCTGTGACATCAATTAGCTACAGTGAGTCCTGCCCCAAGTTGAACGCCGAACTAGATTTCAAGTGTTAGCTCCATGCTGTATTCCGCTGCTGGGAACTTGAGACGCACATGAACTGGACAACAACGGCACGCGTTTCCCTACTCGTCGTCGTCTTCAACTTCTGGCCTTTTTATGCGTAGCATATTGCAATCACTCAGTTCAGCCCTTGAGCGCGGCCGGGCAGCCACCAAACCACGTGACGTGACGTCACGTCACCGCGTGACATGACGTCACCACGTGAAAAAAAAAGAAAAAGAAAAAAAAGGGGGAAAAAAGAAAAAAAAGAAGAAAAAGGGACGGTTGAGGTTGGTGGCGGTTGCCACCGCCCCGTTTCAAAGGGGGCGCTCCTATCCATCCATCCATCCATCCATACGTCACGGAGGAAAAGCTGCTGAGAAAATCGAGTGCCGCCAAGCAATACCTCGCGCAAAAAGACCGCGCAATATGTAACGCATTCTTGGCTTAACCAAGCTAAGCCTGGGCATCTTTTTTTGTTGTGTTCTCAGCAACGCAGGATACGCATGGAACATAAATACCAGCTAGTGCGCATTGTTGAGCTGTTAGTGTTTCAAGCATAAATTTATTCCTCGAACACACTTTATTTTGCGTAATTTTTGTTTTCTTTTCAAGGAGATATTTTGCTTGCTAAGGAAGGCGGATGATACGGGAAGGTTCTCTCGATCAGACCACCTGCGTGTGCAGAATAACGGGGATGGCGCCTCTACATTTTACCAATGGCCAGTGTCGAGTGCGTCACTTAACGACACCTAGTGGCTTCAGCTGCAACTACTGCCGCGCAGACAATGGCCTGGATGCTGTCAGGGTGAGCAAGAACGTTACCAAGAAAGAAGGCCGCAATAGTATTCATGAATGAATCAGCACACGGAGATGGAAGCAGTGCAGTTGTGAGAAGTAAAAAAATTGCGAGGACACTTTGGCAACTACAGTGTAGAGAGGCGACAGCCGAGGACACTATGCCGTGACGACTTGCAGTGAAT
This sequence comes from Amblyomma mixtum, assembly GCF_055824585.1. Lineage (NCBI taxonomy): Eukaryota > Metazoa > Arthropoda > Arachnida > Ixodida > Ixodidae > Amblyomma > Amblyomma mixtum. The sequence goes on along the minus strand of NC_143018.1, from coordinate 27,836,669 downwards.
GTGACGTCACACCGTTCCCGTGGCTATATCGATACCCAATTTATACATATTTCGGAGATCTTAAGTGTTAGTTAAGCTCAATTATACATTTTCCGATCTAATTTGACACAAATCCGACATTTTGTCGACCATTCTGTGACAATTTTTACTATGTCGTCACGACTTCCGGTGGATGTGACGTCACATCGTTCCCGTGGCTATATCGACGTCCGCGCTATTTCGACGCAATTTCAACATTTTTGCCTACAATTAATTAACTAATTAATCTAAAGTCACCAAACAAGGCTTCTAGGTTCATTTTTTACTCCTCTACCTGAAGCAACCATTACATGTCTTTTATCTTTCTTAGTTCCCGAGTTAAATGCGTGTGACACGCTATGTTAACGGACGACAGTATGAGCCAATAAAGGCTTTCGCCTTATGAGGAGCTGCACTGCGGCTACGACCTTCTGGCTCTCATGGAGGTTTGTTACTTCTGTCTGGAATGGTCAACCTCACATTGATGCTAATTTGTCAGCCGCGCTAAAACTCGGGGGTGATGGTCATTAATCGAACTCGAGCTTTACTGTATCTGACGGTGAGGACAGATATGTACTGGCCGCCTGACACTATACATGAAACGGGGTGTCTTTTCCAGATAAAGTCTTCATAATTGCAGTCTCTCAGATCTTTGTTCCAAATCTGACATGAGTAAGTTACGCTTTACCCAGTAATGCTTTACCAGGTTATGGAACGTACACGGGGAAGAGGATCATTAAAAGGTAACTGCAATGAAACCTGAGATAACCTGAACTTCGTTAGTGAAGGCACTATTATTGCGTCCTTGTACGCCACTCCTATGACACTGACTTCTTCGACTCGCAGCTTTTATTACATCCACACTCGGCCAACCAAAGACATCGGTCTTTTCCAGAATACATCATTACTTTCATTCTTGCTGCTTTTCGTACCGTATCGACCGTACATCAAAACCTACAGCCAAGGACGAATATATGTGACCTGCGCAACCCCCTCGCTTTCATCCCGTACTGGGGAAGCGAATATTGAACTTTGTTGGTTGCAGCATAAAGAAATAAATAAAGCACTAAGCAATAAAAACGGCACCGGCTTTGTCAAGTGGCCCACTAATGAAATTCATAACTGAAGGGGGCAGGGGGCCTTTTAATTATATCCGCGACTACACTCGCAGTGACCAACTTCGCCCTGCTTACTATCAGCGTGAGTTTAAATGCAAACATAGGTGCGCGTGGACTTATGCCCAGTTTATGCCGTGTGCTTTCTGTCAGCAGATATGCGCGCTATTAAGGTTTGAGATAGTTCTGCTTGTTTACTTTGACGTTCGTTGAAGGGGGGGGGGGGGGGAGGAGTCGTTTAATTTTACCCGTGATTGCAGTTTCAGTGATGCACTTCCACTGCATACTTTGGCGTCTGACGTATGACAATAGTTTTGCTCGTCTATTAAAACTTTAACTAGTCCATTCATGTCTATGCGGTAAATTGTTCTCTTTTTTCATGTGTATTCATTACGTTACGCTTACAGGCTACACACTATTTGATTTCAGCATTACATACCAGACACTCCAGCGGTTCTTAAGAGTGTCGGGCCTGCACGACAGGCTGTGCCTTTTCCGAAGCCTTTTAGCCTTCTGCTTTTTCTTATCTCTCCTTTTTCGCAGTCACCTTTATATCCGCTCATCCCTTTCCCCCAGTGCGAGGTAGCAAACTGGTTTCGTCTAGCGGTAACCTCCCTGAATTTCCTCCTCCTCCTACCTTGTCCACATACAACTTGCCTCCCAATTCCAGGGAGCAATAAACCCGCACTCACTATCAGCGATGCAGCTTCTGTTGCTGACACTGCTGCCAGATAAAAATGAAAGTGACCGTGATGAATTCCTATCAGTCATCCGTCGCTTTGAAACGGTGTATCCTGTGGGCACTTATGGCTCCCATGAGCTCTGCAAGAGCCGATTTGATGGAACTGCTTATTTTGGGACTGTTCGTGATTGGGGGTTGCTCGCTTAGGGCCATTCATCGTGGTAACGCTTGCATAAAAGGAAGGTCAAAAATTTGTCTTTTTAATAACGAATACATGACATCTGCTCCGATGAATGCTTGCATATCTATTCTCAAAGTACACTTCATCTACTCGGGTACGGATCCACAGGACTCGGTGGCCGGAGTGGAAGCACTGTGGACAGACTGCGGGTCTTTACCACATGCTGTGGTCCTGCCTAACCTCTAATCGGTGGGAGGCCGCCCTACTCAATGCATGACCCGAAGATAGGAATGGCTTCTTGTAATGGAATCCTGAGGTAGGGACTCGAACCACGTGGTACATTCTCAATTCGGTCAACATCTTCAACAACAATCAGCGGCTGCCCTGTGCCCAGCTATGCTAACCACAGGCAGCTTATGAATTTAAGAACTGTTCCCGGCATGGACTGCAAATGAGGTACACTGTCTCTGGAATTACTTAGTGGTGCGAGCTGGGACGCATTTTTCTTGTTTCTTTTGTCGGTCCCGATATAATCTATGTCTCTCGAACCGCTTGTGTTACAGAAGCTGAAGCCAGCCGGCACCACCGAAGGTTTTCTTAATCTGTAGCATATTGCCACGAGATTGCCACCTAACAGCCCCATGCTGCCGCATGCTACAACTACTACCGCACAGCCAATGGTCTGGGTACTGTCACCCGAACCGGACAAACAATGAGTGCCAGATTAAACGGGCACCGGGCTGACACAACACGGAATGAACAGAAGGCAGTGTCGACCCATTTTAATCAACGCCATCACAAATTCGACGAACTCAAATTGTTCATTCTTCAGTCAGGCTTCAAATCGACTAGGGACAGAAAATACAGAGAAGCATTCCTAATCCACAAATTTAAAACACTGCAACCAACAGAGATCAACATGTCCAGAGGAAACCTGGAATCTCTCAGGTACATTCCAGGGTCAGCATAATTTTAAATTAACAAATGTCTTGCACGTGGTCAGACTATTTCCTAGAACCTCACATAAGTACATTGTCGCTCCTTGCACCCTTCACACGTCATATCTTCCACCCCATTTCCGGCCTTGTCACCCTCTCCCTTTGTTCACTTTTTTTTTTCTCTTCTTTTTCTCCTAATCCCCTGCTACCAGTTCTCGGAAACCATGACACTCCTGTTACCCCCTCCGCCCCCACTTTTTGGCTTTCTCTGAACACGAGCCAATTCCCCCCCCCCCCCCCCCCCCCTGCCTTGTCCTTCCTTGGAAATGCCCCCCTTCCTTTCTCCTTCCAGTGCCAGAAAGTTTCTTGGAGTTTAACACGGGCCAGGTTCGGCTGCGGTGGTAACCTAGTGCTCTCACGCCGCCACGGGTACGACTCCCAGTCGCGGCTATTTGTTTAATTTTTTTTTTACTTAACATGGCATCGCTGTTGCTAGGCAACTGCACAAGAAAGATTGAGACAAGATTCACGGTCGGTGTTGGTGAGCGTACGAGTGCTTTCTTACTAATAAGCACCGATTTCGTGCTCTTCACCATCTTCAACAGACTGAAAAATTCTATGTAAAGAGTCCCACAGTTTAATACGTTTTATACGCTATTAATATAGAGTATATCGGCAGCGCTGTTGTAAACATATAGACTCGACATTACCTATTGCACGCGATATAGAAATTATGGAGAAAAGATAAGGAAAAGGTACGGAGTCCATATAAAAGACACATGAAAAGCATATAGATTCTCATATACTTTTCCTCATCATATGGACTCAGCATTCTCATAATTCCTTAAAGCAGATCACATAGAATGTTTCCGTAGGGCTAGCTTTCACCGTATTCACTGTTTCCCTTCTCACTTTTCTTGAATTTTTTTTTCATTAGTTTAAGCCCGTTATTCTGGTGGGGCACGTGCCGGGATCATTAATTTTTAATTCTTTTAGTAAATCCTCATCATAACGAATGAATGAATGAATGAATTAACATAAGATATAAACAGTACTGACCCTTGAAAAGGCTTTTCATATTTTCAGTCTTCCAGGTCCTTATTCCCGTTCTCATATTAATAACACATGCCCCCCCTATTCTACATATCGAAAGTTATGGATGATATAAAGAGACGAGGACTATTAGACGGTAACAACACCAGTGACGCCAGACGGAACTACATTGCTGGAAGACGAAGAACTGCTATTAGGGTCATTTGCAATCGGCCCACGATATTGATTTCTGGTCCTAGCAGTCACTGCGCCCTACGTGTCGACTTGCGGAAGACGCTATTCTTATACTGAATACGTAATTACCCTCCTTCTCATATCTTTGGTTATATTGTGTCCCGTTCATCAACATGCATTAGTTATCGACCTAAGGATGAGATACCCCACCTGTTCCGGGCTTCGGATTTCCAACGACATTTTCCTGGTCTACTGTGGAATCGGCTCTGCATCTTATAGTCCTATTTAAGAGCTGACCATAACTGTAAATGACTTGAAAGTTAGGTTAATGGTGTGGACCGCTATTAAAGCCAAATAGAAAACACTGAGACATTTTACTTTCATCTGAGACTGTACACTTTGAGTGGTGCACCGTGCAACGTAAATGTCCTTCTGCATTATTTTCGTTTTTCTTTCTCTTGTTAAGCATTCAGCCAGCATATGCATTTTAACTTCTCTGCGGTCGTCAAAATTTTTCCCCATTGGTTTTCTATAGTCATCTTAAAAGCTCAATGTGAGTGATGGAAACACTATAAAAGAAAGATATTACTACACATCGCAAGAATAGACCATTAACTTCACAATTTTCATAACAATACCTTACAATATTCCAGTATTCAAAACTTTTGTCCAAGAATGCTGGACATGAAAGCCTCAGGTGGTCCAAATTAATCCGGAGCCGTCAACAACAGCGTCTTTCACAGCCTGCGTGTCACTTCGGCACGTTAAACCTCACCATTCAGTCCTTTTTTTCTCTTCCTTATGTACTGCCTTAAGCAGCGCCTTCAGTACGCTCATGCCTAGAGTAGAGATGTTAAGCCCCTGAATTCCCATTACCACGGGCACTAACAGAATTACATTACAGAGCTGCGCGGTAGTTGCTGTCAACGCGACTAAAGTGTTATTTGTGCAGAACGCAGAAGCATTTTTATGAACACTCTAGGGTTTTCTCGACTGACATTCGTGTGGTAATAGTGAAAAAAACCCGCGCGTACTCATAAACCATGCAGTCAATCCCTAGTGACGCTGAGACCGAAAAAAAAAAAAAAATGACGCAGCGTCTACCGAAGCAAATGAGAGGCACGGAAGGCAATGTGTCGTTACGAGTTCACGTCTCACAAAAAGGACTGTGGGTGTAGTAGAGGCCCCAAAGAACAATGTCCAAAATCGCATTTGTTGCTATTTTGTGTGCCCAGTGATTATCAACCGAATAAGTAAGAAGACGGGGCTGCCGTCTTTGCTCACGGATGCACCGTTCTTCAGCAACTAGAGCAGTCCAGAGCGGACAGGTTTGACAGCCAACTGCATAACGAGATAGCTGGGCTCAGCGGTAATCGAAAGAAATGAGTACTTACATTAGGTGGGGAACAATCGATCGCTTAAAAGCTGACAAAAAAAGCGTAGTCCCGAACAATCTGAAGCAATGCGATGACAGCTTAAAAGGATGGATGCCTAAATATACTGCGATTGGCATCCAGCGTGCATATAGACGCTATAATTTTCGCAATCGTACGGCCGGGTTGGAGAAGTCTCTTTTCTGACTAAGCGTGAAAAAAAAAAAAAAAGGACACTGAGCCCAAGGTGCCTGCTCTAAGCACAATAAGCTAGAGAAGTACGCTTTCGCATTATCTAAAAGAAATATAAACTGTTAGTTACGCTGAGTTCTATGATGTGAAAGCAACTAAGGCTCTGATGCGCCAAACACAAGAAATAAAAGTGGCCGAGACTGTAACGTTGCGAGAAGCGTGAAAATGCCTCCAACGGACTTGAATGCACTGCACATACGCGTGGATGAGATTAAATGGCTTGAAATAATATGCTCGTGTAAAATGACAATACGAAAAAAGAAATAAGGAAATGTGCAGAAATATGACACCTCCTTGATACGAGTGAGTTCAAGGAGGCCAAATAAAAGCGGCGAAGGCGTAATGTGCTTCCATAGGCACCAGAGCATAAGAGAGACCATTAGCATACGAAGTGAGCATAGCGTGTCTTGTACAGTTGGCCTTGTAAGAGCTGTTAAAGCCAGTGCAACTTCTTTTTATTTCATTCCAGGTGAAATGTAAAAGAACAGAAAATGGAGGTGCAAGGAACCGGCGCAAAGCACGTCATTGTGCTCGTATACAGGTCTGGAGAGCTTCGAGATGAAGTTTGTTATCGCTATTTCTTGCCACCAGTGTGGTTTACAATAAAAGTGCAGCAAAGAAAGTCATGAGAATAACCGTGAAACAAAACAATATTGGCAGCTTGCAAAGCCGATAAAACTCTGCATATCGCAGTTTCACTCTGGTGAAGAACATATGAGAAAATGACGAAGTAGCCCCGTGTGCAGCTCACGCCATGCTTTCCGGTAGCTGCTACGCGTGTCGCTGCCAATTTCGGTCCTCATTTATATACAGCGGAAGGTTTCGTCGTGAGGTTTGCAGCTCGTTGACGTTGGCCCAGATGAAAAGACCCAGGTCCCATTTTGAGGAGCACGGCTCCGAGCCTCCTTTGCGTCCTGTTTTGGTTCCCTGGCAACTCACCCTTCGCAGGCTTAACCCCTGAGCGTGTTATGGGAGATATATTCAGGTCCCTGTCAGCATAATCGAGGCAAGAGACTTATCGCTGGCCCCAAAGTGTAGGTAATAACATTTCGCCTGCGCTCTATTAGTCACGGAAGCGCAGATATTCTGTGCGCTCGTGCTTCGCAGCGTTGCCTTATTCCCTTGTTAAAAAGGCTATATATACGCAATATGTAAATTAAGCATAATTCAAAGATATATGGCGACAAAACTTAGATTCCTACATCTCCAACAATATCTTATTACTGCTTGCAGAATAAACTGCATTACACTGAATGAAAGCCCAATCCCCGGTCGTATTAGATCTCCAGCAATGTGGTTATGTCTGCTTGCAGTATATATACAATACATTAAACTGAATGAAAGCCCAATGCCCTGTCGTATTCGATCATTCCCACGCACATGAATACTTCAACAGCTCGTCCAACCAGTTCGTTCATAGTTTAGCCCCCTGTAATATATGCGTAGGTTTCTACTGTTATCCTGTCAGCGCGGTGCTTTTTGCTCGGCTTTTTTTTTGGTCATAAACGGGAGTGTGAGGTGCGTTAACAAAATGTGACTTGTTTCTACAATTAATTACCGTAACTATTGTTGGGCGCATGTCCATCAAATTGATGAGTAATTCCTCCATTTTGCTGAGGTACTATATTGCAAAAAATGAACGCTCGTTTTTTTTTAACCGGAAAACAGGCGACGAGGTACTTATGCTCGTGAAATTCCCTGGCGAATCGTGAAGCGTTCGTCATAATAATGCTAAAGAATTTTCGAAAATTAGATAGCCATAATTAGCACAAAAATAAACAGCGCTCCTTGTAGGAACACGCTGAATTTTATAATTTCTGCCGACATCGTTGTCCACCATGCGCCAAGTCTGCAAAAGATGACAATTTTTTCTTAAGGAAACTTGCATTTCCAGTTTTAGTGACAGTTGAGTCGCTACTTAAGAACTAACGAGGGAGCAGGGCAAACAGTTTTTTATAGGAGATATTTTTAGCGTTTTTCGCAAACGTTGCGGCATTCGGCAATGTTTTGCTTGCACTACCACATTCAAGAAGCTTGGCCGAGCACTGATCGCCAACTCACGCGAAAGGTGCGTGTTTAATTTAAAATGCGATCTCTGTGCGCCCGCAAGTTCGGTTGAATTTCGCGCCCGATGAGGCACCTTTCAGGAATTCAATTATTTCTTCTTTTTCTTCTCTGCGTCTTCTCTAGGACTGCGTCCTAAAGAAGATTATTCTCTCAACGAGGCAGGGAACAAGGACTTGTTTTCTTGAATACCAGTCACGCAGAATTTGGAACAACTCACATAGAAGGCACAAGCTTTCGCTTTCCGCGTAAACGAGTCGCATGGGATAAGCTGATTTCTCTCGGTAACAAATATGATTTAAAAAGGTGCTTCGAAATCCCCTTTCCGTGTGTACTTCTTCGTCCCGGAAAAATGCAGTTTTGCAGTCAATCTATTCGAAATTCCAATCTTGTGTTATTACCCGAAAACTTTGGTTTTATAAGTAAGCGTTAGAGGACACAGGGCAAACCCGTTAAGATGTAAATAGTCTTATCAGAGCCTGCATGTCTAATTTGTTTGCTAGTTCGTCAGATCATTTGTTTCTTTTTTTCTTTTTACTGAAGAAAACACTAAGCTGTTTAACGTGTATGTCACGAAGTTTTGCGGACATTACGCACATATTTTCTAGTGTGTAATTAGGACAAACTGGTGCGCTCGTTCACCCCGTCACTTGTCCAGACTGACAAATATAGACCACAAAGGTAACCACCCACCTGTAGCGTTTATTACCCTGAGCACTTCTCTTTCAAAAACATACATTTGGATCGAAAAAAGTCTCTTTTCGCGTCAATATAAAAAGTGCCGTCTAAACAAAGCCCTCACATCAAGGGCGAAAGAAGCTCCAGCACGCAAACGTTGCGTTATGCTGGACACGAGCGGCGGGTAATGTCGTAGGAAGTTTGCTTTCCGAAGTCTACGCTTATAGTTTTGCCAACTTTTTTCCTGTCCACTGCATGCACTCCATACACGTGAATGCTCTTTCAGCGCTTAGGTTCTGTCAATACTTCTGTGCGGGACATCATTATTTCCTTTCATCTATTCTTGTATTTCTATTCTTTCCGAATTTCACATTTTTCTTCCTCTGATAGTTCATAGCTTTTAGATTTATTTATTTCATACTTTTGAATATTTTCTTCCTTCTTATTGGTTTTTATTTGTTTCTTTTTCCTTATGTCTCCTTCTTTCCTTCGAATTCTTTGAGTTTGTCTTTTTTTTCCTTTGCTTTCTTTCTGACTCTCTCTCTCTCTCACTTTCTTTATCTGTATATTCCTGAGAGCCGACCTGTACGAGACGGCCGCCTTCTACTCACAGCAAGCATATTCTCTTTGGTAACTTTTTCAAACACGTGTGCTTCCCTAGTGATGCATTTCTCCCGACCACGGGGCGTGGCGGAGGTATAGGCGTGGCCAATCGTTCTCCATTATTGACGTTTCGCGTGGGCGTAACTCCCTGTCCTGAAGGTGCAAATATCACCACGCAATTCGTGACAGGTGTATCTATCTCTCTGTCGACTTTTTAAAGGGACTATGGCGACCATGATTTTCTCGTGTGTCGGTGCAGCGAGAAGACTTCCTCGAGTAAAGCTTAGCATTCGAAACAGCAACAAAGAAAGAAACGAAGACCGCATGCTATCAGCGTGATGAGTGCGTAAAAAAACGAAATTAGAATTGTAAAATAAAACTGTAATTAAATTGTTGGCTGTCAAATTTGCTTGTATTTGTACAGAAAAAGTATTTGTTATCCGCATCTCTAATGTTAACGAAGCTCAGGTCAGTGATATTGTCTAAACTGGTTGTTTACCGGTTATAGAGTGTTTCTCTCATGCACTTATACGGTTGTAAAACTCTTTTCCGAGTCAGGTAAAGGCCAGGATTCCTTAAAAGTGGCAATTAATAGCTCGAACGTACTGTCTTCCTATCACGTAAAAAAATCTCTTACATGCATTGAAGTTCTTTGCTTACCATCCAAGGGAAAAAAAAATTAATGGACACGGTTAATTTTTACAGAGCTCGTGCGTAGGTAGAGTCCAGACAACTGCGTATTAACCCTCTACGATTGGAGGACAAAGAGATTGCCACACAGCGCCCCTGGCCGCCGCCGCCACAAATACTATCGCATGAACCGTGAATATATAAGAAGGAAACCTATTGCACATAGGAATATGCGCAGATAAGGAGCGCTAAGCGGAAGTGCAAAACGAGTGGTACTGCTAAGACCAGTTTTCCGCCACCGCTTGCAGAGCCCTCTGTCCTGCATGAATTTGAAGCCGTGCTCCAATCAAACTTCTTTTTTCCCACCGTCTCTTGTTGCGACCGTAGTAATGCAACTGCCTGCCGACTCCCGACATAAAGCGGTAGATTTTTGGCAAACGCTTCGTCATAACCAGACAATCAGGACTCTATCCCATTTCTCATATGAAAAACTGACGCTTTACCTAGCACAGATTTTCATGGTCGAGGACGATATGGGAAGACCAGGACCATTAGACGGTAACTACGTCAATCATGATTGACGAAACCTGTTCATTGTCAGATGTAGCGCTACTGTCTGGGTCATCTGCGACGGGCCCATGGCATTGATTTTCGGCCTTCACATTGCTGAACCTTACGCACTGACTTGGTGAAGTCGTTATTCTTTCCCGGAATGCATCATTACCTTCCTTACCGTAACTTTCGATAAAGCGTGACCAGTTCATCAACGTGCACGGTTTACGACATAAGTATGCGATACCTCCCCATTCCTCCGGGCTATGATTTTTTTAACCTTATTTTTTTTGCTGTACTGTCGAACCCGATGCAGCTCTTTCTGATGGCCCTAATCAAGAGCTGTCCAAGGCAATAAAGGACTGAAAATTTATATCGTGATGTCAACTGCCATTAAACCTAACGCGGAAAACTCAAACATGTTATTTTTCACCAGGGTGGAAATTTGGGCAAGTCGGTATTGATCCATAACATACGAGTAGCGCAAAACCAGGACGACGGACAAAAGGGGAGAGAACACACACCAACAACACAGCGCCTGTGTTGTTGGTGTGTGTTCTCTCCCCTTTTGTCCGTCGTCCTGGTTTTGCGCTACTCGTATGTTATGGATGTTATTTTTGTCCGCGACTGTGTGCTTTCAGCGGTGTATGAAGCCTAGCATAACGCTCCGTATCAAGCAGGTAATTTTTTTTCGCAATTGTTAAGCATTCAATTAGACTATGTATTTTATTTATTTATTTATTTATTTATTTATTTATTTATTTATTTATTTATTCATTTATTTATTTATTCAACATACCCCTAAAGGCCCTCATTCGAGGGTATTACATATTTATATACAGGGTGTCTCACCTAGAACTACACACTTTTTAAAAATACGCGTTTGGAGTTAGAACAGCACTTTTTTCGTCATAGCATTCTTAGCGGTGTAGTACATGAGAATACAGCTAAGACGGGCTAACTAGCAGGCTGGGTAACTAATATTGAATAGTTAACATTTTGACTCTTACTATTCAGCTCCTTGATTATTGAGAGGCGTGTAGCCCATCGTAGATAGTATCTATATCAGTTTTTAGAACTTTGAAAACGTGGTTACCTTCGGTGCTCTGACCTAACAAATTTCGGCTACATCGGGACAAAATACGTGCTTTCGAGAAGCTTGCAGAAAAAGCAACCCCTCCAGTGCACGTAACTCGTCGAATTTGTTAAAATTTGTTGGGCCACAGCGCCGAGGCTAAGCAAAATTTCGAAATTCTAAAAACTGATAGGGATACTACTTACGGTGGGCTACAGGCCTCCTAACACTAATATTTAATAAGTTAACTGTTCAGGATTAGTTTACGAGACAGCTAGCTAGCACGCCTTATACGAGGGGGTACCCAAAAGAAACCGGACTTATTTTTGTTTGAACTTATTTGTTCACATTTTAAGCACACACCTTCAGTCTCCTTCAAAGTATTCCCCACTTGCAATGATACGCTTGTCGAATCTTTCATTCCATTATTCAAAACATTGTTTAAATTCATCTTTTGTGATGCTTGACAGTGCCTCCGTCGTTTTTTTCTTCACCTCAGCAACATCAGCGAAACGCTTTCCATTCACCTATATTTTCATTCTAGGAAACAAAGAAAGTAGCACGGGGCAAGGTCAAGAGAGTATGAGGGTTGAGGAATAGGGGTCATGCCATTTTTGGTCCAAAATTGTTGTAGAGACAGGGCTGTGCGAGCAGGGGCATTGCCATGATGGAAAAACCAGTCACCCGACCGACACAAATCTGGCCGCTTCCACTCCGCACTCTTGCCCAATCTTTTCAAAACATCCAAGTAGAAAGCCTGGCTAACTGTCTGACCCTGCGGAACAAATTCTCAATGGACGACTCCTCTCACGTCGAAAAAACAAATCAGCATTGATTTGAGGTTTGGTTTCACCTGACGAGCTTTCTTGAGGCGAGGTGAATTTGAAGTTTTCCATTGGCATGATTGTTGCTTTGATTCAGGATTCGATTCAGGAACACTTCAGTTGTCCCCATAGCATCGTCCTTGTACGTCTTTCTTAATATTTCAAGAGTTTCCATTCAACTTTTTCCGAGCAAAAATCAGAATTTCACCGGCGCGCGCTGTTCACGAAAATCAGCCATTGCCAAAACGACATTCACACAAAACAGTCGTCACCCTAAAACTCTGCATAAACTAGTCTGACCTCCTTCAACGACGGCACTCGGCTTACCGACTCTGGAATGTTCGTTCTATGCGCCCCTAGTGGCAAAACGCGGTACCATAGAAGCTTTGCCGACCAAAAAATTTAGTCCGGTTTCTTTTGGGTACCCCCTCGTATATACTCTGATGTACTACACCGGTGACAATGATGTGCAAAAAATAGCCCTTATAACTCAAAAAGCGCATTTTTTAAAAATTGAGTAAAATCATAGGTGAAACACCCTGTATTTTGCCATTGGAGCCCGTAATATTATAATTTATTCGCAGCCGAAAGACCCAGCTCGCAGTCCTTTTCAACTAGAAGAAAGACACCTCGTCTTGTTCCGCTGCTATTTCAGGACTGCGAGTTTCTTACTTTAGAACCTATCGAGTTGCCAGTGATGATAACAGCACTTCTAAGCGGTTTGACATGTAGGGGGATTACGTCCATAGTTTCGTTTTCCCAAAAGCCTGTGATTTACCCGGTAAATCTCAGGCCCGGCGAACTCTTTTCAGAGAAGCAGTTTGTCATATGAGTTTAGTTTCCTCAGCTTCCTGTTCTAAAGGTATCTGCGCCGTATCCGTAACAATTAAGACCTGACGCGCACAGACCGAGCCATATTCACACATGTCGCCCGTAAAATTGCTAGCTGTTCGTTACAGGGAAGGAGACGTCTGCTAGCCAAGCCCGAATCTCAAGGGAAGTTAGTGAAATTCTTTCAGCTTATTTTCATTTTATTTCCTGCGTTCACTGTGTCGTTGAATGAGTAAGCCATGCCCCTTTCGGCTGGTACTATGAAGCGTTATCACTCTTCCAACAATGAATGCCTACTTCTTTTGGTTGCAGGGTTGCTCGCTCATTCACTCACACATTAACTCATTATCTTACTGGCTAACTCACTGAAACAAACAATTCACCTTCTCGCTCACTCAAGCAGTCGCATGGTTGCGCTAATATGTCTGCCAGAATTTCATAGCCCAGGTACAATATCCACCAAGCCCACCTCCTCGGGTGCTCAGTAGCCATATTGCCTGGCTGCATATGCCAAGGTCGCGGCGTAATGTTAGTCGGAGCAACTGCATTTCGATCGCGGTGAAATCAGGAGAGACTTCCGTTTGCTGTAGTGTGCAAACTCGGTGAACACTAGTGTCAAAATAGATTCAGAGGCCCCAACAAAACCGTCGCTCTCAGCAACGTGCAGCATCTGGGCACAAAAAAAATATTTTGTATAATTCTAGTTTCTCCGGAACGGAAAGAAACGCAGGCCCACTGGGAAGTCATTAAGCCATTAGATCAAAACAAGCCATCAATCACTTACCGCGAGAATATAGAACAGGTACTGTAAAGTTCTGAACAAACTTAAAGTACAGCCACTGGCTTTTGTTTTCGTGGAGGTCGAAAACTTGCATGCGTTTTTCTTTGATATCGGGTTTTTCTGGAACACGCGGAGCAAACATATCGTCAGAGCTTTGAAGCGAAATATCGATTCGGCCCCGAACAGCCTTCTGCAAGCCTGCTGGCTTTAGGTCAGCTCATAGAGCCACAACCGTAAAGTTCGTGTTTCTCTGTTTTCGATCGCCTGTGGAGAATGGAGCCTCACTCAGATGGGGAAACTGAGGTTTATGATTGTCCTGCATATTTGTTTGTAGGTGGGGAAAAAACAGTCTCCTGATTGAGGATCTGAACATTCAATGGACACCAGCTGGATTAAGTATAATATGCAGAAAACAACAGTAATGTTCAGCAGCCTGTGCAGGGACCGATACGAACGATAGGCGGCAAGGTGCTACAACTAAAGTGGGATACAACTCAAGAGCGAAGCGGTAGATAGCCTTCAAACAAGCCCCTCAAAGCAATGGTGTGTACTGATATTCATGACGCCGCGGTTAATCCGATTAAGTAGTGGTTAACGATGTTTCATCTGCCTAATTATATTTGACGCTATGTGTCATGCAAAAAGTCTGCAGGGGAAGAATTTGTCATATTTCGCTCACTATGAGGAATGCACTACTTTTTGATCGCGGATGTCGGCAGCGCTAACACGAGCACTACAATTTACAGCGTTGTACCTGAAGAATGAAACGGAGTATTGGCTAAGCAATTCCCGCTATTTGGACCGTGGGAAAGAAATAGCTAGGAGGATAAATACTCCAAGGAGAGGCTCTGGCAGGACCCCGATCGAGCGACCAACTGACCGACAGACCGACTCGCTTGAGCTATCACTCGCCCACTGACTAACTGACTGACTGGCCGACAGACCGACTCGCTTGAGCTATCACTCGCCCACTGACTAACTGACTGACCGACCGACCGACTCGCTTGAGCTATCACTCGCCCACTGACTAACCGACCGACCGACCGACCGACCGACCGACCGACCGACCGACCGACCGACCGACCGACCGACCGACCGACCGACCGACCGACCGACCGACCGACCGACCGACGGACCGACCGACCGACCGACCGACTCGCTCGCTCGCTCGCTCGCTCGCTCGCTCGCTCGCTCACTCACTCACTCACTCACTCACTCACTCACTCACTCACTCACTCACTCACTCACTCACTCACTCACTCACTCACTCACTCACTCACTCACTCGCTTGCTCAACATCTGGGAAGTTTCAACAAAAGTGGCTTGGCAATGCACTTGAGATAAGAGATCTTTACCTGTACATTTCACTCGTCTGTGCGACCAGTATAGTCTTAAATAAGTGATATTTAGTGATCTTTAGTGATTAGATAATTCCATCTAGGTCCAGTCGAAATTTGATTTAGATCAAGCGCATTTCGACAGTACAGCGGTCAATGCAAAGTTAATGGATGACATAACGCTTCATGTTCGCATTTCTCTGATGCTACGGGGATTCAGTCAGGACTTTTTTCCGTTCCCTTACGAAATCCTGCCCTAAATGCACCTTTCGATGACCTGGGTCGTAAAATCGAAATTGGGATTTCTTTTTCCTTCCTTTTTTTTTCTTTGCTGCGTGGAGTTCTGCAGTGTCGGAAAAGGAGCGTTTGCGGGGTCGGCGGTTCATTTACGTTTGGGCAGCCCTGAATTTCTCGCTTTTTTCTGGCACTTCGTTTCCCAGTGGTCGGAGAGCACGTGGGCAAAATTCAAATTCGCAAAGAACACACACCAAGGTCCGGACTTTTTAAAACTGGATCGATCTGGAAGCGTCTTCCTGCAGATGGAAAGGAACGAGAATTCGGCAATGCGTGCGCGGAGCACCGAGATGGAAAGCTGCATTTTAAACACTAATATGCCTAGATGGGTGTAAAAAGGGAGCGATTTGCTCCGGTGAAGCGGTGGTCCCGGGTTCGATCCCCGGACCAGGACGAATTTTTCTTTAACTACGAAGTTTCTGAGAAAGCTGTATAGCTTTCCTTTGTGGCCGTATGGGAGCGCTCGGGTGGACGTCAATGAGTAATTACTCCTTTATTACTGTTCTCTATAACAGACACCCTTTTACAATAAGGTGTGGGCTAGAGTGCAGTTTACTTTCTTTTTAATCCTTTCTGTTTTTTACGGTGTATGACAGCGCTGCGCATGGAGCATGTAACGAGGGCGTTGTGGCGAGTGCCATGCTTCTATGAGGAGAAGATTCTCGCCATGCGGCTCTTATTTCTCTTGGCCATTTATACCGGCTGGGACCTGCCAAAATGTTTACTTAACTAGCGGTTGGCAACGGAATAACTTGGAGAACGTAGACTGGCTTAAACAATGAAGAAAGTCCTTGAAGGACATTATGGCGTGTATAGAACGGTTGCTTTTTCTTTCATTTTGGTCGTTTTATTATCATAAGGGTCTCTTTTGGGACACAAGGATGGTGAACTGGGCAAAGTGGAAAGGATGCTTGGTTGCATGGAGCGAGGTGTTACCTTACTTCCGTCCCGTTCTTCTTTCGCGCTGGTTTTTCTGAATGTACTCCTTTGAGGCACTGAATAAGGGTGTGGTTACACATTAATGTTATCACGAGTTCTGAATATTAACACTCGGTCTTCGAGAGAGACTATTGGCTTGCAATCGCTGCGACATGATGAGAGGGACAGTTCCAGTCGGGATCAAATTTCTCTTTCTTTCTCTTTTTTTCCTGGCTTCATTCATATTTATCTACCTGTTGATTTTCTATTCCATTCTCTTTCTTCTCATCTTCTTTTCCTCTACCTGTTTTTTTTTTCAAGGCTGTACAGTCCGATGGGTGACAATGTCCACGACGACCGTACGGGAATTTCCCCTCAGCGCCTGCGTTTATTCCGAGGGGTCTTTGAAGTCTTTTTTTCCAGTCTGGAAGCGGCCACCTTACTTCACTGCAATCCGTAGGTTGGAAAAGACAACCATAAACTTATTACGGAGCGATCAGACGGTTTCGTAGTTTACATGGGTTGCACTAACCTACAGTCGCCCACACATCTGTCTAAGGCGCTGGAATGGCGCATAGGGGAGTATATTCGCGATGTTCACGAGTGGCCTATAAAGTTCGCAGCAATGCATTGTCGTGCATTTGCAATTCCATGGAATGTGTTTAATTATTCATGGCTTTAAAAGCTATATCAGGCTCAAAACGCAACCAGCGATTGTAACAAATGCAAAACAGAGCGCACCGCTCGATCGCCGATAGGTGGACGAGAATACGTCGGCGATGCGCTGGCTGTTATAGTCTGAAGTACAGGCCCGGGTCAATATTCGCACACAGCATTGTCTAGGAGTGCAAGCCCAGCTTTCTAGATTATTGTTTTTGATTTTGAGGCAAGTCTGGAACGTTGTAAGATACTTTTGTGAAGATATTTATAGGAGTCGCATAATCTTCCGATGTCTAGCAACATCTTGCTCTTAAAGTTTCTCCTGAGCTCCCGCCTAGTAGAAAGACTGCCATAGAAAGCCAATGAGGTGCGTTTTCTAGAGTAAATAAACGAAAACTTCAGTCGTCCCGAAAATATGCCCGCGGATATATTTTATTTAATTTCTTTATTTATACATACTGCAGCCTCTCGAGAGGCTATTGCAGGAGTGGGGCAGAATACAAACAAACAACAATACAAAGAAGTAAAGAAAGCAACCATAGAGCATTAGGAACAGGTTAGTAAGAATGCTTCGAATGATATAATGTACGGATGTTACCTGTTAAGGAATTCCAGACTTCAATGGTATGTGGGAAAAGGCTGTACTTAAAGAAGTTGGTGCGGAAAATTATGGTGCATATGATTGCACCACAATTGTCGTGGTGCAGTCATACGATATGCAAAAAAAAATTGCGTTCATAAACATATTTCCATTGAAAAAATGCGCTAGCCCAGAATACATGGCTATATACCAAGGTTTTGTAAAAGCTAGGCAGTGCATTAGGTTGGTGCGGGAGGGCATGTACTGGATTTCGTTGAAACGCTGTTAGCAGTGTCTCTTCTTAACCACTAGCTTTCAACACAGCTGCCCGCGTAGCGTAGAACATTAGGCAACCACTGGAGCAAAACAGCAGCTGATCAGCCTAATGCATTGTTCATCGAAGTGCTGAGGATCACAAGAATTGTCTTTTCGTCGCACTGACGTGGGTTTTGGATATTTACCTAGCGTTTACGAAGGACTACACGTAGCCGACCTTATAATGTGTTCTAGGACAGGTGGTTTAATAATGGGGCTTGAAAGCGTTCAACACTGTCGCCCATAATAAAGCATCTCCACGGTAAGCAAGCTTTCTCTTTTGCAGACGTAGCAGTGAAGATGGCTTGCAGGATTCAACATACAAGGCGCGTTGTTTACGCGAGTGCAGGTACCTGAAAATATTCCTCACACTGAAAGGTGTCTTTTTTTTTTTTTTTTTTGTCTGGAAGCGCGGCCTGCAATTGGCGGATGCAATGGACCGGCCACACAGAAAAGCGCGGAATACACCTCGCATTTGATGGCTCCTTTCTTGAACCGTAAAAAAAATGCTGATTTTTCTTGTTTTTCGCGCTCCAAAAACTTATGGTGGCTCCTGCACACGCCTAGTCAAATGCTGACAACGATTCGCTCTAGTTGAATCCATTCATCTGTGTCTTTTTTTTTTTTACATGCTTCGAGAAATGCAAATTCAGAAGGAAAACTTCAATTTTTTTTTACATAACCTCAGCACTTTGGTAGCTGAAGTCTGGAGTACACAGAAAGAAAAAAAAAAACTGGTTGGGTGAGTAAATCATGATGACAAATAACCAACAAGGTTTGGCGATAAAAGACGTTTTACCGGAGTACTGGAAACTGGGAACTCAGTGCGCTTTAAAAAATTTGCCAGGCATCTTGCGCACTTAGGCGGGAGTATAGCGTTCTGGCGATTAAGTGACTTCGCGGTAGCTACTAGATACATTTAAGAACAAAAATACTCGTTTGGCAAAAGT
The DNA here is from genome assembly GCF_055824585.1 of Amblyomma mixtum. Classification (NCBI taxonomy): domain Eukaryota; kingdom Metazoa; phylum Arthropoda; class Arachnida; order Ixodida; family Ixodidae; genus Amblyomma; species Amblyomma mixtum. Next base: position 27,817,791 of record NC_143018.1, on the reverse strand, counting down.
TTTCTTATTTTTTTCGATAACGATCGCCATGACATTACCTCAGCCTGCTCTGGTAATTTCACGTATTCAGGGAGCGCGTTCGAAGCCGCAGTCTTCATTTCTACGTCGCACATCAGCTAGAAAAAGTAGCAATTCGCACATTACTCCTCAACTTTATTGGCATTCTAGGAGACAGATCTCTTGATGTTATCTTTTCGTGTTTACAGCTGAATTTTGTGCGCTGAAAATACACAGGAAATATCAATAGCAGCTTCTTATTTAATGCTTAAGAAATGGTCTGAAAAAGCAAAAGGTGGGAGTTAGGAGCGGGGGGGGGGGGGGGGGGGATAGATAGGCCGGTTATTTTTTGACCACGGCTAAACGCATTCTTCAGTAGCATACTTCAGTAGCTTGCTGACCATTACAGTTGATCCCCATTAGATACGAAACCGTAGTCGGCTTGGCCAGCTGTGGACGCAGATGCCTGAAGTGCTTCATTTTTGAAGTTTTCCTTCGGCAAATAGTAGAAATCAGAACCGGAAACCACTTCCAGGCAAAAAGAAAAGAAAATAGCCAGCCCAATTTTGCGGAGAGTTTCCTATTTGCACTTGAATGCTGACTCTGTATATAGTGGTGGTGATACGCTGTTTGTTTTTACTTCTTTTCCTGTGTTTATAAAATTTGTCCTACGTTGTCGATGCATTATTTTATGCTTAAGAGTTATAATGCAGCATAGTTATTCATTAACCAAGAACCTATCATCCATCGTATAAAAAAAAGGTATTGCACTGAGGTTGAGGGCGAGGGAATTTTATAACATGTAAGCATTTGTTCAGTCCGTCTGCTAGAGCCAAATCCAATTACGTCTTCGACTTTTTAAGTGTGTCAGTACATCTGTCCCGGCTTTGAATCACCTCCAATTAATATGGTGTTCTAAATGTAGGTTGTTCTAATGAAAAAAACAAAAACACTTGAAGGCCTCCAGAATACAGCATTCTGTTCATACCAGAACACAAATGCAGCACCCAGAGATCGCTTCGCGAGGGACCGACAGCAAAAATATCGTCCAATTAATATTCCTCCGCGACTTGTTCATGCCAGCCGTCACCCATCGATTTCTTTCCCTTTTGGCCAGTCTGCTCTCCCTGTGACCAAGCGCGTGCCGAAATTGACCGGCCACAACCTCCGAGACACGCATTAATACGTGGTTCGTGTGTTACAAATCTCGGAGGCTATGAGTACCGTGATTGCCCACCGTATGCGAGGGGGCGCTGGTGTCGCTTCGAGCACTCTCTCTCTCTCTCTCTCTCTCTCTCTCTCTCTCTCTCTCTCTCTATCTGATCACTCCGGCGCTAGAAGAATGCGCTTCACATTCGAAGCGGCGAAGCTGCTCTGCATAGCTGGCAGAGGGAGTTTAGCGCGGGTGTGAGCTTCCGCTAAACTTTTTGCTCGTGAGTTTCCTCCTACGATTTCGCCTGAAGCAATGCGCTGGGTGAACTGCGTTCGTACGACGGACGCCTCCGTTCAAGCATCTTTATTGGGCCTCTTGGTTTTGCTTCTTTCAAGCGCCTCTGCAAGCTCGGACGCAGGTGAGTGAAGATGTCGTCGGAACTTATGTCGCTTCTTTCGAGAGATAATCCACTGAAAACAAAAAAAAAGGCTGACTCAACTATTTTCTATCGATGTCATATAGAGTTGACGTTGAGCTCTGTTAACTTGTATTGACAGTACTGACGTCTCCTCACGTCTTCCTGAGGCCGACAGCCCGGGCTTTTCATTTCCGTTAGTATCGTGAATGCAAAGCTGTAGCCTCACTTGCATTGCAAGTTTCAACGTCTGCTTTACTGAACCCGGCTGAAAGGAAAAATTTAGTTGCCCGAAATGTCAAAACTTCCCCAAGATCTTTAATGGGACCCAAAAGAGTCGGAACTGCTAGACAACATGCACATGTAGCGTGTAGTGTGCCAAGAATATCACACTAGTTTCTCTTTTTCAGCTAATCATTCCATCTTCAGCGTCAGAGGCAGTACTCGCTTATCTTCGAATTTCAAAGTTTTTTTCCGCAGAAAAACAAAAAATGGCTGACAAATTTTGGAGAGGGCGCAGAATGAAAGGAAAAGCCTTATACAGTAATGTGGCTGCTGGAGAATTGGTAAAACGAGGTCAAAGAAAGAAATGGACAGACAGGCATGGACGAAGTTGCGAAGTAATGATGTAGAAAAGAGTTGGAAAAGAACGCCACACACACAGTTGCAACATTAGACAGAGGGGGGGGGGGGGGGGGGGGGACTACATTCTTCATTATTTTAAGACGAGTCGAGTGGGGGCTCTGACTCCCTTGTGTCTCTCCAGGCTATGAATTCCTACTTTCTTTCTTTTAATTAGTGCCCTCTATACAGCAAAACAAAGCAATCATGTTCATTATATTCATGATCAGCAGCAACCCAGTGCAGGAGAAAGCCCGCTTCCGTTTTCTTTCATTTAGCTATGTCCTCCTCCAGCTACGGCTTCCCTATCCCCGCAAGCTCCCTAATCATCGCTCCCTAGTTCCCTAATATGCCTTATGCCTCGCACCCATTCCGTTGCCCAAAGGTCACCGATGATCTGTTCCCCGCATCACGTGACCTTTTCATGCCCTTTTGCATAATTAATGGTATTAATCATTTAGGAACAATTATGTGCCTAGAATGTTTACGTCATTAACGTGCTTTTAAGTAAAACGAGGAACTTATGCTTGCACAAACTAGTTCTTTGCGAACACATCACTAAAGTTAGAATCTAACTCTGGTGGCTTCGAAGTTGATTTCAGTTAGGAAACTATCATTGCTTCATGCATGGAAATTGTCAAATGACAAGACCAAAGGTGATGTCGAAACCTTGAACAAAGTTGCAAGTTGACTGGACGCACTTATCGATGATCTACCGCCGGAGGTTGCCGTATACGGATTAAATATTCTGGAGGAAAGATAGCGACCCTTGAAAGGCAGTGAGGTCGTTGCTTATGTTGGTGCTTGTGTTCGCGGTAGAACTTTATCTGATGTGACGTTTCAATTACGACGCTGTCTTTGGCTCCGCTTCAGAAAGGTCAAATGTAAAGACAAACAATCGATCAATCCTTTCTTAGACTGCCCCCACGTCAGTGCCCGGCACATTCTACAGAACATCCGATGCTTTGTCAAGTAAGCTGTAATATCCTTGGATTCAAGCTTCGGAGCCCGTTCTTTCGGGGTTATTCTTTTCCTTTTTGGGCACATGCTTTTTGTTGTGTTTGTCTCCCCTTCACCCCCCCTCCCTCACACACACGAAAAAAAAAAGAAACCGAGCAACACCGTAGGACGTCAGTTGGTAGCTAACTGTTATTGTTTGCTGCGCCATCAAAAAATGGCACTGGCCACAAAGTGCATGTGGAGTGATATTTGATAAAATGTACGAAGAAAATGTTCAGACCCACGTTTTGAGCAATTGAGTTGTGCTTTGAAGTGAAGCGTGTTACTTCAACTGCTATTGTACTAATGCAACATTTTAATTCAAACACAAGTCAGGAAAAGAGCGTGAGAAAATTATTCATATGCTGAACCTAACCACAATACCTCGACAAGCACATTTCTCAGAGGGAAAGGGCTTACGAACGCAGTTATAGTGGGCGGTCACTAATAATTTGATATTTCAGCAATGTTTATCTCTCCGGAGCCTCTGACCTTGAGGTTGCTCGGGAAAAGCAAGCTGGTTCTCATAATCCCCGCCGGTGGCAGCACCTGCGATCGCAGGGCAGTGGCGCACCGCTTAATCTCTCCACTACTGCGCCAGAAGCGGTACGAGGACTCCCAGGGATCTAGAAATGTACAGTAGAGACTGTCCAATTCTGCATATATGGGCATTAGCCCACAAATGCTATTGCATCATAACCTAAAGGCGGAGCTTTAATCCAATTCCGCTTATCTTTCTCTGAAACCTGGTGTATCCGCAGGTGTCCCCTCGGCAGGCTTGAATTTTTTTTTTCCTATTAGTACTTCCTAGCGTCAAAAATGGACCTCATTGGTTTTCTATGAGTCTTGACTACTCGGTGCGAACGGTGGACAAGCTTTAAAAGAAATATTTTGCTACGCATCGGTAAAATAGACAATCACTTTCAGTGTTTAAAAACATTACCTTAAAATACTCCGCTGCTGCGTCATAATTAAAATTGGTGCTCAAGAATCCTGTATTTGGAGCAAATATCAGTAATTATAATAAGAAACAAACACAGCAAGCAGCGTATGTTTTAGGAAGCCTTGATAAACTTCCTCCTAACAAAACAAAAAGCCGCGAAGCTATAGCCTAGCTGTGTAGCGTTAAGTTACCCACTGTAGGTCGCTTCGAATGCGAGTATTAAAAGGTCCACTGGGGGGCAGAGAAGAAAAACGCGTCCTGTTCTTAAGACTCGCGCCCATTGAGTGGAAGGAAGAGACACCTACAGACCGGACATGACATCACTAGACCGGAAGTGACATCACTTCACGACGTCGTTGGGCAAACGTTGCTCAACTTTAAACGTGCTTAATCAGGCACTGTCAGGTGTCCCAATGTTATTACTGTTTCCTTTCCTTATTTTATGAAATTTCGGCTTATGACGACAAACATAATGATAGACAACAAACTTCCATACTGCAAGAGCGAAAGGAAACAGCAAACTTATCCTGCGCTACTCCCTCGATATCGAAAGGGTAGGCATTAAAATACGCTTTAAGTCTATACGCCCATGTTTCCGAATCGATGAGGACTTTTTATGCAAACTTCGAAAGGTCAGTGAAAGTTACGATAAACATCGCGCAATTCTAGCAGCTAATATTCCCTCTTCATTGATAACTTGTTCTAGAAAGCATCGAACTGCTTCTTAAGCTGCCCAGCCTGACATCATCATTCTAGCGAACAAAAAAGCGCACTAAGAATAAAGACGAAAGAACAAGAAGTAGACGACATAGCAACATCTTCGCCCTTCATCCATTTGCCGTCACGGCCACTGTGATGGTGAAACCGTGTGGCAACTATGGCATTAGCCACTCAGGTAGCTTCGCCCAAGGTTTTATCAATCATAAATTTCGTATATATCCGAGGAGACTTAATTAGGTTAATGATTTTCCCGGGGCCAGTGCCTCATGTGGTTACATCTAGATTTAGCCCCGCCGTCTCTCCGCCAATCTTGTGTACACGACTACAGCGGCGTTGGGCAAGCCTTACTCAGCCTTGGAAGTAAGTTAATCTCCCTGCGAAGGTTTTCGACCGAGCGAAAATAAATGAAAGAGAAAGCTACAGTACGTAGTGGTTGTCTCCATAAGTGTGCTACATTTGCTTTACAAGTAGATGTGTATCTTTCTTGCTGTTCCACTTTCGTGCATGATTCGGATATAGCCTTGTGCGACGGATGTGGAAGAAACTGGAAGAAAGCCTTAGAATCTATAAGCGCATTTGCAGATGGTGCTTGACTATTTAAGCAATGCGCGGAAACGAAAAAATATAACCTGCCCGTATGTATAATTGTTAACTCTGTTCGCAGTTAGTTTTGATTTTTATTAATGCCGTGTTTTTCTTTACAATAGCCCGGATGAGGAAATCTCCAGTGACTGCATTAATGATGATTTTTACTGGCCATATAAAACATCCGCGTTTTCTGTTGCATGTATGTTTCAGATGTGACTACCATTAATGTCGCGAAATCTTGTACAACAGTGGTACTGCTCTAACAGACAAAGACGAGACAAAAGCCTAGTAACCCTTTCAACCCTAAAAAGAGTATCGTCCTCGTCCCAATCCGCACTCGCATCGTGTTGCCTAGGCTTTAACTAGCCCGACAGCAAGTGAACGAATGTGAACGAACGAAAGCATGTGAAGGAAAGACAACAACAAAAAAAAAAACAAGCCCACTAAACCTTATACCAAAGTGTAAACTGCTCTTAGGGATGAAGATGGGACTAAATTCTCGTAACGCCTCCGTCTTCATCCTTGTGAAACATTGTCGTATTGGTCCCCGTCAGAATGGGGACGAAAGCTTACGCCATTGCAGTGATTTATTGAGGTCAGTTCAGCGTGCACAGAGTAGAGGCTTTATGGTACACCCAACATAATTTTTTTAAAGAGACACAGAATTGACCACAATATTTCTCAGTTTTTTTTTTTGAACTTCCGACGCACTGTGGATCAAAACTTACATTTTTCTTCTAAATTAGCCTCAGCCACTCTGTTGCTAATCACCAGACAGGAGAGAGATCAGGCCACAAAACACTGGAAGCGCTAATTACACGTACGAAAAATGTAGGCAATTAAAAGCTTGGATGACTCATTAATCTCTGGATTCATTGTTCGGCTGGCTCACAGGGGTTTTTCGTGCGAGACGTGTAATGAGGCGCTGAATAAAAGTTCACGCTGGTGTTAATTACTTCGTAAAAAGATAAAAGTTAATAAATAGCCCGTGAGCACGACCGTAATGAATAGTTGCACTGCGCTATGAAAAATGACATCCGATACAACTTTTGCCTCAGCACATTGGGGGCGTGTGACGGAAATAACTAAACAAGCAAAAAATGTAGACAAGTCATTAATGAGTCAGCCCAGACACTAGGGCTTGGCGCAAAGCAACAAGCTTCAGGGAAGGTTTTATTCTGCGAATAGACACTGCATGAAACAATTTGGGCGCCAGGAAATTCGCGCGAGATTAAATTTCCAGCGCTATGCATAGCGTGAAGTATAGAAGCCAATATCGGCTTCATCTAAAAATATGGGCAAGACGTACCGGAATAAAGTTGGCACTAACCACGACTGTGAATAACTCAGAAGAAAAGTGGGCAGTCTAGTTACGTCGCATCAAACGCCTTCACAAGCACTGTAAAATAACACTTGAACAAAGCTGTCCGTATTGCTGTGTCGAATTTTCATGTAAAGATTCTTTACGCAATCTGGCACTAACTTTTATAGGATTCCAATCAGAAGAGCACTGCAATAGTTTACGAAACCACTCTGCTGATAACTATGCAATACGTAAAGCAGATTTTCGCTGCCCCCAGGCTTTATTAATGTGAGAGCATTATAGGGATCTGTCGCGTCAGCAAAAAAGTGTCCTCAATTTTGCCTGCACGATTACGTCGTTCTCCGAAAGTCAATGTGTGAAAGCGTGATTGGGACCGCTAGTGCGTGATAAATAGTTGCCATGAGAAAAATTTGGCTGATGAGGTGTAATTAGTTAAGAGCAAAAAAACACACTTAGACGTCAAAACAGCGATGGACGTCGATATAGCACACGGATGTCAGAACAGGTACGGACGCTGATATGGTATGTGGGTTTGTTTGTTTGCATTGCTCCAATGCGGGTCGCCGAAGTGATCTCAAAATTTTTCGAGCCCGCTCTGTCTGGCGAGCTCATTATTCATCCGGACCAGCGATAGAAGCACAGGTCGCACTAATCGCCAGCCAACTCTCCCGCGGCGTAGGATTTTCCGGATAGAGCGGCAACATTTTGGGTCAAACAGAGAGTTGTGTTTCCCTAATCACTCGCATCTCCTGCGTTCTGTAGGGAGTTTCATTTAGCCACAACACACTAACGAAACGACAGAAGGGATCGATTTTGAAACACTTTACACGAAAGCCTGATGGGGCTCGTTTCTGGGTGTGTTACCGGAAATTCGGGGCTGCGACTGCCGCTCGATGCACGGTTGGGTCGAAGTGGCAATGAGAACGCCCTAGGAAGCTAATGACCACGAGCTCGTCTTTTTTGTGCGATTTGATTGTTTTGCGAGCCAAGGATAATTCTGATTTTTATAGGCTTAACATTTCACCTACAGGCCTGACGGTTTTTTCGCTGGGCCTAACATGTATACAAGTGGCCACAGACGAAACATAGTTCAAAGGTCAAAGTGCACTCACGAGCGATATTGCAGATTTTAACGGAGTGATTAATCTCTTTAGATTTCTTTGTCCTGTTTATGTGTCTACATTTCCATGTTCTGCAAACAGGTGCCTTATAGTTCGTCTCACATATATCGTATCTAATTTATGCGGCCCGTTCCTAACATTTATATGTCAGCGTTTCAGTGCCTTAGAAACTGCCTTGCGTACTGCCCTCAGTGAGCTTGTGCGTATCAATATTCTTCGCCTGAATATACACCACTACGGGCACCAGCAGAATTAGAACACAGAATTACACTGCGTTCACTGTCGACGCCAATAATGCGTTATTTATGCAGCATTCCCAAATCTTATTTGCAAGCGATACGAACAAACCAGTAACTTTTTTATGGTCGCCATAAGGTTTTTCTAGTTGTGTCGCTGTGATTCCTATATTTGAAAACGCACCGAGCTTTGGGTTGCGGACCCCCCTGTGTCATGCGAAGGAGCTCGTACTAGTTACGTCTTGCAGTCGGCTCCGAGTGACATCGAAGCTGAGAAGGAACAAAAATTGCACAGCGCCTTCCGAAGCAAATGACAGAGATTGAAGGAAAGGTGTTTCTACCAGAAAACATCCCAAGACAAGGAGGGTAGGCGTAATAAAGCCCCCAAAGAGCGATCTCGCAGACCGCCTTTGTTGCTATCTTAAATGCCTCGTTATCAGCAGAATAAGTAAGAAGAGGGGAACAGAAAATCGCGCGCCAGGATACACTGTCCCGTAGCAGCTAGTGCAGTCCGGATGTCACAGAATTGATGATTTATGGTTTATGGTAGTTTAACGTCACAAAGCGACTCAGGTTATGAGGGACGCCGTAGTGGAGGGCTCAGGAAATATCGACCACCGGGGGTTCTTCAACGTACACTGACAATGCGCAGTACGCGGGTTTCTAGCATTTCGCCAGCATCGAAATTCTACCGCCGCACCCGGGATCGAACTCACGTCTTTCGGGTCAGCAGCCGAGTGCCATAACCGCTGAAGCACCGCGGCGGGTGCTCGCAGACTTGACATCCAACTGCACTGCTAGGCAGCGATCTGGGCTGAGTGGTAAAAGAAAAATGAGCGCTTATGTCACTTGAGTAAAAGCGGAACGCCTGAAAGCGACGTGTGTAATCAACAGCAATTTCCAAAAATTTGCAGCAGAGCGAAGCACAGAAGCACAAGTACCTAAATACACCGTTATATACATTCCACCGTGTGGACACTGTACTCTTAGCGTGCAGACTGTGCCATTGGCAGTCTCCTTTTCTAAGTAGACAAAAAACAAACTGAGCGTTTGTAGCCAGCACTATGCAGAACAATCTCGAGAAGCATGTTTCCGCGTTATGTGGAAGAAGCAAAAAGTGGTTACGTGAATAAGAGTGCGAAAAGCGCGAAAGCGCCTTCCGGATATTTTAACGCAAGGCATACCCGCATGGATGATTTTGAATGGGGCCGGGCACGGTATACAGTGATAATGTAAAAACAATTGAGCAGTATAGCTCTTAATACGGGTTCTAGACGACGAAATAAAAGCAGTGAAGGCGTAATGTGCTTCCATAGGCGTCAGAGCATAAGAGGGGTCATTAGCATATGAAGTGAGCAAAGCCCAACTAGTACTGCAGGCCTTGTAAGAGGTGCTCGATGGAGTTTTTTTTTTAAGATAAAACACAAAACAACAGGTAATGAAGGTGCAAGCAAGCGGCGCAAAGCAGGCCACTGTGCTTGTATACACGTCTGGAAAGCTTCGAAGTGAAGTTTGTCATCACTATTTTTGTCGTCTGCGTTGTTTAGAAAAAAGTACAGCAAAGTAGGACTTGGCAATAAGCGATAAATAAAAAGCAAACCGCAGCTAATAAAACCCATGCAACAATGCCCGTATAGAAGCATCCTGCGGTTAAAGAAAATATGAGAAAACAACAAAGTATAGCCATACGGTGCTTGCATCATGCTTTCGTGCAGCTGCTTTCTGTGTCGCCGCCAATTTTGGCCCTCATTTATATACAGCAGAGGTTTACGTTCCCAGGTTTGGAGCTCGTTGACGTTGTATAGATGACAAGACTCGGGCCCCATTTCCGCGACATGGTCCCGCAGCCTCCTACAAGCCCGGTTTTGGGTTCTGTATCTTCTCAGCCTTCTCTAGCTTGATCAGTGAGCGTGTTATTAGAAATGCAGTCGCATGTCGGCCAGCATGATCGAGGCCAGCGGCTTATCTTGGGCCCCAAAGCGAGATAATAACATTCCGATGGCGCTCTATTAGTTAAGGAAGAGGAAATGTTCCCTGAGCCCACGGTTAGAAGCGTTACGTTGTGTTCTTGTGCAGCAGGCTCTATATCCGTATATATTTAAATTAGTAAGCGTGATTGAAAGCTATGGCGACAAAATGTTCTATTTTTCCATGACTTATAGCGCGAATATGGAGGTCTGTACATTATGAGATACATTAAACCGAAATAAAACCAAATCCCCGGTCGTATTCGACAATTCGCACGCACATGAATGCTACAAGAACCAATCAAACTTCCACCGGTCGTGGTACAACTTCCTTGTATGTATGCGGAGGTTTCAGCTCTTACCGTGCTTTTACACGATGTGCTTTGCTTGGGTTTTTTTCGTTAAACAAGTGTGGGCGGGAGTCTCATCTATAATTAAGTTATTCTCAGAGTTCCCTGTATTAACCCCTATTTCGCAAATTACCATAGTCGGAGATGACCAGGAAATCAACCATTTCACTGCAGTTACTTTACTTCAACCATCATCATTTTATTATATACGCAGTAGCCAAATAGGCGATGAGGTCCCTTTACTTGTTAAATCCCCCGTCTCACTGCGGACAATCATATCCAGCAATTCTGGGCAAGAGCCTTATTCAGCGAGAAGCCGTTTATGAACACTATTTTTTCATATAATGGAAGATTTCAATATAACAATCTATATAAGCGCAGATCACCCGACGGCAGTCTTACATATTTTGTTTGTTGCCAATTTTGCTATCGTCAAAAGCGTCCCCCATCGGTTTTATATGGTAGTCTTAACTGTTCGATGCAATCTACAGAAAAACTTTAAAAGGAAGATTTTGCAACATACCAGAAGAGTGGACCATCACCTTCAATATTTCCATAGAAGTAACCTACAATACTCCATTTTTTAAAATTCTTGTGGTACAAAGTTGGACATGCAACTTTATTGAAAACTTCAAACTTATCAAACACAAATAATCATTGTTTGTGAAAAAGGGCTCTGAATACCACTTCTCAAAACATACTCAAGTTAATCCATCTGGCGACGTCTTTGTCATGCAAGCATCAAACTGGCACAGGAAGAAAGAACTTCTTGAGAAAACTGCTGTTGAAGTTTTCAGTGTATGTGTAGTGATCGAATTTTGCCCTAATGAGGAACCGGAACAGCTTCCTACAGAAAAAAGCGGAGAGCTCTTCCCAGAAGTGGTGACAAATTTTGCGTTGTTCTGCTTACACTTACACATTCAAACAGCTGGGATGAGCGTCCGCTGTCGGCTCATGCCGGCGGCGCGTATCGATTTTAAAAGGCAATCTTTTCGAACCACCAAATTTGGTGGAATTTGCGGTCTGATGCGTCTTTCAGGAATTTGCGTATTTATACCTTGTGTTTTATTTTCCCACTTACGCATGTCCTCAGGAAGATCATTCTCTAAACGAGACAATCAGCAATTTTATGCTTTCCTGATTACGAAATCAGAATGCAGATGGAACTCTTCACTTGGGCAGCTCGAAATTCCGCCGTCAGCAAAAATGGCTCTCATTGGATAAGCTGATTTCGAGCGATAAGGAACAAAACGAGAAAATGTTCTCCCAAATTTCTTCTCATTGCGTTTTTCTTTGTTCCATAAAAGCGCAAGGGGGCAGTTAATATAATTGAAGTCACCAGCTGTATGTTTTACATGAGAATCATGGATTGACAAATTGGCATTAGACGACAAGGGAAAAGACGTTATCTTGTAAAAAAGAAACTTGAGCCTCCATGTTCAATTTGTTTCTTTTTTTTCTTGGCTTTCGGGATATCGTTGGAGAACGAACTAGACTGCTTGTTATTGCATTCTCACTCACTCACTCACTCACTCACTCACTCACTCACTCACTCACTCACTCACTCACTCACTCACTCACTCACTCACTCACTCACTCACTCACTCACTCACTCACTCACTCACTCACTCACTCACTCACTCACTCACTCACTCACTCACTCACTCACCAAATAGAAACAACCCTCAAAATTTTCAGCCAAAGGAGTTTGGCAATCTAATGAAGTAAGGAGTTCTTTTCGTGTACATTTCACTAGTCTATGCGTCCACTTTACTCTTTAGCGAAACTCTAGACTCTCTACAGAAGCGCGGTTAGTTAATACAATATAGCTCCTGTCGAAATTTGATTAAGATCAAACATATTTCGACAGTTAAGCCGACGTCCTACTCAATGTGTGCATTTTTCCCTGTACGTAGATTCAGACCGAACTTCGTATTGCTTGCCTTGCGAAATCCTGCTGCGAACGATGCCTTTTGATGACCTGGATGGCGAAACCGAAGTACTCTCCTTTTTTATCTTGCTGCGCGGAGGTCTGCAATATCGGAAAACGATAGTCTGTGCCACAGGCGGTCAATACGTTCTGGCGGCCTTGCGCTGTTTTTTTTTTTTTTTTGGCACTTTGTCTTTTGATGGTAAACAGACAAGTAACCGTCCAGGTTCGAGTGCACGTGGGTCCCATTTGAATTCGCAACAAAAACACACCGTGGTCTAGACAGTCTAAAATTGGATCGACATGGAAGCGTCTCCATTCAGAGGGTCAGGGACGGGAATTAGCAACACGTAAGGGGCGCCGAGATGGGCGGCAATGATAGTGCGACGCTTTCGAAAACAAATAGCGTCTATGGTGCTCTCGTGTTCGGGGAGTAATGTCTGGGGAATGTCTGACGCATCGAGGGCGCATGCCACGAGGACATTATCGTGAATACGATGCTTCTCTGAGGAGAAGATCGCCAACACGCGACTCTTGTTTCTTTGAAACACTAGAAAATAAACACTAGAAAGGGAATATTTTGTTACATATCGAAAGGAATAGGCTATTATCTTCAATATTCCGAAACGACAACATAGCAATTTTTCAATATACAAAATTTTTCTCCAAGAAAGTTGATCATGCCTCTGCATCACTCTCGCAGGAATGAAGACGGTGTCCAGCATTCAACACGCATAAGCCACTTTGTTTACGCGGGTAATGGCGCTTGCAGAAGTATTCGTAACACACAAATCTCGAAAAAGCGTGCATTTTTTTTTTTCTGTGCATATACGCGCGGCCTGAAATTGAGGGAAGCATTTGGAAGGCGCCGTGGAGACAAGCGGGAAGTATAGCTAAGATGTGAAGGCGTCATGCTTGAATTGTAAAAAATTACGAGGAACTTTAGCGGCTAAAGTGCTGAAAGGCGAAAGCCAGAGTGCTGCATTCTGCTACGTGATTGTTCACTGCACATTTTGTTGGGGCATTAATTAACTGCCAATTAATGACGCTTAAGCTTCGCCTTTAGGAGTGGAACGCGACAGCGTGTTGTAGCGCTGCCACGGAGTCTAAGGAACGCCACCACCCGTTCGGCGCGATGCGTTGCCCTTTGAACGCAACGCTTTTTGAGGAAAGGAAATGGTGCTGTAATTCTCTGTCATCTCGGTGGACACCTGAGCCGCACCGTGCAGGAAGGGAGGAAGTGTGAGTGAAAGAAGAAAGAGGGGCCGTAATGAAGAAAATGAAAATTGTATTTCAGGAAAGAAAATTACGCATTAACTGTCTCACATATCTGAGTAGACACTAGTCGAAAATTGTATTTGAGGAAAGGAAGTTGCGCAGTAACTGTCTCACATATTTCGGTGGACACCCGTCAAAATTCGCGCGCGGTGACGTCACGACAATTTGGACCAATCTGAAACGCGGACAATTACGCCTTGCTCGACGGTAAATTGGTTTCTGAGGAAAGGAAATGTATCTGTCTCTCATATCTCAGTGGACACCTAAACCTCACCGTAACGGGAAGGGAGGAAGATGGGAGTGAACGAAGACACCGTATTCACTAGACGCACCTTTGTTCATTCCAAACTATCGTGCTGGCATGGCGGAGTGGAGCGTGCTCGACTCGCACTCCGGAGACCGGGGTTCGATTCCCAAGCTCGGCAAATTTCTTACTTGGCTTTATTTATTTATCTGGTCGGACTAGAAAGGTTAATTAGACTAATTAGTTAAGTAAGCAATTAACTAAACTCAAACTTACTTGGAGCATCACTATACGACCCCTTTAATTGGTTGCATGGTTAGTAGCCAAAGTACAATTGGCCCCGATTGAAATTCGCGCACTGTGACGTGACGACCGTTTCGACCAACTGAAAAGCGTGACATTCTCTGTCGACAACTCCTGCTTACAACGATGAGGCATTAAAGGCTTCCGCCTTAAAAATTGTGCGTTATTTCTCGGTACTTGTGTTCAGAATATATTCGGCGAGCTCCAGTACATGTCCCATAAATAGTCTTTGCCGACAGCGAATCGTTCCACTGGATTCCCTCCCCTCAATTTATTTTTTACTCTAAAAAGCCTACAGATATGTGAAATGATATTGATTTGTACTTGCTGGAAAAATAATTTAGCTTGCCGACTGAGGTCGACAGCACAGCGAAAACCACCCTGGTTGCGTAAGCGAATCACGACGCTATGAAGCAAGGCGCCGATCAACAATTTTGGGTGGCAGTAAACCACGTTTGACCGCACTGAAAATACCGGAAACTGGGAACTGAGCGTACTTCAGCGAATGTCAAAGGCATCTCTCATTCGTAGGTGGGAGATTACTGTTCGTGTGATTTATGGTCTTCGCAGCAGCCGTTTCAAGAATTTTAAGAATAAAGGTACGACCGAACAACCGACTTTTTTTCGCTGACAATCGCCATGAGATTATTCCATTCTGTCTTTTACTCAGGGGAATTTCACAGGGAATTCCACAGGAGGCAGCGTTCAAAGCATCAGTCTGCAATTATAAGTAATCGATCCGCTAGCAAAATAAAACTCAAAGAGGTTTTGTTCACCTGCATAGCTACTCTAGCTGAAAAATCTGTTGATGCTACTTTGCATATCTATAGTTCCCTAAAAGAAATCCTAAGGAAAAAATGTCAATAAATATCAGTCTTTTAATTTCTCCCACAAAATATGGCCTGCAACAATTAGAGATGGAGTGGGAGGCCTTTTATTTTTGTTTAGAGCTTCAGTACTTTGTCGGCCATTTTAGCTGCTTATCATTGTATACATAGTTATAGGCCACTGGGACAGCGCTGTATGCAGCTGCTTGGAGAGCTAAAAGCCAATAAAACCAATAAAAGCTCGGAATGGCAACCACTTCCATCAAAAAAAGAAGAATAGAAGAGAACATCTATTTGCTCTTTATGGAAAGTTCTTCATGTACACCTGAGTGTCTATTCTGTAAATGGCGGGGATGACAGGCTCATTGTCGTTCCTTATTTTCCTTCGTTTCAAATTCTCATTTCTCCTCCTGTTTAAGTGTCGATGTATTCTTTCTAGGGTGCAGAGTTAAAACATGACCTGGTTATTCCTTAACCAAGCAGCCATCTTCAATTGCATTTTAATAAAGAGTATTGCATTTACGTTCAGTGAGAAGGATTTTTTTTTTCTTTCATGCCTGCTTTTGTATAGATGTGTACTTACGGGGGCTCAGATGATTTTATTCATTTTCTTCACTATTTATTCACCTATTTATTCTATTTTAATATATAACTGTCTTTTACCGCAGGAGAAGAAGTCCAAAAGCACTCAAAGAGATATCCTCATTTCTAGAGCAATGTAATTCGATAATAAATTACCATGTATTCAGTGTTTAACCCTTAGAGCACGTTTTTTGGGTCCATAGGAAAGCGCTCTTCTGGGCAATTTGTTCAAAGGACGGTACATTTTATAACATGAATTCATTTATTCAGTCAAGAGCCAAATCCAATTATATCTTCAACCCTTTCGAAATGCCAGCACATTGGCCCCGGTCTTGACTTGCCTTCTAATTAACTAGGCATTCCAAATGTAGGTCGCTCCGAAAAAGAAACTGAAGAAGGCCCTTCCGAATACAACTCTGCATGCCGCAATGAAAAAGCATCATCCAGTCATCGCTTCGCGACCAGCCGACGGCAAAGAGATCGTTACATTTATATTACTCCGCGGCTTTTTAAGGCCAGTTCATACCCTCTCCACGCCGTCCATTGATTCCTTTCCCCCTTGGCCAGCCCGCTCCCCCATGTGATCATCCGCGTGCCGAAATTGACCGCCCACGACTCCGAGACGCGCCTACCAGGCAATGAAAAGTCGCGAACCTCGGAGGCCATTACTACCGCGGTTGCCCGCTGTTTGCAAATGGGCGCTGGCGTCGCTTCCCGCTCTCCCTTCCACGGCTTCGGTGCTACAAGAATGCGCTTCGCATTCAAAGCAGCGAGGCTGCTCTGCATTGCTTGCAGAGGGAGTCTGGCACGAGCGCACGCTTAAGCGCTCTTCATTATGTGAGCGTCGCGCTACAATCTCGCCTCAAGTAATGCACTGGGCGAACTGTGCGCGTAGGATGGGCTCTCTTGCTCAAGTACCTTTTCTGGCCTTCTTGTTTTTGCTTCTCTCAAGCGCCTCCGGCCGCTCGAGCTCAGGTGAGCAAAGGTGTAACCTAAAGTTAATTTTTCTTGTTTAATGAATTGATTAACTGGAGAAGAAGAATCTTTCATTCGACTACTTTCTTTTGATGTCATGTCTAGTATTCGTAGAGCTCTTCTACCTTATATTGAAAGTACTGATGTTTTTCTCTTTATGTGTGTGTGCAAACCTGAGGCGGCGTCAGTTTCATTTTCATTACTATTGTGAGTGTATGAGTAACTTTAGATGCGTTACAAGAACTGTCAACTGCTGCTTTGCTTAAGTCGCATACAAAAAAAAAATTAGCCCCACCAAACGTAAAACTCCATATTTTCCTCAATGCGACCCAAACAAAATGTAGCCGCTAGAAAACATGCACATGTTGCGTACGTTATGAGAAGATTATCAGTCGAATTTCATCTTTTCAGTAAATTACTGGACCCTGAACGGTAGAGGCAGCACCCGCTAAGCTTATGTTTTCGAGTTTCGCCCCGAAAATAAAAAAATTCCTACAGGCATGTAGAACAGGGCATATAAAAGGAGAAATATACGCAGAAAACGGTTCGAAAAGGAGTTTCTTGCGGGGAAGGTAAGACAATTTACCTTCCTCTCTTTATTTTCTGGAGCGGGGTTCATAAAGAACGAGGAGGCAGTCGAACTTCGGTCGACGAAAAAACGTTTTTAACAACACTGACTGCGACGTGGTAGAACAAATTTTCGTTGTTTATAACTTGACGTTTTGTCAAGTTCTAGCCATGGCTTCATTGTGCCTTCCCATCTACGAATACCTACTTTCTAACTTTTCATTATCTCTTGGAGGCTCCAGAGAGAAGTAATCAGTGTCATCATCTTCACCATAATCAGCAGCAACAGCTAAATCCACTGCCGAACAAAGACCTCTCCCGTTGAACTCGAATTAGCCACGTCCTACTGCATCTGAGGCCTCCCTATCCCAGGAGACTCCTAATCCTCGCTCCTTAGTTCCCTAATATACATTAATCTTGACGCTCACTCCGTCACATTAAAAGGTCGCCGGTGATATGCTCTCCCCATCATGTGACCCTCTTGTGGCCGTTTCTATTTCATGATCTTTATCATTCCGGCCTAATTTCTTGCCTAGAATGTTTCCTTTATGGGCGCGCCTTATAGTACAGCGACGAACTGATGTTTCATCACACTAGTTCAAACTCACATCAGTTCATATCAAAAAATAACGCAAACGACACCTGCCTCGAAGTGGCTTTCGACGATGAAGCTATCATTGCTTTATGAATTTTTATGAATGGAAATAGCCAGCCATCAAGAAAAACGATGAAATTGAAACCTTGAAGCGAGCTGTATTCTAATATCTAATTTGACGCACTTATCGGTGGTCTACAGCTGGCTGTCGGCGATTGGGGTTGAATTATCCCGGTGGAAAGAAACAGGCCTTTGAAAGGTAGTCACTTCGTTGCTTGTGTTTGTGGTGATGCTCGTGGTAGACCTTTATCTGACGTCACAATTCAGTTACGATGCTGTCTTTGCCCCCTGCTTCGGAAAAATGAAAGACAAATATCGGCAGTCGATATATCCTTTCTTTGCCGCCAGGACACTCTGTCCAACTTGGTGCAAATTCAGGCATATGAACCACTTGTTCCTGCATATATTTTTTCGCTTAGGTTCGCATATTTTTCATCTTTCATTTATGTTCTCCCCTAACAGCAAGGGTCTTTATAAAATGTTACTTGGTAGCTTATTGCTTTTCATTGTGGCACAATAAAAAAATTAAATATGCCCGTGAGAAGAAGCGACTTCAAAGGGAATATGAAGCGATCTTACACGAAGCAGTGATTTTTGATGGACTTTACCTTAAACATGTACCTGAGCACATTTTGAGCATTTAATTCGTCCTCTGAAATAAAGTGTTTTACTCGTACTACGACAACGTTTGTATTCAAACAAGAATGAGGAAAATAGTGAAGCAAAAGATTAATTTTGGTGAAGCATTAAATATCATTAGCGACAATAAATAACGACAATAAACTGCAAGCGCCACAAGTAGCACATATTTTCTGATGCCTCGACGAACTTGTTTCCACCAATGCGAACTGTATCTTAGCCGCGTAGCGTCAAGGGAGTCACTGTAGGTCATATTTCCTTTCAATTTCCATTTCTCACCAACTTTTGCTTTTTCTCGCTTTTAGGCCTATCTCCTGAGGTCATAGTGATCAGCAAAAAAGCAGCTTGGAAAATTCTTTTTCTGACGAGAAACAAGAAATTTTCATAGCGTAAGAACGGAAGGAAGCAGCAGACCTAACCTGTAGCACTCGCTCGATATCAAAATTCTACTCATTAATCTAAACTTTAAATATGCAAGCACGTTTTCAAATGTTTTGATGAAAACATCGAACGCTCATTGAGACCTTTCATAAATTTTGTGCAAACCTAATGACTACAATTCCCTTTTATTCTTCATAAATTGCTTGTTCTAGAAAGGATCTAACTGCTTCTTAAGCATGCCACACTAACATCTTCGCCCTTCATTCGTCTTTCCTCAACGAAACTATGGTATGGTGAAACCTTCTGGTTACCTTGAAGACCAGCGCAAAACAGACAAATGACCAACAAAAGTTAAGACGATACGGGCGCTGACTAACAGCTGAAGGTTTAAAACCTCAAGTACTCAGGAAATAAAAAAGGTGAAAAACCGCGAAAAACGAAACAAAGCGCAAAAAACATCAAGGATTACTCCGCAGAGGAAAGGCACTTATCAAAGAACCCAGCTCATTTCCTCTTAAAGCAACGGATGGTTTTGCCACGCACGTGTCCGAGTTCTTAGCAGTGCAATATGCTACGAAAATTTCCCGGCCCATCTGGCTACTATGGCATTAGCAACTCGGGTAGCTTCGACCAAAGCTTAATCAATAAGACTTAGTTTGCACTGTAGGAGACTTGACCACGGTCATTAAGCTAATGGTTCGCCGAAGGCCTCCGTCACATGTGGTTGCATCTACATTTAGCCCTGTCGCTTGAAAGCTAATCCCAAGTGCGCGACAAAGGAGTTGGCAGCGCGTTGCTCAAGCTTAAATATAGGCAATTAGACATTGCCAGGGTTTTCGGCATATATATATATAAGGGATAATAAAATCTTCAAGGCAACTGATTAAAAATATAAGAAGTTTTGGAAGTCATATTGAAAAACTTAACAGATTTATTCAACGTTTCGACCAGGGACTGGTCTTTTTCAAGAATGATCATACAGTGCATGGAAGGGTCTTCTTATAGCAGTGAACATGGCACACACAGGGCTTGAAAAAGAAAAATGAGAAAAATCAAAGGGGAAAGAGGAACA
Source organism: Amblyomma mixtum (assembly GCF_055824585.1). Classification (NCBI taxonomy): domain Eukaryota; kingdom Metazoa; phylum Arthropoda; class Arachnida; order Ixodida; family Ixodidae; genus Amblyomma; species Amblyomma mixtum. The sequence goes on along the minus strand of NC_143018.1, from coordinate 27,797,904 downwards.
CAGCCAAGACACGAAACCCAAAGGCGCCGCGTGAAAGAGGTGAAAGAGTGAGGTGGGCCCGGGCGGGCACGCGACTAGTTGAAAAAAAAGAAAAAAAGAGGCGTGGGGGTGGTTAACAAAAGAGGGAAGGCACTTCCCTCTTTTGGTGGTTAACAAAAGAGGGAAGGCACTTCCCTCTTTTGTTAACCACCCCCACGCCTCTTTTTTTTTTTTTTTCAACTAGTCGCGTGCCCGCCCGGGCCCACCTCACTCTTTCACCTCTTTCACGCGGCGCCTTTGGGTTTCGTGTCTTGGCTGTGTTCCTCTTTCCCCTTTGATTTTTCTCATTTTTCTTTTTCAAGCCCTGTGTGTGCCATGTTCACTGCTATAAGAAGACCCTTCCATGCACTGTATGATCATTCTTGAAAAAGACCAGTCCCTGGTCGAAACGTTGAATAAATCTGTTAAGTTTTTCAATATGACTTCCCCAACTTCTTATATATATATATATATATATATATATATATATATATATATATATATATATATATTATTTTTATATATATACATATATATATATATATATAGACTAACGCACGCTTAAAAACATAACAAGGCCCTACTGCCGTTTCGACACGGGTCCAGTCTTCATCGGAGTGGTACACGATTCTTCCAGGCCAGTGCATATCAGAGACGGAAACAGGCTTCTATAATGCGCCTGAATTAAAGCCGGAAGAAAGTAGCAAGAATTAAGAAGTGCTACAAAAATTTAGCGTACACTTCCTCGGCGCGTGATACGTCCTAGTCCACAGGGATCAAAAGTAGTTCCACTCGAAGCCCATGTATATAATGCATCCTGTTTTGACAGATAAAAGTTGACAGATCGAGTGGGTCCCGAATCATTCTGCTGCTAATAATATTAATTGGTGTAGGCATTTTTCCACTTTTATAAATCTTTCACCATGGTCGTAATTCATTTTCATTTTTCTGTTACACACACAAACACACACAAACACACACAAACACACACGCACACACGCACGCACGCGCGCGCGCGCACACACACACACACACATGTGTGTATTCAATAGCCGGTGAGGAAGTTTGTCATAATCCCCTCAAAATGTAGCTTCTCTATATTGTATGCACGTCTCAGAAGAGTCTCCATCATTCGTACCACTGAGACAAAAAAAAAAGCAAAACGACTAAATCTTATACCAAAGTATGAACTGCACTCAGAGACAGACGAGACAAAATTCTATCACCTTCGTCTTCTTCACTATGAAACAGTGTTGTATTGGTCCCCGTCAGAATGAGGACGAAAGCTTACGCCATATCCCCAAAAACTTTACCATTTTGTTTTCTAAACATCCGATGCACTGTGTATCAAAGTTTTTATTTTTCTTCTAGATTAGCCGGAGTCATTCTGCTGCTAAGCGCCAGACAGGAGAGAGATGACGCCATAGAACACTGCGATACGCAAAAAACGGGGCGATTTAACAACTTAGGTGGACCATTAATCCCTGAATCCTTTGTTCTGCTCACTCTCAGGGGTTGTTCATGCGAGGCGTTCAACGAGACGCTAGATTAAAGTTCTCGCTGGTGTTAGTTCCTCTATAAAAATAGAGACTAATCAAACAGCCCATGTTCCACGACCGCACCGGAAGGCGGCGCTAAGCTGTGAACAATGGCATCCGATACCACTTTTGGCTCAGCATATAGCGGACGAAGGTGGGAACAAAATATACAAGCAAGAAAATGGAGAGAAGTTTTTAATGAATCAGCCCACACAACACGGCTTGACGTGAAGCAACCATCTGCAGTGACGCTTTTATTCTGCGAATAGAGACAGCGTATGGGAGGAGAGGTCGCAAGAAATTGGCGTGATAATGAATACCCCGCGGTATGCAAACGGCGAAGTGAAGGGGCAAAATTTCGTTCAGTTTCAAAATATGGGTTAGACGTACTTGAATACAGGTGGCAATGATACAAAATGCGAAGAACTGAGGAAACAGGTAGGTAATAGGGTAACGCCACCGGGCGGTACAGTCACAAGCACTGTAAAGTCACAGTTAAGCACCGCTGTCCGTGCTGCTCTGTTGAATTTTCATGCAATGATTCCTCACGCATTGTCGAACTCCCTTTCATAGCCTTCCAAACAGAGAGGTGCATTGTTATAGTTTACGAACCCACTCTGCCATTATCTAAGCCCTGCGTTAAGCTGATCTTCGCTCCCTGAAACTGCCTTCTTGCCTTATTGCAGTCTGCGCTTTCTGGCGAGCTCATTATTCTTCAGGATCAATGATAGAAACATGGCTCGCACTAATCGCACGCCAACTCTGCCACAGCATTGAAGTTTGCGAATAAAACACAAGGTTTTGGCTCGAACAGAGAGGTCTGGTTCCCTAATCACTTGCATCGCGTGCCTTCTCTACAGATCCTCATTTAGCCACAACGCACAAAAACTGGAAACGAAAGAAACGAGTTGTTTTTGCCACACAGTACACCACGCCTGACGGGAGTTGCCTCTGGGCGTTTTACCAGGAATTCGGCGCTGAGAATGCCGCTCGATGTAGGGTTGGATCGAAGCCGCTGTGAGAAATCCTCATGGAAACTAATGACCTCCAGCACGTTTTTTCTTTGTGTGTGTGATTCGATTATTTTTGAGTCAAGGATAATTCCGCTTGCTATAGTCTTAACATTTGACCTAGAGACCTGACCGCTTTTCGCGAGGCCGAGCATGTGTACAAGTTTCGACATAACAGAAGAGCGAAAAAAAACAAACAACCACTCAGGGAGGAAAACACTCAAGACAAGGGCAAACGTTGCGTTTGTCCTTCCCTTGAGTGTTTTCTTTCCTGTGTGGTTGTTTTTTGTTTATTTCTCGTTGCAGTTATGTCTAAGCTATTAAACCAACTTGCCTCAAAGTTCAATTTACTAAAGTATACAAGCGGCCTCGGAAGGAAATATGGTTCAGTTGTCCTGTTTGCATTTACAGGGCTCGTTTACGTGTCCAGATTCGTATGTTCTGGTTGCATCTATCTGTCTTATCATGTGTCCGCCATATTTCCTGTCCACATTAATACGTCCCGTTCCTGTATTACCATTACTTGCGAGCCTTTGAGAGTCTTACTTACTGCCTTAAGCAGAGCGTTCGGTATGCTTCCGCGTGGCGATAATAAGCCCCTGAATTTCCATTACCACGGACACGAGGAGAGCTAGAATACAGAACCACGATGCGGCTCCTCTCGACGGGACTTATGTATCGTTCATCCAGAATCCAGAATGCTTATTTACGAGCAATACTAAGATAAAAATGAATTTTTGATAAGGTTTTCTCGGTTGACGTTGGTGATGGTTATGGTTAAAAATGCGTCGTCAATTTGAAAGCCTCGCAAACCAGCGGCGTGTCGTGCTCAGGAGCGCGTAAGCGGAAGCCATGCAGTCAGCTCCGAGTTATGTTCAAGCCGAGAAGGAAGAAAAGTTCCACAGCGCCTACCGAAGCAAATGACTTAAGGAAAGGTTCACTTATAAGTGAATAGCCCTTGATACGAGTAATAGGCGGAATAGAGCCTCCAAAGAATGATCGCGAACACAGCCTTTGCTACTATCCTCTATGACTAGTTTTTATCGACAGAATAAGTAAGAAGATGGGCGCCAGATTTTGCTCATGGTTGTATTGCTGCGTAGCAGGTACAGCAGCGTCTAGACTTGACAGGCAACTGCATGGTTAAACAGTGGACTGGGCTGACTGGTAATCAAGGAAATGAGCTTTGTGTGAGTTTGGAAACAATGAGCAACCTGGAAGTGACTTGCGGCGAAGAAAATGTAGCGCAGTGCAATTATACTTTAGAAACGGAAAGTCCTTAAATATACTGCGATTCTCATTCCAGCGCGGATAGACTGTGTAATATTCGCTAAAGCACGTTTGTGATGGAAGCGTCTGTTTTCTAAGTAAATCATCAATAAAAGAAACACTTAGCTCTTGTCGCCAGTTTTATGCAGAATAAACTTGAGAAGCATCTTTCCTCGCTATGTGGAAGAAAGAAGTAGTCGGGACTCTAAAAAAGCGAAAAGTGTGCCAACGCCTTTCGCCGGCTTGAATGCTCTGCACATTCGCGTGGGTGATCTTAAATGGAAGGAAATAATGGAC